>NC_082693.1:36747624-37347624 GCF_949987515.2 Delphinus delphis | reverse complement strand
TTTCATTTTGCTTGCTCTGTCCATTGGTGAGGTGAGGTGTTAATGTCCTGTACTATTTTGTGTTACTGCTGATTTCCTCTTTTATGGCCGTTAGCATTTGCCTTATGTATTGAGGTTCTCCTATGTTGGCTGCATAAATATTTACAATTGTTATATCTTCTTCTTGGATTGATCCCTTGGTCATTATGTAGTGTCATTGCTTGTCTCTTGTAATAGTCTTTATTTTAAAGTCTATTGGGTCTGATATGAGAAAGCTACTCCAGCTTTCTTTTGATTTCCATTTGCATGGAATATCTTTTTCCATCTCACTTTCAGTCTGTATGTGTCCGTAGGTCTGAAGTGGGTCTCTTGTAGACAGCATATGTATGGGTCTTGTTTTTGAATCCATTCAGCCAGTCTATGTCTTTTGGATGGAGCATTTAAACCATTTACATTTATAGTAGTTATCGATATG
Organism: Delphinus delphis; assembly: GCF_949987515.2. Lineage (NCBI taxonomy): Eukaryota > Metazoa > Chordata > Mammalia > Artiodactyla > Delphinidae > Delphinus > Delphinus delphis. Next base: position 37,347,170 of record NC_082693.1, on the reverse strand, counting down.
TATGACCAAGGACCATTTTCTTAATTGTTTTGGGTTTGTTTTTGTAGGTCTTCTCCTTTTTTCTTTCCTGCCTAGAGAAGTTCTTTTAGCATTTGTTGTCGTGCTGGTTTGGTGGTGCTGAATTCTCTTAGCTTATGCTTGTCTGTAAAGGTTTTAACTTGTCGATTCTGAATGTGATTCTTGCTGGGTAGAGTAATCTTGGTTGTAGGTTTTTCCCTTTCATCACTTTAAATATGTCCTGCCACTCCCTTCTGGCTTGCAGAATTTCTACTGAAAGATCAGCTGTTAACCTTATGGGGATTCCCTTGTATGCTATTTGTTGTTTTTCACTTGCTGCTTTTAATATTTTTTCTTTGTATTTAATTTTTGATAGTTTGATTAATATGTGTCTTGGCATGTTTCTCCTTGGATTTATCCTGTATGGGACTCTCTGTGCTTCCTGGACTATATTAACTATTTCATTTCCCACATTAGGGAAGTTTTCGACTATAATCTCTTCAAATATTTTCTCAGAGCCTTTCTTTTTCTCTTCTTCTCCTGGACCCCTATAATTCAAATGTTGGCACATTTAATGTTGTCCCAGAAGTCTCTGAGACTGTCTTCCATTCTTTTCATTCTTTTTTCTTTATTCTTCTCTGCAGTAGTTATTTCCACTATTTTATCTTCTAGGTCACTTATCCGTTCTTCTGCCTCAGTTATTCTGCTATTGATTCCTTCTAGAGAATTTTTAATTTTATTTATTGTGTTGTTCATCATTGTTTGTTTGCTCTTTAATTCTTCTAGGTCCTTGTTAAAGGTTTCTTGTATTTTCTCCATTCTGTTTCCAAGATTTTGGATCATCTTTACCATCATTACTCTGAATTCTTTTTCAGGTAGACTGCCTATTTCCTCTTCATTTGTTTGGTCTGGTGGGTTTTTGCCTTGCTCCTTCATCTGCTGTGTGTTTCTCTGTCTTCTCATTTTGCTTAACTTAGTGTGTTTGGGGTCTCCATTTCTCATGCTGCAGATTCATAGCTTCCGTTGTTTTTGCTGTGTGCTCCCAGTGTGTAAGTTTGGTTCAGTGGTTTGTGTAGGCTTCCTGGTGGAGGGGACTGGTGCCTGTGTTCTGGGTGGATAAAGCTGGAGCTTGTTTTTTTGGTGGGCAGTACCATGTCTGGTGGTGTTTTTTGGGTGTCTGTGAACTCATTATGAATTTAGGCAGCCTCTCTGCTAATGGGTGGGGTTGTGTTCCTGTCTTGCCAGTTGTTTGGCATAGGGTGTCCAGCACTAGAGCTTGCTGGCCATTGAGTGGAGCTGGGTCTTAGTGTTGAGATGGAGCTATCTGGGAGAAATTTTGCCATTTGGTATTACATGGGGTCAGGAGGTCTCTGGTGGATCAATGTCCTGAGCTTGGCTCTCTCACCTCAGAGACTCAGGCCTGACAACTGGCCAGAGCACCAAGACACTGTCAGCCACACAGCTCAGAAGAAAAGAGAGAAAAAGAAAGAAACAAACAAACAAACATATAAAGGAAGAAAGAAAAGAAAGAAAAGAAAGTTATTACAATAGAAAAAAATAAAAAAGTAATAAAAAAAAGAAAGAGAAATAAAGAAGAAAGCAACCAAACAAAAAACTAATCCACCATTGATAACAGTGCTAAAAACTATACTAAAAAATACCCAGAAAACAGACAGTCAGAACCCTAGGACAAATGGCAAAAGCAATGCTATACAGACAAAATCACACAAAGAAGCATAGACATACACACTCACAAAAAGAGAAAAAGAAAAAAAAATGTATATATATATAAAAAATAAAAAAGGAAGAGCGCAACAAAATCAATAAACAAATCTACCAATGACAATAAGCTCTAAATACTAAACTAAGATAAACACAAAACCAGAAACAAATTAGATGCAGAAAGCAAACCCCAAGTCTACAGTTGCTCCCAAAGTCCACCACCTCAGTTCTGGGATGATTCGTTGTCTATTCAGGTATTCCACAGATGCAGGGTACATCAAGTTGATTGTGGGGATTTAATCTGCTGCTCCTGAGGCTGCTGGGAGAGATTTCCCTTTCTCTTCTTTGTTCGCACAGCTCCTGAGTTTCACCTTTGGATTTGGCCCCGCCTCTGCATTTAGGTCACCTGAGGGTGTCTGTTCTTCACCAGACAGGACGGGGTTAAAGGAGCAGCTGATTAGGGGGCTCTGGCTCACTCAGGGGGTGGGGGGAGGGGTATGGAATGCGGGTCCTGTCTGTGGCTGCAGAGGCTGGCATCACGTTGCGACAGCCTGAGGTGCACTGTTTGTTCTCCCGGGGAAGTTGTCCCTGGATCACGGGACCCTGGCAGTGGCGGGCTGCACAGGATCCTGGGAGGGGAGTTGTGGATAGTGACCTGTGCTTGCACACACAGGCTTCCTGGTGGCTGCTGTGGCATTCTCAGCATTTCATGTCTGTCTCTGGTGTCTGCGCTGATAGCCGTGGCTCTCACCCGTCTCTGGAGCTCAGTTAGGTGGTGATCTGAATCCCCTCTCCTCGCGCACCCTGAAACAATGGTCTCTTGCCTCTTGGGCAGGTCCAGACTTTTTCTCGGACTCCCTACTGGCTAGCTGTGGCGCACTAGCCCCCTTCAGGCTGTGTTCACACGGCCAACCCCAGTCCTCTCCCTGGGGTCTGACCTCCAAAGCCCGAGCCTCAGCTCCCAGCCCCCACCCACCCCAGCGGGTGAGCAGACAAGCCTCTCGGGCTGGTGAATGCTGGTCATCACTGATCCTCTGTGCGGGAATCTCTCCGCTTTGCCCTCTGCACCCCTGTTGCTGTGCTCTCCTCCATGGCTCCAAAGCTTCCCCCCTGCCACCCGCAGTCTCCACCAGTGAAGGGTCTTCCTAGTGTGTGGAAACTTTCCCTCCTTCACAGCTCCCTCCCAGATGTGCAAGTCCTGTCCCTATTCTTTTGTCTCTGTTCTTCCTTTTTTTTTGCCCTACCCAGGTACATGGGGAGTTTCTTGCCTTTGGGGAGGTCTGAGGTCTTCTGCCAGCGTTCAGTAGGTGTTCTGTAGGAGTTGCTCCACATGTAGATGTATTTTTGATGTATTTGTGGAGAGGAAGGTGATCTCCATGTCTTACTCCTCTGCCATCTTGAAAGTGCCCCCCATAACCAGGATTTTAACACTGATAAAATATACCTATTTTGTTCAGATGTCTCCAGTTTTCCTAGTAGTCATTTGTGTGTGTGTATTAAGCTCTATACAGTTTTTTCACCTGTTTGCTTTCATGCATCCCCCACCACAGGCACGTTCCAACACCACAAAGATCCTTCAGTTTGTCCTTTGATGACTATACCCACCTCCCTCATCCCTAACCTCTGGCCATCTCTAACCTGTTTTCCTTTTCTAAAACTGTCATTGTGAAAATGTTATACCAGTGGAAACATACTGTGCATAACTTTTTGGGATTGGCTTTTTCCACTCAGCATAATTCCCTGGAGATTCATCCAAATTGTGTGTATCTGCAGTTTGTTCCATTTTATTGCTGAGTAATTTCTATGGTACTTATGTACCACAGTTTGTTTAATCATTCCTGGTGAAGGTCATCTAGACTGACTTCAGTTTTTGGCTATTAGAAAAAAGTGGCTATTGAATCATTCATATACTGGTTTTTGTGTGAGCGTATGTTTTCATTTCTCTGGGGATAAATACCCAGGAATGCAATTGCCAGGTGGTATGTAGTTGCATGTTTAGTTTTGTAAGAAACTCCCAAACTATTTTTCAGAGTGGCTGTTCCTACCATTTATATTCCTACAGCAAAGTATGAGTGATCTAGTTCTCTGCATCATCACCAGCATTTGGTATTGGCATAGTTTTTCCTTTTAGCCATTTTGATAGGTGTGTAGTAATATCTCATTGGGATTTTAATTTATATTTCTCTAAAGGCTAATGATATTGAACATCTTTTCATGTGCTTATTTGCTATCTGTATATCCTCCTCAGTGAAATGACAGCTAATGGTTTTTTTTCCATTTTCTAATTGCATTATTTTGTTGCTGTTGCTGTCTTACTATTAAGTTTTGAGAATTCTTTATATATTCTAGGTATTAAACCTTTGTTGGATATATGGTTTGCAAACATTTTCTCCCAGTCTGTAGCTTGTATTTTCATCCCCTTCACATACACTCTCATAGAGCACATGTTTTTAATTTGATGAGGTCCAATTTTTTCCTTTTTGAAAAAATTTGTCTGTAGTGACCTTTTTTTTTAATTTGAGGTTTTTCTTGTTTCTTGAGGCAGACCTCTATCAGTATAAACTTCCTTCTTAGAACTGCTTTTGCCGTGTCCCATGGATTTTGGAAAGTTGTGTTCATAGTGGCCATTAAAAAAAAAATTATATATATATATATATATATATATATACACACACACACATACATAGTGGCAAAATATACATGACATAGTGACTTTTTAAGACACAAATTTGGTTATGTTTCTTCCCTGTTTAAAATCTTTTGATTGTCTATCTCCCTTAGGATAAAGTTTGAAATCCCTAATGCGGATGAAAGCCCTCCACTATTCTGCCATGAGGCTACTCTTCTCTGCAATTTAGCCAAACAGGAACTACTTTTAGTTCCTCTAAGATTGGCTTTCTCTCTCTTCACTCCTCCTGGGACCTTCTCCTCTTTTCCCCTCAACAATTTTTTCCCCCAGATTTTAGCTACTTTACAGCAAAATAGCTTCTATTTCACAGCACAAACACAACACAAAGTGCTTTTGTAAGTGCCCATTTTCCTGCCTCCCCCATTCTCTAATCTCCTTGAAGACAAGAACTATTTATTCATTGCTGTCTTCCCATTGCCTGTCAAAATGCCCACCACACAGGACACTAGTCCTAAGTCACTAAACCCTGGGACTGCAGCCCTCCTAACAGGACCACCCCACAAGAAAAGAAAACAAATCTAACCAAAACTTTAGCTTCGAAATGAACATCACCCTCATCATCTCTGATCAGCTTTCAAGACATTCTGCAATTACAAAGCAGCCTTTATTTTCGAGCACTTGTGTGGCATGGTACTTTGGCAAAGTGTTTTATAATTAGCTCGTTGATTGCTTCTCAAAACCCTTAAGGAGAAATGCTCACCCTCTCTTAGAGATTAGGGACTGAGCCCAGATAGATCAGAAAACATCATCTAAAGTCATGTGGCAAATCATTAGCTCTCACCACAAAGTGTCTTTGTCTCCTTGGCTTTGACCCTGACGTGTAACTGCTCACTATACTAGGGAAATCCACAAAACCCTGGGAACGTTCAGAGGGGGTTATCCAATACAACTTCCTTTTTTGGACGATTAGCAGAAATTGAATGATGCTTATTTTAAATGTCTGTTTGAAGGTATGAACTGAACAAATATGTTTTTAACTTTTAGATATGGAGCTAATATTCCTGTTTAAAGAGGTACTTTCATTTTGAATCCTGCTCCTCATTAGCTTACTGAATAGTTTCTGGTGTATGGAATAGACTCCACACATTAGTATAATCATTCCTCCAGCTTCTATAATATTGGAAGTAGAGAAAAGTATTCACAAATGGCACTAGTTCATTCTCTTTATTTTGCACAGTTTCATCTGGATCTCTTCTCTAGTAGTTGAGTGGAGTTAAAGACAACCCATTGTAAGCCACCCACATTGTCAGATCGATTTGAGTCTTCAGTACAGGCCCTCACACAAGGACGAAGGGCCTACTTGAAGGGAATCATATACAATAACAAAAATTCACAAAGACCGACTAGCCCATCCCCCATATAACCTGCTATTTTAGTTCTAAGGTAGTGTATTCTGAGGGTCTACATGGTCTCCTTTGGGGCAGCTGTGGTTGGGACAAATGAAGAATTAGGGCTTCTTCCTGGACCAAGGCTTGATTGCTGCTGCATCTCCATCCTTGTAATCTTGTCCAGAGGGAGAAGACATAGGGAACAGGTCGGTCTCAAAGCACCACCTAAACCAGTGAGCTAGATAAAACAGCAGCCCTGGCCTGCCCGGGACTCAGGCCTCACCCCATATCTGTCCATTAGGGCAGGACCTGCTCATCTCTGGTTGATCCACCCCAGGGCTACTACATGAGGAACAGAAATTTACTTCTCATAGACTTACTTTCTTCTAAACTCACTCAGGTGCAGATTAAAGCTATGCTCAATGGTTTTATTTTGCTTATGAATATAACACTTAACTAAGATTTAAAACATTTTTGTAGTCTCGTTTTGGTGACCAATATAAAACCGTTGTTCATTTATTTCTTCAACATGTACTTACTGACTACTTCCTCTGTGCCAGGCACTGTGTTTGGCCCTGAGGACTGAGTGATAAACAACATAAGCAGGGCCTCTGCCCTCAAGTCTTACAGTCTAGCAGGGGAAGAGCCTAATGATAAACAGTCCTGCAAGTGCACACATACCTCCTTTAAAGCCAGCTTATGTATGCAGCATTGATTTGTTACAACACCATTTATTTTGAAACAGTTCCCTTAAAAATACACACACACAAGACACACACATAGCACATTATATATAAAACACTCTATGGCAGTGCACTGTAGATGCATGTTCCCCCCATGCTCAGGGAGGGCCAGCTCCATCATTGGAGCATGATTCTCCACACTACAAAGACCTTCAGTCTGCATGTGATTGTCAGCACAGAAACATTGCATTGCCTATATCCACATGGAGCTACATTCTGCCAACCACTTGAATGAGCTTGAGATGGAATAATCCTCAGAACCTCCAGAAAGGAGAGCAGCCCTGCCAATACTTTCAACTTTGTAGGTTCCACATCAGAAAGCCAGCCAAGCCGATTGGATTGCTATGGAGCTGTGAAATGATAATGAATGTTGTTTTAAGATGCTGAGTTTTTGTTTGTTTGTTTTTCATAAATTTATGTATTTATTTTTGCCTGTGTTGGGTCTTTGCAGCTGCGTGCGGGCTTTTGCTAGTTGCAGCGAGTGGGGACTACTCTTTGTTGTGGTGCACAGGCTTCTCACTGCAGTGGCTTCTCTTGTTGCAGAGCACAGGCTCTAGGCATGCGAGCTTCAGTAGTTGCAGCATGCAGGGCTCAGTAGTTGTGGCTCGTGGGCTCTATTGCACAGGCTCAGTAATTGTGGCACATGGGCTTAGTTGCTCCAGCATGTGGGATCTTACTGGACCAAGGCTTGAACCCATGTCCCCTGCGTTGGCAGGCAGATTCTTAACCACTGTGCCACCAGGGAAGTCTCTTAAGATGCTGAGTTTTGATAATTTGTTACAGCAAATTATTTGAACATTTTATTTGATAATTTGTTACAGCAGCAACAGAAAACTAATACAGGAGTAAGGGCGTAAACACTAATCAAGAAATTACTGCAAAATTCTAGTAAGAGATGTTGGTGGCATGGTCCAGGCAACAGTATGGAAGTGATGAGAAGTGGTGAGTCTGTGTATGTTTTTAAGGTAGAGCCTGGGTGATTTGCTGATCTGGTGTACAACTGAGAGGAGCCAAGTGTCCCTCCAAGGTTTTTGGTCTGAGCATTTGCAAAGATCGTGTTTCCATTGAAATAGAGTCAACTGTGGGAGAAGCAGTTTGCAAAGATGCATTTAGCGAGGTCTGTAGGAAAAAAATTATACAGAGCTTTCTGAATTACGTTAAGAACTTTTGAATATTACCTTAAAAATAAAAGAAGATTATTGAATACTTTTAAGTAGACAAAGTTGATAATCAATTTGCCTCTTAGAAAGAGCACTCAGGAGCCCTTGTGGTTAAACAGATGCAGTGAGGTACAATCACCCAATATAAGTAGGTAACTTATACATTTAGGAAGACCAACAAAGCCAGGATCCCCAAAGTGAGACCAAGGAGAGTCTCCTACTCATTAGAACAGAATTTCTCAAATGTAAGTAATAGAATGAGGACTATTTCAAAGGAAAAAAGTGCACATAGGCTACCAGGATTTATTAAACCTATTTTAATTATAAAGTTATTTAAACATGTAATAAAACTAGGCATAAACAATGTATAATTATAGTTCTTATGGCTTTAAATGCAATACATTTACAAATTAAACACTAGGAAATATATAACTCAAATTTAGAACATTAATATACTATTACAGAAGATGCTGTTTTGCAGAAGATAAATTGCCAAAGCTTGACTTAGTAGTTGAAAGATGCAGCCTGTTTCTTTTCTTTTTTTTAACATCAACAATATAAATGCCAGTGTCTGCTCTCAAATGTGTTGTAAAAAGTGATGTTATTAACATCAAAGCTCTGCTTGCTAGTTCAAGATAATCAGATATCATATTAGTCAAAATTTTAGCAATTTGCCAATCTTCAAATGGCATTTTTAATGAGGCACAATTTGATAGCTCTGTAAAGTGTACTTACTGGCATCAAGATGATATAGCATTACAACATCTTAGAAATCATTATTAACCTGACATTAATAGGTTTATTGAACATTCTTCATTATATATTTACCTCTACACCAAAGAACTATAGCAAATGGATACAAATAAAGGTGGAATTTGTGTAGTACGTACAACACAGCACAGTTCCTTTTGAATTTAGCATACCTATATGAAAAGAAGACAAGGAGAGGAAAGTAAAATTACAAGGATTATGAAGAAAGAAACAAAACTGAAATCACTTGCAAATGATATGATCTTGTACATAAAGACTACAAAAGACATTTCAGAAAATTAGTAGAAATAACAAGAGAGTTTAGCAAAGTTGCTGGAAATAAAATCAAATAAATGTTGATTTGCATTTCACATACCAGCAGCAGTTTAAAAATACAATTAAAGAGATATGATTTAAAATAACATTAAAGAGGTATCTAATAATGAATATAACAGGAGATAGGCAAAACTTTTCTGGATAAATGTATAAAACTTTTCTGAATGATGTTTAAGGAGGCCTAAATAAGTGGAAAGATAGACCATGTTCATTGATTAGAAAATGCAATATTTAAAAAAGTTTGTCTCGCTAAATAAATTTAATAAAACATAATATATACCTAAAATGTTTCTTTTGAAAATTGTTAAGCTAATTGAAAATTTTATATATGGAAAAGGCCAAGAAAAATTAAGACATGTTTGAAGAAAAAAACAGGTGAGGGGTCACACCCAAGTAGACATCCTTTCCATAAGGCATTATCAAGCTAAAGTAATTAATACTATAAGGTATTGATGCAGGCATGGGGAAATAGACAAATAGAAAAAAATTAGAGACTGCCCAAATAAACCCATTAATATGTGGGCTGTTGAAATAAGACAGGGGTAGAACTGCAGATCAATAAGGAAACAATTTTTTTTCGCTAAACCATTCTGTGCATTACTTAGCTATATTTTCAGAAGAAAATAAAGTTGGATGCATTTCTCACACTGTAAATAAAAGCAATCACAGATAGATTAAAAACTAAATGAGAAAGCCAAAATGATTAAACATTAAAAATAGAAAATAAAATACGTAATGACTTCAGCATATGGGAGAATGTTGTAAATATGATATAAAAGCATAAAGCATGAAAAGTTGAGGAGTTTACTTACATTTAAGAACACATGTTCATCAAAAGACACCACAAAGAAACTGAAATGACAATCCACAAACTGGGAGTGGGTATTGAAACATATGTATAAAATTTGTAAATCTAGAGTTTCTTCTTAAGATAAGAAGGACCTGCCTAAAAGGGAAGGTAAAGGACAGGGATGGGATAATTCAAAGACGGAGGTCTTTCGGAAGGCAGGAAAAGATCAGAACACTCAAGGAGACACTTGCTTTTGATAACTGTGGGAACACTTATCTCTTAGCAGAAAGGATGAAAAGAAGAAAGGAACAGATACAAGAATAGTTTTAGACTTGCTGGAGCAAAAGGGGGGGCTCATGAGTGATTCTTTATAACTTATGAGGTAGTCATAAGATAGTCATGTAAGTTTAGGGAAGTCAGATGCAATGTTGAAGATGAGGGAAAAGCATATGAAACACTTGTAGAAGGAAGAATGAATTTACTTCTAGCAGTATTGAGGGGCAATTTGAGTTTGATGATCAAGAGTATCTACAGCTGTTATTTTTCACAATTACATTTTAAAAATTTCTGGTAATGTTCAGTCTTTGAACACATATTCTGAGAATGCCAGTGATCAGATTTATCCAGAGTTGGGTTTTTCCAGGAAGGCATGACAGAATACTACTTATTTAGTAATATTTAAGTTTCAGGTGAACTTCCAAGTGTTTCACATACACTAAGATTTAATTCTCCTAACAACCCTATAAGTTGTAATACTAATATTATTCTCATTTTAAAGATGAAGCAACAGGATTTGAATTCTGACCAAGGAAATGAAGATTACCAGGGGAGAGAGGTTGTAGTGATGTACCAGGACATCAAGGCTAGATAAAGAGTTAATGAAGGTAGAAGGGGGGCTATGAGAGAAATGGGCATGGTCAATGAGTTAGAAGTCTGAATGAGGTTAAAATATTTCAGAGAGTTCTTGAGCAAAGAACCAGAAAGCTATCAGGTTGTGATAGAAGAAGAATGTTAGAATCAGTGATTTCAGGGAAGGAGTGTTTCTGGTGATGACAAGGCACAGGGAAAAATCAAGTGGGTGTCTGAGTTGAAGAAGAGGAGGTCACCGGAGGTCAAGGAACAAGAGACTGGGATGTTGGGTAGGACCTCTTTGTGGGCATGGATGCCCAATAACCCTCTGGACTGGGGAGGAGAAAACTGTCAACAGGAGCTGTCTCAGTCAATGAACAAGAGTGCTTAGGAAGTTGTGAGATACAGGTGATTAGAAGGAAAAATGTGTTGTACCAGGAGAGCATGAGCCTCAATGGCAAGAGTTTTACAAGAAGGAAGGGAAACATTAATCTCGATGCAGGCCTGGAAATTATGGAGAGCAACCCACCTGACTCTGGAGAGCACAAAAGGAAATAACCCCCATGTGAGAAGGCTGCAGGGGAGATAGTGCCATCTGGGGGTTATTTCAGTGAAGTCAAGGAGGTGGAACACATGTCCAGGAAAGAAGTTGCAGATCTAGGGAAGATTGGTGATTGCAGTGCTAGAAGTATAGAGGTCAGAGGTATGGGTGTGAGAGTAAGGAGAGGATCTGGGGTTCTGTGAACAGATAGGACACAGAAGGCAGCCTGGGAATGAGGACTCCACAGACAGTAGATGACCAGAGATGCCTGCATGCATTTTATGTGACCCACATAAACTCAATTAGAAGGTGCAATGGAGGAGGTGAGCACCTGGATTTAGTGGAATTTGGCTGTGTCCTTGAAGTAAATCCAGTGACTATAGTGGGGACCTGGTGTGGCTTTCAGGATTGGTTTGTATAGTTGGAGAAAATGTGCAGTAAGTGTGAGCCTGTAGTCTCCCAGTGAGGAGGGAGTGGGGTCTCCAGGTGGCCCACTTTACTCCTCCCAGGAATGGGTTCGTGTTTTGCATACTTTAAGGGGTTCTCCATGTACAAGCTGATAATGATTGTCCTTTCCTCCTTTCCCAAGGCAGGATAAGCTCAGCTTTTAGTGTATCACATTTAAATACTAGAAGTTGAAACATTCAAGCCTGAGTATGAACACTTAAAAGTATATGTAAGCTAATTATTTACTCCGAGTTAGTAGATCAAGGCTAAATATTTGCTAGTTGTGTTATTTAGGGAGGATATAATAGTCTTGTGGAAATGCCAGATAATATGACCGTAGTTTTAAAAATTCTTTTCCATTATAAGTTATCACAAGATATTGAATATAGTTCCCTGTGCTATACAGTAAAAACTTATTGCTTATCTATTTTTATGTATGGTAGTGTGCATCTGTTAATCCCATACTCCCAGTTTATCCCTTACCCGCCTTCCCCTTTGGTAACCATAAGTTTGTTTTCTGTGTCTGTGAGTCTGTTTCTGTTTTGTAAATAAGTTCATTTGTACTATTTCTTAGATTCCACATATAAGTGATATCATATATTTGTCTTTCTCTGTCTGACTTACTTCACTTAGTATGATAATCTCTAGGTCCACCTACGTTGCTGCAAATGGCATTATTTCATTCTTTTTATGGCTGAGTAATATTCCATTATATATACATACCACACCTTCTTTATCCATTTATCTGTTGATGGACACTTAGGTTGATTCCATGTGTTGGCTATTGTAAATAGTGCTGCTGTGAACACAGGGATGCATGTTACCTTTTTGAAACTAGAGCTTTTGTCTTTTCTGGATATATGTCCAGGAGTGGGATTGCCGGATCATATGGTAACTCTATTTTTAGTTTTTTAAGGAACCTCCATACTGTTTTCCATAGTGGCTGCACTAATTTACATTCCCACCAACAGAGTAGGAGGGTTCCCTTTTCTCCACACCCTCTTCAGCGTTTATTATTTGTAGACTTTTGATGATAGACATTCTGTCCAGTGTGAGGTGATACCTCATTGTGGTTTTGATTTGCATTTCTCTGATAATTAGTGATGTTGAGCATCTTTTCATGTGCCTATTGTCCATCTGTATATCTTCTTTGGAGAAATGCCTATTTAGGAATATGACCTATGTTAAAAGGGGCATAACACTATGAAGAGGTTATGGATATAACTGGACAGTGTGGTAGTCTTACTATATTAGCAAGAGTTTTTATTTGTAAGCAACAAGGCAAACTGAGTTAGATAGAAAAGAAATGAAAAGTAGCATGGATACCTCAGGGACCTACGGAATGGAGAGGCAAAGCCACCATATGCCGGCAGAGCCTTGCACCTGCCAGGAGGGGCGCCTTTTTCTTCTTCACACAAAGGCCTCAGCTGGATTCCAGAGGCCTTGGGTGAAGAATCTGATACAGGGTGACACATCCAGACAATGCTACCGCTCCAGAGGGCTGGTCTAGGGATGCCATCACTGGCACCTCCCTGAGCACTGCAGCCTGTAGGGTGACAGAGCAAGCAGGGCCTCAGCCCACACTACTGGCCCTCCTTTTGCTACTGGCAGAGACAGTGGTGCCAGGGTGTGGCGATACCTGAGTTGCTTTTGGCCCTTGCTTCAAAGAAGGTGGGGAAAGCAAGTCCCTGACATCTTCTGCTGTGATAACAGCAGTGTATGAGCCACCCACCAAGACCCAGGAGGTGAGAAATTTCCCAAACATGGGAAGAGACTCTGCTGGGCAGCTGAGAATGCCAACAGTAACTTCTTGCTGTTTCCTGTCCTTGTTTGTTTCTTTTACCCTCTATTTTGACTTTACCTGGCATTTGAAGCACAGAGAAATGAGACGGTGCCTACATGCAATAGAAAGTTACAGGAAGTCAGCACAAAGTTGAAATGGGGATCAGCCCATGGATAGGGAGGACTTAAAGGAGAAAAGAGTTTTCCACTAACTGTAGGGTGCTTTGGGCTACTGATATGCCTTCCAACACAATGGATCACTGCGTGGTGCGAGGAGATGTGGAAACTGAGCTGTTGGTTTAAAATGAAAGCACTAGATATGATTAAGTTTAACTCCATTTCTTAGTGATTAAAGTTTGACCCTGTAATATTATTGCTACACACACACACACACACACACCAAGATGGAGACTGCTATCTATATAAGCCTGTGTGTGTGTGTGTAACAGTATATATAATGTATATATGTAGCAATAATCATCACTGTAATCATTTTCTCTTCACTTTGCTTCTGTTTTCTCACTTTGCTTTGTATTTTGCCTCCTTCCTTTTCCCTTTTTCCTCCAGTACTGTTGATTCAACTTGATCTCACAGCAACAAATATTTCAACCATCAGCTGCACGTCCTTGATCCTGGCTCAGTTTAATTCAAGTCAATAAATATTTATTATTTGCTTATTATTGGCAACTCATACAGATGTTATTAAAAATTCAGCAACACATCTTTTTTCTCTTTGTCTCCCTCTCCACAGCTCACAGCAGATCAAGCTGCCCCAGATAGATATCCTGTAAAAACAAATGAGATGAATGGAAGGATATAGGCAAGATACACACAGAACAAATGAATCTATTACCCATAAAATATCAGTAAAATACTTCTCTTTGCTGAGAAGTATTCCTTATTGTTGTTATTCTTTAATATCTGAAAACACCCTGATTTTAGTATACCACTCAACAGCAAAATTTAAATATATTTAGAAATTCACTATATAGAAGGTAAAACCTGTGGATAAATTAAATAAAGCACCCTTCATACAAGAGAAAAATGTTAGAGATGTCTGTTTTATTTTTAATTCTCTTTTCCAATATTCAGCAAATATATTATCATAAAATAGTGAATAATATTAAGGAATGTGCATTTAAGATTTAAAAAAGTTCTAGTGCACTTATAATTTATAAGAATTTAAGATGTTATTATTACAGTATGCTAGATACAACTGGAATTATTAGTGATACACTATGAAGCTTAACCAGGACTATGATGCCTATGTCCTAGGAAAGTGGTGTTCCAAGCTTGCTAAAGCCCAGGGGAAGAGAGCTGGCCCACCAACCAAGACTCAAGAGGTTTGGAATTACAGGTGACTCTTCTGGGTATTGTGTTAAACTCTAGTTAAGAACTGAATAAGGACACCGTTGTGTTGCTTTTAATCTTACAATCTATCTTGTCACTTAACAGTCCTGAAGACATGGATGAGCTATTTATTACCAGTACAATTACTGTGAATTGAAGACATTCTTCAAAAAGAGATTATTGTTGACAGTGTTGTTAAAAAGAGAGCAATGACTAACAGATTCTGAAAGAAAAGGGATTTGCTTTTTTTGAAGCAAATATGTGGCACACATGGGTAGTTGAAAATCAAGTTCTGGGACTTGAATTTGGAGACATTCAAGTAAAAAGTATGCTAGCTCTGCATTTGTTTACATATTCCTGGTCTGTCTGCTCCCCCTTTCCCTACAACTCCTCTTCCTAATTTTTATCATTTCTTTCAAGCCCTCTGCTCAATTCCATCTCCTTTGTGAGCAAATGACCTTGCTTCTTACCTTTCAGCAAAAACAGAAGCTTTCAGAGTTGAACTCTCCCAGAGTCCCAACTTTTGTTCTGATATAAATAGGTGTCTGATTATGGGCATCTGTCCTGCTAGATAGAAAACTCTGTTAGATCAGGGATGGAGCCTGTTCACCAGTGTCCCCAGCACCCAGCACATGGTCTGGTGGGGGCTCAATAGAATGCTGTTGCCTAAATGAATGAACACAGTTCCTTCCTCTCATTTATAAGTTTTTGTTTTAAAAACAAAAGTTTTGTTTTTAACATATATTACCACAGTTAAAAAAAAAACAGAATAGTACAGAATCAGATTAGAGAAAATGTTAAAGTTACCCTCTCCAATAAATTCCACTAGCTCTCTTCCTCACCACCTCTCCAGCCTTAGGAGCTAACCTTCCCCCTCTGCCCCAGATTCTATCCTCTTGTGATCTCCTCTAGGAGGCACTTCTCCTCCACATGGACAAGTCAGGGAGGCGGGCTTGGCAGGGCACTTACTCATAGTGGCCAAGAGTTGCAACAGCTGAGGGTGATGCCAATAGTGTGGCCAAGGAGAGCAGTGGCCAGGTGCCAGAGAAGCTAAATCAGTCATCAAATCTTAAGGCTGAATCCAGGTGACAGAAAATAAGAGGCAAAGTAAAAGGTCAGGGGGATGCAGCAGGAAGTCAAGAATGTAAATGCAAAGCAAGATGAAGTGAGAGGTCCAGGGCCACATAGATGAATGGAGAAGGGATACCAAGAATGCGTTTTTAAATTAATTTGGGGGAAGTTTGCTAAGCAGTAAACAAGTAGGTTAATGAGGGCTGAGCTGGCACCCTGACACCTCTTCAGAACTTCAACTCTATTGATTATCCTCTCTCTCCTGGACATTGGACATCTCCCTTTCCTCTAATTTTCTTTCTCAGATTATAAATATGCTAAGCTTCTTTCACCTAAAAATGAAACAAAACCAAACCAAAAGACCTTTCTCTCAACCCTGTCTCCCCCTCAGACTACTCTGCCCAATCTCTCTTCTGCTAATTCTAGACAAATTTCTTGAAAGAAATATAAGGTCACTGTCTATATTCATCACCCCCCCTCAACTGCCTTACTCAATGGAGTTTGCCTTCTTCCCCAGCACTTTGCTGAAAACCATCTTGTCAAATCATCGATTGCTATCATTAGATATAAATGACATGCTTTCAAGTCTAGTTGAATTGACTCCTTGAGGTCTGACTCTGTTGACTGCTGTCTCTTCATTTGGCATCTCTGACACTCCCCTCCGCTGATTCTGCTCTTCTATCTCTGGCTCATTTTAAAAATTTTCTATGTGTGACCCTATTTCTCCACTCACCTCTACCTCTAGTTGTCTATGGACATCAGGTAACATTGTGTGGTAGGCACCTGGCTATATGTGTCTTCCCATTCTGGGGCAGCTAACAGAGTCAGAGCGCTTGGGCACCACGCCTTGAAACAAAACCTGCTCTGGGTGACTGTCCGGCTCCGTTCCCCATTTACTTGCAGTCTTCTCTTCCTACATCAGCTCAGTCTTCCTTTCTCTTACAGGAAAGTATTCTTGACTGTCATTTATCATATTTTTGTAGTTATGACTCATCGAGGACTTGCTATTTGCCAGAAACTTCACTGCGTACTTACTTTTATTTATTTATTCATTAAGTTATTTCTTTAGTCAGTAAGTATTTACTGACTCTTACTATGGTGCAGGCACTATGGATATATAATTTCTAGTTATTAAAATTAACTTAGAAGATAGCATGTTGTAGTTTTATAGATGATGAAACAGGCTGGGAATTGTCCTTGGCTAAAGCTCTTGAGGCAGACCAGGCATTTGAATTCACAGCTCTTTCCATGTCACTAAAATATCTAAAAAATATTCTATCTTTCATTGCATATCTTATGCCAGGAGTTTTCTCTCCTTTGTCTTACTATACCAGTGATATCATTAACCTATGTTGTTTTTGAAACATAGGAGGGAGAGATTCATACCAATGAAAATCCAGAATTCCATAACTTTGTTATCAGCACCATCTCACTTGTTTCCACATGATCCAGACAAGGCTACCTATAATCAGGTAGCTTGAGAGTCACTTATTTATTCATGTTCTCGCAGAGCTTACAATATATTAGTAGAGGACAGGGAGATGGGGAGACAGATTAATCAATTAAGTGAATAAGAGAATATATTATAACTGAGAAAAGTCCCAGGAAGGAAAAGGGTACAGTTAAATATAAGCTAATAACAAAGAAACTTGACCCAGATTGGGGTGGGGGGGCATCAGAAAAGCTTTCCTAAAGAAGTGAGATGTGAGTTGAGACCTGAGAGATGAATAGAAGTTAAGCCCATAAATGGGTGAAGAAGAGCACTTCAGGATGAGGGAACAGCATATGCAAAGGCTCTGGGGAGAGGAGGAGGTACAATGCTTTCAAAACCTAGAAGGCTGAGGTGTAGAGTGAGAGTAACAGAAAGAGGCCAAGAGGGGTAGCCTGGGTCAGACTATGCTGACCAGGCCATTCTTTTTAATCTTAAGAATCATAGTCTAACCTGATGGGATCTTATCATCAAATTTGCGTTCTAGAGGTTCACTCTGGCTACAGTGTAGAGAACCTTGCTGGAAGGGTCCAGGGAGGATGCATGGACAATAGTTAGGAAGCTACTGCTATCGTGTCATCATAGATGCTTGGACTAGTGTGGTGGTCATGAAGGAAGAGAGAAGTAAGGCAATTTGATACATATTTGAAGAGGTAGAATCAGTAGGACTTGCTGACAGATTAAGTAAGAAGTGGAGAATAAGGTGTCAGTGTTACATCCTAGGCATCTGAGATGCCTAATTGCATGAATGATGGTGCCATTTGCTGAGAAAGGGAAAGGAAGAAGTCCAGGTTTGGAGGAAATCTTGGGTTTGGTGGGTTATGTTAAGATTGAAGGGTCCATGGCCTAATAAGATGGTTGCTGGATGTATGGGTCTGGAACTCCAAGGAGAGATCTGGGTTAAAGATATAAACTTAGGAGTCATCAGCAGAGTAGTAATCAAGCCACAGGCATGAATGAGATCAAGGAGGGAGGTACTATAGAGTGAGAAGAGAAGAGGCCTAGGACTGAAGCAGCCAGAATGCTTTCATGTAAAGGATTCACTTTCCAGTCATTTAAAGAATAAACATTCTCTGAAGAAATGTATGAGCTTCTTAAAATAAATTTCTCTTAACCATATTTAAAAATATTAACATCAATAAGAAGTTTGGAAAAAACCCTGCACCTCTGTGGCCCCAAATGAATCTGTAAATTTTTACTTATTAAAAAAATTCCGAAGTATTTAAGATATCTGCACTTGTTTAAGTCTAGAGGTGTATACATGAGTGTTTGTTATATGTCTCTGTACTTTTTGAATGAATGACATATTTCATAATTAAACAACAAAAAGTAACAGCAAAAAGTTCCAGGAAATAAAATCTAAGGCAATAAAAACTCAGGCCAGAAAATTAAACACCAGAAGCAGTTAAGGGAAAAATAAAGGATCATAGGTATTGCCAAGGAGCCTCTTGGCCCCAAATGGAAAGGTTTTAGTCCCAACCTAATAAGATGTACCATGAAAGATTCTGCTGGTATTTCTGTAGGAATTTCCAATATTATAGAAACCATAACAAATAAAATCTTGGCTCTATTTATATTTCTGAATAATGGGAAACAGGAAATTGGCCAACATTATTTGCTTTTGCTGGACATCAAAGTCACTAGTCTGGCTTAATGAATGGATGTTACTCCTGTGAGACTATATAAGCCAGAATATTATTTAAAAATTGGAAGCAAAGTGTGTCTGAAATAAGAGTAGTGATCCACAAGTGATCTGTAATCAGAAGTGGCTTTGTTAGTATAACAGAATAATGAAACCTCTGACTCCCTCCTCAGTACCATTTACTACTATAACTGCCAACATCCCTTCTTATCCACTACCCCCAAGAGAGGGTAAGAGATGATTTTAGAAAGGTGCTTTCTCTAAGAAATTACTCTGCCCCTATATTAAGGGATATATGGCTCAGTAATGGACCTGCTAAAACAATCTTGAGAAAGGAGAACAAAGCTGAGGTATCACACTCCATGATTTCAAACTATATACAAAGCTATAGTAATCAAAACAGCATGGTAGTGGCACAAAAATAGGCACATAGATTAACAGAACAGAATAGCTCAGAAATAAATCCACACTCTATGACACAGGAGCAGAGAACATACGATGGATAAAGAACAGTCTCTTCAATAAATGGTGTTGGGAAAACTGGAAGTCACATGTAAAAGAATGAAACTAAACCACTATCTTGCAAAAATCAATTCTCATAAAAATTAACTCAAAATGGATTAAAGACTTGAATGTAAGACCCAAAACCATAAAATTCCTAGAAGAAGACAGGCAGTAACTTCATAAACATTAGTCTTAACGATGTTTTTATGGCTCTGACGCCAAAGGCAAGGGAAACAAAAGCAAAAATAAACAAATGGGACTACATCAAACTAAAAAGCTTCTGCATAGCAATGGCAACTATCATGAAAATGAAAAGGCAACCTACTGAATGGGAGAAGACATTTGCAAATCATATATCCAATAAGGATTTAATATCAAAAATATATAAAGAACTCATACACCTCAACAACAAAAAATAAACAACCTGATTAAATAATGGGCAGAGGACATGAATACACACTTTTTCAAAGAAGATATATGCATGGCCAACAGGCACATGAAAAGATGTTCATCAGTAATTATTATGGAAATATAAATCAAAACAACAAAGAGATATCATCTCACACTTGTTAGAATGGCTATAATCAAAAAGACAAGAAATAACAATGTTGAAGAAGATGTGGCAAAAAGGGGAAATTCGTACACTGTTGGTGGGAATGGAAATTGGTGCAACCACTATGGAAAACAGTATGGAGATTCTTCAAAAAAATTATGAATAAAACTACTATATGACGCAGCTCTTCCACTTCTCAGTATCTATCTGAAGAACATGAAAACACTAATTTGAAAAGATATATGCACCCCTATGTTCATTGCAGAATTATTTACAATAGCCTAGATATGGAAATAACCTAAGTGTTCATGGATGGATGAATGGATAAAGATGTGGTGTATATACACAATTAAATATTACTCATCCATAAAAAAGGATGGAATCCTACCATGTGCATTCATCCATCAATGGACAGTTAAGTTGTTTCCATATCTTGACTACTGTAAATAATGCTGCTATAAACATGGGGATGCACATGTCTTTTTGAATTCGTGTTTTTGAATATATTCCCAGAAATGGAATTGTTGAATTATATGTTAGCTCTATTTTTAATTTTTTGAGCATCTTCCACACTCTTTTCTATAGTAGTTGTACCAGTTTACAATCCCATTGACAGTGCACAAGGTTTCCCTTTTGTCCACATCTGCTCCAGGATTTGTTTATCTCTTCTTTTTCTTGATGGCCATTCTAACAGGTGTGAGGTTATATCTCATTGAGGTTTTTATTTACACCCAATCAAATTTAGAACATTTTCATTACCCCCTAAAAGAAATCCCATACCCATTAACAATCATTCATCATTTCCTCTCAATCCTAACCCTCCATCCCCATCCATAGCCCTGGGCAACCACCAATCTATTTTCTCTCCACCAATTTGTTTATGTTTTGACATTTAATATAAAGACAAATGCAGTATATGTGTTTTTGTAGCTAGCTTCTTTTACTTAGTATAATGTTTTCAATGTTCATCCATGTCATAGCATATATCAATACTTCCTTTTTTTTGACAAATAATATTCCATTGTATGGACATACCACAGTTTATTTATCCATTTGTCAATCAATGAACATTTGGGTGGTTTCCACTTTTGGGCTACTATGAATAATGCTGCTATGAACATCAGTGTACAAGTTTTGGGTGGATGTATATTTTCATAGGAGTGGAATTGCTAGGTCATATGGTAATATTTCGTTTAGCTTTTTGAGGAACAGCTAGACTGTTTTCTGAAATGAAAAAGGTTTTATTTCTCTTGAAAAATATTTCACCTTAAGTTTTGAAAAATGGTTTTGCTGAATATAAAATTCTTATTTGACATTTTTATTTTTTGAGCACTTTGAGTATGTCATCCCACTGCCTTCTGGGCCCCATTGTTTCTGAACAATGAAGTTGGCTGTAATCTTATTAGTTTTCTCATATAATGAATAGTTTTTTTCTTGCTCTTTCAAAAGTTTCTCTTTGTCTTTTGCTTTCAGGAATTTTACTGATATGTCTGGGTGTAGATCTCTTTGTGTTTATCTTATTGGAGTTTCTTGAACTTCTTAGATGTGCAGATTAATTTTTTTAAATCAAATTGGTAAGTGTTCAGCCATTAATTCTGTTTTTTAAAATTATTTATTTATTTATTATTTATTTTTGGGTCTGTTGGGTCTTCATTGCTGCGCTCGGGCTTTCTCTAGTTGCGGCAAGCGAGGGCTACTCTTCATTGTGGTACACAGGCTTCTCATGTGGTGGCTTCTTTTATTGCAGAGCATGGGCTCTAGGCACACAGGCTTCAGTAGTTGCAGCATTCAGGCCCAGTAGTTGTGGCTTGAGGGTACTAGAGTGCAGGCTCAGTAGTTGTGGCACATGGGCTTAGTTGCTCCGCGGCATGTGAGATCTTCCCAGACCAGGGCTTGAACCCATGTTCCCTGCATTGACAGGCAGATTCTTAACCACTGCACCACCAGGGAAGTCCCCAGCTGTTATTTCTTTGAGTTTTTTCTTCTCTTTTCTTTCTCTGCTCCTTTCTCTCTCTCCTCTCCTCTCTCTCTGATTCTTCCACTACATATAAGTTGGTGCACTTTAGTAGTATCCCACATCTCTGCATCTCTGTTCATTTTCTTCATTCTTTTTTTTCTCTTTGTTATTCACATTTCATAATCTCTATTGATCTGTCTTCAAGTTCACTAATTCCTTCTGCCAGCAGAAATAAACTGATGAATACTTCTATTGACTTCTTCCTTTCAGGTCTTTTACCTTTTGTTGCCAGAATTTCTATTTGGTTCTTTTGAATAATTTATATCTCTTTATTAATATTCTCTATTTTATGAGACATTATCATCATAACTTTTTTTTTCTTTAAACATGATTTTCTTTAGTTTTGTGAATACATTTATAATAGCTGCAGTGTTTTTTCTTTAAACATGATTTTCTTTAGTTTTGTGAATATATTTATAATAGCTGCAGTGGAGTCTTTGTCTGTTAAATCCAACATCTGAACAGAAGTCACAAGTAGCTTCTGTTGCCTGCTTCTTTTCCTGTGTATGGGTCATACTTTCCTTCATCTTTTATGTCTCATTTTTTTTGGTATGTTAAAAGCTGAACATTTTAGGTAAAATTTGTAGTAATTTTGGATACTGTTCTCCCCTTTCCCTAGGGTTTATTTTTCCTATTGTTTGCTTGTGCATTTATTTAGTGACTTCACTGGAATATTTTAAATGAGGTCTATTTCCCATGCAATGTAAAGTCTCTGATGTTTTTTCTCAAAGGGTTCAGTCTTGGGCAAGTACATATTCACCCTGGGAGTATAGTGCTTTTAACAGGGTTCTCTTTGACTGTCTTTCCCTGATTTCACTATTAAGTTGTCTGCCTCTGCTGGTATCATATCCAGATGTTAGGCTCCACTAAGTGCTGTCTGGTTACCCTATTGTTTTGATGATGCCCTAGAGTATACATTGTCCCACAATATGATCCAATTAAATTCAGGCTCCTTTGCAACGGTAGTCTTTGAAGCCAGTCTCTGAGGTTTTCTGACTCCAGAAGAGATCTTCTCAGTTGTCTCTTTTCCTGGTTCTCTCATTAAACTAGCTGACCTACAGTTTAGCTTGTTACTTCATAAAGCTATTAGCCTCTACTTAATTGCTTACCACCAAAACCTCCATTATTTTTAAGAGTGCTTAGGCTCGAACTTCTGCAAAGTCTGTTTCAAATAAAATCAGTTTCTCTAGGAAGAGCTTTGAGCTGTTTTTATTGACTGCCTTTCTCTCTAGGCAAAATCTCTGAGCCCCTGCTCTAGAGCTGCAGATGAGGATAGCTGTCTACTTCTCTCTGATTGGCACCCTTTCTTTATGATCAGGGTGCTGGGTGACGGCGATAACCTCTCGTGTCAGCTTGGCTCTTTCAGTGTGGAACTTCTGCTCTCAGTTCCCAGTATTCTTGGTGTAACTATCTCTCTTATAAATTCAAGCTAGATGAAGGAAGGAATCCCTGATCTCTTGATTGTACTCACCAGGAATTTAGCCTCTGCAACCAGGAGCTATGAGTGATGAGAAATGCTGGCAACCTGCCCTACTGGTGAGAAATTATATCCCTTAACTGAGATCTGAGGAGAGCTCCATTTTCTTAGCTACATCCCCCAGAGTGGAGCTTCCATTACACTGAGCTGGGGAGTAGAGGAGAGGATCATGGATCAAGAGCCACAGACTCTTGCTATTCTTACTCAAATTTAGTAGATTTTCTTGAGTAAGTAAGATTTTCTTTACTCGCTGTATGCTTTTAGGACATTTTCTAGAGACTTTAAATTGTTGTTTTTTTCAGCATGTAATTGACATAAAAACAGACACATAGATCAGTGGCAGAAAACATATAGTCCAGAAATAAATAGACCCAGGCACCTATGATCAATTAATCTACAACAAAGGAATCAAGAATATACAATGGAGAAAAGGCACTCTCTTCAAGAAGTGATGCTGGGAAAACTGGACAGCTACATGTAAAAGAATGAAATTAGAACAGTTCCTCACATCTATACAAAAATAAACTCAAGACGGTTTAAAGACCTAAATGAAGACATGACATCATAAAACTCCTAGAAGAGAACATACGTGAAACATTCTTTTTTTAAAAATTTTATTGAAGCATAGTTGACTTATGATGCTGTGTTGAAACATTCTTTGACATAAATAGTAACAATACTTTCTTAGGTCAGTCTCCCAAGGCAAGAGAAATAAAAGCAAAAATAAACAAATGAGACCTAATTAAACTAAAAACCTTTTTCACAGCAAAGGAAACCATCAACAAAACAGGAAGACAACCTACAGAATGGGGGAAAATATTTGCAAATGATGTGACTGATGGGGGGTTAAATGCCCAAAATATACAAACAGCTCATACAACTCAATATCAAAAAAACAAACAATCCAATAAAAAAAATGGGTAGAAGACTTGAATAGATGTTTTTCCAGAGAAGACATACAGATGGCTAATAGACACATGAAAATATGTTCATAACTAATTATTAGGGAAATGCAAATCAAAAGAACAAAGAGATATCACCTCACACCTGTCAGAATGGCTATCATCAAAAAGTCTACAAATAAATATTAGAGAGGATGTGGAGGAAAGGGGACATTTATACACTGTTGGTGGGGATGTAAATTGGTTCAGCCTCTATGGAAAACAGTATAAAGATTCCTTTAAAAACTAAAAATAGTACTTCCATATGATTCAGTAATTCCATTCCTGGATATATATCCAGAAATAACAAAAACACTAATTTGAAAAGATACATGCACCCCAATGTTCATAGCAGCACTATTTACAAGAGCCAAAACATGAAAGCTGAGTGCTTATCAACAGATGAATGGATAAAGAAGATGTGGTATATACATGCAATGGAATATTAGCCATAAATTAAAGAATGAAATATTGCCATTTGCAGTAACATGGATGGACCTAGGCAATATTATGCTTAGTGAAATAAAAAAGATGAATACTATATGATGTCACTTATATGTGAAATCTAAAAAAATAATACAAATGAATCTACATACAAAACAGAAACAGACTCACAGACATAGAAAACAAACTTACGGTTACCAAAAGGAGAGAAATTAGGGGAGGGATAAGTTAGGAGCATGGGATTAACATATACAAACTACTACACATAAAATAAGCAATAAGGATTTACTGTATAGCACAGGGAGTTATACCCAATATCTTGTAATAACCTCTAATGGAATACAATCTGCAAAAAAACTAAATCACTTCTTTTTAGATTCCGTATATAAGCGATATCATACAATATTTCTCTTTCTCTGTCTGACTTACTTCACTCAGTATGACAATTTCTAGGTCCATCCATGTTGCTGCAAATAGCATTATTTCATTCTTTTTAATGACTGAGTAATATTCCTTTGTATATATGTACCACATCTTCTTTATCCATTCCTCTGTTGATGAACATTTAAGTTGCTTCCATGTCTTGGCTATCATAAACAGTGCTGCAATGAACATTGGTGTGTATGTATACTTTCAGACTAAAAGAAATGATACAAATGAACTTATTTACAAAACAGAAACAGACTCACAGACTTAGAGAACAAACTTATGGTTACCAGCTGGGGAAGAATAGGAGGAAGGGATAGTTAGGGAGTTTGAGATTGACATGTACACACTGTTATATTTAAAATGGATCACCAACAACTACCTACTGTACAGCACAGAGAACTCTGCTCAATATTATGTAACAACCTAAATGGGAAAAGAATTTGAGAAAGAATAGATACATGTATATGTATAACTGAATCACTTTGCTGTACACCTGAAACTATCACAACACTGTTAATCAACTATACTCTAACATAAAATAAAAAGTTAAAAAAAACCTAAATCACTATATTGTACACCTGAAACTAACACAATATTGTAATTGATCATATTTCTTATTCCTATTGACTCAATTCATTCTCATTGTGATAGATTAAACATGGTCTCAAAGTTCTGACACCTTTTTCATTAAGAGGATGAGGGTCAGGTTTTGTGACTGCTTGACCAATAGAATATGCTGGAGGTGCCACTATTCCTTTTCTTAGGCCCTGACTTAAAGAGATTAGCATTTCCAATTCCTAACCCTTGGACCATTCACTCTTGGAAACCAGTCACCATGGCAATGAGGACACTCAAGCAGTTCCACGTGAGAGGCCCATGTGGAAAAGAACTGAAGCTCTCAGACCACAGCTCCAGTTGAGCAACCAGTTGACAGTCAACACCAACTTGCCGGCCATGTCAGTGAGCTGTCTTGCAAGTGAATTCTCACAGCTGATGCTCTGTAGAGCAGAGATGAGTCATTCTTGCTGAGCAAATTCATGTGCAAAAGTGCCACCTGTCTTCAGTTCTCAGTGTCATAACCAGGTTCCTTCTGCTCATGATCAAAGTGCTTCCTGAATCTCCTATGTCAGGTCCTCTCTCCATCCTCCCCACACCACCCCCTAGAATTTCCTCCTCAGCATCCCCCTTTTCTTGGTCCTCTCGCTCCTTCATGGAAGAAGCTGCATCAAAGATAATATAGTGAGTTGTCGCCAGACCCTTTAAGTAATGTATTTGGACTGCCGGACCTGTCACCTTCCCAACACATCCCTCAGATCTATCTCCTCAGCGGGTAAGTCTTGTCTAGATGTTCTCAATCTTAGCGGGAGTGAGAACCACTTGAGGAATTCATTAAAAATGTGGATTTCCCCTCATTCTAGAGATTTTGGTTCAGCAGGCCTGGGCTGGGATTAGGGAATTTTTCACAAGTACTCTGGGGAATTCCCATTCAGGCCTTCCAGGGACCCTGCTTTGCAAAGTTTTGATCTGATCCCAGGTCCCAGGCTGGTTGATCCCATCCAGCTAAAGTTCATGGACCTGGATTCCAAAGCCAGCAGGATCCATGTAACAGGTATGGACACTGAAATAGAAAGAACCCAATCTGTTCGGGGCCTAAGTCATTCCCTGACATTAAGTTAGGTTCCTGAGAAAGGGTGAGAGCTGACCTTCCAGATAGACATTCTCTGAGCTGATATAATTTCAGGTTTTCAAGAGGTAGCACTGTGATTTTTAAACCTGGTCACACATTAGGATGACCACAGTTCAATGTTACCAAATCAACTTCTCCAGAATGGAGTTTGGGAGTTTCTATATACCCCATGCTCCAGGTGAATCTGGTATAAATCTGTGTGTGGACCTGTCAGTGATTAGAAACTATAAGCATATAGCATATTTCTTCCTGGTGCCTGAAACCCCACAATTAGTGATTCATTCCTTTGGCCTAAAGGTTATTCTGTTATTCTGTTAATAGCAAACATTCCTGGGAAAGTAGGTCTCTTCAAGTAGGTCCCTTCAAGCAAACATTCCTGGGAAAGTAGGTCCCTGGGAAAGTAGGTCCCTGGGAAAGTAGGTCCCTATTCAGGAGAATAGGAATAATTAACATTAAGCACTACCACGTTGCTTTGGGGAGGGTATTGAGATATTTTCCAGCGATGTCTCAGATGTAACCATGAGGCTGGTTAGTTCTACATTCCTTCATACTTTCTTCTCAACACTGTCCTCCACCCACCCCAACGATTATTCTCATTTAGAATAATTATTTTTACCTGTATGCTCCCCTCCATTAGACTGCAAATTCTTAAGAACAGAGAATGTCTAATTAGTCTCTGTATCTTAGACATTATCCAGCATGTTAATAAACAGAAGATAGTACCTTAAATACTCACACCTTAATGCCAGTGAGTTACAGGCCTTTTCCTCTGAGCAGGTTTTGACATGGAGAAGGATGAGAATGTGAGGACAAGGGGACCCCTCCCCCCATCCCATGGGGCAAGAGAAAGCTGAAGACACATCAGACAGATGTCAAACAGTCATCTTTTGTGCTGAGGTCAGTTCTAAAAGGGTGATATCTCCTCCACATCAGGACGCCTCTTAAGCTGCCATAAAAGAGCTCTTTTCAGGGCTTGCTCACAGAGTGGGTGATTCTGAGGATTTGGGTTTATTTGATGCCTAAAGGTCTGCTTGCCCTAAAGAAGAACAAGCTTCTGATAAAATGAGAGAAAGGGCATTAAGTTTTGATGGGGTGTCCAGAGATTGGGATACTATCTCAGGGAGCAAAATAGGGAGTTTGCCTTCATAAATGGATAGAATGCTCCTTGTTCTGCAAAAAATAAGAAATAGGACAGTGGACAGGCAGGGACCCAAAGACACTCAACAGGGGAAAGTAAGACAATGTGCCAGTCGCATTCCATCCCATTTACTCCTCTGTCTAAGGCCAACCTAAAGAATGGGGATGCTGTGTAGTGAGCTGATTTTGAAGTGTGAGAAAAGGTAACAAAATACTAGTTTCATGAGCAGAAGACTCAATTTGATGAGGATACTTGAAATTTACGTTTGGAAACTAACTGTAATGATCGCCTTGACACACTTGTGTACTAGCTCATACCTTTGAAGAAGGACAGCCAAGTTTTCTGGTGGGATTTTCCCTTTAAGTTATAAGTGAAACTGCTCACATGAAAATTGGCTACAGAACCTGGGCTTGAGGTGTGACTTTGTCCTTTACACATTAAATATTGCAACAGGTCTTTCCTAACATACTACATGCTGCAATGTGTCAACATAAGTTTAAGAAAAAAATGCAGGCACTGACTGTAAATCTCAGTTTCAAATTGATTTCCCCACTTGTTTGTTTGTTTGTTTGTTTAAGGTTTAAAGGAAACTCTCTCTGTTTCACTTACCACACCCTCCTCAAAATGATGGTACACAGTGTCCCCAAGTTTGAGACTCATTCAATACTGTCTCACTCAGATGCTCTCTCCAGTTTACAGTCTGGCTTATTATATATAAGAGCCAGAACACTTTTTTTACCTTGAACTCTATATGGTAGATTGAACTAGATTCCTCCCTCCCCTACGAGAGGGTCAGCAGAGGATTTGGTATGAAAAAGATTCCATCAAGCTAGATCATTTCTTCCAGAAAGCTAAGGGAGCAGCCTCTGGTAACTACTATGATGTTTAATGTGATGTGCTTGGCTTAAAACAGGACATAAAAAGAGCCAAAAGCACTGTGTTAGGGGCGGGATGGAATTCTCTACGATTCCTAAAGGATCAAGCAAAAAGAGGAGTAACTCTGGTTATCTCTAGTTGAGTAAATCATGTCTCTGAGAAGTGTGTGAATTTGCAGGGGACCTAGTAACAAAGACTGGCCAGCCCGTGCCTCTCACTGGTGGGGAGACAGAACTAGAATCAGATTCTTGCGTTTATCCCATTTTGCAGAGAGGAGATTTTCCACCCCTGGAGAGACTGAGTGAAGAAAACTGAGCAGGGAAGGTGTCCCTCTTGCTACCGAAGGTGATCACTCCACATGAGATGGATCCACCCATCCCACCATCTCATGAGCACAAGATCTGCCCTCCCTCTACCACAGGCATGGGCTTCTCACAAGCACTGGAATATGCTAAAGTCACTCACTTTCATCTTCATGACTCATTTCCTCAGGGAAATCTGTCCCTATGATTAGTGTATCCATCCTTCACTGCAGTCTTTGTCATTTTATGTTTATTAGTGTCACACTTTGATTAAAATATTTTCTCCTACCAAATTAGAAACTCCACAAGGACAGGGACTGTGTCTGTTTTGACTCACCATTCAGTTCCTTGCACCTAGAACTTAGGAGGTACCCAATAAATGTCTGTTAAATAAGAGAATGAACAAATGCAGATAGGACTGGATTTTCTGAGGAAGGATATGGGGTCACCAACTTTAAATAGGGGGCTACCTGTAGGCAGGCAAAGTTCAGAGGGGAGAGATGTCTCAAGTGAAGGCAACATTTGTAAGGCTTCACGTCAGAGCCTTCCTTTGTTCAGTCAAATTAGTCAGAATTTCAACCTTGAACCATTTACCTTGGAATATCCTTTGGAGATGGACCTCACTCTTCAGAACGTGGCATGTTTACATAGTCCTGCATTAGTGGGCTATTGAAGGCTGTCCAAGTAAGATGACATGAAAGAGAAGGGCCTGGACCTTCCACTTTGCTGAGAGCCTCATCAGAGAAGGGGCTGGAAAAGCACTGTCCCCTTAGGTGGAATAGAAGGCAGGAAAAGCATTGGCTGCCTAGGTGGAATAGAGGCAGAATATCTCTTGGTCCGTGGCAGCTGCATGGATTGGCACAGAAAACCCCTGGAAGACTCAGCACCTCCAATGTTCCACATAGGTTAGGAAGACCCCCCTTCCAGACTGAAGTAAGATAAGACCTCCAATAAAGCCAGGTTATAATTTTAAAACCAATGAGTTCTAGCCCTGGGGGCAGAATAGAGTGACGAAGGCTGCATTGGGTAACAGTGAGCCGTGATGTCAGCGGTTACATGCAGGAATGGGCCAGCATGTGAGAGTGAACAAATATCTGAAGCAATAACATCAAGGGAGTTGTTGACAAGAAAATCCTAATAAAAGGAAGTGATAACATCAGGAAGCATAAATCCATTTTCTATTACTCTAGTCGTGTGGCTAACAGGGTCTTGGTGCTCTGGCCGGGTATTAGGCCTGAGCCTCTGAGGTGAGTGAGCTGAGTTCAGAACATTGGTCCACCTGAGACCTCCTGACCCCACATAATATTATTAGGCAAGAGCTCTCCCAGTGATCTCCGTCTCAACGCTAAGACCCAGATCCACTCAATGGCCAGCAAGCTCCAGTGCTTGATATTCCATGCCAAACAATTAGCAAGACAGGAACACAACCCCACCCATTAGCAGAGAGGCTGCCTAAAATCATAATAAGGTCACAGGCACCCCAAAACATACCACCAGATGTGGTCCTGCCCACCAGAAAGGCAAGATCCACCCTCACCCACCAGAACACAGGCACCAGTCCCCTCCACCAGGAAGCCTACACAACCCATGGAACTACAAACCTGCAGCCTGTAAAAAGGAGACCCCAAACACAGTAAGATAAGCAAAAAGAGAAGACACAGAAATACACAGCAGATGAAGGAGCAAGGTAAAATCCTACCAGACCAACAAATGAAGAGGAAATAGGCAGTCTACCTGAAAAAGAATTCAGAGTAATGATAGTAAAGATGATCCAAAATCATGGAAATAGAATGGAGAAAATACAAGAAACGTTTAACAAGGACCTAGAAGAACAAAAGAACAAACAATGATGAACAATACAAGAAATGAAACCAAAAATTCTCTAGAAGGAATCAATAGCAGAATAACTGAAGCAGAAGAACGGATAATTGACCTGAAAAATAAAATAGTGGAAATGACTACCGTAGAGAAGAATAAAGAAAAAAGAATGAAAAGAATTGAGGACAATCTCAAAGACCTCTTGGACAACATTAAACGTACCAACATTTGAATTATAGAGGTACCAGAAGAAGAAGAGAAAAAGAAAGAGATTGAGAAAATATTTGAAGAGATTAAAGTTGAAAACTTGCCTAGTATGGGAAAGGAAATAGTCAATCAAGTCCAGGAAGTGCAGAGAGTCCATACAGGATAAATCCAAGGAGAAACACACCAAGACACATATTAATCAAACTATCAAAAATTAAATACAAGAAAAAATATTAAAAGCAGCAAGGGAAAAGCAACAAATAACATACAATGGAATCCTTATAAGTTTAACAGCTAATCTATCAGCAGAAACTTTGCAGCCCAGAAGGGAGTGGCAGGACATATTTAAAGTGATGAAAGGGAAAAACCTACAACCAAGATTACTCTACCCAGCAAGGATCTCATTCAGATTTGACGGAGAAATTAAAACCTTTACAGACGAGCAAAAGCTAAGAGAATTCAGCACCACCAAACAAACTTTACAACAAATGCTAAAGGAACTTCTCTAGGCAGGAAACACAAGAGGAGGAAAAGACATACAAAACCAAACCCAAAACAATTAAGAAAATGGTAATAGGAATGAACGTATCGATAATTACCTTAAATGTAAATGGATTAAATGCACCAACCAAAAGACAAAGACTGGCTGAATGGACACAAAAACAAGACCCATATATATGCTGTCTACAAGAGACCCACTTCAGACCTAGAGACACATACAGACTGAAAGTGAAGGGATGGAAAAAGATATTCCGTGCAAATGATATAAAAAGAAAGCTGGAGTAGCAATGCTCATATCAGAAAAAAGTGGACTTTAAAATAAAGACAAGAGAAAAATAAGTACACTACATAATGATCAAGGGATCAATCCAAGAAGAATATATAACAATTGTAAATATTTAAGCACCCAACATAGGAGCACCTCAGCACATAAGGCAAATGCTAACAGCCATAGAAGGGGAAATCAACAGTAACACAATAATAATAGGGGACTTTAACAACTCATTTTCTCCAATGGACAGAACATCCAAAATGAACATAAATAAGGAAACACAAGCTTTACATGATACATTAAACAAGATGGACTTAATTGATATTTATAGCACATTCCATCCAAAAACAGTAGAATACCCTTTCTTCTCAAGTGGTCATGGAACATTCTCCAGGATAGATCATATCTTGGGTCACAAATCAAGCATTGTTAAATTTAAGAAAATTGAAATCATATCAAATATCTTTCTGACCACACACTATGAGACTAGATATCAATTACAGGGAAAAACCTGTACGAAATACAAACACATGGAGGCTAAACAATACACTACTACATGACCAAGCGATCACTCAAGTAATCAAAGAGGAAATCAAAAAATACCCAGAAACAAATGACAATGAAAACACGATAACCCAAAACCTATGGGATGCAGCCAAAGCAGTTCTAAGAGGGAAGTTTATAGCAATTCTATCCTACCTCAAAAAACAAGAAACATCTCAATAAATAACCTAACCTTATGACTAAGGCAATTAGAGAAAGAAAAACAAAAAACCCCCCAATTTTAGCAGAAGGAAAGAAATCATAAAGATCAGATCAGAAATAAATGAAAAAGAAATGAAGGAAACGATCGCAAAGGTCAATAAAACTAAAAGGTGGTTCTTTGAGAAGATAAAGAAAATTGATAAACCATTACCAGACTCATCAAGAAAAAAAGGGAGAAGACTCAACCAACAGAATTAGAAATGAAAAAGGAGTAACAACTGACACTGCAGAAATACAAAGGATCATGAGAGATTACTACAAGCAGCTATATGCCAAAAAAATTGACAACCTGGATGAAATGGACAAATTCTTGGAAAAGCACAACTTCTGAGACTGAACCAGGAGAAATAGAAAATATAAACAGAACAATCACAAGCACTAAAATTGAAACTGTGAATAAAAATCTTCCAACAAACAAAAGCCCATAACCAGACAGCTTCACAGGCAAATTCTATCAAACATTTAGAGAAGAGCAAACAGCTATCCTTCTCAAACTCTTCCAAAATATAGCAGAGGGAGGAACACTCCAAAATTCATTCTAGGAGACCACCATCAACTTGATACCAAAAGCAGACAAAGATGTTACAAAAAAGGAAAACTACAGGCCAATATCACTGATGAACATAGATGCAAAAATCTGCAACCAAATACTAGCAAACAGAATCCAGCAGCAAATTAAAAGGATCATACACCATGATCAAGTGAGGTTTATCCCAGGAATGTGGGGATTTTTCAATATACGCAAATCAATCAATGTGTTACACCATATTAACAAACTGAAGGATAAAAACCATATGGTAACCTCAATATATGCATAAAAAGCTTTCAACAAAATGCAACACCCATTTATGAAAAAAACTCTCCAGAAAGGGAACTTACCTTAACATCATAAAGACCATATATGACAAACCCACAGCCAACATCGTTCTCCATGGTGAAAAACTGAAAACCTTTCCACTAAGGTCATGAACAAGACAAGGTGGCCTGCTCTCACCACTATTATTCAACATAGTTTTGGAAGCTTTAGCCACAACAATCAGACTCGAAAAAGAAATAAAAGGACTCCAAATCAGAAAAGAAGAAGTAAAACTGTCATTGTTTGCAGATGACATGATACTATACATAGAGAATCCTAAAAATGCTACCAGAAAACTACTAGAGTAAATCAATGAATTTGGTAAAGTAGCAGGATACAAAATTAATGCACAGAAATCTCTTGCATTCCTATACACTAATGATGAAAAATCTGAAAGAGAAATTATGGAAACACTCCCATTGACAATTGCAACAAAAAGAATAAAATATCTGGGAATAAACCTACCTAAGGAGACAAAAAACCTGTATGAAGAAAACTATAAGACACTGATGGAAGAAATTAAAGATGATACAAACAGATGGAGAGATATACCCATTCTTGAATTGGAAGAATTAACATTGTGAAAATGACTATACTGCCCAAAGCAATCTATGGATTCAATGCAATCCCTATCAGACTACCAATAGCATTTTTCACACAACTAGAACAAAAAATTTCACAATTTGTATGGAAACACAAAAGACCCCGAATACCCAAAGCAATATTGAGAAAGAAAAACGGAGCTAGAGAAATCAGGTTCCCTGACTTCAGACTATACTACAAAGCTACAGTAATCAAGACAGTATGGTACTGGCACAAAAACAGAAATATAGATCAATGGAAGAGAATAGACAGCCTAGAGATAAACCCACACACATATGGTCACCTTATCTTTGATAAAGGAGGCAAGAATATACAATGGTGAAAAGACAGTGTCTTCAATAAGCAGTGCTGGGAAAACTGGACAGCTACATTTAAAAGAATGAAATCAGTACACTCCCTAACACCATCTACAAAAGTAAACTCAAAATGGGTTAAAGACCTAAATGTAAGGCCAGAAACTATCAAAGTCTTAGAGGAAAACATAGGCAGAACACTCTATGACATAAATCAAAGCAAGATCCTTTTTGACCCACCTCCTAGAGAAATGGAGATAAAAACAAAAATAAACAAATGGGACCTAATGAAACTTCAAAGCTTTTGCACAGCAAAGGAAACCATAAACAAGA
Source organism: Delphinus delphis (assembly GCF_949987515.2). Classification (NCBI taxonomy): domain Eukaryota; kingdom Metazoa; phylum Chordata; class Mammalia; order Artiodactyla; family Delphinidae; genus Delphinus; species Delphinus delphis. Next base: position 37,312,469 of record NC_082693.1, on the reverse strand, counting down.
TGAAAAGACAATCCTCAGAATACGAGAAAATATTTGCAAATGAAGTAACTGACAAAGGATTAATCTCCAAAATGTACAAGCAGCTCATGCAGCTCAATAACAAAAAAACAAACAACCCAATCCAAAAATGGGCAGAAGACATAAATAGAAATTTCTCCAAAGAAGATATACAGATTTCCAACAAACACATGTAAGGATGCTCAACATCACTAATCATTAGAGAAATGCAAATCAAAACTACAATGAGGTAACACCTCATACCAGTCAGAATGGCCATCATCAAAAAATTTACAAACAATAAATGTTGGATAGGGTGTGGAGAAAAGGGAACACTCTTGCACTGTTGGTGGGAATGTAAATTGATATAGCCACTATGGAGAACAGTACGGAGGTTCCTTTAAAAACTACAAATAGAACTACCATATGACCCAGCAATCCCACTACTGGGCATATACCCTGAGAAAAACATAATTCAAAAAGTCATGTACCACAATTTTCATTGCACCACTATTTACAATAGCCAGGACATGGAAGAAACCTGAGTGTCCATCGACAGATGAATGGATAAAGAAGATGTGGCACATATATACAATGGAATATTACTCAGTCATAAAAAGAAACGAAATTGAGTTATTTGTAGTGAGGTGGATGGACCTAGAGTCTGTGATACAGAGTGAAGTAAATGAGAATGAGAAAAACAAATACTGTATGCTAACACATATATATGGAATCTAGAAAAAAAATGGTTCTGAAGAATCTAGGGGCAGGACAGGAATAAAGATGTAGACGTAGAGAATGGACTTGAGGACACGGGGAGGGGGAAGGGTAAGCTGGGATGTAGTGAGAGAGTGGCATGGACATATATACACTACCAAGTGTCAAATAGATAGCTAGTGGGAAGCAGCCGCATAGCACAGGGAGATCAGCTCGGTGCTTTGTGACCACCTAGAGGGGTGGGATACGGAGGGTGGGAGGGAGATGCAAGAGGGAGGAGATATGGATATATATGTATGTGTATAGCTGATTCACTTTGTTATATAGCAGCAACTAATCCAACAATGTAGAGCAATTATACTCCAATAAAGATGTTAAAAATAAATAAATAAATAAAAATGTAAAACCAATGAGTTCCAAAATCATCTTCACAGTGGTATTTTAAACTGAAATGTTTTTTTTGATAACATTCCATCCTTATCTTTAAGAAAATTATTACTCAGTTTTTGAACTCCTGAAAAACAGAGAAGCATCAATTGATTGACCCATCCATCTATTTATTTATTCAGCAAATATGTTTTGATATCACATCTACAGAACTTACAGTCTCAAGAGGAAACATGCAAACAAACTATTATACAATGAGAAAGAATGAAACCTACTGCAGCATTGGAACAGGGCAATGGAGACATAAGCACACAATTCCGACCTCTTTCACACCATCTAGCTCTTATATTTGAAGACTAGAAGTTAAATGTCTACATGGTTTCAAAGTTAAAGTGCAAGTTTTGTTTAATTTTATATTTAGTCTTGTGAAAATTAAGTAATAGGTTAATAATTTCCTGTTCTCCATCTCTTCAGAAGGCGAATTTTAGGAAACTGGGGTTTTGTTGTGGAAACACGGGAATGAAAGTAAATCCCCGGAAGCTGTGCAATTGTAGAATGTTAAGATCGCGCAGGTCACAAGGATCAAATCATCTGCCCTCTTGTACTAAGAATGAGAAAACAGGCCCAGAAGAATAGAATAAAGTTTTAGGGTAATTATAAGAATTTTTCAGTAACAGATGATACAACTATAATCAGTATTTTCCATTTGAAAAATGATGGTTTAACTGCATTAAGAAATTTACTTAAATTTTAAAACAACTCTAGAATAGGTACAACTGTTGTCCCCAAATTACAGATAAGGAAACTGCAGCATAGACAGGTTAACAATTTACCTAATTATTATATAACTAATAACTAGTTTTCAGCTAGTAAATATCAGAGTTGGAATTGAAACCCAGGGAGTCTGGTTCCAGAAATCAGAAACCAAGTGTTTAACTTTACATATTCTATCTCTTATTTATTTGGAAAAAATATATATATATATATATATATATATATATATATATATATATATATATATATATATATATAATGTTTATTTTAAATGTGGTCATTCTCATGTCTAGTTTTTGGTGATAAGGTGTTTCATTTTATTTTTCCAAATAAAGGGAATATGAAGTTAAGTTTGACACGAATGAGTTTCTAACTCTCAGAGGAATGTCAAAAAGGGGAAAATTTGCTTTTAGAGTAATTTGATATTTTCTGAAAGCTGCCAGGCTATTGCGTTACCTGCCAATGTCACATCAACGTCAGTCTCTGTTCAAACACCAGTTGTGCAAACCATGTCAGCGTAGCTGGTAGCCTGGCAGACTCAATCAGTGATTGTCTCTCTGGGCACCAAAATTATAATTGGCCTCGTAATTATGGTACCTCTTAATTTCAGAGAAAAAATAGAGAGAAGATGGAAAACATCATTAGGGATAACTCACAAATAACTTTATTTAACAACTAGCTCAGGCACAGATAGTGTTTGTTACAATATGTAAATCATAGGGGTACTCTTCATTTGTTCATTCACTCATTCAATAAATAACTATGGAGTTACGCTGTGGTAAATACCAGGAACACTGATGAGAATGACACAGAGACGGGCTGCTCAGGAGTCTGAAGTCTAGTGGGGGCCAGACTAGTGTGTTATGATGTGCTTCTGGAGCCCCAACGAGGACAAGTCTAATGATGGGACAGAATGGAGAGAGCTTTGGGATCAGGTACAGCTGAGTCCTAATTCTGATTCTGCCTTTGGCAAGCCACTCAACTCATTCACTCTCTGTTTTCTCATCTGAAAAGCGAAGGTAAAAACACCGACCTCACAGGATGGTTGTAAATACTAAATTCCATGTCCAAAACATGCTAGTTCTTTTTTTCCACCCCTCTTCAAACTTCCCCACCACTCCATGTTCCCAGTCTACCAAGAAAAAAGAAAAAATAGCTGGATGAGTTGGACAGAGTTTCATTCACTTGACGTGACATGTGAGCTGGGCTTGAAAGACTAGTAAAAAGTGAAATTGACAGGCAGAGCTGGTAGCAAGGGCTTCCAGGAAGAGGGGACAGTGTGTTCAAAAGCTCTTAGGCGGGCTTCCCTGGTGGCGCAGTGGTTGAGAGTCCGCCTGCCGATACAGGGCACACGGGTTCGTGCCCCGGTCCGCGAACATCCCACATGCCGCGGACTGGCTGGGCCCGTGAGCCATGGCCGCTGAGCCTGCGCGTCCGGAGCCTGTGCTCCGCAACGTGAGAGGCCACAACAGTGAGAGGCCCGCGTACCGCAAAAAAAAAAAAAAAAAAAAAGCTCTAAGGCACGGAAAACTTCAGCATCGGGAGCTGGGAGGCAGTGAGTGATTTAGAATATGGGTTGTACGGAGGGATGTAATTGACTGTCAGTGAGATGCCGAGAGCATCAAGCTTGAAAAGGAAGGTGGATCTGACTGGCCAGCTCTCTGTAAGCAGTGCTGTTTCCAGAACAGAGAGACAAAAGCTGACCTCCCTGGGGCTGGTATTGAATATTGACCACAGGATGCCCACTCTCCTCTCTGAGCTATTTCCCGATGGGACGTGGGTTCTACTCCCCTTTTCACCTCCTGGATGGGACTTCAGAGTCTAGAACCTGACATCCCAATCTTGAACTCTAGAGTTGGATCTTCTAAGATCCTAGATCTAGTTTGATATTCTTTTTTGTTTTGAGATCCAGTATCTAGTTGTTTCATCATGTGTGAAACTGAGACAGTGAGTGATCAAGTGTCTTCTTCCTAGTGCCAGTAAGAGGTAGTAGTCCATTTAGAGAATATAATACTAAAGAAACTCAACCATAAGCATAATTCATGGTATGTCTTGGTTTCTCACATAAATCAAATTCAAATTCATAGAAAAGAAAACTGTGATACTGACATTAGAAGTTTGTAGAGGCTCTTGTAATTATAATAAAAAGATAATTACTTTTATAGTATTTTATAGTATTTTAATACTTTAATTTAATTAGTTAAATTTAATTAAATTTAAAGTTAAATTAATTTAATTTAATTTTATAGTATTTTAATTTATAGTATTTAATTTAATTATAGTATTTTATAGTATTATAATTATTTTAAAAATCATTATTTTACGGCTAAGCATGCCATTCACAGCTGGTGACCTTGTAGGAAGAAAAACAGTAATCAGTTTCAGTAAAGAAAATGCTTAGAAAAAAGGGAGGTGAGCTGTGGAAGGTCTAACATTGAATTTGAAGCCAGAAAACCTGGTTCATGCTCCAGTCTGTCATTTGTCGGCTCTGTGTCTTTGGAGAAGTCACTTAACATCTCTGAATCTCATTTTCCTCTCCCATGAAATGGAGAAAATAATAGCTACACGGTGGGTTTATTTTAGTACCAAGTGGCATAATATATGTTAAGGTGTTTTGTAACCTCAAGTCATTTTACTAATTTCAATAATTATTCATTGAAAAAAGAATCCATGTTAAAAATCTACTATCAAAGAAATAATTTAAACAAAAGTGTCTTAAAGTCACTGCAACAAACTTCACCATAAATCAAGGAACTTCATACGTATGATGGCAGGATAATAATTGTGTTTTATTACCTTCTTAAGACATTTATTTATACTAAAATTTAGTAATGACTGTTCTCTGGATGATTAAACCTTAGAAATGTTTCTCCAAAAAGGGTTCATGGTGATAGAGAGATACTACATGCTCCATCCACCTTTAAGAGACTGATTCAAACCCCAGAGGAATCCCACAATAATTTTTAGCACAATGTTTTCCAAACTTATAGCAGCATGGAACTCTGTTTTCAAGTATTAGCTTTAGTTCAAAGGAATATGTTTTGGGAATATTTTTAATAGAGACTTAAAGCAGAAGCATCCATTACCAAACCAATAATCATTCCTAGGACCAGTGTGTTAATATAATTTTAGAGTGGAAAGCTTCAATCCATTCAGCTTTGTCAAAATGGTAGAAATTCGAACTCTTCTGTCACCCTTTTTTCTCAGTTGCAAACATTTTATTTTCCTCCAGCACTATTTGAGTTGGTAGTACTGTCTGAGAATAAGTAAGGAAAACAATGTATTAAGGGATGTTCTACATTTTTCTCACTGAGAAACTGAGTCACTTAGAACTTAAGCCCATTGGTGAAGACCACAGAGTTGGTAGGTGGTAGCTCTGAAATCAGGACTCAAGTTGTCTGCTCCAGAGCCAGCAAATGTTTGGATGGTCAGTCAAAATGTGTTTCACAGTGCGGTTTTGCAGGGATATTCATGTTGCTGGTTAGGGCTGCTTCACATTCTTTCAAACACAAGTTTTAAAGAAACCCTTGAGGGTTGTTGGGTAGATCCAGGGTAGTCATCAAAGGCTCAAGTTTTTGATTGTATCACGGAAGACAATGGCTTGCCAGTTATCTCATACCACCTGGACATTGCTTGGAGCGCTCCTAAAACTCTAAGGATATACAATAGCTACAAAAGATGACAAATTTGAATTTTGCTCAGCACTTTGTTGCTTTATAGATGAATGCAACTCATTTTATTTCAATCCACACATGGTTAAAATAAGTAGCACATATGTAGATGAACAACCTATAGTTCTCTAGTAAATTAGGCAATGAACCACTGCTTCTGAGCTTCTCTGTACTAGCTAAGATATGGATGCCAAGAACTGACTAAATAAATAAGCAATTCATTAAAAAGTTAAGTAGCTGCACAGTGAACTAGTATCTATTTTAGGATTGCATCGATCCCATCTTCATTTATATTTTCTCTGGAATGGCTTTTTGTTTTAGAATCTTGGATTTTGCTTTGACTAAATCTCAGTGTAAGTAGAGAGAAATATATATCTATCGTGATCTCCCATTCATCCCCTCCCAATCTTACCAATTTTGACAATTTAGTAGTTTTATAAAAGATGCTTATATTTATTAAATAAGAATCAATGAAAAAGTGTGATAAAGATAATCTAGTTTCAACAAGTTTGAAGGGACCTCTAAATTATTCTGATGTATTCTAATTTCATAAAATGGAAACCTCTTATGACAAACTAAAGAGGTTTACCATATTTGGTTAGGCAGGGGATAATCAGCTTTCATAAAAAAATATTTCTTCTGTACTCTTTAAATAGTGCATTTGTTTTTAGGTTTCAAAATGATAACTCCAGTGAAGGCATTCATCTTATCATTCTTCTATTGGATTTGCATTGTTGGATGATTTTAGTACAATTTGACATGTATGTTAATGGAGTTTTTAATATTCCTGACTAATATACAACTGCATTATCCAGATGGATTTTTGTTCTTGCTGTTCTTGTCCTGTTTCTTAAGTGCGAATGTGCCGCTGATGTATTAGTTGATGGGAACTGTAAAATGAGATGGTTCTAGATATTCATGGTCTGAACAATGAGCCTTACCATTCTGAATAAAGTTAAATTGCATATGTGAGAATTTAGAAAGTAATTTGTGCCGCCTGATGAGTTTGTTAAACTGTGGGGATCGAGTCTCCATAGGAGAATGTTTTTTCCCTTAAGGAATGACAAATGAGTAGTAAATAAACGGGATGGTGAACATATATGTTACATGGGCTTTTTGGAAACAAAAATTTTGGTTAATGTCAGAAAATGGTGGGGATTTTTTTAACATCTTTATTGGAGTATAATTGCTTTACAATGGTGTGTTAGTTTCTGCTTTATAACAAAGTGAATCGGTCATACATATACATATATCCCCATGTCTCCTCCCTCTTGCATCTCCCTCCCACCTTCCCTATCCCACCTCTCTAGATGCATCCACCTCACTACAAATAACTCAATTTCATTTCTTTTTATGGCTGAGTAATATTCCATTGTATATATGTGCCACATCTTCTTTATCCATTCATCTGTTGATGGACAATACTTAACATTGCTTCCATGTCCTGGCTATTGTAAATAGAGCTGCAATGAACATTTTGGTACATGTCTCTTTTTGAATTACGGTTTTCTCAGGGTATATGCCCAGTAGTGGGATTGCTGGGTCATATGGTAGTTCTATTTTTAGTTTTTAAGGACCCTTCATACTGTTCTCCATAGTGGCTATATCAATTTACATTCCCACCAAAAATGCAAGAGGGTTCCCTTTTCTCCACACCCTCTCCAGCATTTATTGTTTGTAGATTTTTTGATGATGGCCATTCTGACCGGTGTGAGGTGATACCTCATTGTAGTTTTGATTTGCATTTATCTAATGATTAGTGATGTTGAGCATTCTTTCATGTGTCTGTTGGCAATCTGTATATCTTCTTTGGAGAAATGTCTATTTAGGTTTTTTGCCCATTTTTGCATTGGGTTGTTTGTTTTTTTGATATTGAGCTCCTTGTAAATTTTTAAAATATGAACAATTTTCCTTAAAATGGTGAGTGGTGCCTTAATGAGCAGAACTGAAATTATAGTGCTATTTATTATATCCTAATTCTTTCTTCATATGTACTGAGAATTATGCTTACAGTGGAATCCCAGGAAAAAAATGACCACAAAAGACCCCTAGCCATGGTTAAGTGCTAGCAAGATATCCTCTGCTCTGCTCTTGCATTAAGTGAGTTTTACTGTGAATGACAGGTTTTTCGATTGTACCCCTGCCCCAAATGTTTTTTCCTTTATGTCAAGTTCAGGTTTGACATCCCCAAACCTGGAGGAAGTTTAGAGCCACCTATTGAAAGAAAGACTCTTTTACAGACTTCAAAATGAGCACTGACAGGTATTTCTGTGTATAGGACAGATCCAATAAATGCAACCTTGACTAATGAAGAAACTTAATCGTTAAAAAAAAAAAAAAAGCCCACAGAAAAGCTCAACTCACACCAAGATCTTCTCTGTTATCATGAACCCAAGAAAACTGGAGCAGGGGCTGGCAGGTCCCAGGCTTCACTCTTGAGGGACAGCTGGACAACTCAGCCCCACCTGGGAGGATGCTTTTGTTGACATCTCAGGTTGCCGCCTGATGATTGGTGGCTGGGCTGGAAGGGAGGGTCCATAGGAAACGCGACACTGGGGATGCTGCCCCCTATCACATGATGGAAATTTCCACTCTTTAGAAAGGCGAAAAGAAAAGAAAGAAGGGTCTCTCAATCCACCCTTTTCCCCTGGATCCCAATCGGGAGAGGGAAGAAAAAGTAGGGTGAGTGAAGCTGTTTATATTTTCTGTTAGACTTAAAAGACTTGTCAGTGTGCAAACTTGTGGCTGGATCCCAGCCGGAATGCGTGTGTGTGTGTGTGTGTGTGTGTGTGCGCGCGCGCGCGCGCGCGCCTGTGCGCATGGGGACACGCACACGTGTGCAGCTCGGTCTCTCACCCGTCTGGGGCTTTGGTCCGGCGCTGTGGCTCCTCATATCTTGTTGATGGCCCCAAATCCTTATCATTTAACAAAGGATCCCCTTTGGGTGCATTACTGCAGGTTAATGACCGGATTGACTAGAAATTAAGTAAGCCGGGGCAAGCAGAGGGAAAGGATAGAGGCTGGGAGAGATCCTGTGAATCCCTTTTCCAGGACAGGTGACTGCCAAGGCTGCCTTGTCCTGGGGGGCGGGCAAGGGGTGCCTTGCGCTGGGGCGCCCACGGCCCCGGGCCCGGGATTCCCTCGGCACTTGAATCTCGAGATGCTCGTACTGAGACCGCCATCCACCACCGTGGCCCGGCCTGCCTGGCCAGGGGCCCCGAGACTCCGCTGCAGGAGCTGGCTCTGCGTCAGCTCGGGATCGCGCTGGCAAGGTGTTACCCGAGTCGCGGGACCCGTGCCCGCGTCCTCAGGGCGGGGACATTGGGTGCAGAACCTAAAATAGACCCATCGTCGCTGACAGCTGGGCCGCCCAGGAGGCCAGCACGGTTCCCTGGGTCGGGGGTTCCGGCCCGGGGATCCGGCCCGGGAGGCTCCTTCAGGGGAGGAGGAAGGCGAGAGCAGCGCTGGGTCTGGGGGCCTTGGCTGCGGGCAGTGAACGGGTTCCAAGACTGAGCCCGAGGTTCCGAAGGAGGCATCGCGCGCCGTCGGACTGAGAAGCCTGGGGGGCGCTGGAAAGAAGGAAGGGGCGCCGCAGAAAGTGTGGGCAGGAAAGACGAATGGAGCGGAAGGAACGCAGAGAGGACGTCGGGGAGGAGAGGAGAAGGAGAGAACGATAAGGGTCCAGACCCTGAGAGGGGTAGGAGTAGGAGGGAAAATGGAGAAAAGAGGAGAGAATGAATGAAAGGAAGGGAGGACGGAGACGGGAGCGGGGACGCAGGGAGCCCCCTGGGAGGGTGAGCTGAGAGCACCTCCGAGTCCGGGAGAGGAGAGAGGTGGGCGCGGTGCAGGTAGGGGCTCTTCGCACAGGTGGGCGTGCGTCCTGGTGGGCGCGGGCTGGGGGTGGAGGCGCGGAGTGCGGAACTCGCGCGCCCCCCAGCTCCCCTGAGTGATCCAGCAGGCAGAGGTGGAGAGTGTCCCCTTTCATGTGCCCCGGGACCAGCCCAGGAGGTGCGCACCGGGGGGTTGACTTGGTTAGAGGAACGGGGTGAACTAAGCCGGGGAACCAGAGCCAGGGAGACTGGGTCCCTGGTGTGCAGGGCATGTACGGGGGAGTGAGGGGGCAAGATTTGGGGGCCTTGAGATACTTGGCGATGACCTGGAGATCCCCACCCGCAGTCCTCCGCAGAGCCTTTAAATACCTGGGTCTAGTTTCACCGGAGGAGGACGGGTTGGCTCTTGTTGTGTATCTCTTAGTGCAAAAGGTGTATCTCTACCTGTCTAAGAGGGATCTGAGACCCCGAGAAGAGAAGAGAAGAGAAGAAGAGAAGAGAAGAGAGAAGAGAAAAGAGAAGAGAAGAGAAGGGGTAGCCTCTGCCCTGGAGGTGTAAGCAGACCTGGCCAGGCACTTACCTCAGCCGCCTCCTGGTCAGGTGCCCCATCCCCCAAGCTGCTGGCTGCTTGCTTTGTTATCGGCTGAGTAGTGGTGCACCTTGTCACCCTTAAGGAAAGGAGGAAGTGGCCAGCCTTTCACCAGGAATGGTCTGTTTCCCTATTTCCTAGCTTCCTATATTCATCTTTATCTGCTTCCCGGCAGTGCAGACATAATCATTATGACTAAATTGTCTTATGTTGTAAAGAGAGCATCCTTCATCCAGATCACAATTTCCAAGGCCTGGTAGCTTGGGTTTGTTTTAACTTTGGTTATAACTTTTTATAGACCTTAACTTTTGGGGGGAGGAGGTTTAAATTAGCCCATGGGTATTTTTTTTTGTCCCCACTGCAAACAAGTCTCTAAGGATTGGGTGAGATTGGTGGACTCTCATATGGAACACAAGAAATCTCTCTCTCTCTCTCTCTCTGTCTCTCTCTCTCTCTGTCTCTCTCTCTCTGTGTGTGTGTGTGTGTGTGTGGTATAGTCTCTGAGATTCTAACAAATGAATCTACAGAAAATCTGTGTTCTGGGTAAAAAGTTGTAAGAACAGAGACACTGAAGAGAATATCTGATCTCCCCAAATTACAGATTACCATATGTGTTCAGAGACAGAAAGCTTCTATTGGTCTGATTTTATCACAAAACTTCAAAAAGCAGGAAGACTGGGGTAAAGGGATAAAAATCTTTCAAGCCTGCGGCAGGGATAGGAGGCAAGCTCTTCTGCGAGAGTATGCAGTACTAGGTGGTCCAAGGAAGCTAGTCTCTACTAGATTCATCATACTAATGCCTCACACATAGATATCAATTACTATATTCCTTATATGTTACTAAGTGCTTCTTTTATGTTAACATTTGACCCTCATAACAGTCTTATGAGATAGATTCTATTATTCTACCCATTTTATAGATCAAGAAATGGAGATACACAGTGTGGGGAGCATAGAACATCTTTGGAAGTTCTATTTGGACATTATTCTTAAGTGTAAAGAACAATTTTCTTTCACTTTGCACTTTATCATGGTCAGAACTGGACAGGTGACATCTAGGGACCCACAACTGACTTCTTAGTCTATTAGAGACTATCCTATCCTAATCCTATCCTAAGAAAGCCAAAAGCATGACCGTGTACCTTAAGAATTAATCTCTGCCAGCCCCAGGATTGGATTGTTTTACAAGTGACATTTGAGAAATGCATAATATAACTCTGGTTACCTTGTGAACTTTTGAACTAAATGTCTTTCTTCTTTTATGTCATCGTCTTTGTCCATTTCTGCAGTGTTTTTTAGGCATATATTCCTTTTTTCCCCCTTATGCTTTGTACTGACTTAATAATATTTTCTATTTTTTGTTTTCTTTTTTATTATTTTTTAATTTAATTTAATTTTTATTTTATATTGGAGTATAGTTGATTTCCAACATTGTGTTAGTTTCAGGTATTCAGCAAAGTGATTCAGATATATATATATATATATATATATATATGTATATATACATATTCAATACATCCATTCTTTTTCCGATTCTTTTCCTCTGTTTTAATAACTTAAACCCCTCTTTTTAAAAAAATTTTTACAAATCCAAAGCAATCATTTCTATAAAAATCAAAGGTTTCATGGAGTTTAATGACTATTTACATATTTTAGTATGTATATAAATAATACGACAATTCTGAAAAATGTGCTTCCATGTATCACATGAAACCATCTCACATGCTACTGCTACCCTGATGACATCTTGCAGGAAGGTGAGGAATGGAAGAAGGGGAGAGACAAAAGACAGGAAAGGAAGAGTTTTCCAAGCCAGACTTTGAACCAAGCCCCTTCCATGTGTAAATCACATTTAATCTTCACATGATACTCTATGGTCTAGGTGTTTGGTATCTCCATTTTACAGAGGAGGAAATTGAAGCTCAGAGAAATTAAGGGAAGAGCCAACGGTCACAGAGCTAGTAAGTGACGGGGCTGGCCTCAGAACTATGGTCCCTCCTGGGCCAAAGTTCCTGCTTCCAATAAAGACAGCAGTAAGATAAAGACTACTTGGAGAGCAAATGCTTAAAGCAACAAGAAGCTCAGAGAGGTGGTACACAACAGAGCAGCCTGTGAGAGGTGGGGGAATGCAAAAACCAAATCACTTTTACGTGCCTGCTAATTTTCTGGTCTTCCTTCCACTCTGTTTGTAATGACTTAATGCTATTCATTCATTCCACAAACAACCATTGAGTATCATTATCTCCCAGAAAGTATATTAGGGAGTTTCTTTTATCCTTGTCTCCCTAACACCTAGCACAGTCCAGGGTAAATACTGGGTGCTCAAGAAATGTTTGTTGAATAAAGGAATTAGTCTAGTGGGGGAAGAATAAATAAACAAACAGTTGTGTTAACAGCATGTGAAGGGCCAGGGGAAAAAGTCAGGTTTGAGCACTCTGCCACAGAACCTGGCTTAGGAAAGGGGTCAGAGAACATTTCGAGACCGGATGATGCCTGAGCTGGGTTTTGAAGCAGAAATGAAAGTCAGCCAGGCAAAGAAGTGAAGGAAATAGGGGAGGATTCTCAACAGAAAGACTGGCCTAAACAGAGAAAGAAAGAAGGAGACATTGGGGAATTTAAGAGCTCAGTGGAGATTGCTGGGGGGAGGCAAGGGGGGTGGGGGGGAGGTGTGGTCCGGAGGTCCTTGCATGGTTTCTCTGCAAATGTCCCATAGCTCTGCCCACTCCCCTTGAATGTCGGAAGTGAACTGTGCTAACAGGGAACAAAATAGCTGAATACAGGAGTCAGCAATACATTTTATTATTTTATCATTTTATTATGGCCCTATAATAGAGAACTATAGTTTAATTTTTATAATGTTAGTGTTTTAAAACCTAAGCTCAAATGCAAAGACCAGACTTTGTTGTCCTCTGTATGGGAAAACCAAATTATTTTTCTTATATTCAAGGGGATGTTTTATTTTAGCATAGGTGCAGTCTACGCAATTATGAAAATGACTTCCAAACAAATGCTTTTCTATGTTTTTCTTAGGAGGTAGCTTGGGTGGGGGGGGGGATTTCTCTCCTTATTTTAGTTTTTAATGGTTTTATTTTTTATTTTAGTGTGCTAGAGAAGAATCAGGAAGTAAAAATGTATTTTTAAAAAATGAGGTGAGAAGACAGTAATGAATTTCACCCTCTTATCTGCAAAGTAGACGTTTACGCTAGTTAAGAGTCTGGCTTTTGATAACAGACTTTGACAAACTTAACTCCCAATGTCTCTTCTTTCTTTAGGGATCTTTTATGCCAAGTTTTCGTTGCAGGCTCAGAGGTCTGCATGCCCGTCACCATTTCCACATTTGTAACGTAGTCTCACTCGTGTTGTCATTAGTAAGGGAATTCAAAGAGTCAATGAAACCTATAAATAATCCAAAACCTGACTTCAGTTAACAGCTTAAAACCTCCATTTTTTAGCCTTATGTCCTTGGGCAAGTTCCTTAATCTTTCTGAGCTTCCATCTCTTCATCTATAAAATCAGGATCATAATAGTATCGGCCTCATGAGATTGTTATGAGGATTAAATGGGCTAACACATGTAAAATTCTTAGACTAATGCCTAGTATATAATAAACGTTCAACGTGTGAAAGCTCTTATTTTTAATGTTACTCCCCCTGCCACCCAAAGCACTATTAGAAATGTTAACAAATGTCTATACTAAGTGTTCTTTGATCATGTGTTTTCCTCTAACTGCCGTAACTAAAATGAAGGAAACAGAAGGGAGGAAATGAAAAACGGGCTAAATAATACTCATGCAGGACAGTCCAGCCCAGATAATATCATTCCCTGTATAATAAGATTGAAATGTTCCCTTGTTTCCTGTTGGCTATTCGCACCTATTGCTCCTGATAAATCTAGCATGTATCCATCATTAAAATGAACATCATTTCCGGTTCCCTTGTTTTCTCTCATATCTGTCTCTTTCGGTCGCGGCTGTTGCCCTGGTACCTCACATAAGTGCCTGGGGTAAACAGACACTCATGCGTGTTTGTTGAATGAAGGAAGGAGGAAAACTGTCCTCCCCCCCCACCTTTTTTTTTAAACAATGTTTATTGTTCAACTAAACACTATTTCATCGCCATGTTAAAGGTCTTTACAAAGTAAATCTGCATTGTTCATAGTCAATATAAATATTTTAAAATTAAATGATTTATTCAGTGTGCGTTGTTGCACATAGTTAAGCATGCAGGCTTGGGAGTCAGGGAGTGTGGGTGTGAATCCCAGTGCCATCGTGGAGTTGGGCTTCCTGGATTCAGATCTTGGCGCCGTCCTTCCGACTTTTTCCTGGGTTCAAATTCTGGCTCGCTCACTTGCTATCTGAACCACCTTGAGCAAGTCGCTTAACCTGACTGCTTCATTCTCTTCATCTGTAAATGGAGTGAAACCGTTCTTATTTCAGAAGGATTTTATGAGAATTAAATGAGCTAATATGTTTAAAGCATTCAGAAACATATTTGGCACTTTGTAAGCATTAGAGGTGTTTGTTAAATTAAACAGTTAAAAGAAACCCCGGTTCTCCAGTTAGATATAATCACAAGTACTTACTTTATAGAATTAATTTGATGATACTGCATGGCACCTAATAACCCCCCCAAAATGTTACTGTTACTGTTGCTATTATTGCAAATCTTTCTGTTTTGTGCTCTAAAGGAGTTGGAGCTCTGCCTCACCCTTTCCATTCTTGGTCCATTGGAAGTCTTATTGATTCTACCTTACATTTTCCTCCCCACCCAGTGTTTGTCCTGTCATTTTGCCTTGCGTCATTCGCAACTTTTACACCACATACTCCTCAGGACAAGGACTTTGCTCTTTGCTTTGGCATAATTTTATAACACTGGGTACACTCACACACTCACGGTACTATAAAAATGTTAAAGAAGAAAAGGAAAAAAGATGCAGTTCACCAGGAGGCAACTTTGGCCGCCAGCTGATCAGGCTGTTTGCAGTGTTGGCACCCCGTGCGGGCTGCCCAGCAGCATCTCCGGGGCTGGCTGGTGCCTCGCGGGTGACGCGCGCGTCCTGCGGGGGCGTGGGGAGCATGAGCTGGGTCGCGGCGCGCAGGGAGGACCGCGGGAAGCCGCCGCCTGGGGACGCTGCACCGCTCACAGGTTTGCCTGCCGATGCTACAGACGGCTTCGCTAGAAAGACCAGGCTAGTGAGTGAGACGAACTTGGAGGGAGAAGTAGCAAAGAACTGAAAAAGGCGGGGAGAGGGAGGCATTCGTTAAAGAGAGAGG
The DNA here is from genome assembly GCF_949987515.2 of Delphinus delphis. NCBI lineage: Eukaryota > Metazoa > Chordata > Mammalia > Artiodactyla > Delphinidae > Delphinus > Delphinus delphis. The sequence continues at coordinate 37,297,232 of NC_082693.1, read as the reverse complement.
CTAAGGTGGCTTTCTGTTTTGAGAAACGTTTCCTGCGTGCTACGTGGGGCTACACGCTATGGTCTTATTTTCCGGAATTTTTCCAAATGGGAGAGAGGAATGTGGTACCTGGATGCAGAGTGTTCCTGTAAACTAAAAGACCAAACTGCCCTTGATTGTTCGTGAGATCGAGCTAAAGGGGTTCTTGTTTCCAGCCTTGCTGTGGAAAGGCCTGGAAAGCAGTCAGATGGTTGAGAGCACTGCAGAAACGGAGGCCTCTGTGATGGCCCCGAGAAAACATTTCATCACGGTTTTATTCCTTCTTGCCTTTGAAGCAATTCTTTAGTGACAGCACATCTTTAAAAAAAGATCTGACACTTTTGGGGCATTGTTCTGCTATACTGTATTTATTCGTGCTGTACAGAGGAGTCCACACTTTTGGTTGACTTGTATATATTTAAACTTTTTATTTTAAAGTAATTGTAGGTTCATAGGCAGTTGCGAAAGTAACACAGAGAGGCCCTATACAGCTTTCACGCAGTTTCCTCCAATGGTTACATGAGACATAATTTTCTTACAGTAGCAAGACCAGGAAATTGACATTGGTGCAATATGTGTATATAATTTCTGTGTCATTTTATCACATGCAGAGACTCATGCAACTACCACCACAACCAAGATACAGAGCTTCCATGCCACAGAGATACAGAACCTTTATAGTCACACCTCTTTCTCTCTACCAATGGAAACTAGATATTTTCCTTCTTTATATTTTTATCATTTTGAGAATATTACATAAATGGAATCATAGTGTATGTGATCTTTTGGGGATTGATTTTTTTCATTCATTCAGTGCAATGCTCTTGAGATCCATTCAAGTTGTTGTATCCATAGTTGGGTCCTTTTTAACTGCCAAGTAGTATTCCAGTTACTTGACTATATTTACTGGTATATTTTTTCCTCTCAATTGATATACTTATTTAGAACTTCAGTTGGATTAAAGACGTGCTGAAGGCACTTGGTAAAGTGAAAAGTATGAGGACAAAATTTGACTGTTTTTCTCTTAAAAATGACATTTGTATGATAAGGCAAAAAGAGGTATGAACTACATCTCCATTTAAAATGGAGGCACTGGAGGGGTGGAAAGGAGGAAAGGCATAGGGCAGAGAAAGTATGTTTTCAGACAATAAGGTATAAAATCTAGTACCTGTTAAAATTTCCACACCCATATAATAATGCATTCTGTGATTTTTACTTTTAGTTTAGACAACTCAGATTTCTTAAAACTAACAAAAACAAAACCTCTGCAGTAGGAAACTCCCTGCCACATAGATGATAACTCAGGGACAGACGCATGGCTGGAAATGCCAGCCAATGGCCCTTTAGTTTGATAGGGGTCACCAAGAGTCAAAACAGCATCTTTAACCCCAGGGCAACTATCAAGGGTCCAGAGCCAATCAGTGTTACCCTACTCTGGCCTTTCATCCCACCTGCCGATGGGAGGAGCATCTCCTAGAGATCACTTAAGCCAGATTTTAAAAGAGGATGTTATCCTTCACCTGAATGTCCACAAACATGGGGAAACTGGATGCTGGTGGCTGTAACTGGCTAAGGGAAATGAATCACTTCTGAATACTATGGAGAAGAGATAGGCTTGGCCCCTCTGTCAGCCAGCTCCTATTAGAGAGCTCTCTACCCTGCAACACCACCGTACCCCCGAGCAGAGGAGAAAACAAAATATCCACTACTATCTGAAAGTGCACATACTCCTTTAAGTTTTTAGAATTTCACATTTTGGAATTTCTGAGACATAACAATTCACAAAATAACACAAACTATCAGTCTGGAACACTGACTAGACCCAAGTTTAACTGAAGGCATTGCCTTAAGTCTCCATGTTCATGATTTCTGTTACCAGAAAAATATTCCTTATCTGAAACACTGCCCAAGGATGGAGAGTAGATACGGGATGCTGGTTCCAAAGCCTAAAACACAGAGAGGATCGTCATAGGTAAAATAACTTACACCTCCTTTGACAGGCAAATCTACTTTTCTGAATCTTTCAAATTGGAATATAATCGTGCTGTCTTTATGATTTATTTTATTTTGTGTAAATGTTAGATGCCCTGTATTGATTCACAGGCTGTTCTTCTGGGTCCTATCTCCTGTGCTTGGACCACATGGTCCCCCAGCATGTGGTGGGGCAGATAACTCGGCCCTGTAATCTTGAAGGAGCCAACACTTCGCTGTAAATGGGGAGACTAAACAGAAGGCCCATTGAGTTTTGTTTACCTCTCTTATGCTATTGACTTATATGACTAATGGTGACAGTCATTGGCGTAGGGGAACAGTGACATAAAATATAAGCACATACATAGACTACGGGTCTCAACATTGCAGGAGTTGTTTTTTAAGGTGTGATGGGAAGGTGTGTTTGTTTTCTGAACTTTTTCTATAAAGAGAAGAAATAGAGCTTTTCTGAAAGATAAATAAAATAGAAATACCTCATGTATTGTATCAATGTAGACAGAAATCAAGCATTAGCTGTACAATCACTTTCGAACAATTTTGTAACACTATAGCAGTATCAATACTTTGAAGAATGAAACCAAATCCAATGCTTTACATTACATTTTAAACCAGAATTCCAGAAAGTTCAGACTCCTTAACCTGGCGGTCAAGGTCAACCTCAGCCAGACTGTACACAAACATTCCGTTTGAGCTAAAGTAGACTCTAGTTGTTTTGATATTTCTAGGCCCAAACTTCTGATCCCATTTCTCCTGCCTGGAACCCCCCTCCTCTCTCAGAAGCCTCACCATTTTTCCTCCATGACACCTGCTCTATTCGCCCCAACTCTCATGCTGAACCCTCCAGTTCAGTTCCATGACTTAAAGATGGGGATCCTATTAGGAATAGTGTCCGACACAGAGTAGGTACTCGATGGCCATGGAACTGGGCTCTAGACTTGGGGTTGTGAGTCCTGCTCAGCCAATCCTTCACCAGCTTTGGTCTTTGGATAAATTACTCAATCTTTTTGAGCATAAGTTGCCTCACTTGGAAGATGGGGAGATAATAATACATACCCCAAAGTTTGGGCTGTTACTGATTTGATGCATGTGAAGTGCCTGGCGCAATGCAGGGCTGTAATGAATCTGATTATTACTAATGAGAACTTAAAAAAAAAGAGATTTCAGACTTTACAGAGTTAACAGGATAATGGTGTGAGTGGAGGATGATGACCACAAAACTTGATTGTTTAGGCCTCTCAGTATCTTTCAACCCTAATTGTTATCATAAGAAGGAACAGAGTCCCTCTATGCCTGTCAACCAGGAAGAGAGAGTCTCCAACTGCCCACCCACTGAGACTGGACACAAACAGATGGAAACAATGATTCTTCCCTTCTTAGATCTAATAGAAATATGTGTGGCTTGGCACAGATTTTATTTTTGGTTAGAGATAATCAAGTGATGGATGAATTTCTATAAAGAAGGGAACAAATGCTAGATTCAAAGAGTAATTAAAATAGTCTCTTGATGAATCATCTATCCTTGAAGCTATTTACAAATACAACCTGTAGCCTTAGAAAAGGGAAAATTTTGATGAATTAACTGGTTGTTTGAGCTACATAATACCAAATTACTAGATTTTCTAATACTTCCCTACAAATAGGTTGGTGTTTTACTGAAGCATGCCTTCAGTCTAATCAAGGGCATAACCATTAACACTTTCATTGGTTACAATGATGTCTAAAAAAACGCTTTTTTGTTTTGAATTACAGACCCTAAAAAGGATGTGTTTAGACCATAGCATGCAATTACAAACAGAACAGCCATACTTTAAATAAATAGCAAGGTAGATTGGGTTTGGGATAAGGGGGGCAGGCCCATACAGATTCTGACTTTTTCCTGTTCCTGGGGCCACGCCTTAAATAATTACTCTTTGTTAAGTGATTTGTGTGCAAGTGTTTCAGAATAACAACCCCCTCCGAAGGTGTCCTCAAAATTAGGTGAGGTGCATATATGCACATGGATATATATATAAATTTCACAGGCACAGGGGAGGGAAATTTGCTTAAAAGTCTCATTTGTCTAACTAAGGATATAGAAAAACTCTGTTAAATGATTGGGGAATGGAGTGTTGTGGTTAAGAGGAAATTATACCTTCCATGGATTGGCAATTTTCAAAGAATTAGAACACAGCAAGATCCATTATCAAATCACGATTTTATCAAATATAATTTAATCTTTCTACGTTTCAGAGTACCTTAGGCTCACCATTGTGCTGTAACGGCAAAACTCAAAAGTGCCAGTTAATAGAAATTTCTGGTTGTTTGAAGAAATTTATAGTATCTTCCTCTGCTTTCAAACTTTGGGGAGAAATATCAAGGAAAATACATGTAGTAGTTCTGAACTAGGAAATTTAACCATTTTTAAAATGGAAAATTTCTAACATATTTCGAAGCAGAGAATGGTATAATGTAACTCCATCTTCATTCAACTTTGACAATTATTAATACTTGTCTGTTGCATTTCATCTGTACCCAAGCCTTTCCTTCCTACTACCCCTAACATAATCATTACTAGATTATTTCTAAGCAATCCCAGTCATCATACAGTTTGATCCATACATGATTCAGGATGTATCTCAAAAAAAAGTCTTTAAAAATAACTAAAATACCATCACACCTTAAGTAAACCAACATTTCCTTAATATTATCAAATATCCAGGCAGTGTTCAAATATCTGATTCTCTCCTCTTTTTCGTTTTACCCTTAGTTTGTCTGAATCAGAATTGAAACAGGTTCACACGCTCATTGGTCGATGTGTCTCCTAAATCTGTTTCTTTTCTTATATTGCCTTCATTTATTTTTTTCATAAATTTACTTAATTTTGGCTGTGTTGGGTCTTTGTTGCTGCACGCGGGCTTTCTCTAGTTGTTGCGAGTGGGGACTAGTCTTCATTATGGTGCGCAGGCTTCTCATTGCGGTGGCTTCTCTTGTTGCGGAGCACGGGCTCTAGGCACACGGGCTTCAGTAGTTGTGGCATGAGGGCTCGGTAGTTGCGGCGCACAGGCTTAGTTGCTCTGCGGCATGTGGGATCTTCCCGGACCAGGGCTCGAACCCGTATCCCCTGCATTGGCACGTGGATTCTTAACCACTGTGCCACCATGGTAGTCCCCTAAATCTGTTTGAATACATAGGCTCAACCACCCTTCATCTCTTTTTTTCTTTCCTCTTGCAATTTATTTGATGATGAAACCCAATCTTCTGTCCTATAGAATTTCCAATATTCTCAATTTTGTTGATTTATACAACCTTAAAAATGTCAAACTCTATAATTTTCTGCCCTCTTCAATCTAACCCTCATGAAATTGCTTCTGTTTTAAAGAAAAATTGCACCTTGTTGTCATTTCTTTGCCTGTTTCCTTGAGGATCTTCCAGCCTACATTTTGCCCAGTTTTGCACAAATATCCTTCCTCTTAGTATCTGTAATTTACCTAACATTTCTTCATGATAGAATCTGGTCAACCTAGAGTGCCCTTTCAGTTTGGTTTCAAAATGTGGACCGGTCTACTAACCCCGGTGCTTACTCAACTTTCTCTAAGATTGCAAGACATCGCCAGTAAACAGTAGGGGGTGTTTAGATTTTTAAACTGTGCCACATGACTACTTTTTTAAAAAGTACTTTTCTATTACTGATATGCAAAGATATATTTACTAGGAAATTACATATTTGTGATTTGCTTTAAGATAATAGAGGAGGGGAGTGGTGGTTTGGAGGTGATGAGATTGGCCGTGGTTGATAACTGTTGAAGCTTGATAATGCACATGTGAGGTTTGACTATATTATTCCATCTACATTTGTATAAATTTGAAATTTTCCCTATTAAGAAATAAAAATGAAATATACTACATAAGCGAAGTCACATAATGAAACATTTCACTTTGGGAACCTTTATTGTAATATTTTTGCCCAGGACAATCAAAAAATCATGTCTAAGGAGCAATATACTTGCTTTTCTCATTTTGCAAGTCTGGTTTGCCTAAAAACAGTCAGCTTTAAGGTTAAAATAATCAGCATTAAATAATATATAAATAGAATGGGGAAATGGGTTGGAGTGATTGAAAATATGACTCCTGCAGAGGTGCTTCATAGGTTTTGTGATGTGTCTAAGCTGCCTTTTTTAAGACTCTAGGATGCAGAAGCCATTGACACACCCCTGTGGTCTACCAATAGCTGACAAAAGACGCTCTGGAGAGGAATGGCCCGAACCATTTGACTATCCCATAAGAAAATACGCTGGGATGGATTTTGACAGTCATACTTATGAGCTTTCTCTGCTATTATGCCAGATGAACACCCAGGTTTTATTTTCCAAGGTGAAAGTCAAAAGCAAAACTTTACAAAAACCTATTCGCTTTTAACTCTAGTTTGGTTTCTCTTTATTCTGCTTAACGATTGACAAGATAAGAGAATTAACACCTTATGCTTACATTAGCTATATATACTAGAAAATACTTTTCAAAGGACATTTAGCTCCCATTAATAATAAATTTCTATTACTTCATTGGTACTACATTTAATTAATTTATTTAATAATAGTTAATTTTTAATTATCTGCTATGCAACAGCAAAATTTAAGATTCTAGAAACATTTTAGTGAGCAAAAGGTGAGAAGTCGAAATTTAATTGTATTTATCGTCAATTTAAAATATGTAATAATATCAATGGTGATATTTTTACTTTTATGAGTGTAAAAATATTTTACAGATTCACTCAGGATTGGCCCCAACCCCGGAAACCATATCTTCTCTTAAGCTATTTAATTACTCAACCTGGAATTCTCCCATCATGGACTTTTCAGGAATTTGATCCTTTCAACTGATGAGAGGTTATTCTATACCCAGATCCCCCAATCCCTCAAACATGTATGTAAAGTATCGTGCAAAATAAAAATAAGGCGTTATATTTACAAATCATGTTTTTTATAAAATGGTAGTCATCAACCCAAATTCTTACATTGCTGTGCTTGTGTCTTCTTTGCCAGAGTCACTGTCATACATCCAAATACCCCACACCTTTCAGATTTCTTTTGTAAATAATAATGATAGTAGCAATAATACTTAGAAACAGTCTAAGTATAATCTTTGGAAATATTCTTATGGTCCCATATGAAAATGTTATTACTATACACATTTCCATTTTGCAGAATATCTGATCTGGACCTGGACAACTAACATAGTTTTGTATGTTTCTTTAAAAATAGTTCTCCTTATCTTAGAAACACATATAGGCTTTGTGTTGCAATAGTTGCTATGGCAAGTTTGTATATTTTAATAAATACCGGACCAGAGTAAACAGCAGGCCAAGGTAGCTGGAAACATCAAGATCATGCCAGCATTTCTGTTATAAATATATATGTCTTCAGAATTTCCTACATGTGAAATGTTAACTCCAAAGCAAGTTAACACGAGGCAATGAATGCTAATGTTTAAGAGGCTGACTATTTTAAGAAGCCCACGAAAAGAAGCTATTTCTCCTGGGGATCTGTGAATATTGCAGATAATGAAAGTTTGGGGACCATTCCTGGAATGTTTGCCAGTAGGCTTAGAGACTACATTTGCCACCTGGTTTTCAGCCAAGAATACGGAATGAAATGTGTAAACTGGAGTTTAGTTAATATATGATAACTGTTCTTCTGAATCAAAAATAATCTACTGTTTAAGAAGGTTCTCATAAAAATATTAAGTTCCTAGGCTATTTTATGTGGTTCACCGATTTAAAAATATACAACCAACAACAACTATTAATATTTCTATATCTGTATCTCTATTACTATATCCCAAGCCCTGTTCTAAGCTCTGTACATGTATGATCCCACTTGCAGAAAAGTAAATAAAGAACACACATGCCTTCTTTAGTAAGTTACTGTGTTCTGTGCAAAAGTAAGAAAGGAAGGAAAGAAGGAAGGAGGGAAGGAAGGAAAAAGTAATAGAATAAAAAATAAAAAGTCTTAATTTATCAGTCTACTCAAGATATAAAACAAAGGTCATCTCCATTTGATTCATAGAGCTATATATAGAGAGCAAGATAGGTGCTTTCTAACCCTTTAGAATCTTTGAAAAGTTATTTCCTCCCCTCCCTCACCAAATCTACTCAGTATAGGCATACTGTCTCATGTACATCCTGCGTCAATTACTCTCAAATAATTTCAGTGGTCACAGCATAGAATAACTAAGTATGATTAGATGAGATAATGCAAAACTTTGAAAGAAAATTGTTTCTTAAACATTTTTAGTGGAAACTCATGCGCTAGGAGGCCATGTGACCGCATCTGTTTCTACACATTGAAAATGAACCTGTACATACACCTAAACATTCCTCATGGGTAGATCTAAACTTGGTGATAATGCAAATAGAAACTGAATACTTTTATTTGCTGAAATCCTAGGAAAAAAAGCGTAAACAGAATCTCACAGTTTTCACTCTAGCTGGAGTGAGAAGACATCCAAAAATGTGTTTCATCTTTTTGCCACAAATTTCTAAATCCTTATATTAGTGCAATAAAAAACTAACTCTACTGGATATTAAAGAAATATTTAAATAATATTTCTTGTGACTAAAACATGACCAGAAAACACTGAATAAAATCCTTAGGGGATTTTTCAACAACTCACTGCAGCCTCATTTTTTCTATTTCATATCATAGTTCTTGTTCCTGTTGATGCTTTTCATAATTGGACATGGGACAGACAAAAATCTTGCTTACTTAATGATTGCCCCAGGAAAACCAGTCTACATGACTGCACATTGGACAATGAATAATGCAACAGATTATTTATTGTTTTCCTACCACCAAATAGTGGGACCGATTTAAAAACAACAGCTAAATTTACATTATAAAAATTAAACAGGGTTGTTGAGACCATGAGTCTTAGTAGTCTGGATAAGTATTAAGCCTCAAGACATCCATATTGATGTAATAAATATACTTAAACGTTATTCTGTTTAGGATAAAGACAGAGACTGATGTCAGTATACTTACACTCACGTGGGAACAGCTCCGTAAGTCAGCAACTGGAAGACTAACTGTTTGAAAGAGGAGGAGATGGAAAGAAAGTAAAGTCTCAAAGTGGACATCACCAACTTCTACCAGTATTATGTTTATTCCCGTTTCTACCCACAGCACCTAGGAAAAAAGTGGCCTGTTTCCCAAAGAGCATAAGAATATTTGATAAGAACACTAAAGATTTTTACATAATGTTGTTTTTCATTTCTATAAAGCTTTCTGTTTGAAAACACCTGCATATATGTTTCCTCATTTCTAAATTTCTAAGAACATTGGCCTGAATGTACTAAAAAATTTGACACAACAGTCTTCTAGACTTCAACTCAAAATCTAACCAGTCTTATCTAGGTTAACCTCAAATGAATAAGAAGTAGCATACGCACATGCTTGTAAGACTTCCCTGTATTTAAGAGGTGCAAAGATGGAAGCTGTGGGTCCTGTTTGATCAAGAAGGTGCCTCAAAGAGAGCCAGTCGTCCAGCCACGTTGCCAGCTTATCCAGACACTGATTCATAATGACTGAAAAGGTCTTACCGTTGAATCAACTGATTCTGATTAGACCAAAACTATGTGGCTGGACAATTTGAGAATTAGTATGAAAATGCCAGCCATCTCAAATCCCAGAATGTAAGCAAAAGGTGGACCATTTACTGTGGCATCTGGAACATGCGTCTTGGTACGTGTGGGGGTCTTCGTGTTTTGCCAATCTCACAGAAAAAAAATCCAGAGCAAAGCCAAATCAAACCTTCCAAAATCTACCAGCACGTTTGCATGTTTAAACACTGGCTCTGAGAGCAGGTTCAGGGGTAAATATGTACCATGGTACCGTTCAGCTTCACAGGTTGGTTGGTTAATGTTAAACAAACACGGCTTGCAAACCATGTCTTATTACGAGGTTGTTTTCTGAGATTCCATGGGTCAGGGTCAAAACCTGCCATTTTCTAGCTTTTCAACAGTGCTAATCAATAGTTTAACAGATGAAATAATAGTCAAATAAACAGTGACAATACACTTCCAAGGCAAAAGGTGTTGAAACCAGTTTAATTCTATGAGAAATTTTGCTAATGTTGCGTTACCCTTATAATCAAACAGCCATTAAAATACTTTTTATGTTTAGGATGCTTAAATATCCATTATCTCATTTTATCCTCACAGTCATAATGGTTCTTATTAGACCCAGTTTTAATGAGAAAACTGAGTTCTAGAATATTTACATGCCTTTATCTACTTTTCAACAGACTTATTCAGTAGGTACCAAACTAGATTTTGAAGTTAGTGACAATTCCTTAAGTATACACATCTAACAAATACTTACATGTTTAAGATGTGTCAGATACTCTTCTAAATGTTCTAGAAATAGGGACTTAGTTAATCCTCATAACAGCAGGGTGAGGTAGGCACTATTATCATCTCCTTTTTACAGAGGAGGAAACTGAGGCATGGAGATAGCATACAACTTGCCCAAAGTCAGATGGTCACTGAGTGGCAGGAATCAGATTTCAGTCTAGGTGGTCAAGGTCTAGAAGCTATAGTAGATTCAGCTCCACTGAATAAGGCACAATGTCTGCTCCAGAGGACTTCAAAATCTAGAAGGGCAGACACACAGACAAATATGCTAGTACAGCATGTAGGCCTAATAGCAAAGCTTGTAGGAAGCAGAGATAGCACAGAGGAGGGAGGGATTAATTCTACTTTGTAGAGTCTCTCAACTAGTAGATAGCAGAATGGGGATCACAGCTGAATCCTTGAATTTGAACTCCAGAGTCAGTGTGCTCTCCATTTCATAGGGTAACTCCATGCTTAATAAAAGAATTTGGAATTACCATGAGAAAATAACAATGCACTTGCAGGAGGATAGCATATGAACAAAGGATAAAAGCTGAGTTTTTTAAATAGGGGAAAAAAATGTACTGTGGATCCTAATAGATACAATTATAAACATAGATACAAATCTCTCTCTATATGTAACATAGAATATATAATGTAATGTACATGTAGATAACCACAGAACTCTTGTGTATCTCAACTCAACTGTAAAGCTCTCCAGTTTCTCTAAAACTTGTGGTCAGTCAGGAAAAACAGAGCCAGATGTTCAGAAGTAGAAGGAAAGCCTAAAGGGGAAAACCTGATGGCATCATTCTGGGTGTATAATAGGTGTTCAGTGTTTACTCCCTAATTGAATGATTGATTGATTGACTGATAGAAAACGGGAAAGGGAAAGAAAAAAAAAGACTAAAGGCAGTTCATTTCATTATTCACCTTTTAACTTGGTAAAAATTTTGATAAAGAGAATTAATTAACTCTAAATATTTAGAATTGGAATTTTATGTCAACATATCAGAATTTTATGTCCAATGTGCCTCTAGTGGACACCCACTTTGCTATTTCTTTGATAGCTATGTAAGTGTGGCTACCATCTATTTACAGTTCTAAGTTTTGTGGTCCAAACAATGGCAAAAGGGACTCAACGGGAAGAAATAAATAACAGTTTTGCCAGTTTAAACTATAGTCATGTTTATAAGTGTATTTTCAGCACATGTGAAATCCTCAATAAATGAATGAATGAATTCCATTTGCTTCTTCCAATGGTCTTGTCACCCAGGAATTATATACTTTTTAGAAGCGAGAAAACAAAGGCCCAGATAGCTTACCGAGTTGATAGTTCCACAGCTAATAAGTGATGGAGTGAACCCAAATCTACGGAATCAAGTGCAAGGCTAAATGAGACCATAACGAAAGAGGAAGACTTTGTTCAGCCATTCAGATTCTTTGGGTGTCAGAGGTCAGAGGGATGAATAGATACAGTTTCAACACAAAAAAGGTGAGCTCCTCTCAGACCTCTGTTAAAAGCCTTAGGCTTCAAAGGAAATGTCCTTTTAAACTTGAAAAAAGGCCACAAGCAAAATTATTTTCATCAATATGATTGTCTTATGCCCATGTAAAAATCAAATCACCCATCATTAAAAAGCAAGTATCAGTCCTCCAATTGTTATTTATAATACTACACTAGATACTATAAAAAAAAGAATTAGAGACTATAGATGCTTGCAAATCAGGACATTAATATTACTGAATAAATTATATAATTTACTTAGTTATCAATCTTTACTTAGATGTATTTTTAAAATAATTAAGAAAAATTTAAATAGGTTGAAACTTAGATTCTAATTTAAAAAATAATCTTCAAATATCTAGGAATGTGGGACTTCCCTGGCGGTCCAGTGTTTAGGACTCCGCACTTCCACTGCAGGGGGCACAGGTTCAATCCCTGGTTGGGGAACTAAGACCCCACATGCCACGCAGTGTGGCCAAAAAAAAAAAAAAAAAAAAAAATCTAAGAATAACTAAAGAGTCAAGATTTCTATAGTTAAAAATTCAACTCCTGTAAGTCTTGTAATTAACTCCTTAACTCCTTATATATTTTACATCATTTGAAGCAAAATACCTCATGAACCTGAATTTTTCTGTTCTTAGCCAAATTATAATACAACAAACCTGGTAGTCCAAACACAGAGCAGAGGCCCCAGCCCACTTAAACACACCAAGGATGCAATGCACTCAAGAATTGCCTCGTGCTACCCTGGTGGTTATTACTGTTTGCAGTAACCTTAATTATCACTATTCCTAACAAAGCACATTTTCTTCACATAGCCGAAACTGTGAGCTCTATGTGGCATGGCTGGACTGGTCTTTTCTTATGAACTCATTTGAACCGAACAGACCAAAGAAAAGACATGGCCCCCTGACCCGCTGTGATCCCACCAGTGACCTCTCCAGTCGTGTTTCTCAGCATTCCAGGAACAACAGGCAGCCAGGAGCAGTTTCTTACCTCTTCTCATGCTGTCCCTCTGCCTGCAGTCCACTCCCCATGCCTTTACTCCTGGCCAGCTCTTGTTTATTCTTTCAGTCTAAACCTAGCTGTCACCTTCTTCAGTAAGTCTTCTCTGTCCTTTTCAAGCTGAGTTGGCTGCCACACTTCTCCGACCCCTCAGTTCTCACGGGCATTTCACCTGCCACATTATAGCATCATGACTACTTAAGCAATGGATTCCCTGGAGATACCAGGGCTTCTTGAGAGCAGAGACTGGGTCTTATATGTTTTTGTCTGTCTTGCCTGAGCCCCTACCATGAAGCCTGACACATAGGTGTTCAATAATATTTATTGAATGCACAAATGAAGATGACTGCTTACTAAGCTGTAATAGAAATTGACTATCTCACAGCATTATGAGAAAACATTGAGGCTCCAAATATATTTAAAATCCCACTTTTCTCAACAATATTTTGAGATCTCTTAGAGTACCTCTTGCTGATGGGGAAAAAACCAATCCATCCCTCCAGAACAAACTGGACATGTATAATTTCATCTAGACCCTAAATAACTCACAAGTGCCCATTCAGAATGGAAGATTTTTTTTTTTTTTTTTTTTTTTTTTTTGCTGTACATGGGCCTCTCACTGTTGTGGCCTCTCCCGTTGCGGAGCACAGGCTCCGGACGCGCAGGCCCAGCGGCCATGGCTCACAGGCCCAGCCGCTCCGCAGCATGTGGGATCTTCCCAGACCGGGGCACGAACCCGTGTCCCCTGCATCGGCAGGCAGACTCTCAACCACTGCGCCACCAGGGAAGTCCAGAATTGAAGATTTTTTTAAAGAGAGTTGATTGTTCCTAGTCAAGCACCCAAAATATTCTCACTAAGAACAGAGGTTTAGCTAGTGGTTCATGTCTGGCATTGATTAACAATTGTTACAAAACCTAAGAGAGGAACTCTTTGATTTTGTTGCTTTTGTTTTTAATAATGTTTATTGGTTTTCTCATAGTGAAAGTAATCCATACTTTTTAAAGGTTATTTGGGGCTTCCCTGGTGGCACAGTGGTTGAGAATCTGCCTGCCAATGCAGGGGACATGGGTTCGAGCCCTGGTCCGGGAAGATCCCACATGCAGCGAAGCAACTAAGCCCATGCGCCACAACTACTGAGCCTGTGCTCTAGAGCCTGTGAGCCACAACTACTGAGCCTGCGAGCTGCAACTACTGAAGCCTGCACGCCTAGAGCCCGTGCTCTGCAATGAGAGAAGCCACTGCAATGAGTAGCCCGCGCACAGCAATGAAGAGTAGCCCCTACTCACCACAACTAGAGAAAGTCTGCATGAAGCAACGAAGACCCAACACAGCCAAAAATAAATTAATTAAATAAATAAATTTTAAAAATAAAAGGTTATTTGGAAAATATAGATGAGAAAAATACCATTATCAACATTTTCACAATCTGGAAATAACCACTCTTTGTATTTTGATATGTGTTCTTTCAGGCATTTTTCCCTTGGCCTGAAAAGGGAAATAGTATATTATACATTAATATATAAAAAATATATGTTTTTATATATTATATGTATAATTTTAAAAACAACACAGGGAGCATATTACTGTTAGATTTTGTATCTTGCTTTTGAAAACTTATTATAATTTTCCGATATCCTTATTATTCTTTGAATATTCTTTGAACACATCATTGGTAATTACTGCTTAATATTCCGGGAATGCAGCACTCTATAAAAGGACTAATGGCTCCTTACATATAGCATGGGCTTTCACTTTACCATCTCACAATTGGCTCTGAGCATAAGAAGGAACTACTGCATTTTAATATATGGCAGGATCCTCGATTAGAATAATTATTAGAATATTTCTTGTTGCAACCCTTAAATAAATTCTAAAGAATTGTTTTGGATGCACAGATTGAATCAGTACATTTAATAAAGACTTTCATTTAAAATTTATACAGTACCTACTATGAACCAGGCATAACCTAATATTAATAAGGTAAACAAACACAACAGATTGCTTACAACTAATCTAAATCGGCTGTCTAGACATACTTGAATCCATCCCCAAACCTCGTAAATATACCATCTGCCCCTCTACTGCTGTCCTGAAGAATGAGGTCAAGACATTTACTTTTTCCGAGTCAGCTTTCCTATGTTTAAATAAAGATTTGTGCTACCAACTGTAAACCCAGCCCTCCAGGAAGTATAATTCCTAACTCATGCAACACATAAAGAACAAAAAGTTCAGTGCATCTTGTCATGCTGGACACTGCTAACACCTGTAGCAAAGGACAGTACATCTGTCAACAAGCATACTGCAAAGAGCTCTGACCGCAACATGGCTGGGCCCTGGGGCTGCTTACAGCTCAGCGAGACAGAGCTCCCTGGGCAGAAACCTGCCCTCTCACTGAGGAGACCTGACTCAGGAAATCCTCTGCATTCCCTGAAAAGTCCATTAAGAAAGGTCAACATCACTATTACATGTCTTATTCTGCTCAAAAATTCCTTTGAAGAACACTTTATGGTGGACTTGCATTCCTTGTTTCAATATACTGGTGAGCCCACCTGAGCATACCTTTTGTTATTAGGGGCACTGATTCTTTTACAGGATGGTTTCATGTCATCACCTTTCCGGAGAGCCCCTTCCCTTTAAAAATTCTGCTGGGCGCTTTTCTGTCTCCTTTGCCCTCTCTCTCCTCCCAGTACAACCAGGCAGCCTATTGGGTCCCAGCTCTAGAAACTGTTGGTTGTTTGAATTCAAGCAAGATGACACCAGATTTACAAAGTCCAATCACTGAAGAAATTACAAAATCCAAATACACAGAAATTGTTCTGGAAGAGAATTTGCTTTGAAAGGAAAGGGATGGGAGGGACTACGAAAGAGAGCAATGGACATGAATGTGCTGCTGCCCAAATAGGATGTACTTTTTGTTGTTGTTTTTTTGTTTTGTTTTGTTTTTGCGGTACGCGGGCCTCTCACTGTTGTGGCCTCTCGTGTTGCGGAGCACAGGCTCCGGACGCGCAGGTTCAGCGGCCATGGCTCACGGGCCCAGCCGCTCCGCGGCATGCGGGATCCTCCCGGACCGGGAAACGAACCCGTGTCCCCTGCATCGGCAGGCGGACTCTCAACCACTGCGCCACCAGGGAAGCCCAGGATGTAATTTTTAAACCATCAATTGCTATTACTTAGAAAAGCAGTCGACTCAGTTTAGCACCATATTAATACTGTATTCTGTATGAAGAACTTAAATTAACATCGTGATTTAGTTACTTAGGAAGTGTTGTTGTAATTTAATCGTTATAATCATACATCTCCTAGCAGGGCTATTTTCTCAAGCAGGCACTTTAAAGGATAAGAATCATTCTTTAAGGCAAGCTTTTAAGAGCTCTCATTTAACATTTAGAATTTCAGTACATTATTTAAGTTATGATCACCCGTAAGCCACACAGACCTTGTTATCCTTCTTCACCTTGGTGTATTTGCTTAAGCAGAAGGCTGGAATGAACTTGTGATACCCTTTTCTCTGCATCATTTCCATGTGGGATCAAGAAATGAAATGGACCAGAAAGATTTGAGTTGCTTGAAAGGCAAAATGGGGAGAACAAAATATCATGAACAGCACGAGCTGTCTTCTAACTAGTTTTTATTTTTTCGTCAGCTAAGGCTAAAAGGAATTTTCTATTTAGGTCTGTGGCCAAGTCAGTAAGTTTGTCAACCTGCACCAAACTTGTTTGCTAATCTTGCAACACAGTGACTATTCAAACATTTCCAAAATGCTCCATTGTATAACTGTAAAGGGGGTTTAGGCTGGGCTCAAGAGAGGGGGATGCTGTCAACCGAGCAATTTCCTCAGCACACGTGGGTTGTTGCCCTTCTCTTGGTCAGGGAGGTTTTTTTTGAACAGAAAAGCAGGGCCTCTCCCAGGGGCCAGGGCTGGGCAGCCTCTTAAGGCCTCATATTTGAGAGGGTCCCAAATTTAGACTTTTTGAAGTTATCATCAAATAAGGCTATTCATTAAGTCACTTGTATTATATTTGTGTTGAGGTATTATTTTGTGGAATAGGATCATTGAAAAATGTATGACAATTTAGAAACCCCGTTCAGGATTTTTAAAAAATTTAAAAAGTATATTTGGAGCCTCAAAAAATAGAAGTGGCCTAAGCTTCCATAGATATCTGAGAGACTCCGCTGAAGGGGAATTAGA
Source organism: Delphinus delphis (assembly GCF_949987515.2). NCBI lineage: Eukaryota > Metazoa > Chordata > Mammalia > Artiodactyla > Delphinidae > Delphinus > Delphinus delphis. The sequence goes on along the minus strand of NC_082693.1, from coordinate 37,280,155 downwards.
AAATGATTCATCTTTATTTCTATGTTTACAATTAATTTGGTATATGGCTTTTGGGAGTCATATTCATACTTTTCTTGTAGTCCTTATTTCTTTTTCTGTAAATTGAGATTAATAATGTCATAACCATGAAGAGAGAGACTATAGCACGCCTATGCTTCCCTCACTCTGCAGGAAGGACCTACGTGCTCAGGTCACCTCTAGGATAACATGAAGTCTGCTATTTCAATGATTTAGGAAGATTCCTGCAACATTTCTGTATGGTTTTTCTTCTCTTTTTTTTTTGCATGTATTCATACTAAGAGAGATAAGGTGAAGAATTTGGAGGGCCAAAGAGTGACGTCAAAAAAGATCACATCACCCTAAGCCTGAAACCCAAAAGCCAGAGAGTAAATCTTATGTTAAAAAGAAGTAACCAAAATCTTGTTTCTAACTGCAGCTGTGCTAGTGTTTTCCATTTCTAGGAGTGATTTGGTCAGACAGACGTTTACCTATAATACTATAAAAAAAAATAGAAAAGTTGGATTAATGCACATTTTGTCCGTATTTGGAAGCACTAATATTGGCTGTTGGATGAGAACAGACCTATAATCTTGGAAACTGATCTACTATACCAGATTTTGAGTTTACAAATCTAAAGCCTGGACATGATAAAATTCTCTTCTTGGAAATTAAGACGCCATAAAGACACAGAAAACTTAACAAGAAACAGAAGCAAGGAAACAGGTAGGTGACCTAAAGGGAAATTGAAGTAAGGGCAAAGAAAAGTAAGTGAATACAGATAGAAAGGCGATACAAAATTATTAAAAATTAGGTCATTGTGTTTCTTAGTTGTTACTGTTGCTACCCATCTTCTTCCAATTTGACTATAAGCCCATTGTATTGTCAAGTATTATTTTGTCCCATGACTAAAATTAGAAATTTGGGTACAGTCATGATGAGAACAAGAGGTTACCTTTCCCAGTGTCATTGAAAAATGCCATGATGATCTGGCTAAGGGATTTTTTTTTAATTGTTGACCAATTTTAACTTTATCCAGCTGCAACTTTCCCTTCGAAGAAATCGATGAAGGTAGAAATTTGAAACAAGATGAGCAACGCTTTTAAGTATGGGCAAGAAAAAAACCTGATTCAATGCATGGATGTGATCTGAATCAGTTTATTTTGAGTCAGCAATTTTGTACTTTTAATAGATAACATATTGGGATATACATTCTAGGACCTTCTCTGTACTGTTTGAAAAGAATAGCCACAGATTAATGGGAGGGGTCCTGAAATGGATGAGTTACCACCATATATTCTCTTTCTCTATGTAAAGGAATATGAAGATTTTATTGCAAGTTTCTTATTTCTCATAGAATGATCACATAAAATTCACAGCGTGTGTTGTGAGCTAGTGAGAGTGATAAATGGAAGCAGTAGTATAAGAAAGAGTCAAACTACCACTGACCCCACTTTAAATCCTTTCCATCTGCCTTCTCTTCTGTCATTGTTCTCAGACAGGCCAATAACACCAAAGCTCAGCCATCAGCCAACATCCTCAGCATCCTTCTTGTCCCTATCTCTAGCTCCGCCCTATCATCCCATCTTATTCCCTTCCCTGCTGATTCTATGATTTTCTTCAGAAGCTTTCAAGAGATCCTGATCACAAAAATCTGAGTCCCAAGATTTAGCGCCTTCTACAGCCTGGACTCTTCCGTTCTATTCCGTTTTGCTCTGAAAAGTCTCTGCTGCAGCCAGGCTACTCACCGTTGCCAGAATATGCTTTTATCATGTCTGCAATTTGCGTCCAGGATGCCTCTCCCTTTCCTCTCTACCCGTTGCAATCTCACCTGGACTTTAAGGCCCTCTTCTAGGTCCTTAGGCTCCCTGAAGTCGTCTTGGATGGCCTCAGCCCCTGGGGACTTTTCATCTTCTGGCATCCTATGGCGTATATGGTGCAATTCTGCTAATATTAATCATGTTATAATTTGGGAAGCCCGGTATCCCTTTAAGTGGACATATTTTACCGCCTGCAGACTACCCCCCTACCCTGACCAAGTTTCATATACCTGTTCTTGGTGGCATTTATATGAATTCCTTATGTGAAGGACTTGCTTCATTATTCATTACCCATATATGTTTCATTTTATTCATTTCATTTTATTCATTTTTTAAAATTCTGTGCATATTCTGGTCCATTACCTCTTTGTACAGTGATGCTTGAACCGAATCAGAACCTAACAGAATATGTAGCATTTGCATTTTTTAAAAACCAAAAGAGAATAACCTATTACCAAATATATATGTGAAATCACATTATGATATGATGTTAAGAAATGTTCAGGACATGAAACTATAATGTTTAAGTCTGTATTTTCCTTATGAAAGGAAAGTTACTGTGAGTTTTGCCAAGACCAAGACCGTACATTTCTTCATTAATTTTTGCATGTCTAAACATGCCAAATATCTAGGGGAAAAATAGTTAAATAACAAAAACGTTCCTAAGTCATTTTAATTCAGCCAACTTTTGTCAAATTAGTTTTTGCATGTGTGTATTTGATTTTTGAGTCAATGTTAGGAAAGTTCTGTGATAAGAATTTTGCAATTAGAGTAGGTTCTAAAGAAATATGAAAAGACCCTTCATAGAAGTCTCTTATGTGTACTTTTAATTTTAATCCAACACGCTAATTTGTTATAATTATTTAGTGAACTTGAAGATCAGAATTATATGGAAGCCAAAGCTTAAAATTTTAAGAGAAGTAAAGCTGTAGGTGTTTATACATTTATCTCCACCCTATTTTATATGAAGATATAGTATGAAATGGATTTCCACTATTAAATGGACTTTTACTAGAATACAAGTGTTTCATCTTCTAACAATTAGTGCAGGTTTTTCCTTTCTTAATTTTATACTTATTTATACTTATTTTTCCTTTCTTAATTTTATACTTATTTATACTTATTTATACTTAATTTTATACTTATTTTATTCTTAATTCTTTGCAAATTTGTAACTTTGCAAACAGAAGGAAATCTTAAGTTGGAAAGATTATAATTAAATGACGGAAGTAATTTGAAAAGGAATAGTCTTTAAACTTATCTGAAATTAAAATTAGTGTATTTATTATCATTTTTCCCCTAGACCATAATAATTTTTATCTGATAAGGCACAAAACTACAAGGTAACGCTGAAAAATAAAGAAGCAGCTAACTAAAAGACGAATGTAAACATACCATGATAAAGTTAATAGACGAAATGGGCACATTTAAAATGGAAAAGAGAAATGGATAACTGGACGTTTTGTTTAATGTTTAATGTCTTGCATCAACTTAAGAATTTTCTACTCAAAGAACAATGTTTAGTCGGGTTTTTTTTTTAGAAATAGGGAATTGACACAACTGTTGCAATCTAGCATTCCTTCTGATTGGTCATCGGATAGTTTATCCACGTTATAAATATTAAAAAGGCAAAGAACCCTTAATTCTGGATTGATTTTTAAATTTGTTTTTCTCACCTCACTTTCAGAAATAAGTCTGCTTTATACATTTTCATAACAGAATGAATTATTTGCCAACATCTTTGAACTCTTCCTCTAATACGTGGAAAGCCAAGTAGATTTTTTTGAAAGGGAGAAAATGTCTGTTTAGAAATTCTTTAAAAACTCCAAATAGTGTTTTGCTTACTCAGCACACTGCCTTTGAAATGGTAGCAGAGGCTGACAGAGCTTATGATTTCCAACCTCACGGCACCTTGAGTAACTTGGTGCCGTTGGGAGTGTCTGTTATTCTATAACATTTCCTCTGAATAAAATCGACAATTCAAAAGAAAATAACTCTTTTGCTATTCCATTAATATTTTCTATGCATTCTGATTACAATATTCATTAAGCAGTCCGACTCTGTTATTCTGGTATTATTTTACTTTAACTTAAGTTCATAAACCTGTTGAAAAATTAACATTTTGAGATTTATCAGTCAACCAACCTATAGAATCTTGATACAGAATGACAAGAATCAAGAAAAAACTTTCAGTAAGTGAGTAGTTTGTTGCATAAAAGCCAAAATTCTAAAAGCAAATAGAAATTGGTGTAACTGATGTTTAATCCAAATGTACAACAGTAAACTGATTTAGCTTCTCTTTTTTTTAAGAGCTGACGCAAGTTGGACAGAGGGAGGTGTTGGGGTGAGAGGTGGTGGTGGTGATTGGCTTGTCTAGTTCACTCCCACTGGTCTTTAAATCATTGTCTAGATCCCCAAAGGTTCACATAAGTCACCTCTGCAACAGGGGTCTGCCATTCCAAACAATTCCGGAAAGATTGCACAGGACTGGATAAATAATTAAGGTAAAGCTGTTTTTAAATGAACATTTGCAGTGTTAAAATAATGCTTCCTTTCTTCTTTTTATGGTATTGATTATTTATTACAAATTAAAATGTTTGAAAATACTACTTGGGTAACTTTTTTTTTCTCTTTAAAAAAAGCTCAATTCAATATAATGTCAGACATTGAAATTATTTACCCAGATCCTGATTGCAGTTTTCTTTTGCAGATAGGTTTAGGTGGATAATAGAAAAGGGAAACATTGCAAAACCAGCAGGTAACAAGGGTTTAGTTATTTACATTTCCTGGTTAATCGCTCTGAGGAACCAACTTAATTTGTCTTAGGAGGAAGTCTAATGTTTGAGAAGTGCATTCTCAGTGTTATAACATTAAAGGTTTTCTTTATCTTGAAAACAAAAACGCCCACAAAAATGTAGTCTAATCAAAGAAGGAACATCACATCACTGCAGTAGATGTGAAAGGCTAAATGTTTGGGCTGCATCACTGTCAAACGCAAAACAGAAGTTGTGTCTTACCTTGTCTTCTTATGTAACCATTTTAGTGAAGGAGTATTTTTGCAGCAAACTTACTAGAAGAAACTGAGAGATTGAGTAGAATATAAGCAAAGCTTTGGATTTGGAAGGACTGGAATCATTAAAAATTTGAGCTCTATTCCTCAAATTTATTAATCAGATGGGGAGAATTCTTAATGGATTTAAGTACCCTTGCATTTTGAGCTTCTTACAGAATATATGGTGATTATTTTAATTAAATGCACAGGTGATAGCAAAACTGAGTGGTTTATAACTCAGTGAAAAATATTTGAAATGATATATATCATATTCATGGGCAACTTGTTGGATGAAAGAATTTTTATTTTTGATGAACTAAAGAAATTTAGGTATGTTTCCTGTAAAAGATCGCCATTTATTTTACAGACCAAGATCTTCTAGTTGTTGCGATTTATATTTAGATAATGTTTTGCGATTTTCTGGAAAGTCTTTATATTTATACTCCTAGGGAGTATATCAGTAACTTTTAAGTACCGAGAAATGTAGTTTTGAGAGCCAAACTGTTGAGCTTTCTTTAACCATGTTATACAGTGTGCTTTATGGGTTATTGAAGCTATTATTTTTAATACATGAGTTACTTTAAAGAAAGTAAAAAAAATTTATTTTCAGAAGAAAAAAAGTAACTCTGGGGGTGGTCCAGTATCTATTATATAGAATGTAGACATTTTGGAACTTAGTGTATGCATAATTTATGACAGATTATTAAATATCATGTATTAACATGGATAGAACAAACAGTTCACTATGTTAATTTCATATATGCTACTCATATTGCTGTTCATTTCTGGAAACAAACTATTGTTTGGGAAAATAGGAACTAAAATTTATGCAGGAATTTCAGATATTTCTTAACATTTAAGATGACTAGAGAATCTATGTCTTTTTCTCAGAGCAGAGCTAGAAAATTTGTAAGCAAAATAATGTATTCAGATTTTATGAATAGTCCTTTATACCTCATCAAAGGGCTGCTTTAATTCTTATATTAACAAGCATGTAATATTCTTAGCAAAGGGACAAGACCTCAGCATAAGGTTATTTCTTTTAACTTTTCTAGTTCTCCCTTGATATTGTTTCTAAGCTATGTCTAAGTAGAGGAAGGGAATGAAAAATGCTAAACTATTATCACCAGCAATAGGAAGTAGTCAAGTGAATATGGTTCTGCTATTATGGCCAGTTTCTTTTCTAAGACGTACATCAGACTGAATGACAGTGAAAGCTTTTATGGAAGCTAATTTCTGTGAGAAATCATGCCGTAGGCTCATACGCCATCTGAATATCAATGTGTGACTAGAATGGCATTGTTGGGGAAATTGTTTAAGAGAATTTCACATAAAGGTAATTAGGTTTATTTCATTGTCAAACCTATGTTCATCTATCTAAGATATATTTTGGATGTGGATTTAAATCAGTTCCTCGGATGCAAGATAATTTGGCTTTTAGAAGCTGCAGGACGAGCTACTTCCTGCGCACTCAACCAAAGTGTAAACTCTGCCGCCTAAACCTGGATTTCAGAGTATGTTCATCAGAACTGGGCTGGCATGAAAGACAAAACAAATAGCGATAGTGGGAAATGCTAGCTCCTTTTTCACTTTCACTTATCGGGTAAAATAAATGCTTATAAATCATGTTTCAAAGAAATGTTATGCATAATGTTTAATAACTAGAAATTGGATACAAGGAATCAGCTATTTAGGACATCTGGCTGGCTTAATAAACCTGATGAAACAAAGTCTTCCAAATGGTGATAGTGTGCCAAATACCTTTGTTTCAAGTTTTGATTTTGCACCTTCATGAATGAGTGAAGTAAGATGGCAATGCAGAAGACCACTGCACCAGAATATCCAGTCTGTTTCTGCAAAATCTCCTTTGCAGAGAAACTTAACATCATTAGCTAGAAAGGCTAGACTACCAAAAGTTCTGTCAAACTAAATATGATTTCTCTTTTAGAAGAATTTTGAACATTCTTTGTCTAACAAAGCTGTTCTTTCTCTTGGGAACCAGAAGGGAACATTTCTATTTCACTTTGAAATATTAACCTAGAAAGCTATAACAAGAATGTGTACTTGTATCTATAAAGGAGATCATACAAAGTTGCCTTGGTCTTAGGAGAATGTATCACCAGGCACTGTGCTAGATGATGGGAATATGTATATGTAGTCTACAAACCTGGCCCTGTTCCCACCTTCATGAAATTTTTTACCTATTGGAGGAGACAGTTATTTATCAAATAATCATACAACTAAAAATGTAAGTGTTTTATAGATGGTGAAAATAGTATAAGATTAGGTCTCAATTTTTTTATTTGTGAAGGAGTACCTACCTTGCTTACAATGTTTGTGAGAGTTTGAGAACTGTAAGGTCCTCTAACTGCCTATGGTAAATTATATGCGTGTGTAGATATTCATATGAAATACTATACACATTTGCATGCAGATGTAGGCAGTAATTAAATTCTGATGATTGGGAGAGGGAAGAGGGATTTAAATTTATTGAGGGCTTACTACAAACCACACTTTGCCATGCATAATATCATTTAAACCCTCACACTGCTTTATTCTCATTTTGCATATGGGATGACAGAAAGTCAGAAGTTAGTTAATTTGGTCAGGACTTACAACCAGTTCTATTTATCACCAAAGCCAGATTTTCTGTTCCTGTCTGGGCTTTAGTTCTCTGTAGTAGAGACAACAGCACAGAGGTGGTGTAGCATAGAGTATGCTCAACCCCTCTGGACTTTCATTACCTCATCTGTAAAATGGGAATAAGAACAAAAATAGTACCTACCTCAGTAGGATGCTGTGAGAATTCAATGAGTTGATAGAGGTGAAGCCCTTGTAATAATGTCTGGCATGTAGTAAGTACCATAAGAGTGTTTGACATTTTCTGTTTTGTTTTTAACCCTGGGATTAGCATTGCTTAATGTGAATGAAATTAATGATGTTCCTATGAATAAGTACAGTGTGAAATAGACTTTAGCTGAAGTCCCCAGGACTGCTGACATGTATACTCCTGTAATCCCCCAGAGGGATTGACTAAGCAAATCATGGCATGCAGGAGGGGGAGATCATTCCAGGCACAGCGACCTGAATGTGCAAATGGCCTGAGGTGGTAGAGAACTTGGGAAGTCCCTGAAATGAAAAGGAGGCCAGAGTAGCTAGTACAACGAGGTGGGGAGAGTGTGGAAGGAATGAAGCCAGAAGTGGAGGGACCATGTGGAACCTTGTGGGCATGCTGAGAATCTTAGACTTTATCCTAAGAGTAAAGTAAAGACAATAGAAGGTTTTATGCAAATAAATGACATGACCTAAGTTTTGTTTTTAAAAGATCACTCTGGATGTTGTGTGGAAAATGAATGAGGAGGGAGAAAGTAGGCAAGAAAGGACTCAAGGCATCAATTACAATTGTTGCAATTGAAAATGTAAGAAATGATGGTCGCTTGGACAAGACTGATGGTGTAAGAAAGGGAAAGAAGTAGTCTAATTTGAGAAATAATTTGTTTGTAAAATCAACTAGACTTTGGAAAAGACTGGATGTAAGGGATAAACAAAATTATAATAAAAGACTGATATTTCTGATTTGAGGAGCTGGATAAATGGTGACAACTTTCTCTGGAGAGGAAATATTGGAAGAAGGGGAACTATCACAAGTTAGATTTTTAGACACGTTGAATTTAAACTACCTTTGAGATATGCAAGTGTATATCTGGACACTTGGAACTGGAGGTCACAGTAGAGGCCTGGGCCAAAGCTGTGACTTGAGGAATCCTTGGTTTATGAACCTTTGAGAGTAGATTAAAATAGGGGGCTTATGACCTACCATTGAGGGATTCAAAGAATGAAACTTCAAACAAAATGGTACTTTGTAAACGAACAAATGTTCTGTAAAATAATAGCAGTGTCAATAACAAATGGAAGTTTTAAGAATTCCTAGAAGCCAGGAAGCAGATAGGGCTGGAAAACCTGTGAAAAAGAAAAGGAACTGGGGTAAACCAGGTAAATGGGCTTTCTCCAGAAGGACCCAGTAGCGGTTCCAAGTTAAGTCAATATATATAAAGAGGAGGCGTGAATCACCAACAACCATTGACCAGGTGTTCACCAAGGAGCCTTGGTTTGGACTCTTGGTCTGTTTGGTCTGCCTCTTTTGCCCAAAGGATAAGGCTGTAATCTAGTCTGAAAGAGAGCCTGAGAATGGACTCTATAATAAGTACCAGGGCCTCCACAGCAGGCAAAAAGGGACAACAAGCAGGAATGGAAGCTCCGTCAAAAGGGGAAAATACATCACTGTGTTTTTCTTCCAGAGACACCTCGCCTACAGTGCCAGCTGTGTCTGTGAGTAGGGTCCTGCGGGTGCTCTGCACACAGACCGGGTGCATAGACCCCACTTACCCAGGACCCACAAGGGAGCAACCCCCATCAGTGTAATGAGCCTGCAAGATTTCAGAGAAACCCCAAGGACTAGTTTTCTAAGCTAACCAATATATTCTTCATTCACAAATATGAACAGACAACCTAGGATCGCTAAGAGTTTAAGGAAAACCAGGCATATGGAAGAGAAGGGCCAAAATTAACAAACAGAATAACTCCAGAAAAAAAGACATAATTTAGGGGACAAAAAGAGCTTTTGGAAACTTCTAATCAATAGTCTTAGAAAGGGTTGAGTAAATACTGCAACTGTAAAACAAACAAAAAAAGATGTTATGAAAAGAGAGGAAGAGACTGAACAGATTCTCAGAAATTAAAAACATGAGTGTGAAAAATAATTAGTGGGCAGGTTGAAAAATAAAATGGGTACAGATTAAAAGTAAACAATGTTTTTCTACCCTACTCTTAATACTTTCTTCTGATACCAAAAGTATGGGTTTTTCTCACACTGACAAATTCTCCCACACCAGCTGGGAGTCCTACGGTTCAGTCAGTTCTGACACTATTTCCTGGAATCAACATCAGATCCCACAGGTTAAGGGCTCAGTCCCACAAGATTGCCTCCACTTCAGATGCAATGGCAAGTCCAGACCTCCCGTACTTCTGGCCAGCCGGCTATAAATCAGATTTAATAATTTTCTAGAATTGCTCACAGAACTCAGGAAAACAGTTTACTTACTAGATTACTGGTTTATTATAAAAGGATATAATTCAGGAACTGCCAGATGGCAGAGATGCATAGGACAAAGTATGAAGGGAGGGATCTCAGAGCTTTCATGCCCTTGCCTGGTGTTCCACCCTCCTAGCACCTCCATATGATAACCAGTCCAGAAGCTCTCCAAACCCCTTTAGTTAGGATTTTTTTATAGAGGCTTCATTAACTAGGCATGACTGATTAACTCACTGGCCATTAGTGAGTCCCCACCCACTCTCCTCTCCCAGGAGGTTGGAAGTGGGGCTGAAAGCTCCAACTGTCTAATCACTTGATTGGTTCCCCTGGCAACCAGCCCCCTCATCCTTAGGGGCTTTACAAAAGTCACTTCATTAAGGTAAACTCAGGTGTGGTTGAAAGGGTCTTGTTATGAATAACAACAACAACAAAAACTCCTTTATCATTCCAGAGCTATTTCAGGAACTGGGGACAAAACCCAAATATTAATTTATTGTATTACTTTTGGAGCTCTGTGCCAGGAATGAGGATGAAGATCAAATGTATATTTATTATTATATCACAATGTCACACAACTGAAGATCAAATTTGTTATTTTGGACATTGAGGAACTATCCCTGAACATTGAGTAATAAAGAGATGGGAAATAAAGAGAAAATCTTGGCAATAGAGATCAAGTGGTCCAATACATGACTAATACAAGTTTTAGAGAAAGGGAACCGATTTAAAATAGTAGAACATTTTCATGGTCAGAAGAAAGACACAAGTCTTTTCAATGAATGGTCTCTCCACGTGCGGTGTAAGATGAATTTTTAAAACTACTCACATCTAGTTACATACTGGGGAAATTTCAGATTGTGATAAGGATCCTAAAACCCTCCAAAAGAAAAAAAGTCAAAGAAATGAGAATCTGACTCGTCAGTGGAAGCTAGAAGTCAAGAGGCAAATATCTTCAACATAATGAAGGAAAGTGATTTTGAATCTAGAATTCAAACAATCAAAAAAGTTTGAGGGCAAAGTAAAGACATTTTCCAACATGACACAACTCAGAAATTCTGCTTACAAACATGGACCTATTGTGTGAAAAAAAGTTATTCAAGGCAGTATTTCAGTACAATGCAAAATGAATTGAAGAACGGAGATGGCATGGCATTCAAGAAACATTGGCAGCTGAGCAAGACCCAGAGGATGGAGGAGGAAGCCGTTCAGAAAGTAAAAGAGCATGGATAATTTGCATTCAAAGTTTTAGTAATATAGGATTATATTTCCTTTATTATGTAGTCAAATATACTGTAGGTTCTTTGGGCATACTATTTATACAATCATAACGTTGTAAATACTGATTATTCATTTTCAGTGTTCAGAAACATCCTTTAGATAAATTATGATTTGTTTTACAGAATAGGATGAAATTATTATGCATCTTAACATTGTAGAAGTATTTCATGAACTGAAACAATTAGGAGGGTGGGGGAAGGAATTAGGAGTATAGAAAGAAGTATGCTGATTTCCTTATCCTTCCTAAGCGTCAGTCTAGAGTTGATAAACCAAGTCAGAGAGGTTTTAGTGAATAATTTAAATTTAGAATGACTAACTTTAAATGAAGAACTAAAAACAGTAACTGTCGTTAGTGATTGCTACTGGAAAGTGAAACTGATACTGTGTGGTGCTGAGAGAAGCCTTTGTACTCGGTTAGTACAAGTTTCTCTCTTTTTTTTTTTTTTCGGGTACGCGGGCCTTTCACTGTTGTGGCCTCTCCCGTTGCGGAGCACAGGCTCCGGACGCGCAGGCTCAGCGGCCATGGCTCATGGACCCAGCCGCTCTGCGGTATGTGGGATCTTCCCGGACCGGGGCACGAACCCGTGTCCCCTGCATCGGCAGGCGGACTCTCAACCACTGCGCCACCAGGGAAGCCCTCTCTTTTTTTAACTGTATGTGTGTCTTACTTCTATTCTCTCTAGTGCTTTTAACATTTCTCTCTTCATCTTTGATGTTATACACTTACACTACCTCATATTAATGAATATATTCATTTTTCTTCCTCTTGCTTGAAGTACTGTGTGTTTTTTTAAATCCTGAGAACTACTATCTTTCTTTAGTTCCCACCAATTCTTTGCCATTATGTCCTTTTGGTCTCTCCCTAGTCTCATAATTTTCTCATATTAGAATAACTATTAGGGTATGTTTAACCTTCTTTTTCTCATTTTTCTTCCCCATGTCTCTTAACTTCTTTACATTTTTCTTTCTTTCTTTGGGATATAATCTGAGTGATTTCCACTGATCTATCTTCCAGTTTCATTACTCTCCCTTCAGCTGAGTTTTGTATATGACTATACATTTCATTTTTAGAATTCTTTTTTGGCTGTTTCTCAAACTAACCTGATTTTTTTTTTACCATGTTCTTAATCTATGGATGTTATTTCTGATTTTGAATCTTTTATTACTTTTTATTGTATTAATTTTAAAGTCCATTTTAAGTTACTTTGCAGTTTGTAGTCACTCGGGTATGAATCTTATTATTTCTTGTGCCTGCTGACACTCCTAATGAGTTTCCATGTGTGATTTGTAACTTTTGTGATTTGGGGTGTGAACTCATGTTGAGTGTGAGTTGTCTTTCACAGATGTGCTGCTGCAGCACTGGATTGTGGAGGCCTTCTCGTGTGGCTGTTTCATATTTGTCAGGGGATTTGTGGATTCCATGAATTCTGGAGCAATTTTTATGTTAGTTTCTCTACTCAGGATTTCCTTACCAAATGGGTAGTGCATGTTTCAGAACCACACATTCCAAGAGTAATAGTGTTTCTCCCAATATAACGATTCAACAAGAATTTCAATAGTAAAAATTTCAGAACATTACCATTAATGGGTTCATGGCATCTTTTAACACAGTGCCAGTCCATCCCTTTTCACTTTACAGTTGAGGAAAATGAGGTCAAAAAGTTAAATAACTTGTGCTGAAATCCAATAAATTAAAGGCAGAGCAGAGCCTAAAAGCTGGACCCTTTTCTTGTTAAAGTGCATTTCAACTTTATATAAATGGTGACTGAGGCTGATTCAAAGATAAACCTGTACTTGCTTTGGTTACTATTCTTAACTTTGGCTTCATGATCCAAGTGCCTGGAAAGTGGTTCCCTGAGGCTGATCCTACCCTGTGTTGCATGTTATCAAGCATTTTGGTGGTGTTAATTCTTTCATGCCCAATTAACAAATTAAAGCAGTAATTTTCTGTGTTACTGCTGGTAGAGACATTGGTAGATTCTGCCTTGGCAGATCTTCCTTTATCAACAGTTTACTATTGTCGCCCTTTTAAGTCATGCAATCTGCTTACAAATAGCTAAAGCTTCTTAAAGACTGCTGCCATGTCTTAAGATTTTTTTTTCTTCCTACGGTGACTAGCAAAGCACCTGCCACACGTAGGCATTCTATAAATACCTGCTGATTTGGCAATTTATTAAGAATTTTCCTTTTTCTCTTCCATTTTCTTTTTTTCTTTTTCTTTTTTTTTGTATTGGGTAATGGAACCTTTGGGGACATGTTTATGTGAAGTTTTTAGCAGTTTACTTCCTTTCCATGTTTTTACAGAGAACATACACAAATAGGTGACTAGTGTTTATTTATCTAATTTAAAGTAAATTATAATGATTTATTTTGTGTTCTGTGTGCAGAACAGAGTGTTCTGAACATAACTCCAAGTAGAAGAGCCTCAAGCTGAAGGTACAGTATCTTGTTTACACTGAAGGAGCTTGTGTGTGGACAAGAAAGCGCTGACAGCTCAAATGGATCCCATGGAACTGAGCAATGTCAACATCGAACCTGATGATGAGAGCATCAGTGGAGAAAGTATTCAAGATAGCTACACCGGGATGGGAAATTTAGAAAAGGCAGCAATGAGCAGGTATGGGGTTAAAATAACCAGGTTCCATGGAAAAATAAGAGACATTTATGGACATGGAAAACAAGTTTTTTGTTGGGAAAAGTTGGATATATTACCTATTTGAGAGATAACAATGACTTTGATGTTAACACATCAACTCCCTGATCCTGAAGTACACATTATTACATTATTATTGTATGTCAATCTTTGTGTGGTTAATTTAGAATTGCAGTTACAGTGTTCTTGTCCCTATTAATAATATAGAATAATTTAAATGATATTAGCCTATCGCTTCTGTTACCTTTTGGACTATTCTCTCAGACTCCTCTTCCTCTGACTGCCCTGTAAGTGTTGCTACATCTCCAGGGTTCTGCAGGGATTCTTCTCTGGCTAAAAGTGTCCTGAAGCTTATTCACAGCCATCAGGCTTCACCCACTGAACATATGCCATATCTTCCGCCGGTTCCACTTCTATTTCAACTCACAGATGTGTTTACTACCCATCTCTACTGGATGACTCATGTGTCTGAATTGCCTCATTGATAAAGTCAAACTTGTAATGTCTAATATTGAACTACTGCCATTCCCTTCAAACTCTGTCCCTCCTCAAGCAAACCCATCTTGGTGAAAGTCATCACTATCATTCAGGAGCTCAATCAAAGGATGTTTGGTGTCAACTTTGACTCATCCTTTCCCCGAAACTGCACATCCAATGTTCGACTATATCTGGTTGGGTCTACCTCATTAATATTTCAAATCTACCCACTTGTCTGTACCTATTCTATTGCCATCTTATTATAGGCCCTCATCATCTGTCACCTGTCTACTAGAACAGCCCTGATTTGTCTTCCTGTCTTATATTTTGCTCTCTTCCAACTAGCCCTGCACATCCCTTGCAAAAGTAATCTTTTACAATTGCAAATTGACTTATGTTCCATCCCTGGGTAAACCCTTTCAGTGGTTCCCCATTAGCTATAGGAGAGAGATTAGACTATACATACATTGCTTGGCATATAAGGCCTTGCATGATCTGGCCCTCATCTAGCTCTCCTGTCCATCTCTTGCCCTGCTCCCTGTTTGTACCCTCTTTCCTAGCCTTGTCGAGCCACTCAGAGCTCCTGTTCCTTCATTAACTCTGCTCTGTGTGCCTGGAATGCCCTTTTTTTTTAGTATTACCCACTCACCTTCCCCTTTTTCTCTATTGACTGCACTCAACCTTCAAGACTCAGCTCAATGTTAGTTCTCCTGTGAAGCCTTCCCCCAGTTAGAAGTGACCACCCCCTGCTTTGCGTAACCTCTCCCTGTCCAGATGTTCACGATGCCACTACAACATGTTAATGGTACTACCTGGTACATAGTAGCTGCACAACTGTTATTTGATAAGTTTATTAATTTCTCACAAAATATTATATAACACAAATTATGCACGACTTAAGACATTCAGAAGTGAATATTTGACCAAATCTCAGTCTGAAGTGGAGAATGTTATCCTCAAACCAAGACATCTTATTGCATTCACAACATCCAGGAAGGGTGTCGGGAGGAAGCACTGCTCTTCCTCCAAGAAGCCAGCGCAGTAGTAAACGTTAGTGTTGTCGGACGAGAGAGACTCTGGAGATGTAAATATGATGCTTTCTAGTTAGGTGACCCTTGAGGAAGCACAATGTAGTAGAACCAGGGCTTTGGAATCTGCAGAGGAGTTACCTGATCTTGGAGAAGATATTTATCTTCTTTGAGCTTCAGTGGAAAATGCAGAATGGCAAACCAACGCCTACTTTGCTGAGGATTAAGTGAGTGCCTTTGAGATAGATGATACTCTGTAAACTTTTCTTTTTCCTCCTCCACTTCATCACTCTCAGGAAATTGATCAAATCTGAGGGCTCTTTTGTTTCTGAGAAGGATGCACACAGATATGAGCTCTATGGAGGTGGCAGAGCTGAAGGGGACATGGTCCTAAGAACAGTCCTACAGGACATTTGGTCCTCTGAAAGCCGTCATGGAAAGAGCAAGAATGCTTTTGTTAGCTTCAGATAATGTGTTCTGGAACACTTACAGTGACCTAGCTTGTAACTCCTGACTCAAGTGGGTCATCATTTTGCAATTGTACGATCACTTTAAAAAGATGGGTTTTGTTTATGTTTGGATAGATCTCTTAAATGTAAATTTAGAGGGAAGTTCAACATAATACATTTATTTGGAATCATTATACTTATGTTTTCAATATATGCTGGGTTTGGTATTAAATCATTGAAGACACTGGGGACATTTCTCGTATATTTTATACAATCTTGGCATGTTTTATGACTACAACTCATCTCATGCCAAAATAAGATCATGCAAATGCTTCAAAGGAGAAAGTCTATTTACTTTCACATTTAAACATTTAAAAATTACTCATGGACTAAAGGATTCTAACTTATTGATTAAGGTTAAAATAGAACATTGGATGTTCCAGAGTTTAAATCTAGATGACACTTTTGTTTTTGTAATCGTTAGGTCCATCTGGGGCTCCAGTTCATTTTATGGTCTCCGTTTCCAACTATGAACATTGTGTACCAGCCTCCACATAGCAAGTATATTAACTACGGACATTAAAATAAAGCACAAGAGGGAGGGGGAGTGCAGAAGTGCAGAGATGGAAGAAGGCAGCATCTGAGGACATTATACTTCCTTCCAGAAATAGGAGGAAAATGACAGGATATGTTCCTAACTTGTACACCATGAGGTTCAAGAAAATCCACTTCTTGAGTTTTAGAAAAGCACACAAAACTTTATGATTTTGTCTGCTCGTTCTATCTACACTTTATATTGTTCTCTATTCTCAAAAAGTAACCTTGTTATCCTTCTTTCTCATAAGGTATATTCAGAATTAGCTTCTATTATAAGAGATCAATTGTACAGATCTATAATAATTATTTTCCCCTTTTATATTTCTAAGGGTTATTTTAATAAAATACTCTCCAATCATTTTATTTTACTTTCTCATGCAAGAAGTGTCCTAAAATTGCGATCTATCTAATTATAAAGCACTTTTAAGAACTAAGTATACATATTTGAGCATTTTCTGTAACAAAAAGAAAGCCTGTGTGATATTTTGCAGTGTCAAAATGCAGTGGTGGGGCTTCCCTGGTGGGGCTTCCCTGGTGGGGCTTCCCTGGTGGCGCAGCGGTTGAGAGTCCGCCTGCCAATGCAGGGGACACGGGTTCGTGCCCTGGTCCGGGATGATCCCACATGCCGCGGAGCGGCTGGGCCCGTGAGCCATGGCCGCTGAGCCTGCGCGTCCGGAGCGTGTGCTCCGCGACGGGAGAGGCCACAACAGTGAGAGGCCCGCGTACCGCAAAAAAAAAAAAAAAAGGATGCAATGGTGGCAGCTGAACTCATTAGTCAAGCCTTTCGGAAACGTGACTGGTACTAGATCCATATCCTCTAAACCTCTGGCACAGAGCTTCAGGAGCCGACCAGTACTGTCAGGGGATGTGCAGCTTCCAGCCTGTACCAAGCAGACCGCAGTCATAATGTTAAAGTCCTCCCAACTCTTCTACTAATTCATTGGATTTCTTTAATGTTTTTCTTAGTTTCATTCATTGTCTAACAATTCAAGTACATTTTCAGAGTAATTAAACTACACACACTCACACACAACCAAACACAGCACAGAGCTACCATCCAACTCCTTTCCAGCAAGGGATATGTGTATAAAAAGATGGAGCCAAAAAAGAGGAAAATACCAGCTACAGTGCCCTGCCCAGGGCTGCATGGCGCTGTGTGAGACCCTAGACCTGGGATCTGGTGCGTCTGGACGCGCTACCTCACTCTTCTGAGCCGTAGTCGCTGCATATTTAGAGCAGAGACATGGAAGTTTCTCTCACAGAGACACTTGAGCATCAAGTGAGATGGGATCACATTGCCAAGGCACTTAATAAATATTTACTGAATTAATAAGATCCTCTGATCGTGGTATATTAGCAGTTGAGAAAACTCAGTCACTACTCTGTTCCCTTTCTTTGGGAGGGCTCGAAATGGCAACAAAATTAGCTCTAATTATTCTCTCTCTCTCTCTCTTTTCTTTTTTTTTTTGCATAGTCAATGTGTGAAGAAGAAATGTGGCTTATAAAAGATCTCAACTAAAAAAATATTTTCTTCCTTCATAACTTTCTCCCTCCCTCCCAAAGTATATTCATAAATGGGGCTCAGTCATTGGTCTGGAAGGAACAGTAGTATGTGGAGGAGAAGAGAAAAACAAGTCTTATGTGTCTTGTTTTTCCTCTCCTAATTCAGTGACAGATCACCTGAAACATAAGTATAACTCAGAGCATTTACCAGATGTTTTTACTGTCTTCTTTTTCCTTTGTGTGTGTGTATTCAGTCAATTTACTAATGAAGATGCTGAAAGTCAGAAATTTCTGACAAATGGATTTTTGGGGAAAAAGAAGTTGGCAGATTATGACGATGAACATGTAAGTGACTTTCTGCTCTCTGGCAGTAAACAGGACTTGAGGATGTCTGATCTACCTGGGTCTCTGTGCGAAAACAAAGTGACTGAAATTTTCCAAGCCTTGATCAGCACATTCTCTGTTTATTCAGGCCCTTACTGGAATAAGGGCTTGTTTTTCCTGTTCGCCATATGGCTGCATAAATCATTTATGAAATTTATTTGTTTTTTGGAGAAATCATTCTAACCCAAATGTAATCTGCAATCCTACATGCTTTCCCTTCTTTATGTTACTCAACTTGTATTTTTTATTTTTACTGAGACCCCTGCTTAAATCAAGTACTACATTCCACTGAAAATTATACACTTTTATTGAAGTTGAGTCATGACTTTTATTCACTGTGATTTTATCTTAATCTTCCCTATTGGACGGTAGTCTCCTCCAGTAAAGATAATATAGGATAAGAATAATCCAAAAAAAGGTTCGTCCTTTGGCAAATATTTGCTCATCACGCATCCCTTTGTCTTCAAGCATCCTGGAACCACCTCCTTTGGAATGTCTTCATTCAATCTGAGTAACGCCATCATGGGCAGTGGAATTCTGGGCCTGTCCTATGCCATGGCCAACACAGGGATCATCCTTTTTATGTAAGTGAATGGACATATCTCCACTTGGTTCAAAGCCCATGCATACCTGGTGCCCTTTCAATTAATCTGAAGTTTGATCTTTGTGAATAGGAATAATCTGAGAGAATATTAACATATTCTCTTCCTTTTAAATAAAACAGCAACAAAAATAATCAGAGCAGTCTAATCACCATACTTGTTCAACCAGCCATCCCTAACCAAATGGCAGAAAGTTTATGTGCCCGATCCCCCAAACTGCTGGAACAGCCCTACCAGTCCATAGAAACCACTTCACAAAGTAATTAGTTATAAAATAATTTGGTGTTTAATAGTTACAAAGATCTTTCCCGGCAGCAAATCTGACTTTATACACACTCTTAGGAAAAACATCCCTTCCCAAACCAGACCTACAGGGTCCTGCATGCCCTGGTCCCATCTCCTGTGCCCCTATATACAAGATATACTGGGCACAGTGACCTTCTCTCCATCCCATGAAGGTGCCATTCCCTCTCGCCACAGGTCCTTTGCACGTGATCTTGGAACCTTCTTTCCTTTCCTCTTCAGCTAGTTAACTCCTCATAACTCAGCTCAGCCTCGCCTCAGTTATGCCTTCCCCCAATCTCCGTGACTTGGACAAACCACCTTATTAGACACTCATCACAGTGTTAATATTTTAGCGCGGTCGTCTGATTCATTTGCTTAATGTCTCTCTCCCTTGCTAGAC
The DNA here is from genome assembly GCF_949987515.2 of Delphinus delphis. Classification (NCBI taxonomy): domain Eukaryota; kingdom Metazoa; phylum Chordata; class Mammalia; order Artiodactyla; family Delphinidae; genus Delphinus; species Delphinus delphis. The sequence continues at coordinate 37,260,538 of NC_082693.1, read as the reverse complement.
TATCATCTCCAAAGGATTGAGCCCATGTCTGTTTTTACTCACTGCACGTCTGTATGCCCAAAACCTAGAAACAGTGCTTGGCGTGGAGATTTTTGCAGAGTGGCCAAAGTTTATACCTAAACCAATGCACTTTATCCAAACTTGGTCCAATGCTGCCTAGTGGTAGCAGCATCACATAGCCAACCTGGAGGATGGACACCACATTGTCTGTGACAGACAGCCACAGACATCTGTGCATTACGTACAGCCTGGTATTTTCAAAGACACAGTTGGTGGCAGTGAAATGCTTCACAAGAACAAAGTCTAATGTTAGTCAGGCATCAGTATGAATGCAGATCACAGCCCCTAATGCAGTGCTGGAGTCTTAAATAACTGTCTAAGAATGCAACATTTATATTATAAATATATGCTATTTGTGTTCTGAATATCACTTATGATTAGGTAATCACACAGCTATTTGAGGGCAAGGATCGGGCTGAACTATAAATATTTATATCGTGTCAGTGCTTTGATTGAACTGTTAGGTGTCGTATTTTTTAGCTGAATGGCTTTTGATATCAGCTTTACTTTTCTAAGCCATGTTTGAAATAAAATAAGTTTTAAAAATTTTCTGACTCCTAATGGCTAGAGGTATGTTCATATGCGTAGTTGTACACTTTTATAATGTACACTATCTCTAAGACAAAAGACTGCCTTCTCCTTACTAATTACACATACCATTAAAATTAATTAGGGGGCTTCCCTGGTGGCACAGTGGTTGAGAGTCCGCCTGCCGATGCAGGGGACACGGGTTCGTGCCCCGGTCCGGGAAGATGCCATATGCCGCGGAGCGGCTGGGCCCGTGAGCCATGGCCGCTGAGCCTGCGCGTCCGGAGCCTGTGCTCCGCAACGGGAGAGGCCACAGCAGTGAGAGACCCGCGTACCGCAGGAAAAAAAAAAAAAAAAAAGAAACGCTCCCCGCAATCCTAGAGTTCATTTTCATGGCAGGAGAATATTCCACTTTTAAAACTGAAAGCCTCATTTCAGGCCTGTAAACATTTAGCAGATTAATTTGGCCAGAACAATTACATAGCTAGATATCATGAGGTGTGTTTTGTGTATCCAAGTAGCCCAAACTGGATTCAGCAATCTCCCTCAATTCCCAACAAGTGACACAGGATTTCATCGGTGTTACTTTTAGTATTTTCTGCCAAAGCAGAAAATGTATTTAGAATACAGGGTACGCTTATTATTCTTCCGGGGAACAAAATTATATAATCTGAATTACATAATTCTTTAAAAACAGGTCAATTCATAACGTATATGGAAAAATGTATGAATAAGACATTGATTAGGCAGTTCTGGTGAACATGTTTTGTGAAAAAAAAAAACAGTACAATAGAGCTAGAATAGCTATAACATTTGTAACTCGGTCTAAATCTACATTTGTAACATTGACTTCCCAAGGAATTACCAAAGAATTAGATCAATTGAGGGGAGACTGTTTGGTATGCTCTCATCATATTAAACAAAGGATAAGATTTTTTTTTTTAATTTCAGGTAAAGTTTAGTATTGTGCATTAATTTATTATATAGATGCTTCTATCTACACTATTTTTGCTGTCCAATTCTTGATTTTTGGAGAAGCATTGATCACTGTATACATAAAGAAATCATATATGCCTGTGGACATGTGGAGGGTCCTGAACCAGAAATGATTTTTCTGAATACAGAAAAGGTTTTCCTGCACCCTAGACTTACCTTTCTCTGTTTTCTCTATTACACAGGCGATTGCCAGACCCTCTGGTTCACACATCTGATCACTGTCATCTAATATGCAGACTCAGTAGTAACGGAGCTCAGAATTTGCTTTGACTTCTGTATTTCTAGATTTTAGATTAATGTTTAGTCAGGTCATTGAATAGCCCTTCAATTATAAATGTTCATGGGAATATCACGCAGATATGGTGTACATATACCCATATGCTGAGTAAGTATTTGCTAATTTTGCTATGCATTTAGCATCTAAGTTATAAACCAGATTCTACTATTGGGTAGAATCTAAGACTAAAAAAGGTGCGTTAGGAACTTCCAATAGTATGTTTTGGCCGATAAAATAAAGCCAATTCCAGTTCTGGGACATTTAAGGGCATTGGTGGAGTTCTGAAAAGAATTTTTCAGCTTCCCCCAAATCCACATACTCTTGGAAAGTTAATGATTGAAAAGACCAGTGTAATAATGTATTGTAACATCTAATATTATTACATTTTATTTTTTATAGAAACATTATTGTCTCCTCTCTATTCCCTTCACAGAATCATGCTGCTTGCCGTGGCGATCCTATCTCTCTATTCAGTTCATCTTTTATTAAAGACTGCCAAGGAAGGAGGTATGCCACTCCCTAGACCTAAGACATGCTATTTCGATTCTCATTAAAGGGTATTTCAGCCTTTAGCTCTATACCTATAGGATGGTGTTGGTCAATTTTACATTTCATTTTCTTCTAACCCCAATCACATGGTCTCTCCATGTTTTTAGTTATCTGGGCAAGTGAGACAAGTGAAAGTCAACCTGCTCAGGTTCAAGCCAAATAGAGAAAAAGACTTTTGGTGGATGATAGAAATAACAGTTCTGACTTGCTGCCTGGAGCCAAGATGAATGAAGGCATCGCTTCTTGTTTGGAGAACATTTACCATATTTTGTAATGGCTTTTGAGATTGCGTATTTGGGGTTTGTAATTTCTATATGGTGTTTATTTACATGTTTGAGGCTCCAGTGGAGAATTACATCGAAATATTTTAGTCACTAAGACAGTTTTCTTTTAAACAAGTTTCTTTTCATTTTTGATTATAGGATCTTTAATTTATGAAAAACTAGGTGAAAAGGCATTTGGATGGCCTGGGAAAATCGGAGCTTTTATTTCCATTACAATGCAGAACATTGGAGGTAAGAGGATCTGGCTTTCAACAAACCATTTAAACTTTCTAAAAAGATGTTCAAGAAATAAGAAAACTCAATGGCAATGAACAGGCCCTTTAAATACAGAAAAATAGCTGTTTTATCATTTTTAAATTTCAAAAGTAGAGTTTCCTAAATAGATTTGCTCTTTAATTGCTCCTTAATCCCTCTTTAATTGAAAATAGCAATATCTAAGAAATGAAATACTATATAAAACCCTACCAAATAAATTCTAGAATTAAAATATAAAATAAAACCTTTCTTGATTTCAAATGGCTTTAATTATTACTTTTAAAAGTTAAAGCACTAGTGCTTATATCTGTCATTGCCCAAACAGTTGATGTGTCACATGTATGATTGAGTTTATTTCATAAAAGGGAAAATTTAGTATCTGAGGCACATAGCCAAATTTGGGGGTCCTTGAGACACAGCCTGCACAGAGCCCGCCCACTGTAGAGTATCCCTAGAAATTGTGCTAAGGCAAAAATCTGGCTAGGCGTCGGAAGCGTTATAAAGCACAGATTTCTTGGTTCTACAGATTCTTTTAATTCCTACTGAATGATCCCTTCCAGAGGAGAGCCGAGAAGTACATTTTTTTAATAGTGTTCCAGATGATAAGTACATTTTTTTAATAGTGTTCCAGATGATATGTATGCCCACCAGCTTCACTGGTCCTATCGTGTCTTTGACCCTCAAAAGGCATCTTGACCCATATTTCAGATGTCCTACTGGCTAAGTCTCCTTGCACGACCTGGACTATATCACCACATAGTAGAACTTATTTCCTCACCTCCTACCCAGTCCCCAAACCTGTTATTCTATACTTCTGTTCTTTCATCTCAGTGAACAATACCAGCAGCGTCCAGTTTCTTAAGCCAGCAATCTGGGTGTCAGCCTAAACTTTTCCCTCTCTCCCTAACCCTGACAATCCAATCAAATACCAGTTTTTATCCATTCTTTCTCTTATTTAGCCTTTGAATCTCTCCTCTCCTTCTAGTCTCACTATCACACTTCAGGTGATTACTATTTCTGCTCAGACTGTTGCAGTAGACCTCTACCTGTTATTCCTGTATTTAGTTTCCCCTCTTCCATCTGTAATTCATCTTCCAAATGAACTTTCTCAAATTCAGATCTACTCTTGCTTCTCACATGCATAAACTTCTTCAGCATGCCCTTATGATGTTCAAGATAAAATTTAAACTCTTTAGTCTGACATATAAGGGTTTTCATCATCTTTCCTTTGCCTACCTTTCTGATACCTTTCCTACAAACCCCAATCTCTTTCTCTCTCTCTCTCTCTCTCTACCTATCTATCTATCTATCATCTGTTCCCTATGTGTCCTGTGTCATACTATAACAAACTATATTTAGTTCCCCTACTTTTACAATTCTCCAGACCTAACACATACACATTCTCTGGCTCTCCCTCTCTGTTTGCTCCATGATCCATCATTCTCTAGGCTATTAGGTACTAGCTCTTCTGGGCTCCCTTAGCCTTGTTTGTATATATCTGGTATGTCACTGTTTTTTAAAAGACATTTTAAAACCCATGAGTAGAGAATAGACTTTTGGCGCCTGATAGCACCTGAATTTGAGCTTGTTTCTGTCACTATCTATGACCTTGGGAAAATCACTTTACACCTCTGAGTCCAATTTTTCCACCTATGCAATTGAGAGTAATAGCTCTTCCTCACAGTGTCATAATAATACAGGTTCAGTACATGCACCCTTCCTCTCCAGTTCTTAGATTCAATATCCATGTCACTGGAGCCTTCCTGGTTGTTTTTAAATGGCATTTTTATAATTATAAGACAAACATATGCTAATTGTGAAAGATAAAAACATTATATAAATATATAAATTACAAAGAAATGTTTATGTAAATCATCCTTAGAAAAACCCATGCCAGGTTTTCCTCTATGACAAATTTAACAAATATATTGTTACTGTTAAAACAGGATCATCTTCTAATACTGATTTACCGCTTGCTTTTTTTCTTTAACAATATGCCTTGAATGTTTTTGCATATTACTCTTTTTAATGGCTTTTGAGCTTTCCATTGTATAAATACACCATAATTGGATTACTGAATCCCTTGATGAACAGTTTTGGATCGTTTCCAGGTTTTTTACTATTGTAAACAACTCTGCAATAAATAAACTTACACAGAGATCTTGCAAGGAGGTCATTCTTCTTGATTAATAAAATCACTGGAATTATCCAGCATTTCTAGAATGCAGCAATTTCTTTAGTAACCTTTATCCAACTATACCTGCTCCTGATAACGGATAGTTGGTAGGCAGATAAATAAAATCTGTCATATCTTAATGATTTGTATTTATGGCTTTCATATTTTTTGTATAGTAAGACTACAGTCCTGGGTAGAATTTGGCAGTAACACTGGAATTGTTTCATTCATTTTACTGGCATTGTGTCCCAAGCATATAAGTCCCCCCATTCCCCACCAAATAAACTGCTTTACATTTGGTTCAAATTCTCAGCCTTATCAAGATATAAAATATCAAACCTTTCATAGGATCTCTTCATAGGTGATCTAATATACTTGTCTGGACCACTGAACTAACTGGACATACACATGCTTAGCCCTGAGCTCAACAGGCTGAGTGGCAACAGCATTGTCTATTGTTCCAAGTATAGCTACTATTATGCTTCTAAACAATGGAATAAACTATAACATGGTCTCTCAGTCAAGGCCCTCACCCCACAGTGTGGCTTTAAGGGAGTGAGATGAAATTTCATACACCTTTCCTGAAAATCTCTCACTTTGGTTACTCTATGTGATTAGTGGTTATTGTGGCCTAAAAGAAATCACTTGTATTTCTGTATTTAGCAACTCCACATTTAGAACGTTTAATTTTCTCAATCCCCTGAAAAATTAACACTGACCATTAGCAGAATAATGTTGACATTACCCAGACAGGTCTGGATCATTCTGAATTTTCAAAGACCAAACACATTAACAGTGGTGACATCACTGAGAGTCAGCAACTAATAGCTCTAAAATTGAATGGTACCTCGCTGAACCAGTTAATCAGAAATATCTCCTCTGTTTACCCTCTGTAAGATTTAGCTTTAGCCAGGGTCTTTGTAAAGATTAACCAAATCATGTTTACAGAAGACACCTCAGGTATTGTAAAAATCATTTCATTTCACAATAGAGAAGACACACTGGCCTGAAATCAGGGATCTTATATTTTGGATGTGGTCTGTCATTTTCAAGCTGTGCGATCTTGGACACGTCAGTTAAGCTCTCAAAATTTTTATATCCTCAGCTGTGGAATGAAGATGATAAGATGCACCTTGCTCTTTCATGTGGATTTTCAGCTGATTACATGCAGAACTAAACAATGTGGGGAATTGTTATCACCGTTATTACTTTCGTTTGAGATTAAGGAAATATTTTTAAACTATTAATAGTTCGATCTGCAACTTAGATATCTGCTTCAAATGTCTGTTAGCAAAAATTCACCAGAAGGATGTAGCACACACTTAAAACTTGCAATGCGAAACTTGTCAGTTTTATTTTCAATTGAGTCTTTGATCACGTGTGAAATAGCAAATTAGTATCATTCTTCACTGAGTGGATGGACCTGGGAAAGGGATGTTGCATACATCCCTACAACTGTAGGCAAAATTGTATGTTATGCATAACCATTTTTCCAAGGAGCGGGTTTATAGATTTTATAGATCAGGTATTCAGAAGAGTATGTGATCACACATACATCACTTATCTAGACGTTCAAGAAATTTTGCCACTTTGTATGATTTCTTATTTGGACAAAGGATATAGAAAAAACTTCATTGACAAAAGTTAGAGAAGCTATCCTCTCTTGTACTTTTTTTTTTATCAATCCAGTATGACTCCAGGAAAAAAAACTTTGAAACTGTAGCTTCACTGAAAACCTCAGACCTGGATTTAACACAGAATCAGCATTGATACTGTTAGCAAAGGTCCGTAGGCAAGAGCCAAAGGGCCGAATGTCTATTCATGAGAAGAACTTGGAAACAGTACAGAATACATAGTGGGTGGCTTTTCTTTCGCTTTGGGAATTACTGAGAAGGAGGGTGTACCAATGCCTGGACTTCTCACAACTTGCCTGTGACTTTGGTGCCGTGCACACCACTAAGCTCTCACGTCTTCCATTTTAGCCATGTCAAGCTACCTCTTCATTATTAAATACGAACTACCTGAAGTAATCAGAGCGTTCATGGGACTTGAAGAAAATACTGGGTATGTCTTCTGCTCTCTCTGTGACATCAAGAGACTCATTCTACTTGGTCTTTTCTGATCCTAATATTCTGGTCTCTCTTTTCTAGAGAATGGTATGTCAATGGCAACTACCTCGTCATATTTGTGTCAGTTGGAATCATTCTTCCACTTTCTCTTCTTAAAAATTTAGGTAAAGTCATTTTCCATTTTTATTTTCATTTTGTTTTCCAAGAGGTAAGCTGATTGTGGATGCCATATTCACCTTCTGGAATTTCTCTGCTAACCCCTAGGTTACCTTGGTTATACCAGTGGATTTTCTCTTACCTGCATGGTGTTTTTTGTCAGTGTGGTAAGTGATTTTTGACATGATCCTTGTAACTTGGTAGGGGTGTGATGCTTTCAGTGCCTGAATTGGTGTCCTCATTTTTGTTCAAGCACATCATTAGCATGAAATAGTTCTTGCATCACAAGCAATTTCCTTGTATTCTAATTTGGAATGAGAAAAGAACAGTCATGAGTTTAAAAATAGTTGAGTTAGAATGTCAAGACCATTGCTAATAGTATGTTCTAGGCATACTGAATGTATATTTGGATGAAAGGAACATTTCAAGCAGAAATGTGACAACAACCCAGTATTTAGACAGGCGGAGGAAAAAGAAGTGAAGAGTCCCAGAAGATAAATGAGTAGGCTGTAGAATTAGCCATATTTACATGAATCAGCCATTTTCTCTTACTCATTCTACCCATGAAGAGAAGGAGACCACAGCGGAATTAAAGAAAGAAATCCTCTCCCCACCCCACTCCCTCTCCCCTCCAAAAGGGGGGATTTATGCTAATATCATGAATGCCAAAATTTATATAGCATTTCCCCAAAGAGGCAAAGGAGGAGGGGGGAATTTCCTGATGATCCATATTTTCATTAGTTTGAAGACATGAAAGAGATGCAACGTAGCAAGAAATTGATCATCTTTCTCATGGAAGAGTATGCATGAAGTTTGGGATAGATTCACGCAAAATACTGTCTTGTTGACTCTGAGGCAGAGAGTTGCCAACCATAGTTCCAACTCCTTACATCAAACTGGGGATAGAGGGAGTCTCCGTTGTCCATTAGTCTAAAAGGAATCCTCAGCAGAGTTCCCTCACCTTTACCCCATAAACCACCCACAGGGATTTTTGTTTCATTGTTTTCCTCAAAAGGCTGACTTCTTGTTGTTGTGTTAATGACCGGGTCTAGGTGATTTACAAGAAATTCCAAATACCCTGCCCTCTGCCTGTTCTGGATCACAATGTTGGGAATCTGACATTCAACAATACAGTTCCAATGCACGTGATGATGTTACCCAACAACTCTGAGAGTAGTGGTGTGAACTTCATGATGGATTACACCCACCAGAATCCTGCAGAGCTAGATGAGAAACAGGCCAAGGGCTCTATTCATGGCAGTGGAGTAGAGTATGAAGCACACAGTGATGACAAGTGTCAGCCCAAATACTTTGTATTCAACTCCCGGGTAAGTGAGAGGTCTAGGCTTCTAAGAGCCTAGCAACGTGGCCTCTGAGTTTTTATCTCACAAGCTGAGATGGCCTGGGGTAGCTCTCTGTGTTGAAATGCTAAACATGTGGTGTTGTCTTTGTTTTTCAGACGGCCTATGCAATTCCCATCCTAGCATTTGCTTTTGTATGCCACCCTGAGGTCCTTCCCATCTACAGTGAACTCAAAGAGTAAGGCAGCCATCATTTTAGCGTTCTAATTTGCTTTGAAAATGTGCTCGTATTTTCAAAGGTGCTTTATACAGAAGCATAGTTTACAGCTTTGCCTTCACAGGAGGTTTATGCTATAACCACTCATCAGTAATGTGCTTTCACCACAAAGGTGTGAATCAGCCCCCTCACTGCTTCCTTTTCTCCTGTTCCTTCATCCTAAGGATCCAGGGTTGGGGTTCAGGACAGAGGGAGGATGAGCCAATGTCTGTAAGGATTTTGGCAAGCATGAGGGATTTGAATTTGAATATTGGTGGGAAGAAGTGAGGTCCCCTGAACTGGAAATGACCCACACCCGTGAAGACCAAAAATTATTATTAGGGTGGCCTGGCTAAGCCACTGATGTCACCTATGGTCAGTCTTTAACCCTTGCCTAGAAGACATTCCACCACTGGGATGTGCCAGTATCTGGCCTTCATAGTCTAATCTGTATAATGGAGACACTGGTTAGACAATCTTCTTTCTTCCAGCTCATATTCTATGATCCCTTAATACTCTTTTCCCTTTGAGGTTGTTAACATGCCCTTGGGGATGAGTGGGTCTGAGCCCACTACAACAGCTTCTTCCTTTACCCTGAGGGGAGGCGGTCCTATAATTCTCATCTTCTTTATCCAGACATCAATAACCTCAGTCTTTGTTCTCACTAAATAACAATAACTTGCCCCATATATTCAGATTTACCTCTTAAAAAACTTATAGAGCACTTTCAGTTATTTTGATGTCTTTGATTGACTTGGAAAATCCCATGTAGCAGTTACTCTACACTTGATCTGAGCCGAAAGACAGAGAAGTGATAGCAGTTACCCCAGTGTCAGCAGCCAGGTGCCTCTAGAATGGTTTCCAGAAGCTGTCCAGGTAATGCTGTCAGGCTTCAGGTTGTCTGGACTCCTGGGAGTAGTGCTTTGCAGTTTCTAGTGGATTCTGGTCCTCAAATCTATCTCACTATGAAATAGGAAGTCTTTCTGCGTTAGGAGCCAGTTTGACCTTTGTGCTAATTACATTCTTAAATACTCAATAGACAAGCATACTTATCAACATAAAATAAACTGATCCTCATATAGGAAAATAGTCCTTTCTAAGACTAAAGAAGTAGCATTTAAGAAAAATGGAAACAAATCCTCCATAATTCCCTAAGGCAAATTTAAATAAGCTGTGTTTCTGCACTAGAAATGTGGTTTTATAATGAGTAACACAGGCACACATTCTTTTATTATTTTTAAAATTTTAATTGTAAGTAGTGAGATTTTCATCTGTTCAGAAAACCAAAGCTCGGTGTTCTTTTTCTTTTCAGTCGGTCCCAGAGGAAGATGCAAACAGTGTCAAATGTTTCCATCACGGGGATGCTCGTCATGTACCTGCTTGCTGCCCTCTTTGGTTACCTAACCTTTTACGGTAGGTCACTCTGTCAAAGTCATTTTCTTTGTGCAAATCCTAGTTGGACTGATCATTAATCCGGGTAGGTATAATTCTTTTAATTACTCTCAATAAACAGCATGATCTGTAGATGAACATGCTCAATTATCATGCTATTTTAGTCTCATTTGACCTAAGAAAATGGAAACTGAACCAGGCTGCCTAACAGGTTCTAATAATTTGTGAATTCACACATATTTTGTAAAAACCGTCCCTCTAATTTAATTATTTTCCTTAGGGGATAGAGGATATTTCTTTGGCTTGATTTTCTAAGCCATCTAAAGCTACATACATACTGTGAGAGTGAATCAGATTGCATGTTGTAAAGCTCTTTTAGTGGAATAACTACCTACCAAGCAAATGGCAGAAAAAGTACCAAGTCCTTGAGTTGGAACCTGCTTCTTGTTTACCAGTCAAGCCAAATCTGGGGGCTTAGAGCATTATACAAATTTTCTGGATTATCTCATTCCATTCTGTTATAGTGAATGGTTTCCTAAGAAAAAAGGGCATGACAGAATTCCTTTCGATCTGGGGACGTACTATCAAAAAACAAAGTGACTGTGGCCACGTTTGATTATGCCAAAAACATATCCTCTGTGGCATCTTAACAGGACACAAAAGGAGCAGGATTGTTCTTCTCTTCGACGAAGCATGGCCCTACAGACAAATTTCAGGGAATCAAACATTAACACAAATCAATGTTATCAACGTAAATATATTTCTAAAATAAGCCTCTCTAACATTTTGCATTATTTTTTCCCTGCTGACTTGGTAAATTAAATTGATTGCAAGACAAATTGGGTAGGAAGAGACTGGAGGGGGCACCATTTGCTTGCTTTTTTTTTTGGTTTTTTTTTTTGACTAATATTTGGCTTTTAACCAAGCACTGATTTAGATTGGGCATTAACTCTTCGCTGGTTGTAAACTAATGAAAATTGGGTCAATGCCTTTGAAAGTATTTTTAACTCCCTTTGTCTGATTTTGAGGGGAGTAGTGGGAAAATCAGTGTACATCTGATTCTGTAAGCATTTCCTTGTCATTTATGCCTGGAATTCTGAAAGAAGTGTGTTTGCCAGGAGGGCAGCATCTTAATCTTATAGCGGTATTCATTGGGAGACCCTATAACAATCATACTAATTCATCTTTGTTACTTAATCAATGAGTCTCAATTCAGTGAGACAAACAAAAACTTGAAAAAGCCCAGAAGTATGTCTGTCAGTGTCATGATGGAGTCATAATGGTTGCGTTTGAAAAAATGTTAAAGATCATTTGTCCTAGGGTTTCCATGCTGGGTTTGGAGAAGCTGCTTCGGGGCTCACTGGGCAGGTGAGGGTGGAGGGAGGTGGCAAGACGTGACGGACAGGCTGATGAGGCTTGGCTGTTTCATCCCTTTCAACCAGAAGACCTCAGCCTGTCCTCTGTTTTGTGGTGCTTCTGTATAGCAGAGAAAGATTTATCACAATGCAAATGACCTAGAGAAGAGCCTTAGCAATTTTATATTACCTCCTGCAACTTTACAAGCTTCAGGGCCCCTTTGTTCATTTGAACAAAGGTCATATAGCTCATAACCTAAGAGACAGGATAAAAACAGAGGTGTTTGGATTCCCAGACCTGGGTTCTTTCTACTATACTGTGTTCCTTCTATAAAACGTTGTCTTCGGTAAGCAGTGCCGATTTGACTACACCTAGTGAACTCATTCTCCTCTTCCTCTTTGCAGGAGAAGTTGAAGATGAATTGCTTCATGCTTACAGCAAAGTGTACACATTTGACACCCCTCTCCTCATGGTACGCCTGGCCGTCCTGGTGGCCGTAACGCTAACTGTGCCCATAGTGCTGTTCCCTGTAAGTATATGGCTTTGGTGAAAGAATCCTGCTTGACACCACAGATTAGTACATACGTTCTGACTTGATGTTGATTTAATTATAATGATATGCCCAGGAACATTATTTTTTTATATAGCAGTTTGAACCCACTTAAAATTGACTATGTAATATGTAGACAAAGCAAGTGTTCTTTTTATTTAAAATTTTTTTGAAAATTATTTTTGGCTGCACTGCGTGGCTTGAGGGCTTATAGTTCCCGAACCAGGGATCCAATCCATGCCCTTGGCAGTGAAATAACAGAGTCCTAACCACTGGACTGCCAGGAAATACTTGCTAGAGCAAGTATTTTTAAATGCTAAGTACTTTTTAAATGTAGGGGGAAAATCACAAAATTTATTTCTATGTATTTGTTTGTTTTACAGTTTTATTGAGGTTGAAATTAATTTTTTAACATCTTTATTAGAGTATAATTGCTTTACAATGGTGTGTCAGTTTCTACTTTATAACAAAGTGAATCAGTTATACATATACATATGTCCCCATATCTCTTCCCTCTTGCATCTCCCTCCCTCCCACCCTCCCTATCCCACCCCTCTATGTGGTCACAAAGCACAGAGCTGATCTCCCTGTGCTATGCAGCTGCTTCCCACTAGCTATCTATTTTACGTTTGGTAGTGTATATATGTCCCTGCCACTCTCTCATTTTGTCCCAGCTTACCCTTCCCCCTCCCCGTATCCTCAAGTCCATTCTCTAGTAGGTCTGCATCTTTATTCCCATCTTGCCCCTAGGTTCTTCATGACCACTTTTTTTTTTTTTTAGATTCCATATACATGTGTTAGCATACAGTATTTGTTTTTCTCTTTCTGACTTACTTCACTCTGTATGACAGTCTCTAGGTCCATCCACCTCACTACAAATAACTCTGTTTCGTTCCTTTTTATGTCTGAGTAATATTCCATTGTATATACGTGCCACATCTTCTTTATCCATTCATCTGTTGATGGATACTTAGGTTGCTTCCATGTGCTGGCTATTGTAAATAGAGCTGCAATGAACATTTTGGTACATGACTCTTTTTGAATTATGTTTTTCTCAGGGTATATGCCCGGTAGTGGGATTGCTGGGTCGTATGGTAGTTCTATTTTTAGTTTTTTAAGGAACATCCATACTATTCTCCATAGTGGCTGTATCAATTTACCCTCCCACCAACAGTGCAAGAGGGTTGCCTTTTCTCCAACACTCTCTCCAGCATTCATTGTTTCTAGATTTTTTGACGACGGCCATTCTGACTGGTATGAGATGATATCTCATTGTAGTTTTGATTTGCATTTCTCTAATGATTAACGATGTTGAGCATCCTTTCATGTGTTTGTTGGCAATCTGTATATCTTCTTTGGAGAAATGTCTATTTAGGTTTTCTGCCCATTTTTGCATTGGGTTGTTTGTTTTTTTGATATTGAGCTGCATGAGTTGCTTGTATGTTTTGGAGATTAATCCTTTGTCAGTTGCTTCATTTGCAAAGATTTTCTCCCATTCTGAGGGCTGTCTTTTCATCTTGTTTGTGGTTTCCTTTGCTGTGCAAAATCACAGCAAGATCCTTTTTGACCCACCTCCTAGAGAAATGGAAATAAAAACAAAAATAAACAAATGGCACCTAATGAAACTGAAATTAATTTTTAAGCTCAAATTCAAAAAAGCAGATCTTGAGCTTCTCTCTTGTGGATTAGTAGAAATGAGTAGGAATTCATATAACTTCTGAAATTTGAAAGCTGAAACCACATTCACTTTCAAATCATATTACATTTTCACCACAGTTCTGAAGGTATTTCATTTTCTCCCCCGATTTTATTGCGCTACCTAAACATCCAGAAGTCACCTTATTTAATCTGATTTCTTGAAGGCTAATGAGGAGATTCATGTTAAGTAAGTTACACACTAGAACTAAATTTCTTGAAAAATAGTCATGTTATCCATCACATGTCTCTTCTTCTGCTGCCCCCAAGACTGACACACGCCCTCTTGCCAGACTCGTACTAAGATGGTCCCTACATGGCATTTGCCATTGGCGTCAGTTGTTCTAGGATCACAGAGCAGGGCTGGCCATGGAGACTTGGGCTGCATGAGTTAAAATCACCACCTGTGGGTAAACACAAGTCTGCACTTTCCTGCCAACTCTTCTACTTTCATAAGCACTGAATTTACCATTCATTTTAGGGGGAAAAATCAGTAGCCAGCACTGTCCTGCACAGAATGTTCCATACAGGGCCAAGCAGATGAGGACTGCTCATATAATGACACTGCGGTCACTTTAAATGCAGCTTGTGTGCTGAGTTATTTTTCAGCACATTCCTTTTTCATGAGTGCATGAAATCAGATCCTTATTACTATGGTGGCCAAGAGTTTACTTTTAAATAATGTCTTGCCTCTCATATATCTGAAAGTATTTCAAATGTTATGCACTCATCTTTAGCCTAAAATCAGCTCCATTGTGGGGACAAGGCAGAAGACAGCTGTAGACAGAAAGGGTACCATAGGGTAAAATTTCCAAGCAAACAGCATTGCCAAGAAAAGAATATCTGGAACCCTTCTTTTTGTGTGTAAAGATATTACTGATTAAATTTTGGCATACAGTGGGCACTCATATCATTGTTGAATCAAAGCATTTTGTAAAAGAAAATGCTTCTGTATTGCTTTATTCATAAACCCTAAATACAGTGCTTTCAAGCCGTGGTCTCAAGAGATTAATGGACTTGGCTGTCGTTACTCAGCTAGTTGTTGATAGTTGAACTAATGCATTGCTCACAGCATGACACTGATGGCTGCGGTCATGATAACACGAAATGAAAGTCAACCTTTCATTTAGTGATGACCATTTCACTTTGACATTAACAATCCAGGTTGTCCACAGAAATTCTTCCCTTGTATAACAGATCAGGCAGTGGCATAAATCTGACCACCAGGAATGACAACACATTTCCCATTAGTTGTATCTCCCATAGTAGTTTGGAAACATTTCCCATCCGATGCCCATTAAAACCAAAATTGACCATTAGAACCAAATTTCAGAAAACTAACTAACTGCTATCCTTCATTATGCATTTAAACTCAACATTAGCATTTATGAAACATTTTGCGTGTAATTCTGCCTCACCCCCTACAACGTTACATTGAGATGGTCTGTTTGATTGTCCACGTTTTCCCCTGGAGGTAAGCGGTGTGCACAGTGACTGGCACAAGATGAGCTCAACAAGGTTTGCTAAGGAAAATCGTCTCCAAATGAATCTTGCCCTTTCTTGAGGTGTATAAACTGCCCTTTCTAGCAAAAGCATAGATTCGTCCCCTCGCCAACATTTGCCATGAACTTCAGTTTGGGTGAGGATCTTAGCTATTTGAACCAAGCCTCCATGGCTTTGATGGATGACATAAAGGTAGGTCCAGCCTCCCTGTCCCAGTCAAGTGCCACAAGGCTACCTTCAGACACTTCTCTCCCAAAGTGATAGAAGTTGGTTGTGATGTATTTGTTTGTTTCTTACAGTTTAGAACCAAGATTTTCCATGTCTCCAATGCTGAGTCAAACAGCATGGTTTTCCTGACAAGTTTCTTTGAATTAAGAAAACTCTTGACTAATAAGTTTATTGACTTTGCTTTGGTATCCCCCCATACAAATAATAAAACAAACAAATAAAACCTAATATGTATTAGGTTTAATCTGGATTAAAATCTATCAGTTTTAAGTATTATTTTGTATTCTCCTATTTTCAACAAATATGTTGGTTCTTTTTCTTAAGAGCCCAAGAAGAGATGACAAGTGTTGTTGATGGTGGTGGTTACTTTTTCCTTTTATCTCTCCATTTATTATCTTTCTTTTCTCCAGACAGGTTAGCTTTTTCCTTCTTAGAAAGTGCACAAAGTAAGTGCTTGAAGTGTTTATTGAACAATAAATAAATAAAGAGAATTAAGACTCTAGCTTTTTCACAAGCCACTCAACACTGTTTTGTGTTTCTTAGTAGTGGGAGGAGGTGATATGGAGTGGGATGTCTATTACGGGACTGCACCTCCTTCCCAAGGACGAATAATGCCATTTTCAGCTTCTGCTTCCCTTTATGCAGAAAATGCACACATTACCATGAAAAACAGAAACCCCAATAACCCTAATGTGTTTATCAAGAACACACAGACTCAAATTCTACCTACTGCACCTTAAAAAAAAAAAGAGATCGTGTCTCAGATTCTTTGGCTACTTCCTCTTCATTTTATTTTAGTAAAACCAATCTTTTCACTTATGTTGCCTTCAGACTTCCTGTTTTGAAGTGAATATAGATATAGGCCTAGAAATATGGCAGATGTTGCTGTGAACTGGAATAGAACAGTAATGCAGAGGTATTTGCTACACCCTTGTCCTATGCAATCCTACTGAAGTATGGTTCACTTCTCAGCAACAGAATGGATTTTTTTTTAGAGTGCAAACTAAGGCTCCCGATTTCTACTCAACCTCCACGTTTCTGACCTCACATTGAGTCCCCACTTTAGAACACAGCACGTCCTAACAGGCTCCTGTTCAGAACGCTGTCTCTGGAAATAACAGAGGTTTTCTCTAGAACTGCATGGAACTTTTCTAGAATTATTCACGGGGCTGTGGCTGGGGACTTCCCCATGCGCAGCATCTGACCCACATTTCCAGGTTCTTATCAGTTTGTGTCAGAGAGAAAAAGGCACTGAGATAAGTGGGGCAGAAGGCAAGGCTTTCTGGGTAATAAGTCAGAGTCACCTCTATCTTGACACACAGGTAAACAGAGCTGCTGGGGACCTCGCGATCCCAGGCTCACTCCTCAAGGCAGCGTTTACACATGGAACGACTAGCAAGTTTCATTCTATTCTTTTCCACCAACTACCACCATCAGCAGCCTTCCATCTCCCTATTTGCCCTGTTGCCCATTTTAGGAATGCATTGGCAACTCTAAATGCCTTCAGTTCTGTTTGGGATTTTGTTACTCCTTATTCATTCTGAAGAGCAAGATTTCACCATTTACTTCAACCATTATTCCCATAAACTTTCTATACTATTACATCATTAGGCCAAATCTTAATCTTTCTGGGAGACATGAGACCTTAGGAAACTGTATTTATTTACATTCAGAGGCCCTGTACAGATAGGTTTGCCTCTAACTCAGCTTATAGAATTAAAGGCATTATTTCAACAAAGGGTTAAAAAAGCACATACATGTGACCCCTGCCTGAAAATAACCTGTATTCTACTTGTTTATGCTATAAGTTTATCACTTTCAGACAAATAGATCCTTAAGCACTATGTATGAACCATAGAAAGCTTGTTTTAAGCTTATTAAGTTTGGACAATATTGAATAAGCACTAATTGTAGGACATAATGGAGAATTTCCAAGCTGCTGGGGAAAACAAAATCAAACCATTTGTTTTCCTCAGTCTACTTTTCAGAGTGAGATTCATAATTTTCACTCATCCAAATTTTAAAATCCGTTACAAACAAACCATTTCCAGAGACTCTCTGGCCTTGCCATTCTGGAAGTGAAATTGCCTTTTAAACCTAAGCAGATGGCTTTAATTTTTGGTGTACTGGTATGAAGAGAATGTCACATTAGACACTGCAAGCAATTCAGCTCAAAGTTTTTGTCATTCATATGTGTGTTTCAAAATATATTTTACATTTTCTCTCTTTTAAGTGAATTCCCATCTCCACACCATTAAGAGACTTCAGAAGCAAAATTTTAAAGTGAAAATCAATCCTAGCATTTCTAAAAATGGGAAGTTCTAGCTTAACTCAAGTGCTCACTTATTGAAAAGCCAATAAATGAATTCCACTAAGTCCAAAAGTGTCCTCTAAAAGATTCCAAAGATAAGAATATTTCCAACTTTGTTAAGCTGTTCAAACATAAATGGCACTCCCTCCCTCTACCCACAAGGATCTTTTTATCCCGTTACATCAGGGTAACTTGAGCAGGTGCTACAACTGGAGCCTCTCTTGACCCTTCCCCTACTTATTTCAGCTGCTGAAATAGGGCTGAAATCTATCAAGGATCTCAAAGGGAGGAAAAAGTTTTGCTCTGTTCAATTTAAGTCAACATTTATTGAGTGTCTCCTGCACAGCAAGACACTAAGGTAGAAATGAGGAATGTTAAGATTATTAGGTCTTGTTCTTTTCCTTTTGTGCATTTATAATCTATACTTGTGGGGAGGTGAAAGGAGTGAACGCAAAATATATCATATTTTTTAAAATATCAGGTGGCAAAAATGGTAAATCAAATGTAAAATTAAGAAACACCAGGTTTGTAAAAATTCTGTTCACAATCACATGCAAATAAATTCAGTGCTTGGCCTTCATACTTAATCCAGGCTGATGAGACATGATTAGAAATCAACAAGGGTTTTATTGTGTCTCTGAGTTATATATCTTATCTGTTCTTTTATCTCTTTCTGACTGAGATTATTTTCAAGAAAATAATTCTGAAAGCAGAGAAAGGGAGCACAAGATAGATCACCAAGGAAAATGACACTTTCCCAAACATCAAAAATCAGCATCAAACTTACACAACAATATGAATGTACTTAATACCACTGGACTGTACATTTAAAAGTGACTAAGATGGTACATTTTATGTTATTTTTACTTTACTGAAATTTTTAAAATTTGAAAAAAGATCAGCATCAAGATCTTTTCTGGGAGAAAAAGGAAAAACAAAGAAAATGCTTTAGAGGGGTGAGAATATTTGAAATAGTAGATAAAGTTAAAAACAAAGCAGTGACAAGGGATAGAAATAAATTAGGAGTTTGGGATTAAAATATACACATTACTGTATATAAAATAAGTAACCAACAAGGACCTATTATATAGCACATGGAACCATACTCAGTATCTTGTAATAACCTATAATGGAAAAGAATCTGAAAGAGAAAAAAAAAAAAAAAAATATATATATATATGTATAACTGAATCACTTTGCTATGCTCTTGAAACTAACACAACATTATAAATTAACTATACTTCAATTAAAAACAAAAACAAAGCAGTGACCTTACCTTTGCACTTTCTTGCTGTAGATTCGTACATCAGTGATCACACTGTTATTTCCCAAAAGACCCTTCAGCTGGATAAGACATTTCCTGATTGCAGCCATACTTATTGCACTTAATAATGTTTTGGTCATCCTGGTGCCAACTATAAAATACATCTTTGGATTCATAGGTAAGTTTCAGAAAGGTTTTTATCTAATCAACTCAAGCTGTCCATAAATGGAGGGAGCCAGTGAAGGGAGGTCAAGCATCCCAGTCCATCTCAGGCTCACAGAATTCCTGGTAGTCCAGCTGGTCACCGTCCCTCCCTCCCAGGAAACACTGGACGTTATTCATGGGATCAGAAAATGTTAGTGCTAAAACCTACTTTATAGATCATCTAGCCTAGCTGCCTTTTCTGACAGACAAGGCAACTGAGCCCCATACAAGTCAAGTCATATACCTTGGAGTGAACCCAGGATTTGGACCTAGGTCTTAACTCTGCATCAAAAAGAGGAAGGAAGATAGATTTTACCTACAGGATGCCCTCTTAGGTCTGTGAGTATCAGCTGAGCCTTAAAGGATGTCTTTGGAGGAAGAGGAGGTTGACTTTGTAAAGTGTATTATTTCCCTTAACTGGGTGGCCTTGTAATATATTTGATTTTCCATTCTGCTGATTTGAGGGTTTACTCACATTTTAAATACAATATAAAACTTTAAAAACTCAGGTGTAGGCAACTTGAAAAGTTAGAAGTGGATCAGAAGGGTGTGTAATGAGTTCAGCCTTCTTAGTATGTGTTTATATTACTAATTTCCTATAAATTTGTAACATTCAGCCTTTTTGTTGTTTATTATATGTGATGTATACTTACTAGCCAGCTATGATGTTAGGTGCATTTAAACTTTATTTATAAACATACCTTCTTTGAATAAGCATCCATGAGCTTATAGAGCTTTTCGTGCTTTGATTAGGGTCGCTTTAGATTTGGTTTCTTTCAAGTGTATGCCCTTGGGTCTCTGCCCTGCTGAGTAAGACTTTGACCTGTCCGGTGTCTCTCCTCAGGGGCTTCTTCTGCCACTATGCTGATTTTCATTCTTCCAGCAGTTTTTTATCTTAAACTTGTCAAGAAAGAACCTCTTAGGTCACCCCAAAAGGTCGGGGTAAGTAAGGTTTGCAATCTCTCCCATTATAACTTGCTCTTTGACTACATAGAGTAAACCAGGAAATGCATGCACACAGTTCCAAAAAATGAATTGATGCACAAGAACCAAAATCAAAGATGGGCTGGAACTCTCTGGTGGAGAGAAAGGGGGCATGGATTTCTGTCACTCAGATGATTCCAGGACTTCTTCTCTTCAAATATTAAATGTCTTGTGCTGAGTCCTTCCTACCTGTCAAATGCTAATGGAGTTTGCCCACAGGTTTCCATATATTCCAGTTTCCACCACCAAGCTATTGCTGCATTATCCACCGGAAATTAT
Source organism: Delphinus delphis (assembly GCF_949987515.2). NCBI lineage: Eukaryota > Metazoa > Chordata > Mammalia > Artiodactyla > Delphinidae > Delphinus > Delphinus delphis. Next base: position 37,239,865 of record NC_082693.1, on the reverse strand, counting down.
GCAGAAAGGAATTAGGCTCCCTAGCAGTGTGATGAAAAAATTTAAACATTTTGGTCATATTCGTTAGGTTTGTAAGGCCAAAAAAAAAAAAAAAATGTTGCTTTTGTTTTCCCCTCCTCGGTATCTTGTTGTTCCCTGGTGTGGACTAAGAAACAGAACCATTCGTTTTCCAGTTAATCTCTTACAGTATAATTTACAGTCTTATTAACCTGGGGACTATATATTTCTTTCCCATGATAGTACTGCAAAAATATGTACTGGAAATAATTGTTTTTCCAATATTAAATATTATCAATGACTGCTTGATAAAGTCTTATATTAAGGCTTGAGTCTGACTGACTGACCCTGAGTTTTGCCTGGGAATCATTCTCCTCTCTAGATGGTTCAGGGACTTTGGTATCAAAAGCTCCCCCCATCATCTTGCCCCATAATTTCCACTCAATGTAGTCCATTCTGCTTGGACTTTATAGCAGTGTGACCTTGGCAAATTACTTGTCTTTTTATTTTCAGTTTGACCAGATATAAAAGCGAGTAAAATTATCTACTAGATCCTTTCTAGTGAAATAAAAACTTTAGCTGCTCTTTCCTCATACGTAGAATTAGGAGATTGGTCTGTGTGGTAATATATAAGGCTCCTTCTAGTGTTAAAATTATGAAATATTTGAATGTAATTATATGTACATGTATATATATGTGTATATATGTAATTACATACACACGCATACACTTTGAAGTTTTTTTCAAGGAATATGAAACATGCATTATAGTAGGCTTTGTTTTTGTTTGCTTTAAAAAATTTAATCATATCATACTTACTACTCTTTTATAACCTGACCCTTTTCACCTAAAAGATTGTGAGCGCTCCCTAGGTCATTAAATCTTTTTCTATTGCTTGATTTGTAATGATTACAGGGTATTCCATCATTCTGATGTACCAAATCAATTAACCATTTTTCTATTTTGAACATTTGGGTTAAATCTCACTACTACTGTATTCACCCTCTTTCCCCAGCTAGGGTTCTAAATTGATTGAACTGCTAGGCATGGACATCTAAGCTATAAGGATAATACAATTCAATATGCAAATCAGATGGCTGCCTTAAGTAAGCAACTTATAAAAGCAAACTGTACTAAGGAAGTATAGTTTCTGTGTTCCCTGACAAGTTCTCTCTGACTTACAGGCTTTAATTTTCCTTGTGGTTGGAATCATCTTTATGATTGGAAGCATGGCACTCATTATAATTGACTGGATTTACAATCCCCCAAATTCCAAGCATCACTAACCCAAGGAAAAATACTGTATTTTCCTGTTGGAGGTAGTTGCAAACCCAAAGACTTTTGAGTTATCTCGATTGGAATGTTATTCACAGGAAATAACAGGAAGATTCCAAAGATGTTTACCAGCAATATCACCAGGCACCTGCAGAAGAGGAAATCATCATTTTCATCACAAATGGCTGTTTATGTGTTTAAAATCTGTGGTGCACACTTCTACCCAGGTTTTACAGGAGCAGTGTGAGATGATGTATTTTTGCTTCTGCACAAGCAGAATAAGGGTAGCTGCATGATAATACCCTCTTCTCTCTCCTCCCACCTTCTCCCCCCACAAAAGTACCAAATTCCTGTATTCTCAGAACATCAAACAAAAATGCCCTGGTGGCAAAGCTATTACTATTTAACGCCTTCCCTCAATCTTGCACCAAGTACTCTGGGTATATTTAATAACAGAGGCAAAAGGCATGTTTTATGAACTGTCTCTGTACGGTACATGAGACACCAGGCTAGAACATCTTATGGTCAACACTAAAGGAATATTTTGCCCATCCTGTTTGTGACATTGAATTAGTGACTTCTTCATTCAGTAGATCTTTTGTAAATGTTAAAACATCTTACGAAACATAGAGAGGGGCTTTATTTAAATTATAGAACAACAGCAAAACAATGCTTATATCTAAACTGCGTGTTCTGGAGGCATTTATCAATGGTATTCCCAATCCTCTTGTCATAGTTTTGTCACTGAACAATGCCCTCCCTCTCGTCTTCCATTCTCATTCAGAATTTTTAGAAGACCACGATTCATGTGGAGCTACACTACCCAGTATTGTTTGATACATTTTTATTTGATAAACATTCAGTGCAGGAAACTGTGATTGCTATATGTTTATGTATATAATCTTATTCTGTAGTCATCAGAATTTTAATGTATGGTACATTTGATTTTTATTTTTTACATGTGTAGTTTTCTCTCTTCACAGTCAAACATTTATATTATTGGGGATGAGAGTAGGGAATTAATTTGATGGGCTCAAAAATCCATGTGTACGTATCTGTTTATTGGGGATATATTAAATTTGAAATCTGAGTTATATAGTTCAGTAATGCTCTTCTTCAATGTTTACAATATTATCGTAATCATCTAGAAGAAAGTAAGTTCCCTATTTGCAAATAATTATCAATACTAAGGTTGTTCTTTTTTTTTTTTTTCTTTTTTTTGTGCGGTACACGGGCCTCTCACTGTTGTGGCCGCTCCCGTTGCGGAGCACAGGCTCCGGACGCGCAGGCTCAACGGCCATGGCTCACGGGCCTAGCCGCTCCGCGGCATGTGGGATCTTCCCGGACCGGGGCACGAACCCGTGTCCCCTGCATCGGCAGGCGGACTCTCAACCACTGCACCACCAGGGAAGCCCTAAGGTTGTTCTTTTAATTTAGCAGGTCTAAAATAGGATTTCATTCAGTTTAGCTTGCACAGGTATTTGCTGACATTCATTTGCTATTTAATACAATATTGAGCCATTTTCTATAAAAATAAAAATGCTAACACTACAAAGAGATGCAAATGATTATTCTTGCTCACTTCTACAACATAGTTTCATGAAATGGATTTAAAATTAAGTATTCATTGCCTAGAATTTCTGGAGTTTGCTCCTTTTTTTTTTCTCAATCAGTATCAAGCACATTTATTGTATATTTTAGTACAGCCAAGTATGAAATATAGGTATATATAAGTATGATAAAATGAAATCATATTTCAATAGTTTTTGCTGGAATGTGCCTTAAGTAAATATATATTTGTTTTCTGTATTATTTTCTAGAGTCATAATACTGTAAAATGGTGCACTTTGTTAAGGAAATTGAGCATTACTAGAAACTATCATAACTTCTGACATACTATTATTGAAAAAATTTGCCAAATAGCATTTTTAAGATATATTTCTATTTTCATTCATCTAAAGAGTGTATCAAAATAGAAAGTGAGAAAAGGTACCTTCTGAGTGTTAAAAAAAATGTTTGGTCTGAATGTATTTAAATGTAAATAACAAAGATTGATCCAAAAAATTGAAAAACTGTAAAATCTGTATATATTTTGAATGCTTTACATTTGAAATGACGGACTTGAAAATATCAACATGTTTAATTATATAAATATTCAAGAGCAATACTACAGTGCCAAATAATAAAGCACCATTTTTTTCTCACGGCCTTTTTCAGGATCATAGATCTCATAGAATGCAGGGCAGACATACATATGGCATCTTGTACTGGTTAATTTAGCCCCATTTAAAAACAGATGAAAACTTTATTTTCTTATTTCATTTATAAGATGGTTCAATGTATTGGGAGGCTTTTTTATTACAGAAAGTGTATATTGGTATATAATAAATGAACTTTTCAAATGACTATGATGTAATTTTCTTTCTATTGTTGAAGGCTGTGAATTATTTATACATGAAAAAACATTTTTAATCTGAATATTGTCTCTTTTATTTTGGTATATGTTCCATTTTTATTGCTCCTCTTGACATATAACTAACATTTATAGCTTTCAAAAATATAGTTGCCATCTTATTTTGGCAAAATACACAGCTAATTCTAAATCGTTCTTATTTTATATCATCCTAGAATGAGTGTGGAAGAAATGACTCTTTATGGTGAATTAGGGAGAATTCATTTGGGATGGAAAAAGAGGGACTAGAAGAAAGATGAAAATAGTAAAATAAAGACATGGAAGATTTGGGACAAGGGAAAGCAACATGGGAGTGATGAGGATTGGGTAGAAATGGACTAGTAGTGGGATTGACAGGTCATGTGCTAAGTTTATGCTTAACTTTCTAAGAAACTTCCAAGTAGGTCTCCAGGGTGGTTCCACCATTTTCATTTTCACCAGTAATACATACAAGTTCCAGTTGCTCCACATCCCTGCTGACATTTGACATTGTCTTTTGTACTTCAGAGCCTTTCAAGTAGGTGTGAAATGTTATCTCATCGTGATTTTCATTTCCCTAATGACTAGTGTTGGACATTATTCATGTATTTAATAGCCATTCATCTATCCTTTTGTAAAGGGTCTGTTCAAATCTCTTGCTTATTTTTAAAATTAAGTTGTTTGTCTTTTTATTGTGTATTTGTCAGAGTTCTTTATGTATTCTGAATACATGTCCCCCGTCAAATTGCAAATATATTTTCCCAGTCTATGGCATGTTTACTCACTTTCCTAAAGGTGTTCTGCAATTCCTCTCTTACTGGGATAAGATTAATTGGAATGGTATTGTCATAATTAATTTTTAGATTTTCAAATTTGGAGGGTAAGGGTCTTCTTTTCTTTCTCTCTCTCTTTTTTTTTTATGTTGGTGTATTTTTGCCTTGTAGTTAGCTTTATTTAATGTATGCTAATTTAGTTCTTCTTTTATACAGCTCTTTGATTAAAAATAACTTTTTCTAAGTCACTTTAAATCTTCATTAGCAGGCCCAGAACTACCTAGATAAGCCCAGAACATCAAAAATCCTTTCTGGCTACTTGTAATCAACTTCATTAGTTCTCTCATCCCTTGTTACAGGCACATATAGAGGAAACGAGAAATTATTTCATTTGGTTCTTATTTACCAGCTTGGAAGTTCTGCCATTTTCTCTGCATTTTCCTTCATGTGCAGAAGCAGTTTGCATAACCTTTGCTTCTGTAGCATGCATCTTCATGACTGTCTTTTCCCAATAAAAAAATTTGTACTAATTATTACTGTAGAAGAAACTGATTTTTTTTTAAAGTTTTAAAAAAACTTTACACCGCACACCAAAATGAAAAAATTCAATATGAAATCCAAAACATAACCAGGAGACATTTTAGGAAAAACTATTTGATAGCTGCATGTGAAAGTAGAACACAGTGGAAGAAATCACAAAGGCAATGATGAATACACATAATTATACAACAGTAAAAAATAATTCTGTACATTAAAGAATAAACAATTAAAAATAATAGCTACTACAAAATACAGACCAATATATCCTTAATGTATGAAGATAATACAAATTAATAAGGGAAATACCAAGAATCTAATAGAAGAACGGGCAACGGTCATGAAATCACTGACAAGAAATGGATGGTGAATGAGTATTTACAAATAGTATGACCTCGCTATGAATCAAAGACAGGCAAGTAAAAACATAATTAAATAAAATTGTTTTGCCCGTCAGAGTACTAAGATAAAGAAAAAGTAATATTCTGTCCTGGTGAGTGTGGGGAGTGGATCACTCTCATTCTGGTGACAGAAATGTTTGCTTTGCTAATCTTATCTGGAAAGCATTCTGACCATACTTATAAAGATCCTCACAAATGCTTGTAGTAGTCAGAATGGTCCCCCAAAGGTATTCACACTCTAATCCCTGACACCTGAAAATATGTAGGGAAATGGGACTTGGTAGATATAAATGAAATACAGATCTTAAAACAGGGAGATTATCCTGAATAATCTAGTAACATAAACCCTTAAAATCAAAGAACTTTCTTCAGCTAAAGTCAAAAATATTCAAAGTGTAAGAGGGACTCAACTTGCCATTGATGGCTTGAAGATGGAGGAGACCACATGGAAACTGTGAAAAAGAAATGAATTCTTCCAGCAACTTAAATGAGCCAATAAGATGATTCTTCTCTGAGCCTCCAAATAGGAGCCTAGGGCACCAACACCTTGATTTGAGGCTTGAGAGACCCTAAGCAGAGTACTTTGTTGAGCCAGCCAGGCTTGTGACCCTACAAATCTGTGAGATAATAAATGTGTCATTTTAATCTGCTATATTTGTGATAAATTTGTTATGGCAGCAATATGAAACTACAAAATTCAATGTTCTTGTCTTTTGATCCAAATTTCTTTTATAAGAATCTATTCTCAGGAAATAATCAGAGAAGTGAATTGACGAATATGTGCTCATGTATTCTTTCAACATATAATGGGTTACAATTTTGAAATACTCCAAATATCCAAAATTGTGGAATGAGTTAATAAATTCTAGGACCTTCATAGGCTAGAATATGACACAGTCATTAAAAATGTTTTTGAATACTCACCAATGAAATGAAAAACTATGGTATAATATTAAGTGAAAAAAAAACAAGAATAAATGCTTTCTTATCCCAAGTTTACATATTAAAACTACATGGAATAGAAGAAATAGGCATAGAAAAAAATGAAAGAGACCTAAAATGTTAAAAGTAGATATTTGTAAGTAGTAAAATAATTAGCAATGTTAGTTTTCATCTTCATATGTTTCTGTTATTTTCTAAATTTTCTACAAAGACTATATATTCCTTTTATTGTTAGGAAAAACTTTTCAGAAGAAAAAAAATTTCTATTTATGTTTTCTGGAAAAAGAATGAATGCATACTGCCAATTTCTATATTTTCAGCTGAGTCTAAAGGCAGAATTAAATGAAATTGCAATTCACAATTAGGGAATAGTCATTGATGACTGAAGTAGAACCTAAAAGGATGGGGCAGACCATGGCCAGAGGTAGGGCTGGGACAAGATAGGGATGACATGAAGAAAATGGTGTAGCATAGTCAGTAGACCAGGATTTGAGTCCCATATACATGTTTTGGTCAAGCCATTTAATTTTATTGAGCTTTAGTTTCTTCATTTTTGCTGGAATAATTTCTGTGTAATGCAATTCCCAAGATCATTTAGCTTGGAATTTTTGGAAATGTCAGAAGATTCTTTCTTGAACATAGTCACAACTCTAGTTCAAATGTTTGGCAATAGTCATGGATAAGGGATGGAAGAACTCTCTCCAATGGGAGAATTCCAAAGCATACCATGCAGCAATGATTTCTGCAGCTTGGTTCTGGAAATGAGTAGATAAGTCAAGTGCTTCTGAAGAACACTCTGCCTTGCCATTCAGGCTGAATAATTTAACAGGTAAACATCTACTCAGTGAGGAACATGTGCCAGATTCCACACTAGGTACAAGAATACAGAGTAGTCCTCATCTTTAAGGAGCTTATAGTCTAGAGGAGGGAGCACATGTATACAGATAGTTACAATATAAAATGGAAAATTCTTTAGTATATACCCAGGATTCCCTGGAACTACTAAGGGGAATGCCCACGTCAGCCTTGGGAAAGAGAAGTTGTCAGGGATTGCTGGCAACAGATACTCCATAAGCTAAATCCTAAAGTACACATTGGAGTTATCAGGTAAAGAGATGGAGTACAAGAGGAAGCATTATGCACAAGAACATGATTCCAGTCTTTGACCACTCACCCCCACACATACATATATGCACACGCTTTCCACATACTGTGTAGTAGATTTCCTTTGCTGCTATAAAAAATTACCATGGGCTTCTCTGGTGGCGCAGTGGTTGAGAGTCTGCCTGCTGATGCAGGAGACACGGGTTCATGCCCTGGTCCGGGAAGATCCCATATGCCGCGGAGAGGCTGGGCCCGTGGGCTATGGCTGCTGAGCCTGTGCATCCAGAGACTGTGCTCCGCAACGGGAGAGGCCACAACAGTGAGAGGCCCGTGTGCCGCAAAAAAAAAAAAAAAAAAATTACCACTCACTTAGTGACTTAAAAGAATATATTTTATTTTCTTACCACAGAAATAGCAGGGATCAGTAGAAGCCCCAGCAGAGTCACATAAACCAAGCAGAGCAAATAAAACAACAAAGATTCTTAACATTAAACTGTACTTAGTACTACAGCCACAAAGTAGGCCAGGACTTTGTGTCAAATCTAAACAGAGTGACTGCCTGCTACAGTAAAAAATTTTAGAATGATACACAATTGAAAATCATCTGTCATACCAAGAATGAAGAAAATTAAAATTTGACTGAAAAAGATAATCAACTGATGCTAACACTGAGATGAATCAGATATTGGAATTATCTGACAAAGCTTTTTAAAGCAGCAATCATAAAAATGCTTCAATGAACAGTTATCAATTTCCATGAAATGAGTGAAAAAAATAGAACATCTCAACAAAGAAACTGAAGTTCAAAAAAGAACCAAATGGAAATTATAAACTGAAAAATGCAATAACAGAAATTTAAAGAAAAATACATTGGTTGTTCTCAGTAGTAGAATGGAGATGATGGAGGATAGAATCAGTGAACTTGAGTAAATATCAATAGAATTCACCTAATCTGAACAACAGAAAGGAAGGAAAGAGACTGGGGAAAGAAAGAAAGGAAGGAAGGAAGGAAGGAAGGAAGAAAGAAAGAAAGAAAGAAAGAAAGAAAGGAAGGAAGGAAGGAAGAAAGAAAGAAAGGAAGAGAGAGAGAGAGAGAGAGGGAGGGAGGGAGGAGGGGGAGGGAGGAAGGAATGAAGGAAGAAGGAAGGAAGGAAGGAGGAGAGAGAGAAGGAGGGAGGGACGAGGGGAGGGAGGAAGGAAGGAAGGAAGGAAAGAAGGGAGGGAGGGAGAGAGAAAGAGAGAAGGAAATAAGAGAACGGAGCTGTGAACATATGTGGCAAAAACAAACAAAAAAAATCAACATTTGTATTATCAGAATCCTAGAAGGAAATGAGAAAGAAATTGGTGCTAAAAGACTATTTGAAGAAATAATGACTAAATATTTCCCAAATTTGGTGAAAGATACAGAGCTACATATCTTAAAAATCTCAGTGATACCCAAAGGATAAATCAAAAAACGTCCACACCAAATAATAGTCAAACTTCTAAAAACTAAAGATAAGGAAAAGGTCTTGAAAGCATCTCAAGAGAAATAAAATGTTATCTATAGAGGAACACTAATTCAAATGTTTGAGGATTTCTTATCAAAACATGTGGAGATCAGAAAGAAACAGCACAGCATTTTTCAAGCGCTGAGAGGAAAAGAACTGTCAACTGCAAATTCTATATCCAGCAAAACTATCCTTCAGGAATGAAGGGAAATAACCACACTCCCAGAAAAAGGAAAACTGAAAGAATTGTTGCAGACCTACTCTTAATGATTGACTAAAGAACATCCTTCAAAAAGAAAGTAAATGATAAAAGAACAGATGTTAGAACAACAGTAAAGAAGAAACAAAGGAAAAACCAGAAATATGGATATATACAATAGACTATTCTTCTCTTCATGAGTTTTATAAATACATTTTGTGATTGAAACAAAAATCATAATACCATCTCATACTCAAGGAAATAATTTTTTAAATGGTGAAGGTAACAGAGACCTAAATAGAAGTGAGGTCTTCACAATTTGCTCAAGGTGATTAAATGTTGATACCAGTTGACTGTGATAAGCAACATATGTATACTGCAATACCCAGAGCAACCACTACAAAACTATCCAGAGAAATATGTTCAAAAACACTATCAATAAGCCAAGATGAATTCCTCAAAAATGGCTAACCCACTGGAAGCCAAGGAAAGAGAACCAGAATAATGAGAATGAGAAGAAACAAAAAGAAAAGAAATAATAAAGTGACAGACTTAATCAATTACATACCAGTAATTACTTTAAATGTAAATGGTTAAGTATACCAATCAAAAAAAAAAGATTAGAAGAATGAATAAAAATTATGACCCAACTCTATGCTGATAACAAGAAACTTGCTTCACATTCAATGACATAGATAGGTTGAAAGTAAAAGGGTGAGAAAATATATACAGACCAAAAATTAATAATAATAGATAAGCAGGAGTGGTTATATTAATATCTGATAAAGTAGACTTCAGAGGAAAGAAAAGTATTAGGGACAAAAAGATGAGCCTTTGTCCCTATCATGTAAATAAAGATAAAAGGATCAAACCAGCAGAAGTGTGCACACACCAAAGAGCAGAGCCTCAAAATACGTGAAGCAAAAACTGACAGAGCTGAACTAGAAAGATGAATCCACAATTTAGTTTCAGATCTCCACATTAATCTCTCAGAAACTGATTGAACTACCAGACAGAAAATCTGCAAAGATAGAGATCTGAACAACACAATCAACCAAAATGTTCTAAATGATACACATGGAACACTACATCTCCAGCAGCAGAATACACAGAATTTTTTCAAGCACCCATGGAACATTGACCAAGATAGACCATATCATGGACCATAAAACAAACCTCAACAAATTTAAGAGAATTAAAATCATACAAAGTGTGTTTTCTGACCATTATGGAATCAACCAAAAATCAATAACACAAAGTCATGGAAATTAAACAACACACTTCTATATAATCCATGGGTCATAGAAAAAGTATCAAAGGAAATTTTAAATACATAGAACTGACTAAAAATTAAAAAAAAAAACATATCAAAATATGTGGGATGTATCTAATGCAGTGTTGAGAGGAAAATTTATAGCACTAAAAATGCTTACATTAGAAATGAGGAAAGGTCTCAAATCAATAATTTAAGTTCCTATGTTAAGAAACTAGGAAATAAAGAACAAAATAAATCAAAAGAAAGCGGAAGGAAGAAAAGCAACAAAGGTAAGAGCATATATCAATGAAACTGAAAATAAGAACAGAGAAAATCAACAAAACAAAAGCTGATTCTTTGGAAAATTCAAAATTGATAAACTTCTAGCAAGACTGACAAAATAAAAAGAGAAAAGAAAGCAGTGTTTTAGTTTAATTGACAGCAATTTTACTTTTTAGTGGTTCATAAAATAATGGTACATCTTAAAATTTAAAAACATCGTAAGTTTAACAAAATATACTTTTGTAAAAAAAAAAACACCCCACCTTATTAACATTCTTTGGTCAAAAGTATATGGGGTCTATTTTTTCTAGAGTTCCTGTGCATGGTAGTACAAAACAGTATGGTTACTATCACCATGGGCTACTCTAATTCTAGAATGGTATTGTATGTGTGTGTGTGTGTGTGTGTGTGTGTGTGTCTGTGTGTCTGTGTGTCTGTGCTTTGGAGGTGGGATGGAGCGGGCCAGGCCAACCAAAGGAGGGTTACAGAAGGTGACCAAATAAAACATGAACTCACTGCAATCTGAATTTTTTCCAAATCAGCCTAATTTTGGTCTAACTGGTCAATTTAGTAGACTCCTAGGAAGAAAATATTATATTCATTTTATTAAAGGGAAATTGAAGTTCCAGGAATGAAGGAATAATAGTGAAATGGTCTCCACACTGCACTTGGCCTTCCTGGTCTCCGTAAGTCCCAAGCCTGGCTCATGCAGTGTGTAGTTCCAGCAATAAGCCTCTTAGACAAGAATCTTTACTCTTAGTTTGACATTAAATGTAACTGTCACTAAGCTGGAGTATTTCCACCAGCCCTGTGGGTGCAGGGAGAAAACCAGAACCCCAGTTCTCCCCTGTTCATAGCTCAGCCTCCCTGGCACAGGGTCATGGAACATTTTATCAGGGTCGTTTGTGAATAAGCTACATGATATTGATTATTTTATGGTCAGGTTCCTGGTATTGTTATCTCAAAGGAAAACTTGACTGTTCTCCATAAAGTGATGGGCTTATTTTTTCTGTCACTGACAGGTTTTTAACTTAAAATTTTGGAATAAACAAGTTTTACTTGGTGAGTAAAACATTGTCTAAACCTGGTCTGCAGCCCAAACTTCTGTTCCTAGATGGGTAATCAGCATTTCTTTTAGCCTATGCTAACTCAACAACTTAAAGAGAACCAAAAACAGTTGCCATTTTGCATTTATCTCTTCCTAAAGGTACAAATCTTAGCCAGCTGCTGATGGGTTGCTGGATGAGTATTGCTGCTGCTGAAATGACAGTAGTCTTCATCTTGCTGTGTAGGAAAAGGAAAAGAAGAAGATGGACTATTTCATAAAATAATTATTTATCTATGAAGTTGCTCATCACGTAGATAATTTTCTATTTGATAATGTTATGAAATGAAGTACTATTTAGTAGAACTTTATGTAATTATTTTCACTACTTGTTTAGAATAAGAGTTAACTAAATTAAATTATTTTACTTCCAACTCCAATTCTGCTGATGGGAAAGTAGAAAAATTGAGAAGTGAGGCTTTGGAGGCTTGATTGGTAGTTACCACCCCCTGCCAGGGGATCCTGGGAAAGCCCCCTGCCTCAAAGCCCTACCATCAGAAACACAAATGACCTGAAGCAGATCCTCCCTGGGCACCCGCTGAGTCTACAAAGGCGCCTTCAGCTAGAGGAAAATTTAGAGGAAAACTTACCAAGTGAAAGTTGCAAAATTGCTGTATTCCTGTGATACTTTCAAAATCTCCTTGAAAGACAGATTGCCCAACAGTTTGGGCAGAATCTCGCATTAAAGTAGAGGGCCAGGACATAGCTTCCTGGTTTATGCAACTCTTCACATCCCAGTCCCATGTATCACTCATCAGTAACACACACACACTGCAGTGGACTGAATGTTTGTACCCCTGCCAGTGTCATATGTTGAAGCCCTAACTCCCAATTTGATGGTATTTGGAGGTAAAACTGTTGGGAGGTAAGTAGGTTTAGATGACGTCCTGAGGGTTGGGCCCCCATGATGGGACTGGTGTTTTTATAAGAAGAAGAGACCAGAGTGTTCTCCCTCTCTCTCTCTATCTCTCTCTCTCTATCTCTCTCTCTCTGCCATGAAGAAGCAGAGCCATCTGCAAACTAGGAAGAGGGCTCTCACCAGATACCAGATCTGCAGATAACTTGATCTTGATTGTATGGGAGAATATATTTATAAAGCAAATATTCACAATAATGAGAAGATAAGAAGATAGAAAACCACTTAAGCAAGACCCTTCTGAAATAAAAAGTTGCTTTTGGATTAGTTTGTCCTGAGGTGTTTAAAACCATTCACTTTATGTAATAAAAATTCTCCTGCTCCAAATAAGGTTACAGCTTAGAAATTTGAGTGTTCCATTTTTGTTTTCATGATGTTTCATCAAAAGATAACATTAGTATTTCTTAATTTTCATATATTAGTTCATTTGGAATTTTGACATTTTGTAACTTCTCCTTAATGCTCAGTGTGGTGTCACTCCATGAAATTGGAAGCATGCACTTAGAACAGCAGGGTGAAGAGTTATCCTGTAACACAGAGGCTTTTTAAATTTAGCTTTTAGCAAGTTAGATGACTAAGGATTTAAAATGGAAAAGCAGGTCAAAACAATTTCTTGTTGCTGATTTTGTCACCCTGAATACCCACCTTGTATATTTTTAGCTTTTCAGAGCACACTCACATACACAAGATAATCTTCAAAAGAAGCTCATAAACTCATGAACTACATAGAGGATTCCATAGGATTCGTTTTCCAAACATCCTTTGACTCCTTGAAGGAATTTTGTAGGAAACTGAACTACCAATCAAATCTGTATTGCTCTATTCCTAAATGTCAGCATCAGAATACCATTGACTTTCCTGTGTAACAGTCAGCATTTGTTTAACCCTTTGGTATCATGCTGTGCCCACCCTGCCCCTTCAGAAGCCCCACAGAGTCAAACTCTCAGCCACCCTTCCTGTTCTGCAAACCTGCTGTTAGAATAGGGTCTGATACTGGTCAGTTACAGCTATGGCTAAATTTAAGCCAGTTGTTTCCCTCTTCCTGGAGTATTTACATATAAATCTCTCAAACTGAGATTTAAAGCTCTAATATTTTTTGTTGCAGTTAAAAACACATCTTAACCATTTTTCATCTTGCAAAATTAAAACTCAGTACCCATTGAACAATCCCCCCATCCTGGACACACCCAGCCCCTGGCAACAACCTTTCTAGTCTCTGTTTTTAAGAGTTTGTCTACTTTAGATACCTCATATAAGTGGAATCGTGCAGTATTTGTCTTTTTGTTACTGGCTTATTTAACTTAGCATAATGTCGTCGTAATATTATTGTAGCATATGATAGGATTTCCTTCAACATTAATGAGTTAGAACTTTAAAAAACCATAGAATTAGAGACATAATTAGAAAGCAGTAAATAGAAGTACATAGTAAGAGGTGTTGTATGGGCAACTTTATCAACCATAAAATCCATACTGTTCAGATTGGGCAAACCTTCCTTGAGATGAGAATAGTTGGAGAATTGGTGTGTCTTAAAGTTCAAAATGGATGAACTACTTATTGTTCGCTCCTAAATATCATAGAAGGGATAAAAACCAAATCTTTAGAAACACTAGTCAACCAGAAAGCTGACTTTAGCAGACCAGAATATTAAGGAATTTCTGTATGATATAAAGCAGATGGACTGGACTTTGATGTTGGCAAAACCTAACAGAGTTTGGGAATCTGCTTTCCAGGCCATTGCCTATAGCATTTGCCCCAGTTAAAGTCCTAAGAACACCTCTCTAGACAATAGGTTTACTCGTAGAGAATGCCCAACATGAGCCCAGGGGCTGGAGAGAGAGGTAGTGTAATGTCCGAGGTCACTTCTGGCTTCTCTGTGGACATACAGCCTCACACTCAAAAGATAAGCCTCTCTGGACTTCAAAAGAAGCCCACTTATCACATCGGACAACTCACTACAGAGTCAGATCCCAGCATTTGATAAAACAGAAACAAAGCCAATAAATGGAAGAGGCAGAAGAATTATCATCAAGGGAAGCAAAATTAATGCAAGATAGTAAATAAATCCTAAAAAAATCTTTACAGAAATGTTTTCTGAGAATTCAAGAAAGTTATATCCACTAAATGAGAAGTGTTTAGTATGAAACTTAAGCATGAGAACACTAAATAATTCTTGGAAGTTAAAAATCTGGTAGCTAAAATGAAAACTCATTAGAAGGACTGAATATAGGAACGGGGAGGACTAGAGACACACTTAGCATCCTGGAAGCTTAGGCTAAGGACTTTTCCAAGAACACAGCTCAAAAAGAAAGAAAAATGAAAACCATGAAAAGTTAATAAACTTGGAGCTGTATCCAGATAAATATACATCCAGATATTTTACCCAGGAAAATGAGAACAGAGAGCATGGAGGGAAAAATAAAATCAAAGAAATAGTAGAAGAAATTTCCCTATGCTAAAGAAAGACAAGTGTGTTCAAATCAAAAGGGCTCACTGTGGGCTTTATGCAAATATTAACAAACAACACATTTTGGTGATTTTCATGAACTCCAAGGATAAAAAGAAAATTCTACAAACTTTTAAAAAGAGAGAGAGAGGGTGGAAGGAAAGGAACGTTGCAAAGGAGTTAGAATGAATCTGGCACCAGACTTCTGATTGGCAAGTGAAGAAGTTAGAAAACCATGGAGAAATACCCAAAATATTCTGAGGGAAAAGGATTTGGAAACTTTTCCCAGCTGAATTACCATTCAAGTATGAAGGCAAAATGAAGATAATTTTGAACACGCAAGCAATTTAGAAATTTTGCCACCCACAGACCCCTCTGAAAAATATTACTCAAAACAAAAATGTAATCCAAGAATGGGAATGACAAGGGATACAAGAAATACAAGAATAGGAGAAATAGAACAAGTAACCAGGAAAGCATCTAATTAAGACAAATAATTTCTTATAGTGCAGCTGTAATATGTTTTCCAACTGTTGAGCAAAGATTCCTAAAATAGAAAATGTAATTTAAAAATAATGTGTAATGATAGTTGTAGTAGTAGTAGTAGAAGAAGGAGGGGGAGGGGGAGGAGGGAGGAGGGGGAAGAAGAGAGGGAGAAGGAGAAAGCAGGGGGAAGCAGCAGCAGCAAAGGATGAAGGAGAGGAGTGGGGAGGTGGGAAATGAGCAACATGATGTCAATGGTCCTGTCTTGTATAGATTTAAGGGCAGGCTGGAGGGAGGGTACAGTGCTCTGGAGGGTACAGGTTAGTGGGGAGCACCCCTCCCCCAATCTGTCACTGAAGATTCCATTAAGCTCCCAATTCAATTAGCAGAAATCACAATTTATGAAGGAACCCTGTAGGGCAAGAGCAGATGTTGCATATCCCAGTGCAACTTGTTCCTGACCACTTGTTTGTTTATTAAAGAATTACCATCCAAATCTGTATATGCATGAGAGTGAATGGGGCTACTAACTGGATGGATGCAAGGACTACACGCATAAACCAGCACTTTCCTGGAAAATGAAGGTAAATGGTCATCTTGCCTATAAGGTAGCCATCTGTCAGTCACATTGACTACACTGGATAGAGCCCTGTCATGTTGGAGAAGACAGCTGGATCTTTGCTTGGCCACACATCATTGATGGGTTTTCCTCAGCATTACTGAAGAACTTACGTTCTGATGAATGTATGTAATTCCATGTAAGGAATGGTTTGCAAACATCAGGTTCTGTTAGTTTTTTTTTTGTTATTTTTTTATTGGAGTATAGTTTTTACAATGTTGTAGGATCTGTTGTAGGAACAGATGTAGGATCTGTTTGTCCTTGAATCAGGCTCCGCTAATGACTATTCTTGTCAAGAACCTCCTCCTCTGCCATCTTGTTTACTCCTGAAATGGCTAAATCTAACAAAGAAGGTGCCAAATGTGAGGTCTATTGCAGCCCTTGTTTAAAAGGATCATTTCCTCACCTTAAAAAGCTGAGACAGGGACTGTAAAATGCTCCTTTGAAGGGACTTAAAAGATAAAATTGCTATCTCACAGGCTGAAAGCTTGGCACTCAGTGTCCACCTGGCTTGGTCACAGCTGAGGAAAACATAAGGAAGGATGTATAGACGAAAAGACCATCCAACAGCCTTATTAAACTCAACCGTGCTTGAAGTGCAGGAAGACAAAGCAGCTAATAGCTGTAAGGGCCCCAGGTGAGCCAGACTCAGGGTTTCCCACTCACAACCCCTGTCTCTGCCCCCTGCAAATCTAAAGGACATCTTTACAGGCAAGGCCTTCTCTGACATGAGCTTCCCAGGACATGGGCCCTGAATGCAGGTTCTGCTACATCCTCTCAGACTTGCAAGTGTTTATTCTCTATCAATGTACTTCTACTTTCTTGCTTTCATCAGGGTCCTTTTCTGAAATCACCCTCTTTGTTTTTCACTCAAGGGCAGGACTTAGTATAAAATAATTAGAGCAACATGGTTGTAGCTTGAGGACATTATGCTAAGTGAAATAAGTTAGACAGAGAAAGACAAATACTGTATAATTTCACTTATATGTGGAATCTAAAAAAGCTGAAGTCAAAGATATGGAGAAGAGACCAGTGAATGCCGGGGCAGGGGGCAAACTGGGGAAAGGTGGTCAAAGGGTACAAACTTCCATTTATAAGATACATAAGTCCTGGGGATGTAATGTACAGCATGGTGATTACAGTTAACAATACAGTGTTGTATATTTGAAAGTTGCTAAGAGAGTGAATCTTAAAAGTTCTCATCACAAGAAAACAATTGTAACTGTGTGAGGTGATGGATAACTAACTTTATTACGGTAATCATTTTGCAAAATATACATGTATCAAATCATTATGTTGTATACCTTAAACTAATATAATGTTATGTTTCAATTATATCTACAGTTATTATTTATAACTGTAAAAAAAATAGGATCCTATCCAAAGTGGTTTAATTCCTAAAGATTTAAAAGAAAAATCCCTATGATGCAAGGTGGGCTCCAGAGTATTCCTGAATTATGTCTTTTTTTTAAACCAGTAAATAAATAAAAGTGAACAAATGGCACAAACAATGCTTACTATGTGCCTGAAACTATTTTAAATGCTTTACAAATATTAATTCATTATAGTGAAATGAAAAGGGCTTTACTCTAGAAAAGGGCTTTACTTTAGAAAAACAATAATATAAAATGTTTCTAATAATGTAAAAACCCTACTTTTAAGTCAGGAAAAGGAGAGAAGGAGGGAGCGGAAGGGCAGGAAAGAGGGGAGGGAGAGCAGGGAACCAAGAAACAGAAACAGAAAGACCAGGTATGGAGAGATAGAAAGTGGAATTTTTTTCAAGAGGGGAGTTAAATGATGAAGAAAGTTAATGATGAGAGAGAAACAGTATGAAAAGTTACTCATCAAAAACTAGCCCCCTTCTAGCATTAGTATTTTGGGAAAGCCTTTTGTAAGAGCATGACACTCATAGCAAAAAGGAAACAACATAAAGGTTTGTTTCTAATCTGGCCTGAAGAGGCTTCAGATTCCCCTACCCCGGAGTCTGCCTTTTCCCATTGATGAGCAATGCCAGACCAATAACAATAAAAACAGATAATATGTACTGAGCATCACCCATATCACTGACACTGGTATTAACTATTCTAGCCCTTGGGTCAGGTTCTGCAATAGGCTTGCTCACCTCTATTCCCTTACTAATGTTGCTGATGCCATTGAGCTACCGATATACTTTGTGCAGTCAGAAAATAGGAGATGAAAAGTGAAAGACCACATTTCTGTGATTCCTTAAGAGTTCAATTAGTCATACAGCTTAGGCCAACAGACCTGTATGAGATTTGGAAGATCAAACTCTAGGGTATGGGCTTCCCTGGTGGCACAGTGGTTGAGAATCTGCCTGCCGATGCAGGGGACACGGGTTTGAGCCCTGGTCTGGGAAGATCCCACATGCCGCGGAGCAACTAGGCCCGTGAGCCACAACTACTGAGCCTGCGCGTCTGGAGCCTGTGCTCCACAACGAGAGGCCACGATAGTGAGAGGCCCGCACATCGCGATGAAGAGTGGCCCCCGCTTGCCACCACTAGAGAAAGCCCTCGCACAGAAACGAAGACCCAACACAGCCAAAAGTAAAATAAATGAATAAATAAAAGAAATGCATTTCCATTAAAAAAAAATATTCTAGGGTATCTAGAAAGGGAGAAGTTGTGCTCTATTAGTTCTTCTGGAAAATGGTGCCTTGGGGGTATTTCTGTGTCAGATATAGAAGAGGCTGGTCTTTTAGGCCCACTCCTAGCTTTATGAGTATTGGGAGCAAGGGGATACATTTACTTGCCCACATCATGGCAGAGGTCAGGGGTAGGAGACATTCTAGAACCAGTAGCTGTGGTGGCGGTTTCCTATCTTCCCAGATTCCTGGTTGTGGTCGAGGCACAAGCTCCCTTCATGGGCCAGTTCTTCAGGACCATTTTAGGAGTCATTCTTAGAAGCTGAGCCTAGAGTCTGTTACTCCAGCCTCCAGTTTTAAAAACATCTAATTCTCTACCCTAAATCTCTTTCTGCTTAAACTGGCTTGAATGGATTCAGTTAACTATGCTGACCTCTCACTGGGGTACCTCGATTGACTGGGACTGGTTATCTGACTTGGTAGATTGGAAGGTAGTGACGACCCAGTTGCCGTTAAAGAATAGAATACTTATTATTCACAACATGCAATGGCAAAATAGCTGCTTAAACCATCTTTAAAGCCATATGGAGCAAGTGCCTGTTGGCACTTTTGACAGATGGGGACTATTCCATAGCACAGTATGAGAGGCACAAGAAATACAAGACAGTACTGAGGGCTAGATGCTTCTATTGCACTTCGGAGCTTAAAGAAAGGAAATTCAAGGCCCAGTGTTGTAAGTTTTTAGATCAAGGCATGATCAGAGAACCAGGGAATTTCTCAGATTACCCTAATATAATCTCTTATCTCAAGAAAAATATATGAAAGATCTGATGCAGAGTGTCATCGTGTGGTTTGGGAAATTAAGTCTTACAATTTTATGTGAAAGCAGAGCATTGACTGAGAAAGAGTAGAACCATGAAAATTAGAATGGTGACATTTGGGAGAATAAGATAGTTCTGAATCCCCCCAACTCTATTCATCATTCTTTGACAAGAAAATCACCCTCTCATTCTCTATCTGAAATACTTCTTGCTTGAAGTCTCCTCACGTTCCATCTATACCACCTCTCATTTCTTTCAGATGCTTAACTGCATCCCAACATGCCCCAGGAGACCAATTAGAAAATCAAATCCAGGAAGGAAATGCTTACATGGCCCCCAAATTACAAAACTTTGCTAATTAATTTACCTATTGCTACATAACATATCAACCAAAACCTTAGAGGCTTAAAGCAACAAAAGCTTTACCTAGCTTATGAGTCTGTCTTTATCAGTTTGGGCTAAGAACAGCCGGGCGATCGTTCTAGTCTGGACCAGGATCAACTATTTATGCCTGGGTTCACTCACATGTCTGAGATCTTAGCTGGAATGACTGGGGTGGTGGTGGAATATTCATATGGTCTCTCATCCTCCAATAGCATAGCCTGGGTTTGTTCATGTGGTAGTGGAAAAAAACTTACAGAATGGAAAGGAGAAATAGATAAATCCACAAACATAATGGAAGATTTTAGCTGCTATCTCTTAGTAACTGATATAATCAGATTAACAATCAGAAAGGACATAGACATTTGAACAACACAATTAACAAACTTTTCCTAAAATACATATGCAGAGCTCTGAACCAACAATTGCAGATATGCTTTCTTTATAATTGATTATGGAATAGTTATCCCAATTACTCATAGGCCTCAAAGACTTTTAAAATATCAAAATCATACAAAGTATGTTCTTAACACAGTGAAATTAAGCTCAAAATTAATCACAAATGATAAGTTAAAATCTCCCAATGCTTAGAAATTAAATAAGGATCAAGAAGGTATCACAGTAGAAATTGGAAAATATTTTTAACTAAAGGTTAGGAAAGATATTACAGATCAAAACATGTGGGATGATATTAATGCTGGGCTTATAAGAAAATTTATTGTGTTAAATGCACATATTTAAAAAGGCATAAGTACCCGTAAAGAGAAGTTAAAAAATACAGCAAATTATACCTAAAGGAAGTAGATAAAAAGAAATAATAAATAACCAAATTTACTGAAATAGAAAACTGGTATACTATAGAAATAGTCAATAAATCTAAAGGTGGCTGTTTGAAGACTAATGAAAAGAATAAACTCCTCAGAAGACTGATCAAGAAAAAGGAGAAAAAATTACAAATTACAGTATCAGGGATGAAAAAGAGACTACTACTATGGATCCTACTGACATTAAACTCACAATGAGGGCTTCCCTGGTGGTGCAGTGGTTGAGAGTCCACCTGCCGATGCAGGGGACACGGGTTCGTTTCCCGGTCCGGGAGGATCCCGCATGCTGCGGAGCGGCTGGGCCCATGAGCCACGGCCGCTGGGCCTGCACGTCCAGAGCCTGTGCTCTGCAACGGGAGACGCCACAACAGTGAGAGGCCCGCATACCACAAAAAAAAAAAAAAAAAAAAAAAAATCACAATGAGAAGTTATATATAACTCTATGTCAATACATTTGAAAATCAAGATGAACTAGACTGATTCCTTGAAAAATACAGTTTCCCCAAAATAACATTGAAAAAAATTCTTATATTTATTGAAGATGTTGAATCTGTAATTTAAAAGCATCTTAGAAGGAGAATTCCAGATCCAGCTGGATTCACCCATGAATTCTTCCAGACTTTTTAGGAAGCAACAATAATCAACCTTACATAATTTTTTTCCAGAGAAGAGAAAAAGAGAGAATTTTTACTGGTTTTTGTTTTGTTTTATTTATTTATTTTCGCCTGTATTGCGTCTTTGTTCTGTGCGAGGGTTTTCTCCAGTTGCGGCGAGCGGGGGCCACTGTCTTCATTGCGGTGCATGGGGCTCTCACTATCGCGGCCTTTCTTGTTGCGGAGCGCAGGCTCCAGACGCGCAGGCTCAGTAGCTGTGGCTCACGGGCCCAGTTGCTCCGCGGCACGTGGAATCTTCCCAGACCAGGGCTCGAACCCGTGTCCTCTGCATTGGCAGGCAGATTCTCAACCACTGCGCCACCAGGGAAGCCCTTTTTACTGGTTTTGTTGTATGAGGACATTAATGCTGGGCATGGACATAAAAAGAAAAGAAAATTATGGACCAGTCTTTCTCAGTAGATGCAAAAACCTTAAACAAAAATATTAGAAAATAAGATTCTGAAGTGTAAAGAAAAGGAAAATATATGTAGACTAAGTTGAGTTTGTTTCAAGAGCTTGAAATTGGTTTATCATTTCAAATGCAATCAATGTATCTCACATACATTAATAGAATAAAGGAGAAAAAAGCATATGGTCAATATGAAAGATGCAAGAAGGCACTTAATAAAATGCAACACTCATGGGGCTTCCCTGGTGGTGCAGTGGTTGAGAGTCCACCTGCCGATGCAGGGGACACGGGTTCATGCCCCAGTCCAGAAAGATTCCACATGCCGCGGAGCGGCTGGGCCCATGAGCCATGGTCTCTGAGCCTGCACGTCCGGAGCCTGTGCTCCGCAAAGGGAGAAGCCACATCAGTGAGAGGCCCACGTACCGCAAAAATAAAATAAAATAAAATAAAATGCAACACTCTTTTATGATAAACTTTTAGCAAATTAGAACCGAAAAGCAAATTAGAACTAAAAAAGGAAATTTGTGCTCTCATAGAGTATTTATTAAAACTTACAATATATGTCAGAGTTTTAATTGTTTAATAACTTTCAAGTGGGAGAATATATTTGAAATACATGTATCTGACAAAGAACTCACATCCAGACTCTATAAATAACTTCACAACTATAAGAAAAAGGTTGGTAACCCAGTTTTTCTAAATGGTATTTCACAAAAGGGCATCTCCAAATGGCCAATACAGTGAAAAGATGCTGAAGTTCATTAGACATCAAGAAAATCCAAATCAAATCCACGCTATGTTACCGGTAGACACCCACCAGAAAGAAGGTCTAAAGAAGAAGGAAGAAGAGGATGGGGAGTGATAGGAGGAGGGAGAGGAGGAGAGGGAGAAGAGAAAGAGGAGAAGGAGGAAGAGAAAGAGAAGAGAAGGGGAAGGGGGAAAGGAAGAGAAACAAGAAGGAAGAGGGAATAGAAGGAGGAGGAGGAGGGGGAGAAGACAGAGAAGACTGAGAAAAGGAAGAAATGGGAGAAGAAAAGCCAATGTTAATAAGGATACACTCAGCACCTGAGGCTTTACTGATACAGCACATGGGCATGTAAATTCATACTACTGCTTTGGCAAGGTGTTGGGCAGCATATTCTAAAGCTGAATATATGTATATTATATGATCCAGTAACTCCACTCATAGGAATAAACCCAACAGAAAAGTGTAAATCAAAAGATATACAAGAATACACTCATTTACAGCACTCCTCATAAAAACTTCCCACTGAAAACACCACAGTGTCCATCAACAGTAGAATAAAAAGAAATCGTAGTGTATTTTTACAATAGAGGAACAAAGCAACGGGAATACACAAAATCCAACTACACACAAAATCACGGATGAATCTCATAAATGTAACGCTGAGCATAAGAAGACAGACACAAAAGAAAGCATAAAGAGAATTCAAGAACAGGAAAAACTAATCTATGGTGATAAAGCCAGGAGAGTGGCTACTTTGAGAGGGGTAGGTGGGAACTGCAGGAGGGCTTCTGGGGCTCTGTGGACGGGAACAGTCCTGGGTGTGTCCTGTTTTTACCAGCTGGCTGCTGGTTTCAGTTTATGAAAATTCAATAAACTCTACACTTATGATTTTGCTCATGTCTATATTTATGTTATCCACAAGTAAACTTTTAAATTAAATCTCTTCCTTGCAAAAATATGTAAAAAGTATTCATTTTCTATTTATTCACAAACTTTAATCCCTTTCTTAGCATTAGTATCTTTAGTATCATGTCTTGCTATCATTTGAAGAATTTATCTTTTTGAATAAGGTGCTTACAAAATTTTATGCCTAAAATTTTCCTCAAATTTGCATTTTACGGTTTATAGGTTTGAAATGATTAATACTTTTAAATGACTTGGTTCTGTAAACTTTGTCTACCTGAGAAAATCTCTTTCTACAGGCATTGAGGTACCTGGTAAGCTCCAAGAAAATGTTGCTGAATTGAAGCTATTCTTTTTTTTTTTTTTTTTACATCTTTATTGGAGTATAATTGCATTACAATGCTGTGTTAGTTTCTGCTTTATAACAAAATGAATCAGTTATACATATACATATGTTTCCATATCTCTTCCCTCTTGCATCTCCCTCCCTCCCACCCTCCCTATCCCACCCCTCTAGGTGGTCAAAAGCACCGAGCTGATCTCCCTGTGCTATGTGGCTGCTTCCCACTAGCTAGCTATTTTACGTTTGGTAGTGTCTATATGTCCATGCCTCTCTCTCGCTTTCTCACAGCTTCCCCTTCCCCTTCCCCATATACTCAAGCCCATTCTCTAGTAGGTCTGTGTCTTTATTCCTGTCTTACCCCAGGTTCTTCATGACATTTTTTTTTTCTTAAATTCCATATATATGTGTTAGGATACGGTATTTGTCTTTCACTTTCTGACTTACTTCTCTCTGTATGACAGACTCTAGGTCCATCCAACTCATTACAAATAGCTCAATTTCGTTTCTTTTTATGGCTGAGTAATATTCCATTGTATATATGTGCCACATCTTCTTTATCCATTCATCCGATGATGGATACTTAGGTTGTTTCCATCTCCAGGCTATTGTAAATAGAGCTGCAATGAACATTTTGGTACATGACTCTTTTTGAATTATGGTTTTCTCAGGGTACATGCCCAGTAGTGGGATTGCTGGGTCATATGGTAGTTCTATTTGTAGTTTTTTAAGGAACCTCCATACTGTTCTCCATAGTGGCTGTACCAATTCACATTCCCACCAGCAGTGCAAGAGGGTTCCCTTTTCTCCACATCCTCTCCAGCATTTATTGTTTCTAGATTTTTTGATGATGGCCATTCTGACTGGTGTGAGATGATACCTCACTGTAGTTTTGATTTGCATTTCTCTAATGATTAATGATGTTGGGCATACTATCATGTGTTTGTTGGCAGTGTGTATATCTTCTTTTGAGAAATATCTATTTAGGTCTTCTGCCTATTTTTGGATTGGGTTTTTTGTTTTTTGGTTATTGAGCTGCATGAGCTGCTTATAAATTTTTGAGATTAACCCTTTGTCAGCTGCTTCATTTGCAAATATTTTCTCCCATTCTGAGGGTTGTCTTTTGGTCTTGTTTATGGTTTCCTTTGCTGTGCAAAAGCTTTGAAGTTTCATTAGGTCCCATTTGTTTCTTTTTTTTTTTTTATTTCCATTTCTCTAGGAGGTGGGTCAAAAAGGATCTTGCTGTGATTTATGTCATAGAGTGTTCTGCCTATGTTTTCCTCTAACAGTTTGATGGTTTCTGGCCTTACATTTAGGTCTTTAATCCATTTTGAGCTTATTTTTGTGTATGGTGTTAGGGAGTGATCTAATCTCATACTTTTACATGTACCTGTCAAGTTTTCCCAGCACCACTTATTGAAGAGGCTGTCCTTTCTCCACTGTACATTCCTGCCTCCTTTATCAAAGATAAGGTGACCATATGTGTGTAGGTTTATCTCTGGGCTTTCTGTCCTGTTCCATTGATCTATATTTCTGTTTTTGTGCCAGTACCATACTGTCTTGATTACTATAGCTTTGTAGTATAGTTTGAAGTCAGGTAGCCTGATTCCTCCAGCTCCGTTTTTCGTTCTCAAGATTGCTTTGGCTATTCGGGGTCCTTTGTGTTTCCATACAAATTATGAAATTTTTTGTTCTAGTTCTGTGAATGGTAGTTTGATAGGGATTTCATTGAATCTGTTGATTGCTTTGGGTAGTAGAGTCATTTTCACAATGTTGATTTTTCCAATCCAAGAACATGGCATGGTATATCTCTCCATCTATTTGTATCACCTTTAATTTCTTTCATCAGTGTCTTATAATTTTCTGCATACAGGTTTTTTGTCTCCTTAAGTAGGTTTATTCCTAGATATTTTATTCTTTTTGTTGTAATGGTAAATGGGAGTGTTTTCTTGATTTCACTTTCAGATTTTTCATCATGAGTGTACAGGAATGCCAGAGATTTCTGTGCATTAATTTTGTATCCTGCTACTTTACCAAATTCATTGATTAGCTCTAGTAGTTTTCTGGTAGCATATTTAGGATTCTCTACGTATAGTATCATGTCATCTGCAAACAGTGACAGCTTTACTTCTGTTTTTCTGATTTGGATTCCTTTTATTTCCTTTTCTTCTCTGATTGCTGTGGCTAAAACTTCCAAAACTATGTTGAATAACAGTGGTGAGAGTGGGCAACCTTGTCTTGTTCCTGATCTTAGTGGAAATGCTTTCAGTTTTTCACCATTGAGGATGATGTTGGCTGTGGGTTTGTCGTATATGGCCCTTATTATGTCGAGGAAAGTTCTCTCTATGCCTACTTTCTGCAGGGTTTTTATCATAAATGGGTGTTGAATTTTGTCAAAAGATTTCTCTGCATCTATTGAGATGATCAGAGAAAGATCAAGGTTTTTCTCCTTCAATTTGTTAATATGGTGTATCACGTTGATTGATTTGCATATATTGAAGAATCCTTGCATTCCTGGAATAAACCCCACTTGATCCTGGTGTATGATCCTTTTAATGTGCTGTTGGATTCTGTTTGCTAGTATTTTGTTGAGGATTTTTTTATCTATGTTCATCAGTGATATTGACCTGTAGTTTTCTTTCTTTGTGACATCATTGTCTGGTTTTGGTATTAAGGTAATGGTGGCCTCATAGAATCAGTTTGGGAGTGTTCCTCCCTCTGCTATATGTTGGAAGAGTATGAGAAGGATAGGTGTTAGCTCTTCTCTAAATTTTTGATAGAATTCGCCTGTGAAGGCTTCTGGTCCTGGGCTTTTGCTTGTTGGAAGATTTTTAATCACAGTTTCAATTTCAGTGCTTGTGATTCGTCTGTTAATATTTTCTATTTCTTCCTGATTCAGTCTTGGCAGGTTGTGCATTTCTAAGAATTTGTCCATTTCTTCCAGGTTGTGCACTTTATTGGCATAGAGTTGCTTGTAGTAGTCTCTCATGATCTTTTGTATTTCTGCACTGTCAGTTGTTACTTCTCCTTTTTCGTTTCTAATTCTATTGATTCGAGTCTTCTCCCTTTTTTTCTTGATGAGTCTGGATCATGGTTTATCAATTTTGTTTATCTCTCAAAGAACCAGCTTTTAGTTTTATTGATCTTTGCTATCATTTCCTTCATTTCTTTTTCATTTATTTCTGATCTGATTTTTATGATTTCTTTCCTTCTGCTAACTTTGGGGTTTTTTTCTTCTTCTTTCTCTAATTGCTTTAGGTGCAAGGTTAGGTTGTTTATTCAAGATGTTTCCTGTTTCTTATGGTAGGATTGTATTGCTATAAACTTCCCTCTTAGAACTGCTTTTGCTGCATCCCAAAGGTTTTGGGTCGTCATGTGTTTCTAGGTATTTTTTAATTTCCTCTCTGATTTCTTCAGTGATCACTTCGTTATTAAGTAGTGTATTGTTTAGCCTCCACGTGTTTGTATTTTTTACAGATCTTTTCCTGTAATTGATATCTAGTCTCATAGCAGTGTGGTCAGAAAAGATACTTGATACAATTTCAATTTTCTTAAATTTACCAAGGCTTGATTTGTGACCCAAGGTATGATCTATCCTGGAGAATGTTCCATGAGCACTTGAGAAAAATGTGTCTTCTGTTGTTTTTGGATGGAATGTCCTATAAATATCAATTAAGTCCATCTTGTTTAATGTATCATTTAAAGCTTGTGTTTCCTTATTTATTTTCATTTTGGATGATCTGTCCATTGGTGAAAGTTGGGTGTTAAAGTCCCCTACTATGAATGTGTTACTGTCAGTTTCCCCTTTTATGGCTGTTAGTATTTGCCTTATATATTGAGGTGCTCCTAATGTTAGGTGCATAAATATTTACAATTGTTATACCTTCTTCTTGGATTGATCCCTTGATCATTATGTAGTGTCCTTCTTTGTCTCTTCTAATAGTCTTTAGTTTAAAGTCTATTTTGTCTGATATGAGAATTGCTACTCCAGCTTTCTTTTGATTTCCATTTGCATGGAATATCTTTTTCCATCCCCTTACTTTCAGTCTGTATGTGTCTCTAGGTCTGAAGTGGGTCTCTTGTAGACAGCATATATATGGGTCTTGTTTTTGTATCCATTCAGCCAATCTGTGTCTTTTGGTGGGAGCATTTAGTCCATTTATATTTAAGGTAATTATCGATGTGTATGGTCCTATTCCCGTTTTCTTAATTGTTTTGGGTTCGTTATTGTAGGTCATTTCCTTCTCTTGTGTTTCTTGCCTAGAGAAGTTCCTTTAGCAGTTGTTGTAAAGCTGGTTTGGTGGTGCTGAACTCTCTCAGCTTTTGCTTGTCTGTAAAGGTTTTAATTTCTCCTTCAAATCTGAATGAGATCCTTGCTGGGTACAGTAATCTTGGTTGCAGGTTTTTCTCCTTCATCACTTTAAATATGTTCTGCCAGTCCCTTTTGGCTAGCAGAGTTTCTGCTGAAAGATCAGCTGTTAACCTTATGGGGATTCCCTTGTGTGTCATTTGTTGTTTTTCCCTTGCTGCTTTTAATATGTTTCCTTTGTATTTAATTTTTGATAGTTTGATTAATATGTGTCTTGGCATATTTCTCCTTGGATTTATCCTGTCTGGGACTCTCTGTGCTTCCTGGACTTGATTAACTATTTCCTTTCCCGTATTAGGGAAAATTTCAACTATAATCTCTTCAAATATTTTCTCAGTCCCTTTCTTTTTCTCTTCTTCTGGAACCCCTATAATTCGAATGTTGGTGTGTTTAATGTTGTCCCAGAGATCTCTGAGACTGTCCTCAGTTATTTTCATTCTTTTTTCTTTATTCTGCTCTGCAGTAGTTATTTCCACTCTTTTATCTTCCAGGTCACTTATCCGTTCTTCTGCCTCAGTTATTCTGCTATTGATCCCATCTAGAGTATTTGTAATTTCATTTATTGTGTTGTTCATCGTTGCTTGTTTCCTCTTTAGTTCTTCTAGGTCCTTGTTAAATGTTTCTTGCATTTTGTCCCTTCTATTTCCAAGATTTTGGATCATCTTTACTATCATTATTCTGAATTCTTTTTCAGGTAGACTGCCTATTTCCTCTTCGTTTTTTAGGTCTGTTGGGTTTTTATCTTGCTCCTTCATCTGCTGTGTATTTTTCTGTCTTCTCATTTTGCTTATCTTACTGTGTTTGGGGTCCCCTTTTTGCAGGCTGCCAGTTCGTAGTTCCCGTTGTTTTTGATGTCTGTCCCCAGTGGCTAAAGTTGTTTCAGTGGGTTGTGTAGGCTTCCTGGTGGAGGGTACTAGTGCCTGTGTTCTGGTGGATGAGGCTGGATCTTGTCTTTCTGGTGGGCAGGTCCATGTATGGTGGTGTGTTGTGGGGTGTCTGTGGACTTATTATGATTTTAGGCAACCTCTTTGCTAATGGGTGGTGTTGTGTTCCTGTCTTGCTAGTTGTTTGGCATAGGATGTCCAGCACTGTAGCTTGCTGGTCGTTGAGTGAATCTGGGTGCTGGTGTTGTGATGGAGATGTCTGGGAGATTTTCACCATTTGATATTATGTGGAGCTGGGAGGTCTCTTGTGGACCAGTGTCCTGATGTTGGCTCTCCCACCTCTGAGGCACAGCCCTGACTCCTGGCTGCAGCACCAAGAGCCTTTCATCCACACGGCTGTTGGCTGTAATGATTTGGTTTAAGTCTCTGAGATCACAGGAGTCATTTGATCCTGAAGCTATTCTTGATTCAATATTTTTATATTGAAGTGTGAAAAATTTTGAAACCCAGATATTTTCTCAGATAGTGTCTTTTTGCCTGCATTCAGTATATATTTCTTTTATAAATATTTTTACAGAAGAAAACTTACCAATTCAATTTATGATTCTTTTGAATTTTTGCTATATTTAGAGACTGAAAAATAGTAAAAAAATAAAAAAATAAAAATGTGATTCGTCAACTCCAGATAAATTTAGTCCTAGTGTCAGTCATTGGGGATTTTCCCCGCCCTCCTTCTCCTGAGGTGGCATCTATGTTGAGGCTCAGGTACCATCATGGCATCAGGGGAGGCATCTAGATGTTAGTCACCTGTCCACATTGACATTCATTACCATTGCCATTGTCCCACCTGGTTATGGCATCACCCCTTTATGCCAGCATCTTCTAAGAGGTCACATTCTCCCTGATTTTTAGACATATTGTCCTTCGAGGTCCTTTGAAGACATCCGCTTACAACTGATATAACAACTTCATGTCTGTCAGTTTGCTCGTATCTAGTTTTTGTGCTTTTCTTGGGGTGTGGAAAAATCCTGCTTTCCTTGCAACTCCTTCTGACTCCTTCCTATTTTAAAATGCGTTGTGGGAAGCCTTCTGGGGCTACCTCAGACCCTCCAGCCCTACTCCCCATACAGCTATCTCTTTTTATTTTTAATTTATTTTATTGAAGTAGAGTTGATTTACAATGTTGTGTTACTTTCTGCTGTAGAGCAAACTGATTCAGTTATGCATATATACATTATTTTTTATATTCTTTTCCATTATGGTCTATCACAGGACATTGAATATAGTTCCCTGTGCTACCCAGCAGGACCTTGTTGTGTATCCATCCTATATATAATAGTTTGCATCTGCTAATCCCAAACTCCCACTCCATCCCTCCCACCTCCTTCCCTCTTGCAAACACAAGTCTGTCAGCCATCTCAGATTTTCATAGGATGCTGCTGCTGAGTGAGCACTTCTCAGGGTTCTGGAGAGGAAAAAGAGCACCTGGCCCCTTTGCTCAGGGTTTCCCACTGCTGGGAGAATTATTCTATTTGCCAGCCACCCACCATGTTAACCACACAGTAGGGAAGCAGGGCACAGCACACCTGTTCAGGGAGTATCATTATCAGCTTGCTCTCTACTTGTCCTCTAAATTTACTCTCTGTCTAAGACCCCTCCCCTGCCGGGAGCAGAAGGGCTGGTGAACCACTCAGTAGTTTCAATAGGATAGGTTTTTTAACACTTAAAAAGCAAGGATTTAATGCATTTATTCTCTGCTCTCCTGTGCTGATTTCTTTGGGGGACAATAAAATCCTCTATCCCCAAGAGGAGAAGGTCACAGGGTAAACAAATAACATAAACAACAAAAACCACATGGACGAATGTGATCTTGCCCTATAGCTGGTAGCTATTCCTTTACGGCACTTGTTACAGGACAGCCAAGGCATCTTTTCTTTTTTTTAACATCTTTATTGGAGTATAATTGCTTTACAATGGTGTTAGTTTCTGCTTTATAAAAAGTGAATCAGTTATACATATACATATGTTCCCATATCTCTTCCCCCTGCGTCTCCCTCCCTCCCACCCTCCCTATCCCACCCCTCTAGGTGGTCACAAAGCACAAAGCTGATTTCCCTGTGCTATGCGGCTGCTTCCCACTAGCTATCTATTTTATGTTTGGTAGTGTCTATATGTCCATGCCACTCTCTCACTTTGTCTTAGCTCAACACTTGGAGTAGACTTTGCATGTGCAGATGCAAAGTCTAAAATCTCTGTGCCCAATAGCAAGGGCCCTGTTAAAAGTAAACATTGACTCTGGGACAAGACAGCAGAGCACACAGAGGAAAGGACGACAGAACTGGATGATGAATGAATAGGTCACCAGACAGTACCAGAATTTGTAAAACTTGATTCCTTTATATGGAATAGTGTTTCTCAGCTGGGGGTCTTAGACTCACGGCGTTCTTTAAGTGCACTTTCTTCTTTTTTTCATTTAATCATTTACTGTCAAAAATATAGTCACTGTATAGTATATATGCTTTCTCCCACAATTTCTGATTACAGAAACAAACTCCTGTTGTTGGCTATTATAGAACAATAGAACTGAGTTATACATATTAGCATTTGTTACTGTGATCTACTGTTTCTACTTTAAATGCATTTTCAATGATCCACATGTTCCCTACAGAAATTCTTTAAGTCTCTATTTTCTGTTTGATGATAATCTTAAAAATTACTACAAACATATTAGTAATCATCTAGACAACCACTTTATCCTCAAATACCATTGTGCAGTTTTAGTTCTTACTCCATTTGTGTTTACAGTAGCCACAAGGAGTCATTTTAAGTGACCGCACTTAAGTTTCAACGCATTGGAAGCATGTTTGCCTGATACTAGATCAGCAGCCAGACCTCAGGTGTCCTAATATCAAAACAGAAATGCCTGTCCCTTATTCTCAGTTACACTGAAATTGAATTATTTTGCCAGTTATGAACATGCAGGTTCTCTTTTGAATGATTGTTTTCAATTAAAAAATTTTCCATAGTGTGCTATTTCAATTTTTTAATATTAGTTAATAAATGAGCTTGATTTGACAATATGAAACAACCTCCTGCTACCACGTAATATAATGAACTAGTCTCACGATTCCAGGTTAGTGTAAAAAAAGAGCAGCTGAGGGTTTTAGTCCGGGTTTTAATTTCTGCTAAATGAAGACCAGATGATGTCATTGTGTACCTTATGAGAGAAATTTCTTATATTTGAATGAACAAAGGGGTGGGAGACTTGAGTCATCGCTTGGCACAAGAAAGCTTAGGGAGGGCAAACTTGGAAGCCCCAAACAACACGCATTTAGGTTTCAAATTGCAACTTAGCCAAGGAAAACAATTACCCATCACACTGAAATAATATTGTTAATTTTGAATACTGCAGGTTTTACAGCTTTGTTTTACAGCTTTGTTGATTTTCAGCATATAATTTGGTTTTGTTCTTGCATCTGTATAGGAATGATGGGCCATATTGAGTTTATAACTAATTTTTCTTTTTTTACATAGAAGAAAAATTAAAATAAAAACAGTTTGAGTTCTCATCAATAAACCTTCACACATACACACACACTCACGCACACACATACACACACACTCACGCACACACAATCCAGGTCCAGTGTTTCTGTGAACTCTTCCAAACATTAAAGAAGAAATTCTTCCAGAGAAGAAAAATGTATAAGTGTTCCCAGCTCACTTCTGAGGCCAGTGTAACCTTGACCCCAACAACTGTGAAGAAAATTGCAATTAAAGAAAATTGCAAATCAATCTCATGAACAAAGATGCAAAAATGCTCCACAAATTGAATAAAAGTAGACTTTTCACTAGAGTTTGTGACTCGCTGATATACAAAGGAATTAGACATTTATATTAGAACAACACTATGTAGCACCTACCTGTTGTTTACATAAGTACATTTAATGAGGAAACATTTATTTGAAAAGTCAACAGCAGCATTTTCCTAGTGAGACAATTTTTTTTTTTTTTGGTTTATTAGTCCTTTAATTGTTTTTCCCACCTTGTTTAAGAAAAAAAATTGTTCTTTAGTTAGTATAGGATATGCAATATTAACATATTTTATTAGTGTTAATATATGGGTTTTTAAAAATATTGTTCTTAAGTGGATATGCATTTTTTCTTATATAATGTCAAAATAAAGACCTTTTACTAAAATTATTTGGACATTACAATATCCCAAAGAGAAAGCAGTAGGAATAATATGGTATTTATTCCCATTATATATATGGAGAAAGTGTCACAGTTAGATTAAATTGCAAAGTAAGGCAATATTTGTGTAAAGCCTTGAAATCAAGGCTAATAATTCTTATATTTTTATATTCTATCAATGTGGTTATATTTGCCCTTACTTACAGCTACAAATTTTAACTCAGTTTTGCAGTGGCGTGAACAAAGGCTAATGGTGGTGTCCTCACTGGTGAAAAACATTTAAATAATTCTAATTTTTAACCATTTCAGTTAATATTAATTGCATTTGGCTGTCAATCATCGTTTGGAAATGATTAACCAGGATCACTTTGATGAATGGAGTCATATTCTACTAATATATTATTTTAAAAACATGACTTCATTTTTTACCTGACAAAACACTCAGATAGGCCTTGTTTCTGGAAGATAGGGGTGTGAAACAAAGAGAACACTAACTGGTGTGAATAATAAAGGAAAAAAGATGGAGGTCCTCTGGTTGCCCAGGAAGGAGGATCTGAGGAGACTGGACTAAAAAAGGAAGAGAGATGAGAAATTGAAACTGAACGAGAGAGGAAGAGGCTTAGGAGCTTGTCCAGTGAGACAAAGTAGTGGCCAAGCACACCTTCCTGGAAATGGGAATGTCCCATGGACTTTCCAAAACAGGGGTGTCTGAGGGTCCGTGGTAAATTGCAGCCACTGTGGTATACTGCCGCTGTTACCCTCTAAGCCTTGGATGAAATTATTCTAACTGGCCTTGTGATGGAGATATTTCCGGGAAATCTAGGACAAGAAACCGTCTCTTCGTAGAACAAAGAACAGCCACAGGACGTGAGAAGTAAATGGCGGCTTCGTAAGCAAGAGCTGCTATAATATGCAGGAAAGCACACAGATCCGGGGGAGGGCACCATAGATAGGCCCTTTAGCCATTTTAATTTTAATATCAAGAACAAAATGACTCTTTGAGATGATGACTCTTGAATTAAATATATACAAGAATAATACCAATATTTATTGAGTTCTTCATATGTACAACTTTTCCAAGCTCTTTCAACGTATTAACATCTTTAAGTTTTACAACAACCATATAATTAAGTAAACTCATTATTTCCACTTTACAGATGAAGTTGAGATAACTTGTCGAAGATCACACGACTCTTACATGGTAGAGCTGGGATTTAAACCCAGGGAGCTTGTGTACCAGAGCATCTGTTCTTACCTGCCAAATCATACTGTCTCTTAAAAATAAAAATTAAAAATACATCTGCATTTGTTTCTCTTTTAAGGATAGTCATGCATTAGTGCAGACAATCAGATAAACAAAAAAAAAAACTGAAACAAACAAACAAAAATCTGCCTTTCTATTGACTTCATAGGCCCAAATTTATAGCTCAGCTAATATTGCCTCAGACCAGACCATTTCTCTTTCACACAGACCGCCTTCCAGGCTAGTCTCCCTTCCTCCAGGCCTAGCTCCCTCAACTCTCTCTCTAAGTGCATTAATTTATACAGTTTTTTTTTTTTTTTTTTTTTTTTCGGTACACCGGCCTCTCACTGCTGTGGTCTCTCCCGTTGCGGAGCACAGGCTCCGGACGCGCAGGCTCAGCGGCCATGGCTCATGGGCCCAGCCGCTCTGCGGCATGTGGGATCTTCCCGGACCGGGGCACAAACCTGTGTCCCCTGCATCGGCAGGCGGACTCTCAACCACTGCGCCACCAGGGAAGCACTACAGTGATTAACTTGAAACACAAATCACGTGGGTTACGTGTCTGGCCTGGGTAGAAACTACCTGACTATCTCAGTGAAGACTTCGGTAATCAGAGTACGTTCAACCAAGTCATCATCATGCCTTCCAGAATGGCTCCTTTTTGAAGCTCATTTCTGGTTAATTGGTGCCACTCTCTGCTCTCCTTCCTCCAACAGCTGGACAGTTGACACAGGTGGAGAAAACCATACTACTCCGCCAATCTGTGTTCTCCACGCTCTGCTGAGTCCTCAGTTCTGCCCTTCAGTCTTTGTGCTCCCTTTGTTTACCATCTTCTCTATATTCAGTTACCGCTGTAAACCTTGACCATCCTCAAGTCCCTAACACATGCCAGTCTTCTCATTATTATCTGATGGCATTGCTTCTCACTGGAGCAAGCAGCTTTAAGCTGCTACAACTTCCGCATGGTCTTCTCCTCAGCCCTTCCGCTGCTCCTATATTCTGTTGATACGTTTCATGTGGTAACAGCACTTCCTACCCCGTCACTCAAGCCTGCAGAAAGGGAGTCGTCCTTCACCCCTCACCAATCCTCAATCAATTACAAGCCCTTTCCCGATACCTACCAAATCCTTTCCAGATTTGATATTGCCTCATCATTCCTTCTAACACTGACCTAGGATGTCCTTATCAACTTTTAGAAAGTAGTTGCCATTGTTTTCTTTTGGTTTCCCTGCATCTGTTTTCTCTCCCCCTTGAAATGTATCACTCACATGTACAGCCTTTTTGAACAAGTTCAAATCCAGTTTCCACCACACCATGCTCCCTTGAGTTCCCTGTGTTCTGATGTGTAGGATAAAATGTAAGCTAAGTTCCCTTTTTGGTTGTCCTTCAGTATTTTATGGTTTCATGGTTTCATCAGGTCATGGTTTCATCAGGTTTATGTATTTTAAAGCCACTTGTGTTTTTCAGCTCTATGGCATCAGGACAAGATAAAGAGTCTTGGCATCTTGAAACTTTTTTTGCCAGCCCTGAATGGCTGGATTATCTTTATGTCTCTCAGCCCTCTGCTTCAGAATGAGAGAGGAAAAGGCAGCAGGAATTGAAGAGGAACATGTATTTTTGTTGTTGTTGTTTTCTATTTTCCTGAACTTACGATCCAGCAATGGTGGAATAGGCAAGTGACTTGGGCTCTTTATAGAATTACCTACACAGCTGGCACACAACAAACACAGGCTCATTAGACACGTTTAAGTAAAAACACGGCATATGATAAAAGAAAGTTACCAAACAAATTTTTTTCCTTTGCAGGAACCATGTAATATTCAAGTGAAATGGCTTTTGTGGTGCTTTCATGTATCCTGGCACCTTTGGGTGAGGATGTCTCTTTGTTCCCGAGCTTGTTCCCACATGTTCGTGCAGGCACAAGTTGTGTTAAATGCACGCTATTAGAATTAACACCACATATTTTGGGAACTTGTCATGTCTGAGAACAGGAGCTTCCTCTTTTGGTGGACTGAGGCATATACTTGCTCGTTTCAGTTCACTGCTTCCTTCCCCAAAGGCTTATCATCTCAAGGAAACTGACAGCTCATTATTTCAGAACTTGGAAGAAGCCCTGGAATTGGCAAGTGTGAGCCTGTCTTCCCCACCAAGGCTGCCTCCCTGATCCTCAATTCAGTTTTACTCAATTACACAAATATTTATTAATTGATTTAGGTTCAGAGAACTAGGCGGGGTGCCTCAGGGAGGAAAGGGAGCATAGACACAACTTCTGCTATAAGAAGTCTTATGATAGGGGCATTACACAGCCCCCTGTACTATAAGGTATAGTAACGCATCCTGAGATGGACAAAGTGCTCTGTGAGAGGAACAAGGAAAAGAAAGGACACCCCTAGTGCCCTTGACCACACTCTACACAAGGGTCCGTGCAGCTCTGCCCTTTCCTAGCTGAGCAGAAAACTCATCTCAGAGCCTTTTCTTGTCTCTCCTACCACAAAGAGTTGGACTGAGAATTAAACAAAATATTTTATGTGAATTTCCTTAGTAGAGTATCCCAAAGATAGTGGGAACTTAGCAAATGTTAGTTTCTTTTGCTTTGATGGTATCTTTGAGATGGATTCTCCCCAAAATGGGTGTGAGGTTTTCAGGCAGAGAAGGGGCCTGGAGACAGGCATTTTGGGCAGAAAGAAGATCATGAGAGGACACAGAGGTGGGGAATGGATTTTGTCAAGGAAAGAGCGAATGCTCCAGTTTTGCTACTTGGAAGTAAAGAGATGGACTTGGAAAGGTAAGTAGGGGCCAAACTGAAGGGGCAGCAATATCTGGGTAGGCAGGGTGGTGCAGTGGTCAGGCCTGAGCTCTGGAGCCAGATTGTTTAGGTCTCACTCCTGGCTCTGCCCTGCCTATTCACTGTGTGACCCAGAACAGACTTCTAACTCTGTGTCTCAGTTCCTTCACCTATAAAATGAAGTGGATTAAAAGGGTTAAAATTTGTAAAGCAATTGGAAATGTGCCTGGCGCATAGTAAATGCCCAATAAAAGCTGGCCAGCTCCTATTAGCAGGCTGAAATATTCATCCTGAAGTGACATAGCCAGAAGGCATGCTACAAATGCATGCCACTCAGAGGACCTTTGATCTGCCTTTACCAAGTCAATGGGCCTTTCCCATATGAGAAACGGCTCTGCCGTTTACCTGATTGAGATAAGCGGAGGTTTCTTAAAAGAACAGGTGTGAACTGTTCCTCAGACTTTCGATACCTGTAGGCACCCCCCACCTCCATGAGGCTCCTTAGTTCCACCCCCAAAGGAGGACTGTCAGCTGCCGACTGGAACCTCCTGCCAATAGCAGACATCACCTCTTCCTTCTTGCTGGTGGTTAGAGGACCAAGGGTATTGATCTCGGAGTGGCAGCAGTGAGCATTGGTGTGGAGAGAGATCTTAATTCCCTGGCCAGGAACTGAATCTAGATAGCCTGGATGAAAACCAGTCACCACACCCCCTGGCTCTTGCCCCCAGCGAAAAATGCATTTCTCATGGAAGCAAAAACTATAAAAACAGGCACAGAGTTTATTATTAGAGACATAGCACAACAACAAGTGGGAGAGCACACAGAGAAACAGTTTGTTTAGTTAAGACAGAAACAAGGCAGAGATGCCCACCCGGAATGAAAGGGTGTGGGCGTCCTCCCTAATGAGGAGAAGTGCAGTAAAGAGGCCCGTTAAGTCACTTATACAGGGCAGTTCTTCTGGGTCTTTGTTTACCTCTGGCCAATTATCTGGTTTCTTTTTCCACACCTGACCTGCCCTAGGATCCTCCCCAACATGCGTGCGCAACATTTTTCCAAGATGGATTCCAGCCCAGAGGCCTATGGGGCAGCCTTAGCATCATATATTTTGGGGTGGTGCCCCCTCTTTTTTGACCCCCAAGAAGACTTTCTGCACATGTGCAATGTCTCCCTTTCCCGAAGGTTGGGAAATATATGACGTCTTGATCCTTTACTCAAACAAGGGTTAGCCCCACTCTGTTCCTGCCATGACTGTTATCTTAAGGTGTCCACAGGAGACAAAGCCTGGTTATTTACCATGTTTCTGTTGTTACTTCCATTTCAGAGAGCAAACAGGAGGCTGACTGTAAGTGCCTAACCTGGAGCCCACCTATCTCCTGTCTCAGGAAATGCAAACAGGAGGCTAGTTGTAAGTGTCCAGCCTGAAGCCCACTTTTTTCCTGCCTCGGTATCGTGCTAGACAGAATGATGACTAAGTGGCCAGAGATCAGCTTGAATAATAATATAATAGTTCAGATTTTCAGGAACTAAAATCCTCACTTTCACAAAGAAACTACCGGAGCCCTCTGAAACGACTATTCAGAGATTAGAGACCTGCCCAGGCAAGCTCCAGTTCCTGTTCCCTTCATGGCTGCTCTCCAGAGGCTGTATGTATCGAGGCGCCACCCACAGAGGGATGTTCTGGGGCCCCGAGCCAACTTCCCCCAGACCTTATCTCTAGCTGGTTCATATATTTGTGGGATACGTCTGTGTCCTTTGGGTTAAGGGCATGGATCGCCTCTGAGTAAGAGACAGGTGGTTGGGATTAAATCTTTTGCTTTCAGAAAACCCATTAAGTGAAAACTTCAATCCACACATGGTGTGGAGAAGAGAAATTATATCCAGTGCTAAAACTGGGACCTAATCTCTCAGCAAAAAGAAATTAGGAGGGGAACCGTGTGTGTGTACTATAACTCTATGGTGAAGTGGATGAGGGTGAATACCACACCTTCAGACTAGGCATAAAGGTACTGGGGAAACATGAAACCCAAGGACATTTGGAGAGCCCTGTCCTTCTTATTGTACAGTCTTGAAAGTGGACTTAAGAGTCGGTGGGGGGACAAACTCTTTTGGACTCAGGTGCTGAGCGGACTGAACTTAAGTGCTTGCTGATTGCAGGAGAACTGAGAAATGGTACCCGCCCAGGGCCCATGGGAATTCACAGCTGCTCCTGCTGTGGGAAAGAAGCTACCAGTCCAGAGGCCACCATGTCCTTGGCAAGTTGGGTTCAGGTGCAGCCCCTCCCACTGGAAAAGAGGGACCTTCAGTCCCAGCCCACTTGTTAACAATCTACAGAGACGTCCTGGATCATTGCACAAGCATCATCCCTGGAGCCTGCACACTGGAGAACCACAAGTTTTGATTGGGGAGGGAGAGTCTGAGCTCTGCTCTCGCTCCAACAGCAATGGGGGGTTGCGGAGGACCCAGGGGCTGTCACTGCAGCATTCTGATGATCATGGAAACTACACCCATGTCACCCCGGATATTCAAGATGGTGAAGGGTCCCAAACCACACCCTCAGAAAACAGTTAAAAATACTTCAGAATGTTTAGCTGGGACGGACTAGGCTCAAGTTTAATGGTCACACAGAAGAAAGAAAAGGGACTTATTCAGTGTAATTCCAGACCTAATAATAATGAGCAAATTTCACCTCAATATAAAAGCAAACGAAAACACAATTAGGGCTGCCCAGCAATGGATGAAATGGTACCCTTCAGAGTCCTCTATCACTGGAGGTACCGAAGCAGAGCCCGGGGGCCATCTGCCAACCAGTACGTAGGCGATATTTCTGCATTGGGTGAGGGTTAAAGTAATAAAGGAAGTTTATCCTTGACCCACACTTATCAAGGCTGTTTTTGCTCTTTCAATGACCCAAATTCTTACATTGCTTTAATTTTGCTTCCTAGAACCCCAGAGAATTAAAGAGTTTTGTGTTGCTTTTCTAGGTTCTATGAAGGATCTTAGGGATCATATAGATCAATCTCACCCAGTTTCGCTGATGGAGAGACTGAAGTGCAACTGTTAGGTGGCTTCTAAGGTTACATATTTGTTAAGTGGTAGAACGGCAATATGAACTCACGACCTGGAGTACCATGATGGTTTCCCAACTGGTTTACTTCCCTCCATTATCTCCCCAGTGCTATTCATCCTACACATTCTACACATATACCAGATTGATATTCCTAAAACACAGATCTAATTATGTCATTGCTGTATTTAAACCATTTCAAAAGCTCCCTGTGCTCTTTAAAAATATACTTAGGGTTCTTTATTACGGCATTTAAGGTTCAACCTTCCTGGTTTTATCTCCAATTCCAACCCCTAAACCCAGTCCTTTTCATACACTAAGATGTTAAATGAGTATTGAATACAATTGGTTTTGGGAATATCAATTTTATTTCTTAGACTATTTCTTGCCATATTCCTCCTTTGTAGGGTTTGCTGATCATCTGGTTGTGACAAACCTCAGAATTTTTAAAATGTGCTGTTCTTCAGGAAAATCAGCACAAGATACCATGGACCATGTTTTGACCAGTGTTGCATTAAGGGAGCTTCAAATGAAAGCCCATAAATGTTGGAGGAAAAAATCCTACTCATATCCCACTTCCAAGAATTTCTTAATAATTCCTCTTTCTTTCACCATAAAAATAAATCAGAGCTTTTAAAACATGCCTTCCAGATACCGACTTCTCAGAAATCACTCTGCAGTTGTGTGAGAGCATGCGCCTTCACAAGACCAACACTAACATTTTTAGTATTTTAAGAGAAAAGATCAAATCCCTGAATGCATTTCAAAGCCAAATTGAAAGGACTCCTCCAGAAACACTGAAGACATCTGTAATTCTGGGCTGTAATAGGAGTGAGAAAATAAAATGTATTAAATCACAAATGAATCTGAATTCATGACAGTGATTACGTCGACACTGCTCTTACAGCCATCGTTTCCATTAGTGACTTGCAATCTATACTCGCCAACTTCCATGTCAAATGAGCCAGGATCCTACTCTTTTTAGGATGAAAACTGGAATGACTTGTGATGGACCTGTTATTTGCCAGAGTGTATGAGTTAGCTTTTGCTTCCTAACAACTTACTACCCAAACTTAGTAGTAAGCTTAAAACAGTATGTATTGGATTGTCAGAGGGTGGTAGACCTGCACTCAATACCTCAAACAAACCAAAACATAAAACTGAACTTATTGCTGACATAGTAGGGAAGAGCTATGTTGATCAGGAACGGTCTCTCCAAGCAGAGCAGACTACTGATCTTACAGAGAGTTTGGGGAAATCAGTGAGGTTCATAGATGGGTGGATTTTCATGGTCATCATCTGTTTAATCATGGTTACTTGAATGAGACTGTTGCTCAGAGGTGTGCTAACTGGAGTGAATTTATTCCAGATTGACTGATTTACAAAAGTGAGATGTTAATAATACGCATGGGTTGGGCTTGCAAAAGCAGGTTTAATGAGGCAAGATGTAGTTCATCTAGTAAATGGGTTTAAAATTGATATGGTGGTTATTTGTTTCCATGGCTACAGAAACATTGGTCTTTTTATAAGAGTGTATAAATTAGGCAATGCCAAAGATGATTTCCAATGATCTCTGCTTCATGCTATCGTGACTTGTGCGATTCCCTCCCCTTGAATGTGAACTGGATTTAGTGACTTGCTTCTAACAAACAGAATGCGGTAGAAGTAATAAGATGTCACTTCCAAGATTAGGTTAAAAAAAGACCACGGCTTCGGCCTTGGGGGAGTCATCTTTCACTTGCTTTCACTTGGATTTCTCACTTGGGGGAAGTAAGCTGCCATGTTGTGAGCAGCTCTGCTCAGAGGCCCATGTGACAAGAAACTGATATTTTTAGGTTTTCCCTCAGGTGATCATATAACTTTAGTGATGATGTAATTGCACAAGGAACACTGCCTAGAGAGCCAGATGCGTAGACAGCATTGTAAATTATAATCTGAGTTGTATCTAATTTCTCAAGTGGCCATTGAAGCTCTTGCTTCCTTTAGCGACTTGTTTATCTGTTTCATTTTCTGGGTTCTTGCCCACACAAACGCTCATACTAGCTTTTAACAGACCATGTCCATCTGACCATGCCAACTTCCACTCTAACACAATGTTTTTTCCATATGTATTAGTACTCATCATTGCAAAGAAAATTGATTCCAGCTCCTTCAATAACAGAAAAACTGATCTTGAAATTCACTGTAAGAAAAAGAGCAAAATAGACAATATTCAATCCACTTCTCCAACCTTATAAAGGC
Organism: Delphinus delphis; assembly: GCF_949987515.2. Taxonomy (NCBI): domain Eukaryota; kingdom Metazoa; phylum Chordata; class Mammalia; order Artiodactyla; family Delphinidae; genus Delphinus; species Delphinus delphis. The sequence continues at coordinate 37,197,149 of NC_082693.1, read as the reverse complement.
AATTCTTTGTCTTCACGTTTGTTGCACTAAACAGTTGTTCAAAATTAAGAATCTTGTATGGTTTACTATGAAGCAGACTCATTAAATGTAATTTATATAACTGGTTATTGTAATGCTTCCTTCATCAAACTTTCTAAAGAAATATCCATTGATTATTATGTAGCATAAAGAAATATTATTTATAGGGAAAAAAGGAGTTTGTAGTTAAAAAGCCAGTAACCAGTTCCTTTTCAGAAAAAATAACCTAAGTCCAATCCTATTTCTGTGGAGACAAACATCATATTAAAGTGCTGCTGAGAATATTTTTTCCAGAAATATAGCATATTGTTAGTGTGAATGAGAGTATTTTATACTTCGTAAGTATTTATTTTGTCTATGGATATAGGGAGAGTCTTATAAGTAAAGAAGGAAGAGATGCACTGACTATTACTTAGAAATTTTAGTTTTTTTTAAATGCTCTTTTTATATCTGTATTATAGTAAAATCATTCTTAGAGGATGTCCCACACTATAAGATCAAGAATATAAAAACATCGATTTAGATAAAATCCACCATAGACTAAATAGTATTGAATTCCATGTGATAATAGTTACCTTCTTATACAGTATATTATATATTTTGTGTGCTTTTGTGTGGTATATTATATTTTCATGTGCTTTTTAATGCAAAATGGAGTCAAAGAAGCTGGTAGATACTTAAGTAATCAGAATTTTCTGATGGTTTCTTGTTCATAAATGCAGCATATACTTCAAATATCTATCAAAGCCTCAAACCTAGTATTTTTATAGCAAATTAGAAGTACAAGGGATTTGCTCATTTGTTTCTTCACAACAGCCATATAATATTTTACCCCTAAGAAAACAATATATGAGGAAATTTTATAGAGGAAAGTTCTGATTATCAGAGGGTTATGGCTTGCCCAGAATCAGTCAGCCAGCGAAAGGACTAATCAGAACCACACTCAGGTCTTATGGCTCCAAACACGTTCTTTCCATTTCGTCACATATCTTTATATATCTTTACCCGCCAGCCTCCTATAACCATTCTATTTCTCACGTCCAAAGGCACTGAATCCATTCTTTGAGAACCGCACATGGGAAACGTAGTATGTATGAGTGCTCCCTCAGCAATCACAGAGCCCAGTGAGCCTTCACAGTCTAATCACTTGTTAATTATATTAGCAGGCATTCTGAGGGTGTGGCAAATCACAAATACATAATGCATCCTATTGAATAAACTCAAGACCAAACAATAAGCATCAAAGTTCCTTGGTGTGGGGCATAGTTCTCTCGTCTTGAATTCGGTATAAACATGTACATACATTTGTTGTTTGTATTCTTTTGAATATTCTTAGTAAAACTTCATGTTTTTAAAACTCATCATAATATGAATAAGAGAAAGACCCTTGTATCTGTAAAGTGGTTTATAGTTTATAAAGCACTTTCAAATGCATTATTTATTTAGTCCTCCCACCAAGTTGTGAAGTAAACAGATAGCAATTGTCCTCATTTTATAGACATAAAACCAAAACTCAAAGAGGTTTATATTCCCTTGAGTTTAGACAACTCTTAGGTGCAGGAGGCAGCTCACCTAACATAAGAGCTGGAAGGAGCTTCCTTAGATATTAGGAAGGGCAGGATTTCCCAGTGTGTGTTCTGTGCCTCACTGGTTTTGTGAGATGCTCTATAGCAAGGGGTGCAGTGCTCCAATAAATCTAAGAAACACCGCATATTATATTCCCTACTTGAGAATCACAATGCATATTGGCATAAAAAGGCTCTGAGATGTATTATTTTTTTTTAAGTTGATTTTGTTCAACTCAGAGTTTCCAACAATTGACTCAATCGAGCAAAACTGTTTTGCAAAACGTTGACCTAGTGTAACCCTCACATTAAGGAGATGAGAGAGCTGATGTTCAAAAATATAAAATATTTATTTAAGACAACACAATTACTTACATTAAAGTTAAGGATGGAACTTAAATCTCCAAATTCAGCCTCAACGTTCTTTCTAATATCCTACACGGCTTCTCTGTACTTAAATGCTTCTCTATTCTAGAAAGAATAATTTGGCTGGTCTTCATATTCAAAATTAGAGGCATATTTTGAATAAAAATCTTGTAAAAAGGAAAAGAGACCATCCTTAGTTCTTAATTCACTTTTGTGCTAATCAAAAAAATCTCGATGATAATATTTGCCATTCCCCTGTGCCAAGATTATTAATAATTTTTAAAGCTTTTAACAGACTTTCAAGTTAAATGTTTTTACAGATGAAGTCACTGAGGCTCTGAGAAATAAAATAACTTGAGGAAGGTCATCCATTTATTAAAAGGAGGAGCCATGATTTAAAGTTGAGTCTATCTGACTTCAAACCTGTTCAGCAGTAACATTCTGAGGACCCCATTTTTGGCTTTCTAAACATTTTTATTGGAGTATAGTTGATTTACAATGTTGTGTTAGCTTCAGGTGTACAGCAAACTGAATCAGTTATAAATATACATATATCCACTCTCTTTTTTTTCCCCCATGTAGGCCACTACAGAGTATTGAGTAGAGTTCCCTGTGTTACACAGCAGGTTCTTACTAGTTATCTATTTTATATATAGTAGCGTGTATATGTCAATCCCGATCCCCCAATTTATCTCTCCTCCCTCCCCCTTGGTAACCATAAGTTTGTTTTCTACATCTGTGACTCTACTTCTGTTTTGTAAATAAGTTCATTTGTACCCTTTTTTTTGATTCCACATATAAGTGATATGTGATATCTGTCTTTCTGTGTCTGACTTACTGCATTCAGTATGACAACCTCTAGGTCCATCCATGTTGCTGCAAATGGCATTATTTTGTTATTTTTATGGCTGAGTAATATTCCATTGTATATATGTACCACATCTTCTTTATCCATTCCTCTGTTGATGGACATTTAGTTTGCTTCCATGTCCACTCCTGGGCATATACCCAGAGAAAACCATAATTTGAAAAGATACATGCGTCCCAATGTTCATTGCAGCACTATTTACAATAGCCAGGACATGGAAGCAATCTGAGGGCCCCATTTCTTTTCAAAGAGATCCTTGAAGGCTGACTACTCTCCTTTTCAGATGACGACTACTGCAATAAATTTTAAAGGGTAGGCAAATCATACAGGCAGAAACAAAACAATAAAACCTCTACATAGATTAAGCAGAATGGGAACAAACAGAATACGTAAGGAAGGGAAAAGTAGGTAGTTATAACTGCAGTAGACACCATATGCATTCTCTTCTTAATGCCTCCAATTCTGCAATAAGTATTTTTTAAATATAAGACCAAAACCCTGCAGCACTTTTAAATTTTCTTTATACTATAAACCAAGCTAGCAATCACTGGCACAGTAATGAGGTTTGTCAGAGGATCAGTATTTCAGGTCTAATGGAGCCTCAAAGGTCTTCGGCGTTTAACCAGGACTTGAATTCCACCTGTAACATCCCCAAAGGTGGTCATCTGTAATGAAAGGACATCTTAACATCTCTGGAGGGAGGCCATTTTATTATTGGACAACTCCAACTTCAGGAAATTCACTGACTAGACTGTATACCACTTAAAAGCAGGATGCATTCCCGTCTTGCTCAAACTACATCCCTAGTGTCTAGCAAGAAAGAATCCATCACTAAGCCTTTTATTTTTTTATTTTTTTGGCTGCATTGGGTCTTTTGACCTGTGTCCCCTGCACTGGCAGGCAGATTCTTAATCACAGTGCCAACAGGGAAGCCCTTTCTTTTACTTTTTTGAATGATCAAATGGTACTGACATGAAATATTTCTTCTTGTAATGTTTATCCCATTATTCTAACTCTGTTTTCTGGGCAGAAGTTAAGTGATTTTCCCAGAAGGTATACCTGGGCAAGGTACCTAGGAAACAAAATAAAATCTAGGTATCTTTTAAAAATTGATATATAATTCAGATACTATAAAATTCACCCCTTTAAAGTATAAAATTCGGTGGTTTTGAGTATATTCAGAGAATTGTAAAACCATCATCACTATCTAATTCCAGAACATATATATCACCCCTCCCAAAACATAACCCTACCCATTACTAGTTATTCCTCATTCCCCCTTCGCCCAAATCCCTGGTCACCACTTTCTGCTCTATGATTATGGACGTTCCATATGAATGCAATCATATCATATGTGGCCTTCTGTGTCTGGCTTCTTTAGAGTAATATTTTCAGGATCAACAATGTTATCGGATACATCAATACTTCATTCCACTTATGGCCAAATCACGTGGATATACCACATTTTGTTATCCACTCATGGGTTGATGGGTATTTGAATTGTCTCCACTTTTTGTCTATTATGAATAATGCTGATATGAACATTCATGTACAAATTTTGTGTGAACATATGTTTTCAGTTCTCTCGGGAATGTAACTGGGATTGGAATTGCAAGGATATATGGTAACTCAATGTTTAACATTCTGAGGAACTATCCACCTCTTTAACAAAGCAGGTACATCATTTTATAATCCTACCAGCAAGGTCAGAGAGTCACAACTTCTTCACATCCTCATCAACACTTGTTGCTTTCTATTTTATTCTGTTTGGTTTTTTAAATTATAGCCATCATAGTGGGCATGAAGTGGTATCTCATAGGGTTTTGATATGCATTTCCCTGAAGACTAATAATGTTGACCATCTTTTCATGTACTTATTGGCCATTTGTATATCTTCTTTGGGGAAATGTCTATTTAGATTCTTTGCCTATTTTTTAATTGGGTTGTCTTTTTATTTTTAAGTTGTAAGTGTTCTTTATATATTCTGGTTAAAAGTCCCTTATCAGATATACAATTTGAAAATATCACATTCTTTGACTTGTCTTTTTATTTTCTTGACAATACTCTTTGAAGCACAAGTGTTTTTAACCATGAAGAAATCCAACTTGTCAACTTTCTCTTTCATTGCTCCTGCTTTGGGTGTCACATGTAAGAAACCCTTGCCTAACAAAAGGCATGAAAATTTATTCATGTTTTCTTTTAAAAGTTTTATAATACTGTATCCTATTTAGGTATGATCTAGTTTGAGTTAATTTTGTATATGGTAGAGTCCAGCTTCATTCTTTTGCATGTGGATATTCAATGGTCCCAGCACCACTTGTTGACAAAACCACCCTTTCCCCACTGAATTGTCTTGACGTTCTTGTCAAAACTCAATTGACCATAAATTTAAGACTTTATTTATGGCCTTACAGTTCTATTTTATTGATCTATATGTCTATTCTTATGCAAATACCACACTATCTTTATAATTGTAGCTTTGTAGTAGTTTTGAAATTGGGAACTTTCAAGACTTCTTTCATCTTTTTGAAGATTGTTTTGACTATTCTTGGTTTTGTGCATTTCCATATGAATTTTACAAATTCTCAATTTCTACCAAACAAAAGACATATGGGATTTGATGGAGATTACAGTAATCTGTATATCAGTTTGGGATGCATTGCCATCTTAATAATGCTAAGTATTCCAACACATGAATATGAGATGTCTTTCCATTTATCTTAGGTCTTCTTTAATTGCTTACAACACTGTTTTGTAGTTTTCAGTATACAAGTCTTGCACTTTTTTGTTAAATTTGTTTTATATAGTTTATTCTCTTTGATGTTATTGTAAATGAAATTGTTTTCTTAATTTTATTTCCAGATTGCTCATTGTTGCTGTACAGAAATATAATTGATTGTTGTATATTGATCTTTTATTCTGCAGTCTTACTAAATTTGTTTATTAGTTTTAATAATTTTCTTGTGGATATATTATATTTTCCATACGCAAGATAATGTCATTTGTGAATAAAAATAGTTTTATTTCTTCCTTTCCAATCTGGATGACTTTGTTTCTTTTCCTTGAATAATTGCCCTGGCGAGAACATCAGTACAATGTAGAATAGAAGTGGGGAGAGCAGACATGCTTGTCTTGTTTGTGATCTTAGGGGGAAGGCTTTCAGTCTTTCACCTTAAAATATGATGTTAGCTGTGGCTTTTTGTTCATGCCTTTTATCATGTTAAGAAAATTTCTTTCTATGCTTAGTTGGCTGACTGTTTTGTCATGAATCATTATTGGATTTTGTTGAATGCTTTTTCTGCATTTATTACAATAATCATGTGTTTCCTGCCCTTTTTTCTATTAATATAGTATATTACATCGATTTTCATATGTTGAACCAACCATCCATTCCTGAGATCAATTTCACTTGGGCATGGTGTATACATTACTTTTTATGCATAGTTAAATTTGGCTTGCTAGTATATTGTTGAGGATTTTTGTGTCTATATTCAAAAGAGATATTGGTCTATTGTTTTCTTTTCCTGGGATTTCTTTGTCAGGTTTTGGTATGAGAATAATACTGGGCTCATAGAATGAGTTGCGAAGTTTTCTTTCTTCATCTTGTTTTTGGAAGATTTTGTGGAAGTTTGCTGTTAATTTTCTTTAAACATTTGGTTGAATTCACTGGTGAAGTCATCTGGGCCTAAACACTTCTTTGTGGGAAAGTTTTCGATTACTAATTCAATCTCTTTAATAGAAATCTATCCAGATTCTCTGTTTCTCTTGAGTCAGTTGTTTGTGTTCTAGGAATTTGTCAGTTTTATCTGTTAACACATTTATAGGCATACAATATTCCCTTCTAATCATTTTTATTTCCATAAGGTCAGAATGTTCCCTGTTTTGCTATTGATTTTATTAATTTGAGTCTTATCTCTTTTCATCTTGGTAAATTAAGCCAAAGGTTTGTAAATTTTTTCAAAGAACAAACTTTTGGGTTTGTTGGTTTTGTTGACGTTCTCTATTATTTTTCATTTCATTTATTTCTGCTCTTATCTTTATTATTTTCTTCCTTCTCTTGTCTTGGGTTTAGTTTACTCTTCTCTTTCTAGTTTCTTAAGGTTGTAAGTTAAGGTATGGATTTGCTTTTCTTCTTTTATAATACAGACATCTACAGTTATACTTTTCTCCTGCTTACGGTTTTAACTATATCCATGAACTTTGGTATATTGTATTTTCATTTTCATTCATGTCATAGTATGTTCTAATTTTTCTTGTGATATCTTTTTTGACTCAGTTGTTTAATAGTGTGTTGTTTAATTTACACATTATTCGTGAGTTTCCTGTGTTTCTTTCTGTTATTCACTTCTCTTTTCTTAAAGTTTATTTTTAATAATATGGCTTTTTCTGCATTTAAGGTAAGATTTTTTTTTGAATTTTATTGTTATTCATTTCTAATTTCATTGAACTGTGGTCAGAGAGCTGTGGTCAGAGAACATACTTTGTATTTTAATCTATTTAAATTTATTTAGATTTTTTCTCCCTTCAGTGAATGCCATTATATTGAATATCATGACATCTTACATTAAACTTCCTAGCAGAGTAGCTATTTAATGTTTGTTGAATTAAAGTCATAAACTTTTCCCCGGATATCAAGTCTAACATAGTATCTTATATAAATGTAGCAACCAAAACTATTTTGAAAACTCTGAAGATTTATACTATACAACTGTGTTACCCAAACTTAACTGACAATCAAAATATCCTGGGGAATATTTTAAAACTGGTGCTCATGCTAGTTTTACAACACTAACAGGGACCACTCTATGAGGCTCTGCCTTCAGATCTGTTGAACAGGAGACCACCTCTACATATGCCACCAACAAATCTGGCAACTGGCCATTTCCAATAAGAGCACTGTGTTTTCCTTTTCTTAAATATTGCCCTTAAAAGATCTGGAGTTATTTCTAATTTTCACCACATGACTTGTTAAACGTTTAAAACCTCTTATAGAATGTGATTCAAATTTGTCATTGACACAGATTGGAGGTACAATATTCTGGGCTAAAACATAACATCATACCATTTAAATAAATATTTACGTAGACCTTAAGAAAGTTTTAAAAAAATACATAAAATTGTTTCCTCACAAGTGAAAAGTAAATGTGTCACCATTGCCTTTATTATATCAGTAAATAGAGAAATAATAATGGGAATACACTGGAGGAAATTGAATTCTATTTGGTACATATTTGTTAAATTAAATAAAATAGAACCCAATTCTCTAGGCAAATCCTAATTTCAAAGGTATATTCTTCCCATATACCTTCAAGATGTCCTCAAGCTCCCAACATTTTAAAGTTTGACTATATCTCCTAGACTGTGTCTTAAACAACGTGTTGTCAGGTCATGTCTCTTGATCCTCTATTTAGAAAACAGTGGCCACTTTATTCAGATAACCTATTTCCCACCTTAAGAGAAAATATTGATTCTGCTTTTATTCACTTTTAACCCATGTTACAGAAAAGACTTGGAAAATATGTAAATAAAATAAAGGGAATCTTAATAGAATATAAAAGAAAACTGTCTAGACTCACTAGAAACAACTCCATTCCCTTTACACCTAAAATGTGAAATTTATAAGAAATTATTTCAGAGAAAAAGAAATATGACTGAAAGCTTATCAATATTGTGAGGAAGCCATTCTCAAGCCTTTTCTCTCCTCAACCCAGATTCATACATGAGACACTTTCATAAATATAAAAACTGATGTAAATGCTTCTGAGTTGGGTCTGAGCATTATGTATAATTCTCCTCCATCACTTGCCAGATATCACAACCAATAGTATCAAATTTACGTGTCCAACATCCAGTTGAGAAGTGCTGCAAGAGGAAGCAAAGGAGGAAAGGCTACCAAGATTTAGTGTACGTCTAATATGTGTCAGGCTCTGTCACATGTTACCCTAATTAAATTCACACTTCTGTAACTTACAATCCACCATTAACCATAAAAGAGCTAAATTAGTTTTATTATGCTACATTGAGTCCAGGATAATGTAACATATTTATCCACAATAAGAAGTGTAAGGTAGATGAAAGAGAAGTTTCACTTAGCAGCTGAGTTCTGATTTCCACCAAAGGACTCTTCTCTGGTACCATCTTTATAACTTTGGTTTTCTGCTGTTTTTGCTTTTTTATTTTGAGATAATTTTAAATTTACAGAAATACTCACAGAACTATTGCAAAGAATTATTTGATACCCATCACCCAATTCTGCCATTTAAGTGTATTTGTCCCACTTGTTTTATCATTCTCTCTCTCTCTCTCTCCCCTTAAACACTTCAGAGTGTATTTTCTAAGACCATCAGGAAATTTAACAGAATACAGTACTATTTTCTAATCTTTAGTCCTTATTCAAATTTCTCCAGTTGTCCTGATAATGTCTTTTATAGCATTTGTTCTTGGTCCAGGATCTACTCCAGGATCTGCTCTGCATTTACTTTCATATCTCCTTGGTCTCCTTTAATGTGGAATGAATCCTTAACCTGACTTTGTTTTTCATGATATTCACATTTTTAGACTCTTTTTTTGAAGATGAAAAGATTTAGTTCTAAATAAATTTTTAACATTGACTGACTCAACTTGTTTATTAAGTGCTTTATATTCCTAAGATCTCTTACCTACAGTAAAAGGCAATATCAAATAAAACAAATGTTCAAAAACTGGTTACCTTTATAATTTTTTTAAAAGTCCAGTGGTTTTAAAGAATTGGGATTACAAAAGGCTCTGCCTAAGGCTAAATTGATTGTTGTTTCTTCTGTTGCCTGGAGACTAAACCTATTGATCTAGTTTTCATTGTTTTATAATTAATGCAGAAGAGAGATGAAACTAAGTGAGTGGGAATAAAAGCATTACATGAACTCAAAGTGTCCAGATTCAAAGGTCATTTGTTACTAGATATGGATTGGAAAGAAAATTCGTACAACTAAGAAGAACAGAAAAAGCCATTCTGCTTTATTAAAATATTTTAAAGAAGCCAATAGATGGTTCAAAATATTGAGCTAGCTTCTTAGTCTAATAAGCGGTACTCAGTATAAATATTTATTGGACGAATGAAAGAATAGTGAAAACTACTCAGAGAGTGAGACAAGGCTAAGTGCTCTAAATAAGATAAGAAGAAATCTTGTACCTGTGGCAGACACTGTCAGTGTCCCACCCTGTGCTTTTTTTCTGGAGGTCACATGTGGCTTTAGGGGGCAATTTCCATACACGCTGGTGACTTCCTCTTCAAGCTCACTGCCTAAGAGTCTTCTTGGCCTGCATGCAGGGCAGGCCAGAAAAGTGGGTAAGTCAACACCCCCAGGAGCAAGCCCCAGCCACCAAGGGGTAGGGGTTGGTGGATAAATATTCCAGCTACCTCACCCTCAATGGGACAATTGCAAGGTATCTTATACAGAACTTCTCAGAGTCATTGGTGGGATCAGCTCCGGTCACTCACTGTGATAACTTGTTCATGAATGCACCGTTTACTGGCTGTCCTTCTGTCCCTGTCTGAGGCTGGCAGAGTTACAAAAGAGACTGAATGTTTCTTTGAAAATTGAGGACCCTTGGGAAAGTACAGTCCCTGCTGTGGGAAGAAATGGACCTAACCAACACGTTTCAAAGGAACCAGCATAACGTACATGGGAACACACCTTGAAGGTGTTGGACTAAGGGGTTGGAGGATAAGGTGACGTAGGGAGCACTGATTGACATAGGGGCACTCTCCCATGACTTAGCATCTAGCATCTGAGCAAGGATACCTGGTGTCAGTCCTAATGTCACTGCCTGAATAGCTTCCCAGTAAAATGAGGTGGAGATACCAGAACTTCCTCAGCAGAGTTTTAGAAAACTGCCAGAAGAATCAGAGAGGTGGACATGTTCGAATGGATTTACATTAAAAGAACAGAGAACCCACCAGCTTACTATTATATTTCCCGAGAAAACCCAAGGGCACTTCCTTCACCAAAACAATGTAGACTGCACCAAGGAGGAGTGTCGCCACTGTTAAGAGGCTCAGGACTTCCGTGGGCCAGTGCTGATGGTGGCCAGAGCTGGTGCTATTTTACTGGGCTCCCTAGTGGCAATGGGATGAGAAGATTCTGGAATATCAGAGATCGGGTGGAGGAAGACAACCATCAGAGGCAAGGTGGGCATCATTCCCATAATGGGAACTAGGCCAGAAAGGCAAAAAAAGAGCATGAAGTGAGATAGATGGACAACTAATGAGGGTGTTGCTTGACTTTGCAACAGAGCTCAAAAGAGCTCCAAAGTGGGTGAGCAGAAAGCTGATAGAACCCACAGTAATGGAAAATTATGAGCCTTCACCCAGTTGGCAGACCTGAGTCAGTTCTTCACCCAGTTGGCAGACCTGAGTCAGTTCTCAGGTCCAGAGCTCGTTGATTGAAAGGGAGGACAAGTCCCTTTGAAGAGTGACTCTGCGGTGCCACCACTTAAGTATGTGCAATAATTACACCTAAAGAGACCTGTGGAGGGTAATACTCAGATCTTTCAAGGGCTATTAGACATATAAACTGAGCTTATAGTAATAATAATGGGAAAAATAATGGGCAAGATACCATGATGGTCTCCCTGTCAGAGTGAAGCATATGGAGGCCAGGTGATAGAATCCTGGCCCAAGTCTACCTTAGAGTGGGTCCAGTGAACTCCATGTGCTTGTTCATCTTGTTCCTGGTCCCTGAACACATAATCAATATGGATATCATGCTGTCCTGCTGACATTATGTTAATACACTTTGTGAGCAGGAAATGGTAAATACTCTTTTATGCCCTGGAAAGAGAGATTCATGTCAGAGAGTGGGGAAGGGCTATTAAACCTCTTTGAGGGGCCTTTTAATCAGTTCTGGCATCATGTTTGGGAAATCTCCTCCAAGGTGAAAGATAAGTTGTTGCACATTATAACACCCACCACTATGAAAGAGACACAGCCCTTGGTAGACCTCTTTGGAGTTTGGAGACACCATAATTCATACCTCAAAATACAGCTCCAACCCTTTTATCAGGTGATTGGAGAGACTGTCAGTTTTGAGTAATACCCAGAGCAATAAAGGCTCTGCAAACATTCAGTGTGGAGTGCAAGCTGTCTTGCCGCTAAGGCAGATCCCATGGGACAGAAGTAAGATAAGGATGCTGTCGGAGTCTCTGTCAAACCCCAGTGGGAAAGTCTCAACACAGACTCACTCAGAGTTCTGCAGCAAGACCCTGCTGTCTGCAGCAGACCACTGCTGTCCATTCAAAAAATCAGCTTCAGGTATGCTGCTAGGTAGACTCTCTGGTCATTGGACATCAAATGACTCTAAACCAGAGCGTTCCAATCATGACCTGGGCCTTATCAGATTCATAGAGTTATATATTTGGATAGGCACAGAAGAAATCAATTGTTTGATGAGAGAGATACATTTGGGATCAGACCAAAGCAGGTCCAAGGGCGTAAGTATAAAATATAAACAGCCTCGACCTGCATTTCACCTACCCAGCTGCACTACTACTTCTCCCTTAGCTCACACCTGTGGCCTTGTTGGAGTTTTCTTAAAACAAGATAAGAGGAGAAGAGGAAGATACTCAGGCCTAAGTCACAGGTGGGTCATCTTAATGCATATACTGGTATGAGCATAAAAAAGACTGATGCTGCTGCATTGAAGTCTCACTCAGGAGTAGCCTTGGAAGGAAGGAGTGAGGGGAATCTTCCCAGCACACAGAGCTTTTAATGACACATGTGGCCATCGACCTTGCGTGGAGGGAGAAATGGTGTGAAGTAAGGATAAACTCATGGGCAGTCACAAATGTCCTGGCTGGTGGGTTTAGGAATCTGGAAGGAACAAGATTAGAACACTGGAGACCAGAAGGTCTAGTCTAGCATGTGGCTAGACCATTAATTAGCAGCAGCCACAAAGAGTACAGACTCTTTTCTTATGTTAATGTCTATTAAGTGCCCATCCATCTCAGAGGAGGCACAGAATAATCTTTTCAACGGGGTGACTCGCACAGTGGATATCAGCTAACTTCTGTCTTTGGCCACCCAAGTGCTTGCAGAATGGGTCCACGAACAGAGTAGCTATGGTAGCAGGGATGGCGACTATCTATAGGTCTAACCGCACAGACTTCCTCTCATCAACATTGATCTAGGTACTGCTGTTGTTTATTTTCTTTCCTGTCAACAGCAGAGACCAGTGAGGGACCACCTTGTGGGAGACCGACAATCTACGTGGTGGCAAGCTGATTACATCACACTTTCCCTTCCAACCTGGAGGGGGCAGCAATCCCTTTTCTTTTTCTTTTTGATTTACATATTAATTGGTTGAAAATAATCCTTATTTTGCCAGTGAGGAAACTGAAGAGAAGTGACCAGTCAGAATGCCACACACTGCTGGAGAAAGTTTTGAACAAATTTGCTGGAATAGAAAGAGTCAGCTGCTTCTTCCACAACGTACTACTCCTTTACCCAGTGTTTAAAAGGATTACTAGCATTTAAATTCCACACTTGATGTTCACCCCATGCAACCTGGCCTGAATTTTCAGTCTTTTCTGTTCCATTCTTTCCTTTTAGGGCAAGCTATGGAACTACCTTCCATAACATGAAGCTAAGGAGAATCTTCCATCTCAGGCACCGGGAAAAAAATTGCCTGGTCCCTGGACATGTTTTCAAGTTTTGTTGGGACTTATTTATGCTCAGTGAATCCCATCGAAAATTTTCTTTAGCTCTGCTGTCATTAATTACTTTTCTCCCCCTACTGATCTACCAGCATGAGGAACCTAAATTAACCGAATGGTAAATGTAATTTTAAGTTTAGTGGAAATTTTACTATGTGCTTTGGTAGAGGCACTTCATCCCCATCTTCAAGGAATCAGAACTTCTAAATCATCAGTGCATAGTGCTTCAGGGACCAGAAGCATGGATTTCCCAAGTGGATCCCTGGAATTGATGGTTAAGGAAAAAAATTGATTTTCTCTTGGTTTCCAGACCTATGTCTTCTAGCTGTGGGGGACATAGCACAATATGATGGCCTTTGGTTCAACATAAATATTCCATCATCAAAGGCAAATATCGCCCAATCCAGAAAGGTGCTGCCTCTTAGCCAGAGACCATGCCCGTGTTCTATGAGGCCAGTAGCTTCCAGGTGAAGTGCTGTATTATAGAACCAGTAAACACATGCCCATTATTTTGCTTTCGTCACCACTAAATGGATTCTTTGATGTGAGGACATATTATATTGAATCATTTGTTGGTATCTCAGACATTCCGTGAGCCTTCGAATAATGGTGCTGGCAGAGGTACTGTGGCCAGGGAAGTCAAACCCATTCCTAGAATAAGTTATCAATCTCAAAAAAGGAAAATTTCTCTCAGTGATAATATTATATTGTTTAGTGTTCTAGAATGATAGCTGATCACCATGTGTTTCAGTGGGTTAGTGTATCATAGCAAATTATACAAATATTGAATACATCTACTAACACCACTAAATCAAGAAATTAAGCAAAACTTAGGTTTGGCAAGTATTCAAGGGACGGCTGTTCTGAAATTTTGCCCTAAGAGACTAGAATTTTTTATTTTAAATTGTTTTTAAGTTGGATTTTCTGAGCCCCCGAGTCAAATGAATTGACCCTCTACCCCCCTCTACTGGAAGATATTGGTACTCAGTGATCTAAAAAAATAGATAATAAAAACCCCCTTGCTGAGGTCTTATAAACTACTCGGAGAATTCCAATATTCTCCTTTTGCTACCAACTATAATTTGCCAGTGCTAATTATTTTGATTTCATATTTTCTTCATAACCTCTGGAAAAGCACTGAACAATTCATCTCTGATGAATTCTTAAAATTCTTAAGACCACATATTGAAGAAAAGAAATAAGAATTTTGAACTCTGATTAGATAAGAGTAGACTAAGAATTCACTTACTTTTTTCAGTTATCATACTTGCTCAAAAAGATACCGTGTAATGATTCCTTCATTCAACAGACTTCACTGACGGAACTCAAACACCTTTTTAGATGTATCAGACTAAGCCTGCCGTTTCCTTTCTCCCTTCTTTCCTTCTGCCTCCCACTTCCCCATCCTGCCCTCACCACTGCCCCACCCCTGCCACCCCCAAGAGCAGTATCTAAGCCCCTTTCCAGCCAGTGACCACTGCTCTCTTCTAAATCAAGGCGAGAGAACGATGTAACAACATCGTAACTAAATGCGTTAGCAAGTGAGCAGGAAAAAGACAGGGCACAAAATCATTAACAGCTTGCTTAGGGTTACAAATTGCAACCTTTCTTAGAGCATTTCAGTTAACTCTATGAAAATGGTGTACACAGAAAAGGAGATTCAAAACTGAGACCTAAGACCTCCATGCTTATAATTTCTTTCAATCAAGCCCCTCCCCTTTTAAAAATTTTCATTGAAGTATAGTTGATTTATAATGTGTTAGCTTCAGATACACAGCAAAGTGATATGTGTGTGTATATATATATATATATATATATATATATACACATACACACACACACACACACACACACACATCTATTCTTTTTCATATTCTTTTCTATTATAGGTTATTACAAGATATTGAGTATAGTTCCCTGTGCTGTAGAGTAGGTCCTTGTGGTTTACCTATTTATACCTAGTAGTGTGTATATGTTAATCCTAAACTCCTTATTTATCTTTCCCTCTCCCCTTTTCCCTTTGGTTCAATCAAGCCCCTTTTAATAGCCCATAGCCCCACAGTTGCCATACCAGACCTGTGGGTAGGGCCTGACTCAGAGCTTTGCTGAATAACCAACTACTCTTTTAAGGCACTTCTGGCATTTTCTTAAACTTGTGCTGCACACAGGCAGCCCCTTTTACTTCCCATGAGCACAAGGCTATACGATGTGCAGATTCAGAAACCTAATCACCAAATTGTTCCTTAACCCGCATATCCAGCAGGATGCCCATTCAGATTACACCTCTTCTAATCCCCTCTCAGATCACTGCCAAATGTTCCAGCTTTGACCAGTCGTCGTGTGTATGGGGTCTTTATTCCCAAAAGAGGTTTTTAAAGATTAAGCTATATGATACTGCATTAAATTAATAAACTTAATCTTCCTGGATAGCTGACTGGAATTGGCTCTATTACTGCATATCACATATCTTTTTACTGGTCTTCAATTATCTAGTTAAAATTCTTAATGCTTTTGTTGAGCAAGCTGCCTCAAAGATTTTAAAGTATTCCCTATAAAATATAATTTGGATTCTGAAAAGAGCTAAGAATGTGACAATTAGTATTTAAAAAGTCACAGAAAAAGGCAATAAATAGTTTAATGCTAAGATTCAGCTTAAAGCAATTCTGGAAATTTCAAGACTTCATAACTACTACTTGCCTCTAGTTAGAATGATAATAATTTCTAATGATTCCTATTAGAGACTAGAATAAGAATTTTTAAAAAACAATTGGAGACCTCATTTTCTTTGAAGACAGAGTTCTTAATTCTCATGCCAAAAATCCAGGTCTGGTGCATGGTAAAGATTTACTGTAATAAAAGGGGTTCCCTTCTGGGCACCACTGCCATATCCCAGCAGCTCTTAATGAGCAGCGAACACCTGAAGGTCACCCAGTCCTAAACTCCAATTCACTTAACTGAAATTCATTCTCCACATACAGTCAGAATTGCCTCTCTAAAATGTATATTTGTCTTGTCAGTCCCTGTTTAATTCATTCAGTCGCTACATCTTACCTTTATGAAAACCTATCTTGTTCACCTAAATTTTTCCAGCACCTTGTCACACATAATAATTATTTGTCACACATAATAATGATGGATGGATGGATAGTTGGATGGACGATGGATGATTGAATGAATGAATGGGAGGGAGGGTGGGAGGATGGATGGGAGGATTCACATATATATGGGAGGATGGGTGGATAGATGAACAGGACGGTGGGTGCAACTAGCAAATTTTCAGTACAGCAGACTTACAGCTTCATAAAGGGTTTGGTTGCAGCAACTGTGGAACCTTTCCCAACTCCCCAGTAAAATGAGTATGATGAAAGAAAAATATGGAAACTCAGAACACCATAAACTAATATTTAAATACAATCTAGTTGTGTTCAGAAAAATATACCCAAGCTTTGCCTACTAATAGAATTAGAATTCATCTCATGAAAAGAAGTACACTTGAGACAAGCAAACACATCTTCACCAAATGAAAGTAAATGAATTGTAAATGAATTAAGTGCCAACTTAAGTTTAAGAAGAAGAATTGCAGGGAAGAAGAAAAAATGAATTAATGAAGATAAGAGCTGATCTTAATTAGTTTGCATAAAACCAGTAGACAAAATAAACTGTATGTTAATAAAATCAAGAGTTGGTTCTCAATGAGACCAATTAGATAATTATACCTTTGACTATACTAATCATGAAGTTGGAAGCAAATTAAATGCACTTCAATATTAGAATGAATTTAAAGAATCATGCTCTCTGCACATAATACAGTAATAGATCTGAAAAATCTACAGCTACATGAACCAACACACTTGACTCTCACAAGCAGAATGTTAGGCAAAGGACTCCATACAAAGAAAAAGTATATATTGTATGCTTCCATTTATAAGAACGTCAAAATACTCTGTGGTTTTAATAACTAAGATGGTGGTTACCTTTAGGGAGAATGATTTTCTTTCATTGGTAAAGTGCTGTGTGTATCTGTATGGGGTGGGGAGGGTCTTGAGATGCTGGTAATATTCTATGTCTTGACCTGGTGGTTACATGGCTATGTTCAATTTACCTTAATTTATCAAGTGATACACTTTGATTTATGTACTTCTCAATAGATACGTTATATTTCAATTAAACCTTTTTTAAAATGTAATCAAGAACAGAAAACTTTTTAAGGAAAAATATATTTAACCCAGAGAAAAATATCAAAGTATTAGTAATGTAAATAGTGAATCTTTACTGAGTACTTACTATATGCACAATATTATGCAAAACATTGTAACATATTACTTCACAACAGACCTATGAGGCACCTACTTATTAGCCCTATTCCATGAGTAAGAGGAATGATTCTTGGAATAGTTAAATAACTGCTAGAGGTCACACAGCTGAAAGCCCATGTTCTCAAACACTATTTTACACTGCTTCAGAATAACTCCAATTCCCAAGACACAAACAAGTTTATATTTATTGCATTCTGTGTAAATTGCTCTGGAATAATAGTTTCCAAACTTCTGGATTTCACAAACCATGAAAGCTGAGGGGAAAAGTTGGAGAGACCAAGATGGAATTACCAGCTTTTAATCTTTTCTAGTAGAAACATTCTTTATTACCACTTATCATCACAATCATTTTGAAAAGAATAAAAATGCTAACACTGAGAGTATAGGAGGTACATAATCTGAGAATTAAGAACTATCCTTTGAATTAAACCAAGTTAGGTTTTCAAACCCATTATATTTTCCTTATTTTTCTCATTATACCAGGGACTTATGAGAACTTTGCTGTGGATCAGCATTTGGGGTACACTGCTGTCTATTGGGGTTGTGTTAGAGAAATATCCCAATACATTTTATGTTGACAGTATAATCCTAAAATCCTAATCCAAGCAAGATAAAATAGACCAATATAACCAATGAATGCAGACTCAAAAGTTCTAAATGAACAATTGAGCAGATAGAATCCAGACTTATGTTAAAATAATAATAAGCATTTATTATTTCAGGAATTTCAGGGGTTTTAACTTTTTATTAAAGTCAAAAACAATAAAAAATACAAGTTATCACTCACTCAACGCTGAAAATTCTTGCCAAAGCAATAAGAAAAGTAGAAATAAATATTATCTACCTTCTTCTTTTCACTCTGGGTTTGGGTGTATTCCAGAATTTTAAAGTTTTCTTATTTTAGAAAAGTTAATTTACTATATATCATGTATTAACAAAAGCTGATGCATATTTCTGTAATTAATGGTATTTCTACATTAAAATGTGTGAATATTAACAGAATGGAAACATAAAAACAGTCCCACATCCATTCAAATCAGATTTTAGTCCCTAAACTTATAAACTTTCCATTGTCAAACTGAATTGCAGAGAAGAGATTGTGAACTATGATTAAAGGAGAGACCAAATTATGATACCAGTAGATTCTCTGCCTAGAAAACTCCAGAGAATTAACTCAAAAATTATAATAGGAATTCATCAAGGTGATCCCTTATTAAAATGCTTTTGTAAACACCAACAAAACTCAGAAAACATAATGGAAAAGATAGTTTTCATAACAGAAACAAGATCTTACATAGAAATTGGCTTAACAGAAGTGTGTGGTAATTTTTTTGAAGCAAATTTCAAGGTTTTACCAAAGAAAAAGGAATAAATTAAAAATAATCATGAATAAATCCAATTTAACTTGGTGGGAAGATTTTATTTTATAGAATTGTTAATTCTTCCAGATTAAAGTTACTAAAATGTATTAAAAATATTATATAAAATAAATGTATAAAATTCATGATATTCTACTCAATTACCTAAGAATGAATGTTTTAGAGTTTGGTAAAAATAATTACAAATTTCATCTGGAAAATAAACAAGAATAAATAACAATTTTTTTAAATAGAGGGACTTCCATTATCTTATAATATTTGTTCACTAGAATATATACCACAAAGCTATAATAATAAAAACAATGGCAATGATGTTGAAATAAAACAACAGAAATATATGTTCCTTTGTAGCTCTTGATAGAGTCACTTTTGGAATGCTCAAAAATCCACTGCACATGTTTGGATAAACTTGTGAATAGCTTTTATTTTGTGACTTTTGCCAAGACTATTTTGTTGTATATACCTAAGTTACTGAATACCACAAGTTAGTTCCTTCAACCTATAGTTAACTTGAGTTAACTTTAGCTTAACTCAAGTACTATCACCATTCACCAAATTTTCTTTTTATTCTTTATCCAGAGAAATTTTTAATTTTATAATATTTTCAGAAAATATTTGAGCTTATATCTAGATAACTAAATGGTAAACATGTAATTTTGTTGCACTTTCATTCTGGACATGTACATCTACAATGTTGCTGGTAATAGTAAAACATACAGAAAAGAAAATATCTCTATAAACAAGATTTGTTTTGTGATATATTTCCTTCTAGGGTAAGAAATAAAGGTGTTGTCTATTCCAGATTTTGGAAAAATCAGTTAGACCTAAGGTCATTCCCATTTGCCTACCCTGAGACCTCAGTAATTGCTACATTTGTCAATGATTAAACCTCAGTTATAGGTAATGTTTGTTATCTATTCTCATTCTACCTTTTAACGATTTCTCTCTGTAAAAAGTCATAATCGAGCTACTAGAAGAACTTCATCATTTTGTGTTGCAGATTGGCAAAGCTCCATTTTCATCCTTGTTTCAAATACTAAAAATTAGAATAGCTCACAGTGGAATGGGACATTGGCAAGGCTTTTAAGAATTTCACATGTCCTTTGAGATCCCCAGTTCTTCTACACTCAACATTTTGCTGCAAGCAAGGTTAAACTTCTGCAGACTCATCTGCCAGGAAACAGAGAGCATCTCTAGACCCCTATGTGCAGTCTACTCACTGTGAAGGTGGTCCAGCACTTCCCTCAACTTTCAGAGCAATGCAAAACAAATTTCCAACTGTGCTACAAAACATTCTTTGTATAATGAAAACAAATGACATCATTCAAAAGAAATAAAAATTTGTCTGTGAAGCAAAATGACTTGAAGTAGGTTTTGTTAGAAATTAAAATTCAAAATGTCCTGATAATTTTGGTCAATGGAGTGATCTAATAAAAGAAACTGAATAAAGATAAATTCTGGCAAGTGTAAATAAAAGTTGGACTAGTACAGGATAAGGTAGATGCATTTTATTAGCAGTAACATGGGCAAAACAGACAGCAGGGCTTGAGTCAGTGGTAACCTCAGGATGAATCAACAGTGACATGACCTTACACTCAGTGGCAGACACATGGTCTGACCTCACCAAGAAAGCTGTCTTGCGCCCTGGATGTCCCTAGTGAAAAGGGATAGAGGTCAACTCAAATGTGTGAAGAGGAAATTAAGCAGGATTTGGAAACTTGACCTCAAACTATATCATGTGAAAAAAAATCAAGTAAAAACTAATCAAGTATAGAAGTCCAAATGGGAATACGAATATTATCTTCCAGTACTTGGTAAGCTGTACTCTTCATGCTTCAGAGGCTGTAAAAGAGACTGATAATGACTCAGTACAAGGAAAAACTTCATAATCTTCAAAATAGCTCAATAACGGAAACATTGCCTTGGGAGTTTCATATCCCTAGAGAAGCACAAGCATGGCAGGGAGTGGTGAGTGGGGGAAGGTGGATCATTCAACAAGGCTTTTGCAGGAATCACAGGGAGTTTGGACTAAATGACCTTTAAAGTCTCTCCCAACCTGAATCCTGTGATTCCTTTACTCTAAACAAGTATTTAAAAGCAGCCAACCATGAGGGCACATTTGACATCTTAACGCCATTAAATCACCTCAATTAATGGACAGAAAGCTAGCCAGCAGTGAAGCCAGACAGGGTTCAAATATTGGCTACTTGGTGACTGAGTAGATGTGGATTAATTCTTAACCTCTGGGAGCATCGGTTCCCTGTATAATGGGGATAACAGCATGCACCCTGTAGGTGATGCATGCAAGAGGTCTAGCTCCAAAAAGATTCTCAATCCACAGCAGCTATTACTATTATCCCCCTAGAGAATGTCTGAAAAACAATAATCCGGTAACAATAATGCAATACTGAACTCAGCACAACTCAATGAACTTTATTGCCTTAAATGAAAGAAAAATACTGACTAAATCTAAGGAGTAAAAAGAAAAAATTAATCTCAACTTTAAGGAACTGAATGAACTTATTATCTATGAAACAGAAACAGATTTACAGACATTGAGAACAGACTTGTGGTTGCCAAGGGGGAGAGGGATGGGGGAAGGATGGATTGGGAGTTTGGGATTAGTATTAGTTTTAGTATTATTAGTATTAGTTTTTACCTCCTTAGGTGGGTTTATTCCTAGGTATTTTATTCTTTTTGTTGCAATGATGAATGTTATTGTTTCCTTAATTTCTCTTTCTGATCTTTCATTGTTAGTATATAGGAATGCAAGAGATTTCTGTGCATTAATTTTGTATCTTGAAACTTTACCAAATTCATCGATTACTTCTTGTAGTTTTCTGGTGGCATCTTTAGGATTCTCTGTGTGTAGTATCATGTCATCTGCAAACAGTGACAGTTTTACTTCTTGTTTTCCAATTTGTATTCCTTTTATTTCTTTTTCTTCTCTGATTGCCATGGCTAGGACTTCCAAAACTATGTTGAATAGTAGTGACAAGAGTGGACATCCTTGTCTTGTTCCCGATCTTAGAGGAAATGCTTTCAATTTTTCACCATTGAGAATGATGTTTGCTGTGGGTTTGTCATATATGGCCTTTATTATGTTGAGGTAGGTTCCCTCTATGCCCATTTTCTGGAGAGTTTTTATCATAAATTCGTGTTGAATTTTCTCAAAGCCCTTTTCTGCATCTATTGAGAAAATCATATGGTTTTTATTCTTCAATTTGTTAATATGGTGTATCACATTGATTGATTTGCATATGTTGAAGAATCCTTCCATTCCTGGGATAAATCCCACTTAATCATGGTGTATGATCCTTTTAATGTGTTGTTGGATTCTGTTTGCTAGTATTTTGTTGAGGATTTTTGCTTATATATTCATCCTCTTTTATAGCTGTTAGAAGTTGCCTATGTATTGAGGTGCTCCTATGTTGGGTGCATATATTTTTATAATTGTTATATCTTCTTCTTGGATTGATCCCTTGATCATTATGTAGTGTCCTTCCTTGTCTCTTGTAACATTCTTTATTTTAAAGTCAATTTTATCTGATATGAGTATTGCTACTCCAGCTTTCTTTTGATTTCCATTTGCATGGAATATCTTTTTCCATCCCCTCACTTTCAGGTTGTATGTATCCCTAGTCTGAAGTGGGTCTCCTGTAGAAAACATATATATGCGTCTTGTTTTTGCATCCATTCAGCGAGCCTGTATCTTTTGGTTGGAGCATTTAATCCATTCATGTTTAAGGTAATTATCGGTATGTATGTTCCTATTACCATTTTCTGAATTGTTATGGGTTTTTTTTTTTTTTTTTGTAGATCCTTTTCTTCTCTTGTGCTTCCCACTTAGAGAAGTTCCTTTAGCATTTGTTGTAAAGCTGGTTTGGTGGTGCTGAATTCTCTTAGCTTTGCTTTTCTGTAAAACTTTTGATTTCTCCATCGAATCTGAATGAGATCCTTGCCAGGTAGAGTAATCTTAATTGTAGATTCTTCCATTTCATCACTTTAAATATATTATGCCACTCCCTTCTGGCTTGTAGAGTTCCTGCTGAGAAATCAGTTTTTAACCTTATGGGAGTTCCCTTGTATGTTATTTGTCGTTTTTCCCTTGTTGCTTTCAATAATTTTTCTTTGCCTTTAATTTTTGTCAATTTGATTACTGTGTGTCTCAGCATGTTTCTCCTTGGATTTATCCTGCCTAGGACCCTCCTCACTTCCTGGATTTGGGTGGCTATTTCCTTTCCCATGTTAGGGAAGTTTTCGACTATAATCTCTTCAAATATTTTCTTGGGACCTTTCTCTCTCTCTTCTCCTGCTGGGACCCCTATAATGCAAATGTTGGTGTGTTTAATGTTGTTCCAGACATCTCTTAGGCTGTCTTCATTTCTTTTCATTCTTTTTTCTTTATTCTGTTCTGCACAGTGAATTCCACCATTCTGTCCTCCAGGTCACTTATCCGTTCTTCTGCCTCAGTTATTCTGCTATTGATTCCTTCTAGTGTATTTTTCATTTCAGTTATTGTGTTGTTCACCTCTGTTTGTTTGTTCTTTAATTCTTCTAGGTCTTTATTCTTTAATTCTTCTAGGTCTTTGTTAAACATTTCTTGCATCTTCTCAATCTTTGCCTCTATTCTTTTTCCAAGGTTCTGGATCATCTTCACTATCATTATTCTGAATTCTTTTTCTGGAAGGTTGCCTATCTCCACTTCATTTAGTTGTTTTTCTAGGGTTTTATCTTGTTCCTTCATCTGGTACAAAGTCCTCTGCCTTTTAATTTTGTCTATCTTTCTGTGAATGTCGATGTGAGCATAATTTTTATTACCTTGTATTTACCAAACTCTGGTTGAAAGTGTCCATTATGGTAATGCTGTAAATACAGAGACTTCCTAAAATTTTCCAAGATCTGTTCTTTAGGTTCAACTGCAAGTGTGTAGAGCTGGATGATAGAGTGGGGGCACCTATGACCTCTGCCTTAAAGAGACCTGGATTCTGGTCCAAGCTTGGCTCTTGTGTCATCCTTTTCAAATACAAATAAATCATGTCACTCCTCTCCTCAAAATCCTCCAGGGCCTAAAAGCACAGAGCTGGTACCATACCAATCAGGCTCTATATGATGTGTCCTCTCCCCTCACTACTCTCTCAGATCACATTCCCTGCCACACTTTCCTCCATCTATCCATTCTGGTCACATTGACCTTTGAGTGTGAGTCTACCTCAGGGCCTTTGCACTTACTATTCTATTCACCTGGAATGCTCTTTTCCCAGATCGTCACATAGTTCATTTCCTCACCTCCTTCAAGACTCTGCTCAAATGTCACCTTCACTGAACATTCTACCTAAAAGAGCACTGTCCTTCATCACCTTTTGTCCATTACCTTGCTTAATCATGTTTTCTTAACACTTACCATTACCTGACCTACTATATATTTGTTTAATTTTTATCGAATCTTCCCCTTCCCATTAGAATATAAATCTATGAAAGCAGTGACCACATCTGTTTTGCTCACTGCTATAACCCCATCATGTAGAATAGTACCTAGCACCTGCTAGGCACACAATAAGTACTTGTGGAATGAATGAATTAAAGGAAGACCTTGGACAAGACTCGCAAGCCCACTTGTGTTCCAATCTGTAAAACGAAGAGGTTGGATCAGAAAATCTTTAACTTCTCTTCATATTCTAACATTCTATGATTCTTTAGTTTCCTAGGTCAGTGTTCTCAATCATTATAATAGAAAAAGGAAAGAAAAAGTTGCTAAGGAACAATATGCATCTGAGAGACCAAAAGTTTTAAGTAAATATGAGCTTATCATCACTAGAACTTAAAGCGTTGCTCATAGAAAAAAAACATCTGTTCAATGTGGAGGGCAAATTTGTGGTTTCTGGTGGCAGGGGGTAGGGGGCAGTGGGGGGGAATGGGTTGGGAGATTGAGATTGACATATACATACTATTATATGTAAGGGTAGATGGCTAATAGGCACCTGCTATGTAGCTCGTGGAGCACTTCTCAATACTCTGTAATGACCTGTATGGGAGGGGATGTAAAGAAGAGTGGATATATGTGTATGTGTGGCCAGTTCACTTTGCTGTACAGTAGAAACTAGCACAACATTGTGGATGAACTATACTCCAATAATAATTTTAAAAAAAGAAAAGAAAAAAAGAAGCCTGACCAATACAATGGCATATAAGATCATCAATTGTAGAACTTGGAATTTCAGATCATTCTGATCTTAACCCAGTATATTTCCAAACCGAATATTGGCTAAGACTGGGCCATACTAATGAATAACACTTTCTCCTTATCTAGAAGTGAGTTGTAAGAACCAGTGTAATTGTGCTGTTCCATCCACATGCATGCTTATCCCACAGTTCCTGCACAATATTTTTTTTTCAAAAGACATGGAGAATGTTGCACTATAATAGAAGAAATAAATAGAGCATTCTCAAGTGACCAGTTTATTCATTTTATGAGAGAGTACATATAATGAAATGCATTTTTGCTCAGAAACGAAAAGGGTCCTCTCTGCTATTGTCAAACTTGTTTTTATAAACTCCTATTTTATATCTTATTTTGATATATCCATCTTGAGTACCTTATTGTCAGGTCTTCATTGGTAAACACCTTCCCAATGACAGTATAGTGTGTACTCAATTTTGGAGCATGGAAAATACATGTACTTGTTTTGTACCTATTTATATAAAATTGACATCTTTGTGCTTTGATGTTTCAAAAATTTTAAGGCTGTAATGAGGAGTCACACTTACAATCATCAATATATTCTCTACAATGAATATGCTCCCTTAATTAAATCATGATGCTGAAAACACACCCACACACACAAAAAAAAAAAGGAAAGAAAAAAAATCTGTTCCCAATCAGTCTGCTAAATATATCTCTCAAAAGACACCATTGTAGATATCTAGATGCCAACCTTTCTCTGGGAAAGAGACAGAATTTTTCCACTGTATTGGTGGCAACTCTTTGACACGCAACTCTTTGAAGTCTACAATCACAAACCATCTTCATTTTGGAAGATTCCAGAGTTGGAGTGTGTCTTAATCTCTTTGGCTGCTGTAACAAAAATAACATAGACTGGGTGGCTTATAAACTACAGAAGTTTATTTCTCACAGTTCCGGAGGCTGGCTCAAGACGCTAGCAGATTTGGTGTCTTGTGAGGGTCCACTTCCTGATTCACAGACAGCCACCTTCTCACTGTGTCCCACTGTGAAAGGGGCAAAGGAGTTCCCTGGGGTCCCTTTTACAAGGGCATTTATCTCCCAAAGGCTCCCCTTCCTAACACTATAACATGTTTTTTTTGTATTTCAACATACGAGTTTTGAGGGGACACAGACTCTTCAGTCTATACAAAGTGGAGTAAGAGACAACTCATTCCTTTAAATATCACAAAAAGAATTCAGGGTTTGGCTACTTGAAATATGTGAAGATGCACGTCCTTATATCCTGAGACAGCCAGTCTGAAGGGGGGTTCTAAAAATGGTGGACCAATCAGATTGTCCTCAGCCTGCAAAACCTTCTTTGCACTGGGTCATCATGGTCGTCATTTGCCCTCAATTACCGTAGATCCTTCTTTCCATAATATGTTGAATAACTTTAAAGATTGTCTTCCACGAATGTTTAGGGGTACTGTCACCCCTACTTTAGAGATGACAAAACTGAGGATCAGCTAGAATAAAAAATTTGACCAGGAATATTTTCCTTCTTGTACGAAACTGTACTCTGGGGCTTAGAACACAGTAGAACATAGAGTATTTATCGGGTGGATGGTGGAGTTGTGAAGCTAGAATTTAAACCCAGGTGTATCTGGATTCAAAGCCAGTTCTATTTTCACTCTACCCTGTGGCCCCCCGGGGCTCACATGTCAGGAAGGTCAGGGGTACCTGAAGTGCAGCAGGATAAACCCAGTCTTCTGGAGGCTCCTCCCTCCATTGCCTCTGTGACTCATTTGTAGCCAGAAAATGTCTATCTTGTTAGAATCATGAAGAAGTAAAATACAATGAAAATTAAAACAAACAAAACAAAAACATCAGGATGAAAGCTCAGGAATTCTGTTTCAGATCCTGCCTCTGAGTCTTACAATGTATCACTTAGGCTCCCTGAACCTCAGTTTTCTTGCCTGTAAAATGGTATAATTAGTCTCTTTCTCAGAGGGTTACTGAGAGGACATACTACCTGGCACTTAGGATTTTGTAGGCCCTCAGGTTTCGTATTCATTATAAAACACTCATGAAAAGACCATGATCTCTACAAATCTCACAGTCAATTTGCTGTGCCAGCTTATTCATTCATGAGACAAGTTACCACTAGAGGACACCGAACCAGCAGGAAACTCGGAAAGAACTAAACTGGAGACTAAGACCAGTATTTGTGCTGGTGGCTTCTCCCTACTGGTTGGATTGTTAAACTGCATTTGTTGTCCTCGTGTTCCCTTCGGTGGGGGAGACTTGGAGAGAGCAGATGTCCTCTGAGGATTACTAAGCAGTCCAAGGCTGTAAGGAAAGAACTCTATTTCAGCGCTGTGGTTAGGTGGCAGCATCAATATTTACAAGTGTGTCTCATCATTACTGCAACAGCCACAGAAAGATAACCAACTCCCCCTGAATTTTCTAATCGACTGGGTTCTAGACTTTAATCCCAACGATCGGAGATCTCTCTGTGTCTTTGCCAATATCCTGAGATGGAAACTTCTGGCAGCCTCACTGTATAAGTTTAGCAAGAAAATGTAACTTGTATTTGTCTTTCTCATGTAAAAGATATTTATGTACATATGTCGTATACACGCTTGTCCCCTGTTTCTTTCCTGACGCTTGTACAAAGGAAGATGAAATCTCTTAGAGATACCCGGGCAGGAGTTACCAGGAAAGGAAGTCAGAAATGAGAACTTGAGGTCACCCCTTGTATTTGTCCTTAACACGAGGAAAAGTATTCACCCTCCCTTCACACTCAATACTATTTCTAGAATTTTACATTTTAGATTGCAAAATCCTTAACAGCGAAGATGGGATTCTGCGGTCTAACACTTAATTCAATAAAGGTCCCCTTTCCAAAGGCTGATCCTGACTAGCATATGATTTTTTACACACACTGAGACATTTCTGAGAGTGAAAGGGGGTGTTAATGATGACAGACAGCAGGCATAAATTGATGAGTTTGTGATCACTTCGTGCTTAATTGTGCTTAGAAACTATCCAACTAAAACATTTACTATCTTAATATTTTACCTAAAAAATTCTCCTTGGAAAACCTTTTAGGTAAACTATGTTTGTACTTATTCTATACAAACAAGACTGCCCTGGCCCCCAGGGCAAGTTGGTATCTGCCTCCTTGAAGGTGGGTGGAATGTCTTCTCTCTCTCCCTCTCCCCATACCTTCCTCCCTCTCTGGTCTATTAGCCCTGTGAGCTCTTTCTTTAAGGAGGGTCTCTCTGGGGGCTACATTTCTTCTAAAGACTTCTTCCTCTCACTCCCTCTGGGCACACTCTACACAGCTATGCTTATGTTCTCTCTAGAACTGCTTTAAAACTCTCCTATGTTATTGTCATTTCAAAAAAAAAAAGTGTTTTTGCTAGTTTTCTATTTTAATTAACACTTAAAATCCGTTTTTGCAAGAATGAAAATGACAAACCAATTATTCAAATCATGTCCCCTAATAAGTAAAAATTTGCCTTTGTTTGTTAAGATGAATATAGAAATAGAGACAGAGACGGTCTGTCCAATAAGTAGATCTGGTTGCTGGAGACAAGAAGCAGATGGCTAGGGCTTCCCTGATGGGCAGTGGTTAAGAATACGCCTGCCAATGCAGGGGACATGGGTTTGAGCCCTGGTCCAGGAAGATCCCACATGCCACGGAGCGACTAAGCCCATGCGCCCCAACTGCTGAGCCTGCACTCTAGAGCCCGGAAGCCACAACTACTGAGCCCGTGTACCACAACTACTGAAGCCCGTGCACCTAGAGCCCGTGCTCTGCAACAAAAGAAGCCACTGCAATGAGAAGCCCGCGCACCTCAACGAAGAGTAGCCCCCGCTCACCGCAACTAGAGAAATCCTGCGCACAGCAGCGAAGACCCAACGCAGCCAAAAATAATAAATAAATAACATACATGTTTATTAAAAAAAAAAAAAAACAACAAGCAGATGCCTGAGTGACAGATGTATGTAAGTCACATAAGTGCCCACCACCAATTGGATAATTTCCTATGAACGATCTAGTCAGTGTGTTTACTGGAAAATCCCACTGAAAGGAAATGAGAATTAGGAGTGCACCTGAATACTACGTATTAAAATTCAGACTAAATGAGGAAGTAGAAAGGAAGTAATGGGGCAAAAAGGGGGATGAAGAAGACCAAGGACAAAGGCCATGCTTTGTTTTGTTCTCTGTGCTTGCAATTAACAAAAATAGAATGCTTGTTCTAAAAAGTTGTCTTGATTCTTCAAACTCCACCCTGATCACTTCAGGTGGGAGGTGATATAGATGTATAAACAGAAAAGTAAAAAATAAAAGCTTCCTATATTTAAAACAAATAGTGGTTTAAGGTTTTCTTAGCTGTATCTTCTCTTTTTCTTGAGCCAGAGACATTTCTACTTTGTTCTCATTTGCCCATTGGTTCAAAATAGAAGGTTCTGACACAACAACTTAAAAAAAAAATTCCTCCAGAGTCACCAGCTCAGAGATAAAAAGAAGTTCACTTAGGTGGTAGCTGAGCTGTGAGCAGCTTGGAAACAACATCCCAGGAGTCCAGAGTCTGCAAGGCATTTTTAAAGACAGCTCTGGATTTCCCTTAACAGCCAACCCCAATCGTCCACAAGTATATTTATTACATGATTTCATCAGTTGTTCCAAATGACAACTTGGATATATCATTGTTTAAAAAACATACCTATCAATTGCGTGGGTCAAAACATCCCTCTCGTCCACAAGTATATTTATTACATGATTTCATCAGTTGTTCCAAATGACAACTTGGATATATCATTGTTTAAAAAAAATACCTATCAATTGCGTGGGTCAAAACATCCCTCTAACCTGTACCCACACTTGGTCTGCTCTTGGCCTCCCTGCCACACTCGGCTGCCCCGCCCAAAGCACAGAATGTTCAGTGAGCAGGCCGTCATTATTTCCCTAGGGACCCTGAACACTGGCCTTCTGTTTGGAAGTTCAGTTCCCAAATACTGCCCCCAGAACACTCAACCCACAGTGCAACCCTATTAGTTAATTTGGTCTCCATGAATACACCGTACATGGGCCCTTATCTTCTGGTCAAAACAAAGTTCAACAAAAAATAAAAGATTTGCAAATGTTTTTCTTATAGATAAAAAGGTGTTACCTAGAAGAACCTCTTGTTTAGAGACACGTCAAGAAAAAAATCAACAACAGCAACTTTCTGAGCACTAAAGTACAGTTTTGCATCCGAGCGAGGTGAAAGGTTTGATGCCAGTGCACAGGGGCATTATAATTATAAATTAGCTGATGTCTCCTGGGGCCTGCCCGGCATGCAGACCATTTGGCCTTGTTTGCGTCAATTTACTTGAAGTCATTACTCAGGAAACAGGCTTATATAGTTCCTCACTTAGCATGTTCTTTTTAAAGCACTGGGGGTAGCTCACTAAAAGAGCCTTTTGTGAAGTAATGAAACTTTTGCTAGCAGTGTGAATTGTACCCTACAAATTGCTAAATTCCTTTTTTAGTGTATAGGATTTCCTCAAAGTGAAATACCATCATTTAGTGATTTGATACAAAGGACATACCATGTTAAATTTCCCTTAAAATCTAATAAATCAAGGAGGGAAGTAAAAAGCCATGACTGAGGCTTTTCCTCCTTATGAGGTGAGGGGGAAAATTGCTCCCTCTCTGGTACTCCGTTAACCCTTGACTTGCCAAGGTCATCTCATCTTGCATTAGTCATGTCCAAAAGAATGGCTAAAAGTGCAGTTAGGCTCGCGTTATACCATTAAATAAACTACCATATTTTAAATTAATGTAATTCTCTTTGTCATATTTATCGTGTTGGAAAAAAGCAACCTGAAATTGTGTGAAATGTCTCTATGGCTAGTTCAAGCCCTTGTATGGAAATGTCCATAGGATTGGGGGTTGTTTCCCACCTGTAGATCAGCCGAGTGCCACGCACTCCAGCTGAGGTGTATGAGCACATTGGAAGAGCAAAGAGCTTATGAAGGTAATTCTGATCTAGGATTAATGGAATAACCCAAACAACTAACCCACTCTAGACACTCTGGACAGCTTTCTGTTTATGCTATTCTGCTTAGTATAAGTAACAGCGAATGGCCTTAACGGTGTCTCTGTCTGCAACTAGATGTGAAGGAAGTGTGACTAGATGTCACTTAACACACATACCCATCTGCAAAGGGACAGGGTTTCTGTATATAGGCCATCATATAAGTGACATTTCATGACAGTGGTGCCTCAAAAGTGGGTTCTTCCTTGCCGAAAAAAATTAAAACCCACTTCCTCGAAGTCTTCCTCCCGCTATCCAGTACTGGGTACTCTCCCCCTCCTCTGAAAAGGAAAACAATGCAAATATGACAACTTTCTGAATTTGTTGAGGAAACTCTGTTTTTGCTTAAGAAAAAAGGAAATCTGTGAACGTTTCTGATTGTCTCCAGTATAGAATTTCCCTTTAAGGTCCAAGGCAATATATGTATTGGCTTTTATGGAGAGGGCTTTCTCAAGAGAGAACACACCCAGTTTTGATAAAGAGATCAGTTTTCCCTTAGAAGAAGTGGGAGGACTGAAAAATAATACTTTTGTCTGGAGCCAACACCCTTCACCCAAGCACATTATTATTGTAGTAATCTACTACATAAAAAAAACAGCATTTGATCAAAATTAAGTTAGGGGGTCTGATAAGCCAGAGCCATCCCTGCTTGGTTCCATTGTTCACAAGTCCAAGTTTGACCCAAAGTTCTAGGAGAGTAATTTAAGATACCTGAATGAAAACACATATCCTTGCTGGTTTTGCAAGCTTTCCAGCTACATAGATCTGAATTTTTCTCATAGAGTTAAAGGGATCCTTAAAAGTTTACCTAGTCCCATGGAGAAACTGAGGCCAAAAGAGATCAAGCAACTTGCCAGACGCCACATCAAAGCAGTAACAAGACCCGGTCCCTCCTGCTTCTTACTCCAGGACTTCTCCCATTCCACCAAATTACCATTATTTAGGTCAGCATTCAATTCATGACCGTGGCAATAGGCACACACCTTTTATTTTCACAAATATTCTCACGTTCAATAAACTTATATAAAGCATATTTAATAACTAACTAGCATTCAGGGAACTATCATCTTGCAAAAAATTAGTATTTAGTAAATCAAACTACCTAGTTTTCTGACATACTATAGCCCTTCAATCAAAGCTCTAAATATAGAAGAAATTCAAGCACAAACCCAGAAAAATAAATGAGTGGGGTGGGCCCCATCGGACATGGCAGGCGTCAAAGCAACTGTTCCAAGGGGTGGGTGACAGACCAGCCAATAAGAGCACCCACCGAGGGGCGAAAAAGCAGTGCAGGAATGGGGCAGAGGTGAGATATTCTGAGCCAGAGACCCACTCCTGTGCTCGGGTTGACTGCCCAGCCTGGGGAGAGCTTGCAACCATCAAAACAGCTCCGCCAAAAGCTAGCAACAAACATGATAATGCCCGAGAACATTGTTGTTTTTTAATGACTTCAAATTACTAGAAATATCTGAAAAATGTCCCTCTCCAGCCCTCACCCTCAGGTATTATATAATCCACTGTTACGTAACCACACTGTGAAATTTCAAAAGACTTTGTTTCTATTTCACCCAAACCTATTTTTTTCCCATTCTCCAAGGTGAATTATGAAAGCATCTTAAGGCACATGACTCAAACATTGAAAGCCACGTTGTAGCTGAAGACAATAGCCAAGCCAACTCCTACTACCTCTTCCCCAGCTAGACGCAAGCTCATGCACCCGTGGACACGACACACACACACACACACACACACACACACACGCACACGCACACACACCACTCCCCAAAATATGTGGAACCTTACACACAACAAAAAAGCAAATTGGAAAAAAACTGAGGAAGGTGTTTCCTGTTCATCAGTATAGAATCCGTCAGCTAGATTAGACCATGTGAGTGAATTCATGCATCAACAGGGTTGACAGAGTACCAGCAGTGGCCAAAGTATCACTGTGGTAGCTGTTTTCTTCAGGGAATTAAGTTCTCTTTTTTTTGAAACAGACTTACTGAGCATTAAAGCTAAATACCACACTGGTGCATTCAGAGAAAAAAAAAAAAAAAACACCAATTACCAAACATCCAAGGGAATTCTTCAATCCCAAAGCATACCAGCTAGTTAGAGACACGAAAGGACTGTCTGGCATTCTGTGGTTTCTTCCCATACAATGGACAGAGTGTAGAGGCTCTTGAGGAAGGTCAGTTCCCAAAGGAAACTCACAGTTCAACCCTCTCATTTTACAGGTGAGGAAACAGATACATAGACAGATGAGAGGTCTTGGCTCAGGTTGTTCTCCTTTTAATCACTCTATTTGAGACACAAATCAAGGTGAAAGACAACTGAACTGGAATCTTCATAGTAATGATACAATCTTAGAGGCATTACAATATTTTCCCAACTTTATCAATGTGTACTCCATTGACTGTGAATAATTACCCTGGAAAAGACATCCCTTGATCATACCACGATGTAATACCTGCTCCTTCCAAACTCTGGACTGTAAGTATCCCTACTGTGTGCTCTTAACCCCCTCTGCTTTTCCTATGATGTCTCTTATCCAACTGAATTTTAATTCCCTGCATCTGAATTCCCGTTAGACCATAAGCTCCATGAGGGCAGGAAACTGTCTCATTCACTACTGTATCCCGGGACCTAGCGTTGTGCCAGTTCAATTAAGTTCATTCATTCATTCAACAAGTATTTATTGAAGGCCTACTATGTACCCTCCTCTATTCTGTATGCTAGATACAGCATGGAACAAAAAAGGTCAACCCCAGATCTCATGGAAATTGCATTGTAGTGGAGGCATGTAAGATGTCATTCAGTTGCCTGTCCCCCCTAACCCGGGTAGCACATCCTCTCCCAGTTTCTATGTGTATTGGCTTCCAGCTCCCAGCTGCCTTCACTCCCAAGAGAACCAACCTCAGTTGAGGGGCGCTGACTCAGCCAAAATGTCACAATGCCCTCTCCTGGTCTACAGCCAATAACTGACTGATAGAGTCAAAGGGCCAGCTCCTTGTCTCCAGGTGCATTTTATGGACCAAAAAATTCCTTGCCAAGACCAGACTTTCCTTGAAACCACATCCTTGTCTGGCTGCTTCCCCACTCCCTTAAAAGTTTTTCCTGAAGATTCCCTCAATATGTATTTGAATCCTTCCTTCTGCTTCTGCTTTTAGGAAACCCAACCTAACACAGAAGAGAAGAAAATAATAAACAATTAAACATGTATATGTATACCATGTCAGATGGTGATTACTGTTTTGGAGACTAATACAACAAGGGAAAGAGGAAGGGTATACTGGGAGACATGAGAGTCCCATTTTGGATGAAATGGTTAGAGAAAGCTTCTCCGATAAGTATGACATTGGCAGTGACCTAAAGGGAATAACAGTGTGAGAAGTGTGGCAGCCTGGGGATGAATGTTCCAGGCAGAGGGAACCTCACACACTGAGGTGCAAGTGTGTGTGTCATGATTGCAGAGCAAGGAGGAGGTGGGAATAGGGCAGCCGGGTGAGGATGGTGGGGACGATGTCATAAGCAGATGGTTGGACCTTGGGATTAATCAGGAGGATTGTAAAAGGGCTTCCTTCTTCCCACTGCAAACTAGTACCAGCATACTGAAATGAGAGCAAGACGTGCATACGAAAACCATCACCTCACAAGACTAAGTCTCTTGTAGAGATGCTATGGATGGAAAAGTATATATGTGACTGTGAGGACAAGATACCATATATCTTAGCAGAAGTGGACAAGAAAAAAAAATGGTAGTAGAGTTCTCTGTTCCTTTCTATTTTTTAATGGGGATTTTTCCCTCATCTTTTATACATACCCCTTTTCCACCTGTACTCTGTCCATCCTAATCTGGGATATGATTTCCTTTGTCAATTTTGAATTATTATACTATAAGTCTATAAATTAATTTCACTACTCTTGTGATACTAGTGTAAACTATTACACAGCCATATTTATGGGAAGGAATCGAATTGTATACTTTTTTCTTCTCTTCTTTTCTCTTCCCCTCCCTTAGTTCTCTTCCTTTCCTTTCTCTTCCTTTTCCTTCTCCTTTTTCTCTTTCTTCTGTTCTTCTCTGGCATTTGGGAAAACAGTTGCTTTAGTAAACAAATATAGATTAGTGACCTACTTACTCAATGATGGCCCTACCCTCTGTCTGTTGCCTGAAGCCAGTCTAGACAACAGCTACCACTCAATTGGTACAAACTATTTTTTTTTTTTTTTTTGCGGTACGTGGGCCTCTCACTGTTGTACCCTCTCTCATTGCGGAGCACAGGCTCCGGACGCGCAGGCTCAGCGGCCATGGCTCACGGGCCCAGCCACTCCGCGGCATGCGGGACCTTCCCGGACAGGGGCACGAACCCGCGTCCCCTGCATCAGCAGGTGGACTCTCAACCACTGCGCCACCAGGGAAGCCCAGTACAAACTATTATTAATGAAAACCAAAGTAGAACCTACAGAGTGATGCTCAAAAGATATTATTAGGTACAGTCTGGGGTTGCTTTTCTTATCATCACTTCATGATATGAGCAGACTTATTTTCTATTTCTTTGGGGATAATAGTACTCACACAAAGAGTCAGGTGCCCCTCCTGTGATTCCACAGGGTATGCATAATACTTCTAATAATAACAGTGGCCCAAAAGTCTGATATCTTCTGTGTGTTCAGATCTGTGCCAATCAATTTACATATATATATTATCTCATTGAAACTGTACAACAAACTTGCGAGGTGGTTATTACTATCTCCATTTTACAGATGGAAAAACTGAGGCTTTGAAGTAAATTAACTTCCCTGGGATCACTCATCTAGGAAGTGGCACCTGTGGGAACGCAGCCAAGGTTAAATAAATCCAGAACTGGAGCTCTTGAATTTTACTCTACACTGCCCCCCACTTACACTAATTCATGACTTTTTGCTTCTATTTCCATCTACCCCATCTCCCCACCACTGTTCTGTGAGCTTCCTGAGAGTAGAGACTATTCTAATCATCTTTGACTATCAAGTACAGTGTTAGGGGCCCAGTAAAGTATACTGTCCTCTCTTGGTATCTGCAGGGAATTTGTTCCAGGACCCCAACAAGTACCAAAATCCACAGACGCTCAAGTCCCTTATATAAAATGGCGTAGTAGGGCCGGTCCTCTGTACCTGTGGGTTCTGCATCCGTGGATATGGAGGGTCAACTATTCCGTTTTCCCCACCTGAGCTCTAAACCAAATGAGGGATAAGACAAAGAGTAAGGCAGATGTAGACAAAAAATATCAGCCTCATTACTGAAAAAGACTAGGCTGGAGGAGGCAGCTCACTGTGTAAGAACAATGGTGTTCCTGATGCCAAACTCCAGAGTTAGCCACAGTCACAGCCAGTGCCAGGAAAACCACAAGTGCCCGCTCTAAAATGTAGGGCTTGATTTGCAGCAACATGGATGGACCTAGAGATTATCATACTAAGTCAGTCAGACAGAGACAGACAAATATCATATGATATGGCTTATATGTGGAATCTACAAAAAAATGATACCAATGAACTTCTTTACAAAACAGAAGCAGACTCACAGACATAGAAAACAAACATGGTTACTGAGGGGAAAGGGGAGGAGGGATAAATTAGGAGTTTGGGATTAACAGATACACACAACTATATATAAAATAGATAATCAACAAGGGTTTAGGAGCTATATTCAGTATCTTGTAACAACCTATAATGGAAAAGAATCTGGAAAATTATATATATATATATATATATATATATATATATATATATATATATAAAACTGAATCGCTTTGCTGTACACCTGAAACTAACACAACATTGTAAATCAACTATACTCCAATAAAAATAGATAAAATAAAATAAAATGGAAAAGCAGACTGGAATGAGTAGAGAGATTGACAAAGGGCTGATCCACACCCAGCTGACCAGCCCATATCTCAGTAGTATGAGTGGAGGCACCTGGAGAGAACGGAAGTCCTTTCTGGGGAAATGAGAAGCTCAGGCCAAGGAGCTTCCAACCGCCTCCCCTAACCTCAGTACCTGGAACTCATTATTCTTGAATCAGTTAGGCAAGAGACTTGTCGTAAGATCAAAGATAGCTTTATCATAAGCTGTGCAATGTAACTCTGCAAGTGGAGAGTCCAAATCCACAGCAGATTTGGGGAGAGCACTCAGGTTTCTTAATTCCTGTATCAAGTGTACGGTCTGCTGGTACACAGAGCCACCCCCTCTTTTAAGCTCAGGGTTTTCCTGAGGACTGAACCGGGGACATCCTGGCATATCTTCTGGGTCCTAGAGGTGGGGTACACACATAAGTCCCAGCTTTGGGGAGCATCAGTGAACAGAGGAACCCCGATGAGAGCTAGGACACACTCCTGGCCAGGAGGCAAGCACAGCTGTGACACTTCATTGAAGGTGGCAGTGACATAGCCTCAGCTCTTAGAGAAGGAGGGGAGCTACAGACAGAACAGGGCTGGAGCGTTCCACTGGCTGCCCAGAGTGCTTCACTTTCCCATTAGAAGACATCAAATCATGCCCAAGTCTCCCAAAGCAGCGTGATGTTTATAGAATCTCAGAATCTGCTGGCTATCATCACATCTATCCCTCGCCCCTGATCATATCATTGAATTCATATGTGTCAATATTTTTACTTTGGAGAAGGGGGAAAAACAGAACCTCTAAGTCAGCCAGCCAAAACAAAATAGCAGAGCCAGGCACAGAATTTGAGTCTCCTTGGACAGCCTATACTCAAAGAAAATAATCTTTTGCTTAAATTGTCTAAATTGGCTGCTCTAGCTTTAAATTTTGACTTTCCAAATTGCTCTGGCTTTATTGGCCCATGGGAGCTGTTCTCTGCTGCCAAATAAGAAGTGGGGAATGGACACTATCTCAACAACAAAAATCTGGCACCCCGTCACCAGGAACCCAAGTGTCATGGCCTAACCCAGCCCTTATCACTGGATTTTGTTCAGAGGCTTGAATGAAAGTACCAGCCAAAACTCTTTTATCAACCAGCTATCTACTTCCACGGATATTACTTTAGCAATTTTATACTACCCAAATAGATTTTATCCTAACCATGTAATAAGGATCAAACTCAATTCCAACACAAACCCCCTGCCTTGTACATTAATGCAGTATAAGCCTGTGCTCCCCAGCATGGTGGTGAAAAATTTCTTTAATGGCTTTATCCCTATCTCCTCTATTCTGGTCTGCACAGAGAAAATCAGTGGCCAAAACTCAGAGATTTCACTTGTGGCCCCAGCTCTATCGCGAATAACTCAGTGAGGAATCGGTAAAGGTCAGACCAAGGATGACTCAGTAAAATCCATTGTCCATGGGAGAGACATCAGAATAGGTCCAGATGAGAGTGACATTTGTTTAGAAGGAGCATGGGTCTATAAAATGTTATCTCTGGAGCTAAGCTGTTCAAACAAAAAGATAAGATCTTGAAATAATGGTTAAATAGATGTAATCTACTGTGAAAGGTTCGAATCCATCATCCAAAGCCAAGTTAAATCAGGCATGATGGGAATGGAATGATGCTATCTCTGCCGGGTCCCATCTAGACAAACACAACCACCTAAAAAATCATTAGGGCCCAAGCCAATTCTCTACCAGAGATAATCCCTAAAATCATGGGGACAGCAGCAGTGCTGTTTCTCCACTCACCATTCAGTAAATTAATAAATGTCAGAAGGTTGTGCATGCAGCCCATGGAGTTAAACTTCACATGCCTGTTAAATTCAGGTAAATAAGGTAACTGATAGCATTCTGATTTAGCTTAAAAGAAGAGAGATTAAATTATTTTCCCTGGACAAACTACAGAATGCAAATAATATGATTTTGAAGATACAAAGAAAGAATGATACAAGGGTAAGTCCTAGTTAACGTAAGAAAAACAACATTAGTGATAGAAAATAATTTAACATTTTCACCTCACCAAACTCTCCAACTTGACTTTCTCCTTCCCACTGACTCAAGTGCTTTTCAGAGTTACACACTTAACAGAATCACTCAACTGTCAAAATTGTTAGTATTGCATTCATTATCCAGATTAACTACTGATCTTGATGAACTTTGGTTTGTGATTCTTTCAATCAGTTAACTGTGGAGTGGAAATCAAAATCACAAAACTGAAAAATATCAGACAGAGTTGTCCATTTTCATCAAGAATATTTGCATAAAATTACCTATCTTTTGAAATAAAAGCCTATTTTTTACACAAAAATTTTTTAATTTATTTTAAAAACCCAGAATCTTAGAGTGATACAAAATGATTTCTAAAGTTACCATCAATATTAGTAAAATAAATCAATAAAAATAATAAAAAGAAGTGTCAGCAATATTTGCACAGAAAATGAAATAAAGCTTAGAGAATACTTTTAGGTTTAAGATGAAGGTTTAAAGTTTAGGATGAAGTGTAGGAGACACTATTGGGAAGACACAGGTCTCTGGTACCTTCCCTTGTTTCTTAGTCCCTTCCCTCCATAGAAGACACCCAAAATTGTCTTCTAATAATCAAGATTAGACAAATTATAATACATGTTTTATACTTGTTTGTTTTAAAAACAAAGAGGCCAACAAAGATAAGAATACATACTTATCAGCCATATGTGTGTGGGTTTATTTGTGGACTACCTATTCTGTTCCATTGATCTATGTGTCTGTTTTTGTGCCAGTACCATACTCTTTTGATGACTTTAGCTTTGTAGTATAGTTTGAAGTCAGGGAGCAAGATTCCTCTGGCTTTGTTCTTTTTTCTAAAGATAGCTTTGGCTATTCAGGGTCTTTTGTGGTTCCATACAAATTTGAGGATTATTTGTTCTAGTTCTGTGAAAAATGTCATGGGTATTATGATAGAAATTACATCAAATCTGTAAATTGCTTTGGGTGGTAGGGACATTTTACAAATATTAATTCTTCCAATCCATGAACACAGGGTATTTTTCCATTTATTTGTATCATCTTCAATTCCCTCCATCAATGTCTTACAGTTTTTAGGGTATAGATATTTCACCTCCTTGGTTAAATTTATTTCTAGGTATTTTATTCCTTTTGGTGCTGTTGTAAATGGAATTTTTTTTTGCTTCTTCTTTCTGATAGTTTATTGTTAGTATATAGAAAAGCTACATATTTCTGTACATTAATCTTGTATCCTGCAACTTTACTGAATTGATTTATTCATTTTAATAGTTTATGGGTGGAGACTTTAGGGTTTTCTGTATATAGTATCATGTCATCTGCAAATTGTGACAGTTAAATTATGACAAAGGACACAAGAATATACAGTGGGGAAAAGACAGTCTCTTCAAAAAATGGTGTTGGGAAAACTGGACAGCTACATGTAAGAGAATGAAACTAGAACATTTTCTCACACAATATACAAAAACAAATTCCGAATGGATTAAAGACTTAAATGTAAGATGGAAAACCATAAAACTCCTAGGAGAAAACATAGACAATACATTCTTTGACATTGGCCTTAGCAATATTTGTTTTGGATCTGTCTCCTCAGGCAAGGGAAACAAAAGCAAAAATAAACAAATGAGACCTAATCAAGCTTAAAAGCTTTTGCACGGTGAAGGAAACTGTCAACAAAACTAAAAGACAACCTACTGAATGGGAAAAGATATTTGCATATAATATGTCTGATAAGGGATTACTATCCAAAATATATAAAGATCTCATACAACTCAATATCAAAAAAACAAACAACCTGATTAAAAAATGGGCTGAAGACTTGGAGAGGCATTCTTCTAAAGAAGACATACAGATGGCCAGCACACACATGAAAAGATGCTCAGCATCACTAATCATCAGGGAAATGCAAATCAAAACCACAATGAGAGATCGCCTCACACCTGTCAGAATGGCTGTCATCAAAAAGACAACAAATAACAAGTGTTGACGAGGATGTGGAGAAAAGGGAACCCTCGTGCACTGTTGGTGGGAATGTAAATTGGTGCAGCCATTATGGAGAACATTATGGAGGTTCCTCGAAAAAAATTTTAAATACAGGTATCATATGATCCAGCAATTCCACTCCTGGATATTTATCCAAAGAAAATGAAACACTAACTAGAAAAGATACATGCATCCCAATGTTCATAGAAGCATTATTTACAATAGCCAAGGTATGTAAGCAACTAAGTGTCCATAAACAGACGAATGGATAAAGAAGATGTGGTTTATATATGCAATGAAATATTATTACTCAGCCATAAAAAGAATGAAATTTTACCATTTGCAATAACATGGATGGACCTGGAGGGTATTATGCTTAGTGAAATAAGTTGGAGAGATAAAGACAAATACTGTTTGTTTTCACTTATATGTGGAATCTAAAAAATAAAACAAATGAATGAATATAATAAAACAGAAACAGACTCACAAATATAGAGAACAAACTAGGGGTTACCAGTAGGGAGAGGGGTGGGGGAGGGGCAAGATAGAGAAAAGGGATTAAGATGTACCAACTACTATGTATCAAATAGGTTACAAGGATATATTGCACAGCACAGGAGATGTAGTCAATACTTATAATAACTTTAAATGGAGTATAATCTATAAAAATATCAAATCACCATTTGTACACCTAAAACTAATATAAAATTGTAAGTCATCTATATTCCAGTTAGAAATAATAATAATAAAATAAAGCAGGGAGTGGGAAGAATACTCACTTATCTCTTGCTCCCATCTCAACTCAGTAAAAGTTTAACCATCTTTCTTGACACGGTGTCCGGCAATCAGGTGCTTTTCGGCCTCTGAGCCCCACTGAGACTTGCTTCAAAGGCAGAAATGTGCCGCTCAGTGCCTTCTTGGTGATATGGATTAAAAGAGCAAGGTTTTAGGAGATTGACATCTGATGAACTATTTCTCGTGTAACCTGCCTCACGCCATTCAGGGAAATGAACAGAAGAAATCCTGGGGACCGCTTTTATGGGAAACAGGATGTCCTGAGTTACTTCTGAAGCGTCCCCACTCACGTACCAGGGAGGCAAGACTTCCCCCAAGCCTAATTTGCCTAGCAAAGATGTTTGTCACTTAAGCCTGCTCCCCACAGACCACCCCACTTCTAGAGAACAAAGACCAAAGACATTTTGGCTTCAGCCCTGACCACCCTGCACCCCACTTCCTATCACTAATACGTTACCCTCGCACTGTGTGACCAGTGCCTCTCCGGTTCACAGTACAAACTTTCCCAGGCACAGCAACACCCATCCCCTGCCCGACTCTCATTTCAAGAGATGCCAGAAGTCCAGCTTTTCTCGGCTTACTTTAACTCCAGCAGATGTGCAGCATTGGTAGGTTGAAAGAGCCAAAGTGGGCTTCTGTAAGCTACCAACTGACACATCCAGTCCTTCCCCAGAGAACGAAGAGAATGAAGGAAATGAACCCATCTTGAAGCTCAGCCCTGGTGGCTGCCTCTTCGTCATTTCACACACAGTGAGCTCTGAGATATGACCATTGCCTCTAAGACAGGATGTCTGTGGGAGTCAGGAGATAGCCTCTGGGTGGAAATGAGAAGAAGTGTCTCGAGACCAGCCTCATGGGAGTTGTTCTGCAGTGACTTCACACGGAC
This sequence comes from Delphinus delphis, assembly GCF_949987515.2. Taxonomy (NCBI): domain Eukaryota; kingdom Metazoa; phylum Chordata; class Mammalia; order Artiodactyla; family Delphinidae; genus Delphinus; species Delphinus delphis. The sequence goes on along the minus strand of NC_082693.1, from coordinate 37,154,106 downwards.
CCAAAACATCGGCTTCCCCGACTCCAGAACAGATGTCCCTTCCCTCAGCCACACCTGTCGAATCACCATCCTCCCCCTTAACACCCCTCCACACCCCACAACCACACAAAAACGCTCCCTCTGTCTGCTCAGCCTCTGTCGCATTTTGTACTGCTTCTGATACATTAAATATTCAGTTTGCAGTATACACGTGTAATTGTTTAATCCTCCATTAAACAGTGAAAAGGCAAGAGCATTCTTTTTCCTCCACAGCACCTAGTACTGTGCTCTGCTCCAGTAGGAACTCAAGAACTGAACTGAATAGAGACAAAAGGCTTAGCCTGCCACCATTACCAACATGCTGCTAAGATTAATGTTTATGTCTATTATTCTAAAATACTTGAAAGCCTCAAAAAGAAATATTCTAATAGATCTCAGTGAAAGAATTTAGTTGGAATTTGAGTATGTATGCTTTTTTTTAAGAAACGATTATTTTGACCAAAAGCCTAGTACTTAAGGCTTTCCTTATGTAGGTCACTGGATGTAAGCAGAAATACATGATGTAATATGATCAGGCAACATTTAAATCATTAATAGCAGTTAATCATGGTAGAACAGAGTGATTGTCTTTTTCTGCCACTGAAATGTACCCGCCCTCCCTCAGAAGGTGGTTATGTAATGTGTCACTGTAATCCTACCTGCCCCACTGCAAAAACTGTCTTTAATGGTACAGAAGCTGCTCAGCAACCTGAAGTATTATAAATGTATCCTTCTGTCTCATCCTAAGAATTGCCCAGTCATTTTCACCAGGCTTTCGTTCCAGGGATCCATCCTGTAGCCCAGCATTACAGATAAGAACAGCCAGCAAGCGGGCCAAGTGGCAGGAAACAGATCCTGAAAATTCAAATTAGAGAATGACACACCAACCCTCCATACCCTGGCTGGCCGCAGTTATCAGAATCACTGAGGTGCCAAAGTAGTTTGTTTCGCATTCATTGCCCAGATTCCCTAGGGATGTTGACAGACTTTGGTCTGTGACCCTTTAGTTAACTATGGGATGAAAAATCAAACTCACAAATGAAAAATGTCAGAGTTGCCTGTTTTTTTCCAAAACAGAGAGCTGTAGGCAATTCAGCAGCAAGTGATTCCAATGAGTTGCAGAATCATGCAGGTTGGCTTCTGATGTCCTAGCCTCTCCCACCGGGGTGTCCCACACGCAATTCTTCTGCCCAAGAGTGAGCATCCCATTGCCTCCACGTCTGCCTGGGGGTGACATGTGGTGGGGTTAAAAGGGCACTAGATCCACATTCAGATCTCTTTCCAGCAACACTGACTGTATATGGATGTTGACAAGAAGAAGGTTTCTTAAATATTTTATTTATTTTTTTAAACTAAAGAATGCAAGAACTTCCCTGGTAGCACAATGGTTAAGAATCTGCCTGCCAATGCAGGGGACATGGGTTCAAGCCCTGGTCCAGGAAGATCCCACATGCCACGGAGCAACTAAGCCCGTGCGCCACAACTACTGAGCCTGCGCTCTAGACCCCGCGAGCCACAACTACTGAATCCTGCATGCCTAGAGACCGTGCTCCACAAGAGAAGCCACCGCGATGAAAAGCCCACGCACCGCAACGAAAAGTAGGCCCTGCTCACCGCAAGCAGAGAAACCCACACACAGCAACGAAGACCCAACGCAGCCAAAAATAAATAAATAAATAAATTTTAAAAAAGAAAGGACTGCATGAATACATGCTCATTTTAGGCAACTCAAACAATACAGAACAAGGTAAGAAAAAAGGTTGGTCCTCCTTCACTCCCAGCAATTCCACTCTCCTCTCCAGAGATATTCCCAATGGAAATGTTGGTGTATGTTCATTCAGATCTTTTTCCTGTGTGTGTATATGGACACATGTATATAACCATGACATATATATATATATGTATGCATATATATCCATAATATATGATCAAAACCTATCTATAAAATCCTTTTGTGAATACTCTTCAGTGATACTGTATTCACTTAACAACATACTTAGAGTTCCCTGTTTTGTGGGAACTGTATGTATTGCCAGTATTTATGTATTCCCACAGTAGGTTACTTATCTCCAAGCTTCAGTTCAGGTCCCGTCTCTATAAGACGAGGATAATGCGTCCACCTTCACAGGACTGTGGAGTGCAACAGTGAGAAGCCATTTGTAGGGCAGGGACTCACAGATTCCTTCCTGGTCAACCTCATCCAAAATCCTCATTTTTATTTGTTGTTCACTCATTTATTTTCTGTCTTTGGCCCACTAGAATGTAAGATCTTGAAGGTGGGGTCTGTGTCTTTTTAGTGATGTGTCCCCAGTGCCTGTAACAGAACCGGATGTCACACGGGCACAGCAAATGCTCACTCAACAGCTGGCTCACCGGTTTCTCAGCCATTTTCATCTGTACTGGTCCTGCCCCGAACTGCCAGCTGAGCGGGAATCACCAGGTAAAGGAGGTTTGCTAGCCCACTTGGGAAGTGGAGGTAGGCAGGCCTGGACTGCCTCTTAGAAAAGAATATGTAAGGCAGAGGCGGCTGGGGCAGATCAGGCAAACATACTGCGAGGGCCAGAGAAATGGGAGACGTGCAGGAGGATGGCATCAGAGCACGGGGTGAATGAGTGTGTTATAAAGAGGGGTGCGTAAAGTTGAGATTCCAGCAGATTCAGCTGACTGATTTCTGCCTCCTGGGTGGGAGGCGCCTGGGCCCCAAGTATAAGCAGGGTCAGAAGGGGTAGCTCCATCTCGCACCATCAGAAGGCAGCTCCTGGATAAGAGGGTCAAAAGGTAGAAACTTCCACTGATAAAATAGTTATACACACTACTATGTATGAAATAAGCTACAAGGATATTTTGTATAACACAGGGAATAGAGCCAATGTTTTATAAGTATAAATGAAGTATAACCTTTAAAAATTGTGAAGCACTATATTGTACACCTGTAACTTATTTAATATTGTACATGTAATATTGTACATGTAATATTGTACATGTAATATTGTACATGTAATACAATATGTAATATTGTACATCAACTATACTTCAGTTTAAATAAAAGAAAACATAGTCATGGGGATGTAATGTACAACATGGTGACTCTCTCTACATATATATATATATGTATGTATTGCATATCTGAAAGTTGCTAGAGAATAGACCTTAAAAGTTCTCATCACAAAAAAAGATTTGTAACTATGTGTGGTGACATGTGTTAACCAGACTTGTGGTGATGATTGTGCAATACACACAAATAGCACTTGTGGTGATGATTGTGCAAATAGCAATCGCTATGTTTTACACCTGAAACTAACATAATCTTTTCTGTCAATTATATCTCAGTTTTTTTAAAGGCAGAACCTGATCTCAGAGGCAGCATGGGAGCTTCCCATGGAGGGAGTCTGGAATCCTGCAGTGCTGGAGCTGGAAGGGTTTTGGGAATATCTAGTCCTGTAACTCTCAGACTCTTAATAAGGATCAGAATCCCCTGGGCACTTGGTCAAATGCAAGTACCTGGGCCCCGGCCATAGACATTCTAAACTCTGATTCTGCAGGCCTGGGGATTTGGGCCAATCTCTTAACGATACAGATGAAGAAAAGATCCAGGCAGCACACAGCCCCCGGGAGGGTCAGAGCCGGAACATGTACGCAGCGAGGGAGTGGAGAGCTGTTCAGCGGGAGGGTCTGGGGTGCAGCAGGAAGCTGGGAAGGCTGCGTCTCCTTCAGTGAGCAGCTGCAGAGCACACACCGGTGCAGCGGTCCTCCACATCTGGACCCCAGACCACAGCATGAGCATACCCTGGAACTTGTTAGATAAGCAGTTTCTTGGACCCCACCCCAGATCTACTGACGACAGACTCTGGAAGTGAGAACCAGCAATCTGTTTTAGCAAATCCTCCAGGCAATTCTGATGCTCCCCAGCGTTTGAGAACCCTACAACAGGAGGTAATCAGGTGACCATCTATATACATTGCCTTTTGGAAAAGTTCAACTTGCTTCTGGATATGGTGTACCTAGTGTTCCAGAAACTCACTGGAAACCTCACTGCCAATACACTGTCAAGGTCATACTCAGGAGAACTTGACAAATGACTCCACTTTCCTATCCAGAGCAACTGATCAGTTCCAACAATTTCCAGAAATCCATTATGTACTGGAAATTGATGATGCAAAGTGTCAACACCAGCTGAGCTGCCTCCCATGGGATCTGCTGAGAGACACATTTGCCATCATCATCACAATAACCATCACCATCATCGTCGTCATTGCCAACATTCACATAACGCTTACTATATACTGGACACTGTTACTGGGACTTTATAAATATTTATCCACTTAATCTTCCCCCCCCACACACAAATTGATCTGCCAAAAATCCCACTCCACCTAAGGGTCAGAGTAGTGTTTTGAACCCAAGCAGATGGCCTTCTGAGCCTCCACTCCTGAACTCTGTGCAAGAGAGGCAGCCTAGGTCGTGCTTAAGAGTACTCAGTCTGGAGCCAGGTCACTGGATTTGTATTTGGCTCTACCGCTTACTTGCAGCAATCATCTACTAACCGGTCTCCTGATCTCTAGTCTCACCCTTTCCTGGAAATCCATCCTGGAATAATTATCTTTCATATGCAAATGTACTTTTGTCACCATCCTCCAAATCCTCCCATTTTCTCCTCCCATAAGAAAAAAGTCTAAGCATAGGATGCTATTCACAAAGAAGTTTCTGCTTACTCATCCTGCTTTATCTTCTACCATTCTTCCCAGGGCACTGAGCCACACCGTCCAGTGTACCACTCCTTGATTAGGTCAGCCTATACTTTCTTGGCTGGAATTTCCTACCATCCAGCCCTCCACTCAGGAAATTCCTACAGACTTTTAGTTTTGGCTAAACCACTGCTTCCTTTAGGAAGTCTTCCCTGGGTTTGCCCCTTTTCAAGCTTAAGGCATCATTTTTGTTTCTGCTTCCATTGGCCAAATCCCCGTTATGGTGGTTAGTATATTGTGTTGGAATTGCCAGCCTGTAACTCCGGTAGCTTATGAACTTTTGGGAGCTGAAACTACGATTTCATCATTTTGTGGCAGTCCCAATGCACATCATAGATGCAAATAAATATTGATTAAATGAATGGATGGAGTGCCTAGGAGACAGGTGAGTCCTTTACTTTAGGGAAGGCAAGGGATAAAATTCAAGAGTAACTAGAGAGGGGACGGAATAACAATGAAGTCATCATAGTTGGTGTGAGACAAGACTCTAAGAATCCAGTGTATAAACAATGCAGCAATCCAAAGCACAGGGCTGAACTGAATATGCATCATTTCCTGGCATGACATTATTGAGACGTCTTCAACTGGGCATCCAGTCTTAGGAATCACTTAGTGGAAAATGCCTCCACCTATCCAAAAATTTCTTGGTACTCTGTACAATACAAGTTTCTGAAACTCCCTGTAGGATTCTTTCCTCATTGAAAAGAGGTCTCTCGAAAGGGGTTCTCCTGGTGGAGATTTTGCTCACAGTTGCATGGGTGAGAGGACCCACCTTGAGGATGACCACTCACGAAAGCCACATGGCAGAAGAAGTAGAGGCAATGGCTGGAGTGAAAGATGGGAAGCCGATCTGAATACATAAAAAGCCCAGACTTAAGATTTCAACCACCAAACATCTGAGTCGTAACAAACTAAAAGAAGACTTTTTCTTATGCCTAAATTTTCCTTTTGTTAAGAATAACCTGAAAGTGCCAATGATGTATCTAAAGTTTCATTACGGTGGTTTGATTAGTTTAATGGTATGTCCAATAGTGCTTGCCTTATGGTTACTTGAGTTCAGTCTGTTTGCCTAATATACGAATATGCCACTAATATACATTGCAAAATAAATTGTCATAATATATGTGATATAACATATACAATATATCCACACATATAAAATATATACAAATCTATACATATATGTACACACACATTATCAGGAAAGAGTAAAATGACAAACTGAAAAAACAAACCTTAATGGCATACTCCTTTAATAAAAATCTTCCCTATTAAAAAGTGTCCGCAGTCTTTGAAAAGTAACAGCTGTCTCAAAATTGTTTCTGGAGTGAAAGTTTCTCCCACAGAACGGAAGAAAATATTTGTAAATGAAGCGACCGACAAGGGATTAATCTCCAAAATATACAAACAGCTCATGCAGCTCAATATCAAAAAACAAACAACCCAATCAAAAAATGGGCAGAAGACCTAAATAGACATTTCTCCAAAGAAGACATACAGATGGCCAAGAGGCACATGAAAAGATACTCAACATCACTAATTATTAGAGAAATGCAAATCTAAACTACAATGAGGTACCACCTCACACAGGTCAGAATGGCCATCATCAAAAAATCTACAAACAATAAATTCTGGAGAGGGTGTGGAGAAAAGGGAACCTTCCTACACTGTTGGTGGGAATGTAAATTTGTACAACCACAAGCATGGAGATTCCTTTAAAATCTAAAAATAGAACTACATACGATCCAGCAATCCCATTCCTGGGCATATATCTAGAGAAAACCATAATTCAAAAGGACACATGCACCCCAATGTTCATTGCAGCACTATTTACAAAAGCCAGGATATGGAAGCAACCTAAATGTCCATCGACAGATGATTGGATAAAGATGTGGTACATATATACAATGGAATATTACTCAGCCATAAGAAAGAATGAAATAATGCCATCTGCAGCAACATAGGTGGAACTAGAGATTGTCATACTGAGTGAAGTAAAGTCAGATAGAGAAAGACAGGTAATATATGATATTGCTTATATGTAGAATCCAAAAAACTGGTACAAATGAACTGATTTACAAAACAGAAATAGAGTCACAGATGTAGAAAACAAACTTATGGTTACCAAGGGGGAGGGAGGAGAGATAAATTGGGAGATCGGGATTGACATATACACGCTACTCTATATAAAATAGATTACTAATAAGGACCTCCTTTATAGCACAGGGAACTCTACTCAATACTCTGTAATGGCCTATATGGGAAAAGAATCTAGAAAAGAGTGGATATATGTATATGTATAACTGAGTCACTTGGGTGTACAGCAGAAGCTAACACACATTGCAAATCAGCTATACTCTGATAAAAATTAATTTGAAAAAAAAACAGGAAAGTAACAGCCAGCTCAAAACTGTTTCTGGAGTGAAATTCTCCAGATTTTTGCTTCCAATTACTGTTTAAAGTTTGCCAGACGATCATGGAGAAAATCATTCCCAAGGGAATGATCTAGGACCTTCGTCCACATTGCTGGAAACTCTAAAAGAGGCTAATTATTAAAATGGAGCAAGCCATAAATTAAAATGTAAGGTGAAACCTTATATCCTTACATTTTTGTAAGCACCAGTGGTATCAAGTAACACGTTGAACCCCTGCCCTCTGGGGTCCTTTTCAGGATGCACGGCCCGGTCCTTCCTGGGCTTGCTCTTTGTTTGGTTAGACATACATATACATACTTGCAAACACATGATTAAATTAAGAAGACAGCCTATCCTAAGCACTACAGAATTGGTAAATACCCAAAACAATGCCTCAAGAAGCTGGATTTGGAAGAGATCAAGTATTGAATGGGGAAGGCTCTGTGGAAGTAAAGAGACAGAAAGTGAGGTCTTGAAGGAAGTACAACTTGGAAGGGAGAGGAGCATGACAGGAAAAGAATATGTGGGGGGGAAAGGCACACAGACCAACTTATGTACTCAGAGACTTTGCATGTGCTGTTCCCTCTGCCTGGAATGCTTCCCCTTCGATGTGTGAATGGTTCATCCCTTACTTCTTCAGGTCTTTACTCAAAACCCACCCTCAATGGGGCCTCCCCTGGCTACCTTATATAGACTTTCAACCCTGGCTACCCACTAAAGTTACATATAACCTTTTTCCTCTTTAGATTTTCCCTTTGGTACTTATCACTATATAATCTACCTTATATTTTAACTGTTAATCTTGTTCATTTTTTCTTCCACTAGAATGTAAATTCCACAAAGCAGAGAGTTTTGTCTGTTTGGTTTGTTACTGGATTCCCAGCACCTAGAACAGTGTCTGGCACAGAGTAAGGACTCAGTAAACATTTGTTGAATAAATAAATAAGTTGTATGGAGGCAAAAGGGGTAGATGAACAGGCTATTATTAAAATATCAAATTGACAGAAATAGAACTTTTACATGAAGGAATCAGGTTCATGAATTTGGGCAGACAGTTTGGAGACAATTGGGGAGAACCTGGAAGTCTGCCAAGGACTCATAAATACAAGACTCCTGGGAGAATCTGAGGGGTCATCTGGTCCACCTTTCTTATTTCTAAGCAGCCCTACACCTAAGTCATCCCGGACAAAATAAACTATTCAGCTTTCTATTTACACAAGTTCCATTGCGTGTTTCTCAGAGGCCGAGGCAAACATCACAGAGCTCAAATTTTACAGCCTGGTGGCTCTGCTTTCAACCTCAGGGGAGGAAATTTACATCTTTGCAGAGCTGAGCTGCTGAATTCCTTCTCAGTGCTTCAGACGATTGGGCTGGATATCACTTTCATTCACTCTACTGGAAAAACTGGAGAGGAAATGGTGGTCTAGTTGAATATGGATTTTCTTTTCTCTTCTGAAGTCAGAGAAGCAGCTCCCTGAAACTTACAAGGGGCCTCTGGTTTGCTGGCGCTCACCACTGTGGTTGTGCTTCCCAGCAGAGAACATTCTAAGCAGCTGAAGCCATGGATGACAAGCATTCATTACCTGTTTGAGCACCAGAGCCAGGGTCCTAAACTCCACCTGCATTCATTTCCAACACCTCTCACCTGTCTACATGGAAAGAAGAGGTAATGCAGCACATGTATACAATGGAATATTACTCAACCATGAAAAGAAACGAAATAGAGTTATTTACAGTGAGGTGGATGGACTAGAGACTGTCATACAGAGTGAAGTCAGAAAGAGAAAAATAAATACTGTATGCTAACACGTATATATGGAATCTAAAAAAAAAAAGAAAATGGTTCTGAAGAACCTAGGGACAGGACAGGAATAAAGATGCAGACCTACTAGAGAATGGACTTGAGGATACGGGGACGGGGAAGGGTAAGCTGGGATGAAGTGAGAGAGTGGCACTGACATATATACACTACCAAATGTAAAATAGATAGCTAGTGGGTAGCAGCCGCATAGCACAGGGAGATCAGCTCTGTGCTTTGTGACCACCTAGAGGGGTGGGGTAGGGAGGGTGGGAGGGAGATGCAAGAGGGAGGAGATATGGGGATATATGTTTACGTATAGCTAGACATTTCTCCAAAGAATATATACAGACTGCCAACAAACACATGAAAGAATGCTCAACATCATTAATCATTAGAGAAATGCAAATCAAAACTACAATGAGATATCATCTCACACCAGTCAGAATGGCCATCATCAAAAAATCTAGAAACAATAAATTCTGGATAGGGTGTGGAGAAAGGGGAACACTCTTACACTGCTGGTGGGAATGTGAATTGGTACAGCCACTATGGAGAACAGTATGGAGGTTCCTTAAAAAACTACAATTAGAACTACCGTATGACCCAGCAATCCCACTACTGGGCATATACCCTGAGAAAACCATAATTCAAAAAGAGTCATGTACCAAAATGTTCATTGCAGCTCTATTTACAATAGCCCAGAGATGGAAACAACCTAAGTGTCCATCATTGGATGAATGGATAAAGAAGATGTGGCACATATATACAATGGAATATTACTCAGACATAAAAAGAAACAAAACTGAGCTATTTGTAATGAGGTGGATGGACCTAGAGTCTGTCATACTGAGTGAAGTAAGTCAGAAAGACAAAGACAAATACCGTATGCTAACACATATATATGGAATTGAAGAAAAAAAATGTCATGACGAACCTAGGGGTAAGACAGGAATAAAGACACAGACCTACTAGAGAATGGACTTGAGGATATGGGGAGGGGGAAGGATAAGCTGTGACAAAGCGAGAGAGTGGCATGGACATATATACACTACCAAATGTAAAATAGATAGCTAGTGGGAAGCAGCCGCATGGCACAGGGAGATCAGCTCGGTGCTTTGTGACCGCCTAGAGGGGTGGGATAGGGAGGGTGGGAGGGAGGGTGACGCAAGAGGGAAGAGATATGGGGATATATGTATAACTGATTCACTTTGTTATAAAGCAGAAACTAACACACCATTGTAAAGCAATTATACTCCAATAAAGATGTAAAAAAAAGAAAAGAAAAGAATAGTGGGTGTGAGCAAAAAAAAAAAGAAGATATGAGACATGGTATACATCAAATGTTCTATATGGAGGGGAAATGGATCTCTAGCTTGCTGCCACTCCACACTGAACGCCACTTGCGTATACAGGGCATTCATGGGTGCAGGTGTCCACTGGCAAAGTAAGTCCCAACCTGCTCCCCAGCAGGGAGCATGCAATCTAAAAAAGAAAGGTAGGGCTTCCCTGGTGGCACAGTGGTTGAGAGTCTGCCTGCCGATGCAGGGGACGCGGGTTCGTGCCCTGGTCCGGGAGGATCTCACATACCGCGGAGCGGCTGGGCCCGTGAGCCATGGCCGCTGAGCCTGCGCGTCCGGAGCCTGTGCTCCGCAACGGGAGAGGCCACAGCAGTGAGAGGCTCGCGTACCAAAAAAAAAAAAAAAAAAAAAAGGTAGAACAAAAGGAAATGACATGAGAAAGAAGTGGTAGAGCAGAAACCGGGAGACACTGTCACTACAGTCGCACAAAGTAGGCATTCAGTAGCTACTTCATGAGTTCAATTATTTTCTGAAAGCTCCATTTGTTTTAAGGAGCATTTACTCCCGTTTAGCTGGTTTAAATGAGTCTTAACATAACTGACAATAAGCTATTGCACCAACTACCAAAAACAAACTCCTGGCTTCATGCCGTGATGGATGAGACGAAAGAACAGCATTCCTCATTAACATTTGAAATTCCTGAGTGAAATATTGAACAAATTGCAATAAAAACCATTAAAAGAATTCAAATACTTACAATCAATTTAACTATTTTCTTGACCCCCTCTTTTAAATCAGGAGATACTACCTTTCCATTTTTAAAAGTATTTTTTCTTGCATCTCTCACTCTGTACCCAATATGCAATACTTGCTTTTCTGATATAAACATTATATAGCTCATACTGACTTTAGACCAGGAAAGTAATAGATAATATTCACCAATCTGGCAAAAAAACAAAACGAAACGAAACTGAAAACATTCACGGAGGTAAAGTAGACAGTATAACACACTCATCTGCGTCTGTTTTATTCGGAGCTTAGCAATGGGCATATGCTTTAGGTTTTCTTGTAACGCTTTCTGGGTGAGGGTACTTATCATCAACTATCCACTTCCAACAACTACTTCCATTTTTCAAGTTAGGCTTGTTAATAAGTGTGGTGATATATATATGTTACTTGCAATGCATTTTCCCGTTTTGAAGAAGTGACTTGTATCTCTTTGGAATTTGAAGTACTGATTTGAAACAAAGATTTCATTCTTATTTTACTTTCCTCCTTAGATGTATTTTTATTCTTCAGTTTGCCATTATACTTTGCACAGTCAAAAGGTACAGATTCTGCTGACATCTTAATGCTCTTGAAAATTGTCCTAATTTCCTTAGGACCCATAATTTCAAATTTGATTGTGTTAAGACCTTTCTGGAAGGGGAAGGAAGAAAATGAATATTCATCAAACACCTTCTCTGTGCCTTCTTCTTTGTGTCTTGGGTGTTTTATATGTCAATTCATTTCAGCGTAAGTAATATCCTTATTTTACCTCTGAGGAAACTGAGACTTAGTAACTGGTCCATGGTCACATTGCTAGAAATAGCAGAGCCAGAATTGAATCCAGGTCTGTTGAATTCCAAGGCATGGGCTCTTGTCCACATTGTAGGGAGACAGGATTTTGCAACAACTGGACGGAGCCTCAGAGATCACTTAATCCAACAGGGCAAACCTTCCCTCCCTGTCCATCTGCCTTCACCTCTGCCAAATACACACACTTCACAGACAAGAACATTGAAATTCAGATAATTGAATGCTTTGCCAAGCCACAAGTTATGTAAGTGGTGAATGTACTCATACAAAGTGATATTTAACAGTTTTAGAGATGCAAAATTATTAATTTTTACATCCTCCCCAAACTCATCTTTTTAAAGTCAGTTTTATTGAGATATAATTCATTTTCAGGAGACTTCATCCATTCAAGGTATACAAACTGATAAGCTTTGACAGATGTATACACTTTCAAATCCATCCCAGCGATCACGATACAGAACATTTCCACCTGCCCCCAAAGGTTCCTTGTGCTCCCTTGTCGGCTTTTCTTCCCTGGACCCACAGCCCAAGGCAAAACTGATCTGCTCTGGTCACTAGTGATTAGTTTCCATTTCCTAGAATCTTATGCAATTGGATTCATACAGTGTGTACCCCTTTGTGTCTGGATTCTTTCCCTTAGCATAATGATTTTGAGATTCATCCACGTTGTTTTGTGTATTTCGTGTAGCTCGCTCCTTTGTGTCGCTGAATTATACTCCATGGTACGGATGTGCCACATTTTGTTTCTCTGTTACATGTTGATAGACATTTGGGTTATTTCCAGTCCTTATAGCTATTGTGAATAAAGTTGCTGCGAACACATGTGTACAAACATTTATGCTGTCATCTGTTTGTTTCTCTTGGGTAGCCACAGTGGGATGCCTAGACCATATGTTATGCGCATGTTTCACTTTTTAAGAAACTGACGGTCTTCCAAAGTGGTTATACTATTTCACATTCCCACCAGCAATGTTATGTCCCAGTGTCTTCACACCCTTGCAAACATTTAGTCAAAATGTCCAGTCTTTTTAATTTCACCCTTGGTGTATACTGGTGTTCACTCGCATTTCCCTGATGACCAGTGATGTCAAACATCCTTTCATGTGCTTATTAGACATTATAATATCGTCTTTTTTAAGGTGTCTGTTGAATTCTTTTACTTATATTCTATAGAGTTGTTTGCTTACTATAGAGTTTGTGTTCTCTGTATATTCTGTACACAAATTCTGCGTAAGCTGCATGTTGTGGTAGTTTTAAAGCTAGTCCAAAAATTCTTGGACACTCCTCCTGTCAAGACATGGAGATTAGTTCAACTTCCCTTGAGGGTGGGCTGCATCTAGGGACTCACTTTTAGCAAATAGAATATGACAGAGTTATAAGATATCACTTTGGAAAGCAGGTCATCAATAAGACTGTAGCCGCTGTTTTGGTGTGCTCTCTCCCTCTCTCTCAAGCTACGCGTTCTAGGAAAAGCCAGCTCTGTGTCCTGAGGACTGATAAACAGCCTATGGAGGGTCTCACGTGACTAGGAACCGAGAAGTCTTGGTGGATCGTCTGCCAACAACCATATAAGTAGGCTTGGAAGTGAACCTTTCTCCAGTCAAGTCTGGAGATGACTGTAACCCCAGCCAACGGCTTAACTGCACCCTCCCAGATTTTCGGCCACAGGAAACTGATAATAAATGTTTGTCCTTTAAAGATGCTAAGTTTTGGAGTAATTAGTTATGCAACAATAGATAACTAACAAATATGCAAAAAAGTTTCCCCCGTTCTATGGCTTGCCTTTACATTTTCCTCAGGGTGTCTTCTGAAGAGCAAAAGCTTTTAATTTTGATAGCCTGATTTATTATTTTTTCTTAATAGTTCATGATTCTCATGTCTATCTAAGAACTCTGCCTACCTCAATGACATAAAGATTTCTTTTCCTATATTTTCTTCTAGAATTTAGGTTTGTAATCCATTTTACATATGGTGTGAGGTAAGAATCAAGGTTCATTTTTTTTTCTTACAAATCTACAATCTCTCCATCACCATTCATTGAAAATAAATTTTTTCTCATTGAATTGCTATTTTTGTTCAAAAAAAGTCAACAGATCATAAATATATGGGCCTATTTCTGAACTTTTCTGTTTCATTGATCTATATGTCCACCTTTTCACTAATACCACACTGTCTTGATTACTGTAGCTTTATTAGGTCTTGAAATTTGGTAGTATGGGACCTCCAACTTTGTTCTTCATTTTTAAAATTGCTTCAGTCATTCTAGATCATTTACATTTTCATATACATTTTAGAATCAGGTTCTCAATTTCTGCCAATACAGGCTGCTGAGATTTTGATTAAGAATGTATTAAATCGGGCTTCCCTGGTGGCGCAGTGGTTGAGAGTCCGCCTGCCGATGCAGGGGACACGGGTTCGTGCCCCGGTCCGGGAAGATCCCACATGCCGCGGAGCGGCTGGGCCCGTGAGCCATGGCCGCTGAGCCTGCGCATCCGGAGCCTGTGCTCCACAATGGGAGAGGCCACAACAGTGAGAGGCCCGCGTACCGAAAAAAAAAAAAAATATATATATATATATATATATATATAGTCTTGGCTGTGAATTTTTTACAATATCAGTGAGTCTGAGGGGTATGTTACTGATAAGAAAAATCAGAACTACAGGACATTTCCTGCCTTTTTCTGAATTTAGTTTTGCTAGCTTAAATTCAAGTCTCAACTACAAGACTTGACTATGCCTCAGTTTCCTAATCTATAAAGCAGAAAAGGATACTTATCTCTGACCATTGCAACTGGAGGTATACAGGTATAGAGTAGGAAAGTGGAATTCAAGAAGTGTAGTCTTATTTGACTCCAAGAATTTGAGGAGGATAAATGTTTTCCTAGAATAATTTTGAAAAAGAATTCTTTAAGAATGTATCTTAACTAGAAAGTAGATTTGTTTTGTTTTGATTTCATTTTCTGGTGACCTGCAAATGAGTTACACAAGCAACTAATAATTTGTGCAAATCTGATAAGGCATTGTTTCATTCATTCATTCAACAAATATTTACTGTGTCCCAAGCCTGAATTGAATTAGGCACTGGGTACAGAGTGTGTGTGTGTGTGTGTGTGTGTGTGTGTGTGTGTGTGTGTGTGTGTTTATTCATGGTGCACATAAGTGTACCTATAATTGTGTATGTGTTTATCTGTGTCTGTATGTATGTTTAGATGAAAACTACCATAATTGCTCTTGTCCTTCCTGCATCTTTTGAGCTAAGATAGAAATTGTGTATCATGGATTATTTCAACGAGTTCTCAGTTTATTTTGTCTCTGATATTGTTGCAAAAACATAAGTTCTCTGGCCCTTGCTCTGAAGCATGAAGAAGGAGAAGATGGAAACCGAGGTAAGAGGTAATGACAGAGTAATGACCTTGCCCTATGACAGAGCTGAGGCTACAGGCATCCCACATTACAGAGAAAATACAGCCACCAGCAAGTATTTACTGAACGCTTAGGAGGTGCCTGGACTTGAATATACTGGAGGCTCTTCATTGCAGTGCACAGGCTTCTCTCTAGTTGTGGCGCACGGGCTCAGTAGTTGCAGTGCTTGGGCATAGTCGCCCCCCGGCATGTGGTATCTTAGTTCCCCAGCCAGAGATCAAACCCATGTCCCCTGCATTGGAAGGCAGATTCTCAACCACAGGACCACCAGGGAAGTCCCACATAAATATACCTTAAAAACCACCAAATGGTATAAATATGCCATAAAGATGTTTTCACTGACATTTCCAATTTATTATGAATGCGTCTTAAATGTCCAAAGATGATTAAGACAAACAATCAACAGGACATCCTCTAAGCGTTTATAGCAGAGATTTAAAAGTTTTGTTTTATTTAAGCATCATACTTCATATCCTATCATTTCCATGGTAGTTTTAAAAGATCTACCCTGATGCTCTCTCAAAAACAAACAAATAAACCCACAAGTAAATATCTTACTTTGGCTTCACCTTAACCCTCTTCTAAAAAAGTAATCTGCAGAATTCCCTGGCAATCCAGTGGTTAGGACTCCGTGCTTTCATTGCTGAGGGTATGAGTTCAATTCCTGGTTGGGGAGCTAAGGTGCTGCAAGCCATGTTGTGCATGCCAAAAAAAAAAAAAAAAAGTAATCTGCACCCACACAACCAGTTCAATTCTCACTCTCTCCATGAGACCTTCGCTGACTTTAGCCCATGAAGAATGCCCTGCCCTGTGGTTCCACAGCCACAGGGACAAGTGTGTGCCGTGCTCTTTTACTCTGGTCTCTATTCTTTCTGGTGATGTGTATATTCTGCCTCTGGTCTCTATTTGTTCTGGTTATGTGTATATTCGATTATTTCACTGAACCATCCAGAGTTTCACCCATGGTTATTTTACAGTTCGTCATAGAACCTAAGCCATACCTGCCACATATGTTTGTTAAACACTTAAACTGAAATAGCATGAGGCAGTGTGTGGGGTAAAGAACAAAAGGCTCAGAATTTAGAAAATTCGGGCTCTAGCTCAGATCTGCCACTAGCAGGTGGCACTGAGTAATTCACTTCATGTCCCTGAGCCTTCCTCATCTGTAAATGCAAAAGTTGGACTAAGTCCAGTCTCTTCCAGTCAATTCTATGAAAATCAAGTTTGCACCTATAGATTCCTTCCAGCAATTACCTTCAAAATCTCTCCCTAAAAAGTTCACAACACCTCAGATCTGTTGACCAGAAGCACCAGTTTTGAGTTTCTACAGGCAGAAACACCACCTAAAATCTTGTGACTGAACAAGTTTGGTGAGGCAACTATCGCTGACCTGGGAAGTGGCCAGTGCAACCTGTACCGCTGACACTGCCGTATCTGCCACCACACTGCCCCAGAAAATTGGGGCACCTTCTGCCACAATCCTCTGTAAAAATCCCCTTTTGACCTGCACCTCTAGGGCAGGTGCCTATACCCTAGTTGCAAGGTAGGCTGGGAGAGCAAGTAGGTGGCATTATATTGTGAAAGAATTCCTTAAACATAGGAGGGAGAGTCCATGTGCTGGACAGCCAAAAATAATGACAAACATCCACTTTAAATATGATATCTCCACTATTATAATCCCTATTTTTCACATCAGGAAATGTAGGCTTAGCAAGGTTAACTGACTTGCCCGAGGTCACAGAGGTGGCAAATAGCTAAGTCGGTCTGTCTGATGCCAATAACTCTCTGCTTCCCTCAGGTTCAATAGCTTCCACTGAATGGAGACTTCGGGGACAGGTGAATTTGTACAGGTGAGAATGTAGGTTTCATTCATCTTCATCATCCTCATTATTGTCATCACCATTAGCGTGATATTTGAAGATAGAATCTACAAAGTTGTGACTCAGTCATCAGTCTATCCACAAACCCCCAAGTCACCAGGATGTACCTGTTGATATCAATAGAAAGGAAGACATATTTTGATTAAAACATTTACAAGGTAGTTCCCATAGACAGAAATGAAAATAAACATCTCTGATCAGGGGCAAAGTCATATCTCGTAAGTCAGGAGCCAAAGTTCAACACAAGGCCAATGTTGTAAATACCTTTTTCGTCTCCTAAAGCTGCTACCATTTTGCAACTAAACTCAGTAACAACACATTTCCAAACTGCAAACTGTTTCCCTGCAGCTGTTTTCATTGCAGTTATGAAAGAGGAAAGCTGCTGGTCCTCTGATAATAACTCAGCCCAGTTGAGAGAACACTGTGCACTTAAAAAGTAGAAAAGAAAAAAGGATATTTGTCCTCTTACCCCTCTACACACACTCTCAAACTGCATTTTCCCAGAGCATAAGAGTGTTGCTATACAGTCAATTCATGGCTGTATGTGGAAAGGGAGGAGAGAGAGAAGGGCAGAATGGATAAATTAAATCCATGTGTAGCCCCCAAACCACATCCTACGGTTATGAACATCAGCCTCTTTTACCATGACCCCTAGGCTAGAATTGAAAACAAGAAGCAAAATCTTTAATAGGGGTTGCTTTCCGGGCCCTCCCCCCAGCCCTGGCCACCAGTCCTCTTCAGTAGAGGAGGTAATAAGCAGATAAAAAATCCAAAAGCCAGCACAAGGGGAATGGCAGGGAGACTCCGATGGCTGAGTCAATCGAGGGAAACAGCTACCCGCTTCTGAAGGAGCCGAGGATCAGCTACCCTCTTGCTCCCCAAGCAGCAACCTTCATGTGGTTATATGCAAATCCTGAGCTTTGAGCAATTTCTAGAAAGTTCTGATGTCCCTAAAACCACATGTATAATCTACTCCACCTCACTGGAGAAAGCGTGTGTAATAATTGTCCTTTGTCATCTGATTCTAGTTTAAACACATTCTTCCGGGTTTCCCTGGTGGCACAGTGGTTAAGAGTCCGCCTGCCGATGCAGGGGACACGGGTTCGTGCCCCGGTCCGGGAAGATCCCACATGCCGCGGAGCGGCTAGGCCCGTGAGCCATGGCCGCTGAGCCTGCGCGTCCAGAGCCTGTGCTCCGCAACGGGAGAGGCCACAACAGTGAGAGGCCCGCGTACCGCAAAAAAAAAAAAAAAAAAAAAAAACCACAACAAAAAAAAACACTCTTCCCAGTTTCCTACTCCAACCCTAACTATTCATTGCACTGATCATGATAATTCATCTAAAACGAGCAATAAAAGGAACAGAGCCAGGACTTTCCCAAAGCTTAGGCCTGCTAGTAATTTACTTTTACTCCATGCCTTCGCCATTGCGAACAAGGCCTCTTGGTCCATCGGAGCTGCACTCCTTGGAGACAGAAAGCAAAAACAACAGACAAAAAGAATGGACTCCCAGAGCAGTCATTTCTCCAACTGCCCTATACTGAAAATTCCCTACTCTTGGTGAGGTGAAGCCCACCAAGAGACTGCTTAAAGTTCAGACACCGAGAGAATTCCGAGAGAAACTTTCATATCCTGAATGATTAAGAATGGTATCTTTTTAGGGCTTCCCTGGTGGCGCAGTGGTTGAGAGTCCGCCTGCCGATGCAGAGGACACGGGTTCGTACCCCGGTCCGGGAAGATCTCACATGCCGCGGAGCGGCTGTGCCCGTGAGCCATGGCCGCTGAGCCTGTGCGTCCGGAGCCTGTACTCCGCAACGGGAGAGGCCACAACAGTGACAGGCCCGCGTACCGCAAAAAAAAAAAAAAAAAAAAAAAAAGAATGGTGTCTTTTTAAAAAATGAACTATAGTTGATTTACAATGTTGTGTTAGTTTCAGGCATACAGCAAAGTGATTCACTTATACATATATATACATATTCTTTTTCAGATTCTTTCCCATTATGGTTTATTACAGGATATTGAATATAGTTCCCTGTGCTATACAGCACGACCTTTTTCTTTATCTATTTTTTATATAGTAGTGTGTATCCGCTAACCCCAAACTCCTAATTTATCTGTCTCCTACCTCCTTTCGCCTTTGGTAACCATAAGTTTCTTTTCTATGTCTGTGCGTCTGTTTCTGTTTCATAAATAAGTTCATTTGTGTTATTTTTTGGATTAGGAATGGTGTCTTTTAAAGCAAACAATAATTGTTATACTTGTAGACTCTTCAATTGCCAACCGTGCCAACATTATTTTTGATAATCAATGGATTATCAAAACAGGAGGAACATTTGTAGTGATTTTAAAGTAGTGGAATAAATTTTAGAATTTTAATTCTGTTGCTCTCGTTTGTAGCCTGGATTGCCCTAATATATTTCACACATCCAAGGGTTAAAATACTATGAGCAATATAATGAATGGACCCAGTAATGAATCAACAAAAGAAATTTGAGGCCTGCCTTGGGTCCGTCACTCTGAGAAGATGAGCTAAATTTGGGAATGTAGAAGGAATGTCATGATAGAAGAGTAAGAATTGCCCCAGATCACACAGCCAGGTCAAGAACTTGGTCCTCTGACTGTACTCAGAGCACTTTCCCCTCCACTGTTTGAACTTCATGTTTAAAGAACAGACACATCTATTTGATGAGGAAAAAGAAATTGTTATGAGATAGCATCATTAGCTGAAAACAACCCACGTAGATTGAGGATTGTACATGATGAAGCGCCATCTTTACTGCTCTTGCCCCAATTTTTTTTTTAATAAATTTATTTATTTATTTATTTATTTAATCTTTGGCTGCGTTGAGTCCTCGTCCCTGCACACAGGCTTTCCCTAGTTGCGGCGAGCAGAGATCACTCCTCGCCGCGGTGCGTGGGCTTCCCATTGCGGTGGCTTCTCCTGTTGCAGAGCACCAGCTCCAGGCGCACGGGCCCAGCTGCTCTGCGTCATGTGGGATCCTCCCGGACCAGGGCTCGAACCCGTGTCCCCTGCCTTGACTGGTGGACTCTGAACCACTGCACCACCAGGAAAGCCCCCCAAATATTTTTTAATTATTTTATTCTATTTGTTTAAACTGAAAACAAAAACAAACAAACAACCATTCCTCCTAACCCCACTTTCCACCTCTGGCAACCATCAATTTGTTCTTTATATAGATGAGCTTGGTTTTCAAGATTTTCTTTTGGAGTCCACATGTAAGAGAGATCATACAGTATTTATATTTCTCTGTCTGACTCATTTCACATAGCAAAATGATCTTGAGGTCCATCCATGTGGTCGCAAATGGCAAGATTTCATTCTTTTTTATGGTTGAATAATATTCCATTGTGTACCTTTATCCATTCATCCATCAATGGACACTTAGGTTGTTTCCATATCTTGGCTATTATAAATAATGCTGCAATGCGGATGGGGTATATATATCTTTTTGAAATAGTGTTTTCTTTACTTTTCTTTTCTTTTTTTTTTTTTTTTTTTTGGATAAATAACCAGAAGTGGAAAGGCTGGATCATATGGTGGTTCTGGTTTTAATTTTTGAGAAACCTCTATACTGTTTTCCACAGTGGCTACACCAATTTACATTCCAACCAACAGTGCACGAGTGTTCCCATTTCTATACATCCTCACCAATATTTGTTATTTGTTGTCTTTTTGAAAATAGCCATTCTAATAGGTGTGAGGTGGTGTCTCACTGTGGTTTGAATTTGCATTTTCCTGATTGTTAATGATGTAGAGTATCTTTCCATGTATCTGTTGGCTATCTGTATGTCTTCTTTGGAAATGTCTATTCAGATCTTCTATCCATTTTTGTGAGGGACTTCCCTGGTTGGTGGGGCGCAGTGGTTGGGACTCTGTGCTCCCAATGCAGAGGGCCTGGGTTCTATTCCTGGCCCCACATGCATGCAGCTAGGAGTTCCCATGCCACAACTGGATAGCCCGCATGCCACAGCTGGGGAGCCACAACTAAGGAGCCCACGAGCTGCAACTAAGGAGCCTGCCTGCCACAAGTAAGACCCGGCACAACCAAATAAATAAATAAATTGTTTTTAAAAAGTGGTGAGAGTAGGCATCCTTGCCTTGCTCCTGGTCTTAGAGGAAAAGCTTTCAGCTTTTTACCATGGAGTATGATATTGGCTATAGATTTGTCATATACGGCCTTTGTTATGTTGAAGTACATTCCCTCTATACCCACTTTGTTGAGAGTGTTTTTCATAAGTGGATGTTGAATTTTGTCAAGTGCTTTTTCTGCAACTGTTGAAGTGATTACATGATTTTTATCCTTCATTTTGTTCATGTGCTGTATCACACTGACAGATCTACAAATGTTGAACAATCTTTGGATCCCTGAAATAAATCCCAGCTGATCATGGTGGATGATCCATTAATGTATTGTTGAATTTGATTTGCTCATATTTTTTTAAGGATTTTTTTTAACCTATGTTCAGCAGGGATATTGGCCAATAATTATCTTTTCTTGTGGCAGGCAGTCTTGTCTGGTTTTGGTATCAGGAGAATACTGGACTTGTAAAATACATTTGAAAGAGTTCCTCCCTCTACTACTTTTTGGAAGAATTTGAGAAAGATTGGTATTAGTTCTTCTTTGAATGTTTGGTAGATTCACCAGCAAAGCCATCAGGTCCTGGACTTTTGTTGTTGTGAGGCTTTTGGTTACTTATTCAATCTCCTTACTGGTCTGTTGAGATTTTTCTATTTCTTCATGATTAAGTATCGATAGGTTATATGTTTATAGAAATTTATCCATTTCCTCTAGGTTGTCCACTTTGTTGGGGTATAATTGTTCATAGAAATCTCTTATGAACCTTTGTATTTCTGTGGTATCAGTTGTAATATCTGCTCTTTAATTTCTGATTCTATTTGAGTCCTCTCTACTTTTCTCGGGGAGTCTCGCTAAAGTTTGTCATTTTTGTTTATCTTTTCAAAGAATCAGCTATTAGCTTCATTGATCCTCTCTATTGTCTTTTTAGTCTCTACTTCATTTATTGCTACTCTAATCTTTGTTATATCTTTCCTTTTACTAACTTTGGGTTTTGTTTATTCTTTTTGTAGTCCCTTGAGGTGGAAAGTTGGTTTGTTTATTTCAGATTTTTCATTTTTTTTTTCACTTGGGGTATAGCTGATAATATTATATTGGTTTCAGGTGTACAACATAGTGATTCAAAATATTATAGATTATACTTCATTTAAAGTTATTATAAAATATTAGCCAAATCCCTTGTGCTATACCGTACATCCTCGTAGCCCATTTATTTTCTACATAGTGGTTTCTACCTCTTAATCTCCTACTCCTGTCTTCCCCTCCCTCCACCCTCTCCCCACTGGTAACCACTAGTTTGTTCTCTGCATCTGTGAGTCTGTTTCTGTTTTGCTGTGTTCATCCAGTTGTTTTAATTTTTAGATTCCACATATAAGTGATCACATAATGCATTTGTCTTTCTCTAACTTATTTCACTAAGCATAATACCCTCCAGGTCAATCCAGCATGTTGCAAATGACAAAATTTCATTCTTTTATGGCTGAGTAGTATTCCATTGTATATATAGACCACATCTTCTTTCCCTGTTCAGCTGTTGACAGACACTTATGTTGCTTCTATGTCTTGCCTATTGTAAATAGAGCTGCTGTGAACATTGGGGAGCATGTATCTTTTCAAATTAGTGTTTTCATTTTCTTCAGATATATACCCAGGAGTGGAATTGCTGGATCATATTGTAGTTTTATTTTTAGTTTTTTAAGGAACTTCTCTACTGTTTTCCACAGTGGCTGTACCGTAAATTGGTAAACTTCCACCATAAATTCCCACCAAAAGTGTACAAGTGTCCCCTTTCCTCCACATTCTCACCAGCATTTGTTATCTGTGGTCTTTTTGATGATGGCCATTATGACAAATATGAGGTGAAATAAGAACCACCATGCATTGTTGGTGGGAATGTAAAATGGTACAGCTTCTGTGGAAACAGTTTGGCAATTCCTCAAAAAAGTTAAAAGTAGAATTACCATATGACCCTGAAATTCTACTCTTAGGCACATACCCCAAAGAACTGAAAATAGGCACTCAAACTAAACTTGTTCATGCATGTTCATAACATTCACTGTAGCCAAAAGGTGAAAACAACCCAAATGGCCAACAACAGATGAATGGATAAACAAATACAGTGGAATATTATTCGGCTATAAAATGAAATGGAGTATTGTGACATGCTACAACTTGAATGAACTTCAAAAACATTAAGTGAAAGAAGCCAGACACAAAGATCACATATTGTGTGATTCCTTTTATATGAAATATTCAGAACAGGCAAATCCAAATAGACAGAAAGCAGGTTGGTAGTTGACAAGAGCTGGAAGGAGAGGGGAAAGGAAAGTGATTACTTTATGAGTATGAGGTGTTATTCCTGGGTGATGAAAAGGTTTTGAAACTAGAGAGAGGTATTTGTTGCACAATATTGTGAATGTACTCATGTCACTTAATTGTATACTTTAAAAAGGTTAATTGCGTGTTATGTTAATTTCACCTCAATAAGAAAAAGTTCACTTGAATTCTAAAAATTAGGGCTTCACCATTATTTGAAAAACTTGAAAAGTTAATTTCCTTTGTCAGTAAAAGGAAAGAAAGAGCTGTTAAAGTCTTTAAATGTAATTTCAACTACTGCAAACTTCTCAGTTGTGTTAAAATTTGCTTTGTATTTTGTATCATGCATGTTTGAACAACGTTTCTCACTGATGCTGGCTCTCAATAATCTTGAAGTGATTATCAGGAGAATGTCTTGGAGGAGCTTCAAGATGGTGGAAGAGTAAGACACGGAGATCACCTTCCTCCCCACAAATACATCAGAAATACATCTACATTGTGGGAAGCAGTCAGCCTCGAGAGCAGGCTGCGGACATGCCAGGAATGCCGCCGCTGCTCGAAGGGACTGTCCCTACTTGTTCCCCTCCTTGTTCCATTCCATGGGAGATAAATCACCAGGGCCCAGAAATCAGAAAGAATGTAAAATGAGACAAGCAAAGCTGTCTCCCCCCTGCACATGCAGGTTATTTTTGATGATTCTGGGTTTATGGGTTTTCTCCCAGGGAAGTAAACCTTGAGCCGAGACAGTCATTAGATAATGTAAACCACCATCTGGCAACCTTCCCTTTTCTAGTCTATATAACCTGCAACTGTAGCATAATAAAATTTGCCTTGCAACCATCAGTTGTCTTGGTCCTTCTGACCCCATTCGTCGGTGCTATTTCAGTTCCTTACCCCTTCCCTTCTGACCCTGGGCAGAGAGATCCTCTCTCTCCGGCTGGTCCGCGGCACTACATGTGGAACAGCTCCTACAGAACACCTACTGAATGCTGGCAGAAGACCTCAGACCTCCCAAAAGGCAAGAACCCCCCCACGTACCTGGGTAGGGCAAAAGAAAAAAAAGAAAAAACAGAGACAAAAGAATAGGGACGGGACCTGCACCAGTGGGAGGGAGCCGTGAAGGAGTAAAGGTTTCCACACACTAGGAAACCCCTTCGCGGGCAGAGACTGCTGGTGGTGGAGGGGGCAAGCTTCGGAGCCGCGGAGGAGAGCACAGCCACAGGGGTGCGGAGGGCAAAGCGGAGAGATTCCCGCACAGAGGATCGGTGCTGACCGGCACTCACCAGCCCGAGAGGCTTGTCTGCTCACCTGCTGGAGCAGGCGGGGTTGAGAGCTGAGGCTTGGGCCTCGGTCGGAGCGCAGGGAGAGGACTGGGGTTGGCAGCATGAATACAGCCTGAAGGGGGCTAGTGCGCCACGGCTAGCCGGGAGGGAGTCCGGGAAAATGTCTGGAGCTGTGGAAGAGGCAAGAGACTTTTTCTTAACTCTTTGTTTCCTGGTGCGCGAGGAGAGGGGATTAACAACGCTGCTTAAAGGAGCTCCAGAGACGGGCGCGAGCTGCGGCTAACAGCGCGGACCCCAGAGATGGGCATGAGACGCTAAGGCTGCTGCTGCTGCCACAAAGAAGCGTGTGTTCACAGGTCACTATCCACACCCCGCTTCCTGGGAGCCTGTGAAGCCCACCACTGCCAGGGTCCTGTGATCTAGGGACAACTCTCCCGGGAGATCACACGGCGCGCCTCGGGCTGGTGCAACGTCACGCTGGCCTCTGCCACCGCAGGCCCGCCCCACACTCCGTGCCCCTCCCTCCGCCCCGCCTGAGTGAGCCAGAGCCCCCGAATCAGCGGCTCCTTTAACCCAGTCCTATCTGAGCGAAGAACAGACGCCCTCAGGCGACCTACACGCAGAGGCGGGGCCAAATCCAAAGCTGAACCACGGGAGCTGTGCGAACAAAGAAGAGAAAGGGAAATCCCTCCCAGAAGCCTCAGGAACAGCGGATTAAATCTCCACAATCAACTTGATGTACCCTGCACCTGTGGAATACCTGAATAGACAACGAATCATCCCAAATTGAGGAGGTGGACTTCGGGAGCAACGATATATATATATATTTTCCCCCTGTTTCTCGTTTTGTGACTGTGTATGTGTTGCTTCTGTGTGTGATTTTGTCTGCATGGCTTTGCTTTTACCATTTGTCCTAGGGTTCTGTCTGTCCATTTTCTTTTGTTTTATTTCCTTTAGTATAGTTTTTAGCACTTGTTATCATTGGTGGATTTGTTTTTTTGCTTTAGTTGCTTTCTTTTTTCTTTGTTTCTTTTTTAATTACTTTAAAAATATTTTTAATAATTATTTTTTATTTTAATAACTCTATTTTATTTTATTTTATCTTTTTCATTCTTTCTTTCTTTATTTTCTCCCTTTTATTCTGAGCCGTGTGGATGAAAGGCTCTTGGTGCTCCAGCTAGGTGTCAGGGCTGTGCCTCTATGGTGGGAAATCCAAGTTCAGGACATTGGTCCACAAGAGACCTCCCTGCTCCACATAATATCAAATGGCGAAAATCTCCCAGAGATGTCCATCTCAACACCAAGACCCAGCTACACTCAATGACCAGCAAGCTACAGTGCTGGACACCCTATGCCAAACAACTAGCGAGACAGGAGCACAACCCCACCCATTAGCAGAGAGGCTACCTAAAATCATAACAGGGTCACAGACACCCCAAAACACACCACCAGATGTGGACCTGCCCACCAGAAAGGCAAGATCCAGCCTCATCCACCAGAACACAGGCACCAGTCCCCTCCACCAGAAAGCCAACACAACCCACTGAACCAACCTTAGTCACTGGGGGCAGACACCAAAACAACGAGAACTTTGAACCTGCAGCCTGCAAAAAGGAGACCCCAAACACAGTAAGTTAAGCAAAATGAGAAGACAGAGAAAAAAAAGGAGATGAAGGATCAAGGTAGAAACTCACCAGACCTAACAAATGAGGAAATAGGCAGTCTAGCTGAAAAAGAATTCAGAATAATGATACTAAACATGATCCAAAATCTTGGAAATAGAATGAAGAAAATACAAGAAACGTTTAACAAGGACCTAGAAGAATTAAAGAGCAAACAAACAATGATGAACACACAATAAATGAAACTAAAAATTCTCTAGAAGGGATCAATAGCAGAATAACTGAGGCAGAAGAATGGATAAGTGACCTGAAAGATAAAAGAGTGGAAATAACTACTGCAGAGCAGAATAAAGAAAAAAGAATGAAAAGAACTGAGGACAGTCTCAGAGACCTCTGGGACAACATTAAATGCACCAACATTCGAATTATAGGGGTCCCAGAAGAAGAAGAGAAAAAGAAAGGGACTGAGGAAATACTTGAAGAGATTAAAGTTGAAAACTTACCTAACATGGGAAAGGAAATAGTTAATCAAGTCCAGGAAGCACAGAGAGTCCCATACAAGATAAATCCAAGAAGAAACATGCCAAGACGCATATTAATCAAGCTATCAAAAATTAAATACAAGAAAAAATATTAAAAGCAGCAAGGGAAAAACAACAAATAACGTACAATGGAATCCCCATAAGGTTAACAGCTGACCTTTCAGCAGAAACTCTGCAAGCCAGAAGGGAGTGGCAGGACATATCTAAAGTGATGAAAGGGAAAAACCTACATCCAAGATTATTCTACCCAGCAAGGATCTCATTCAGATTTGACGGAGAAATTAAAAGCTTTACAGACAAGCAAAAGCTAAGAGAATTCAGCACCACCAAACAAGCTTTACAACAAATGCTAAAGGAACTTCTCTAGGCAGGAAACACACGAGAAAGAAAAAACCTACAATAACAAACCCAAAACAGTTAAGAAAATGGTAAAAGGAACACACATATCGATAATTACCTTAAATGTCAATGGATTAAATGCCCCAACCAAAAGACACAGGCTCACTGAATGGATACAAAAACAAGACCCATATATATGCTGTCTACAAGAGACCCACTTCAGACCTAGGGACACATACAGACTGAAAGTGAGGGGATGGAAAAAGATATTCCATGCAAATGGAAACCAAAAGAAGCTGGAGTAGCAATTCTCATATCAGACAAAATAGACTTTAAAATAAAGACTATTAGAAGAGACAAAGAAGGACACTACATAATGATCAAGGGATCAATCCAAGAAGAAGATATAACAATTGTAAATATTTATGCACCCAACATAGGAGCATCTCAATACATAAGGCAAATACTAACAGCCATAAAAGGGGGAAATCGGGGCTTCCCTGGTGGCGCAGTGGTTGAGAGTCCGCCTGCCGATGTAGGGGACGTGGGTTCGTGCCCCGGTCCGGGAAGATCTCACATGCCGTGGAGCGGCTGGGCCCGTGAGCCATGGCCACTGAGCCTGCGTGTCCGGAGCCTGTGCTCTGCAACGGGAGAGGCCACAACAGTGAGAGGCCCGCGTATGGCAAAAAAAAAAAAAAAAAAAAAAAGGGGAAATCGACAGTAACACAAACATAGTAGGGGAGTTTAATATGCCAGTTTCACCAGTGGACAGATCATCCAAAATGAAAATAAATAAGGAAACACAAGCTTTAAATGATACATTAAATGAGATGGACTTAATTGATATTTATAGGACATTCCATCCAAAAACAACAGAATACACTTTCTTCTCAAGGGCTCATGGAACATTCTCCAGGATAGATCATATCTTTGGTCACAAATCAAGCCTTGGTAAATTTAAGAAAACTGAAATCGTATCAAGTATCTTTCCTGACCACAATGCTATGAGGCTAGATATCAATTACAGGAAAAAATCTGTAAAAAATACAAACACATAGAAGGTAAACAATACACTACTGCATAACCAAGAGATCACTGAAGAAATCAAAGAGGAAATCAAAAAATACCTAGAGACAAATGACAATGAAAGCACAACAACCCAAAACCTATGGGATGCAGCAAAAGCAGTTTTAAGACGGAAGTTTATAGCAATACATTCCTACCTTAAGAAACAAGAAACAACTCAAATACACAACCTAAACTTACACCTAAAGCAATTAGAGAAAGAAGAACAAAAACCCCCAAAGTTAGCAGAAGGAAGGAAATCATAAAGATCAGATGAGAAATAAGTGAAAAAGACATGAAGAAAACGATAGCAAAGATCAATAAAACTAAAAGCTGGTTCTTTGAGAAGATAAACAAAATTGATAAACTACTAGCCAGACTCATCAAGAAAAAAAGGAAGAAGACTCAAATCAATAAAATTAGATGTGAAAAAGAAGTAACAACTGACACTGCAGAAACACAAAGAATGATGAGAGATTACTACAAGCAGCTCTATGCCAATAAAATGGACAACCTGGAAGAAATGGAAACATTCTTAGAAATGTACAACCTTCTGAGATGGAATAGGAAGAATTAGAAAATATGAACAGACGAATCACAAGCACTGAAATTGAAACTGTGGTTAAAAATCTTCCAACAGGTTCTTGGGGGAAGATGGCAAAAGAGTAAGACATGGAGATCACCTTCCTCTCCACAGATACACCAGAAATACATCTACATGTGGAACAACTCCTAAAGAACACCTACTGAACACTGGCAGAAGACCTCAGACCCCCCCCCAAAGGCAAGAAAGTCACCACGTACCTGGATAGGGCGAAAGGAAAAAGAATAAACAGAGACAAAATGATAGGAACGGACCTGCACCTGTGGGAGGGAGCTGTGAAGGAGGAAAGGTTTCCACACTCTAGGAAGCCCCTTCGCGGGTGGAGACTGTGGGTGGCGGAGGGGGGAAGCTTTGCAGCCGCGGAGGAGAGCACAGCCACAGGGGTGCAGAGGGCAAAGCGGAGAGATTCCCGCACAGAGGATCGGTGCCGACTGGCACTCACCAGCCCGAGAGGCTTGTCTGCTCACCTGCTGGGGCGGGCGGGGCTGGGAGCTGAGGCTCGGGCTTCGGTCGGAGCGCAGGGAGAGGACTGGGGTTGGCGGCATGAACACAGCCTGCAGGGGCTAGTGCACCACGGTTAGCCGGGAGGGAGTCCGGGGAAAAGTCTGGACCTGCTGAAGAGGCAAGAGACTTTTTCTTAACTCTTTGTCTCCTGGTGCGCGAGGAGAGGGGATTAAGAACGCTGCTTAAAGGAGCTCCAGAGACGGGCGGGAGCCGCGGCTGAAAGCGCGGACCCCAGAGACAGGCATGAGATGCTAAGGCTGCTGCTGCCGCCAACAAGAAGCCTGTGTGTGAGCACAGGTCACTATCCACACCCCCCCTTCCGGGGAGCCTGTGCAGCCGGCCACCGCCAGGGTCCGGTGATCCAGGGACAACTTCCCCAGGAGAACACACGGCACACCTCAGGCTGGTGCAACGTCATGCTGGCCTCTGCCGCCGCAGGCTCGCCCCGCACTGCGTACCACTCCTTCCCCCCCGGCCTGAGTGAGCCAGAGCCCCTGAATCAGCTGCTCCTTTAACCCCGTCCTGTCTGAGCAAAGAACAGACGCCCTCCGGCGACCTACATGAAGAGGTGGGGCCAAATCCAAAGCTGAGCCCCGGGAGCTGTGAGAACAAAGAAGAGAAAGGGAAATCCCTCCCAGAAGCCTCAGGAGCAGCGGATTAAATCTCCACAATCAACTTGATGTACCCTGCACCTGTGGAATACCTGAATAGACAACGAATCATCCCAAATTGAGGACGTGGACTTTGAGAGCAAGATTTATGATTTTTTCCCCTTTTCCTCTTTTTGTGAGTGTGTGTGTGTATGCCTGTGTGAGATTTAGTCTGTATAGCTTTGCTTCCACCATTTGTCCTAGGGTTCTATCCGTCTGTTCTTTTTTTTTTCTTTTTCTTTTTTAATTTTTTTAAACTAATTATTTTTTATTTTAATAACTTCATTTTATTTTACCTTTATTTTATTTTATCTTCTTTCTTTCCTTCCTTCACTCCTTCCTTCCTTCTTTCCTTCCTCCCTCCCTCCCTCCCTGCCTCCTTTCTTCCTTTCTTTCTTTCTTCAATCCTTCCTTCCTTCCTTTCTTTTTCTTTCTTTCTCTTTCTTTCTTCCTTCCTTCCTTCCTTCCTTCCTTTCTTCCTTTCTTTCTTTTTTCTTTCTTTCTTTCTTTCCTTCTTTCTACTTTTTCTCCCATTTACTCTGAGCCATGTGGATGAAAGGCTTTTGGTGCTGCAGCCAGGAGTCAGTGCTGGCCTCTGAGGTGGGAGAGCCAAATTCAGGACACTGGTCCACAAGAGACCTCCCTGCTCCACATAATATCAAATGGCGAAAATCTCCCAGAGATCTCCATCTCAACACCAGCACCCAGCTTCACTCAACAACCAGCAAGCTACAGTGCTGGACATCCTATGCCAAACAACTAGCGAGACAGGAACACAACCCCACCCATTAGCAGAGAGGCTGCCTAAAATCATAATAAGTCCACAGATACCCCAAAACACACCACCAGACGGACCTGCCCACCAGAAAGGCAAGATCCAGCCTCATCCACCAGAACACAGGGACTAGTCCCCTCCACCAGGAAGCCTACACAACCCACTGAACCAACCTTAGCCACTGGGGACAGACACCAAAAACAACAGGAACTACGAACCTGCAGCCTGCAAAAAAGGAGACCACAAACACAGTAAGATAAGCAAAATGAGAAGACAGAAAAACACACAGCTGATGAAGGAGCAAGATAAAAACCCACCAGACCTAACAAACGAAGAGGAAATAGGCAGTCTACCTGAAAAAGAATTCAGAATAATGATACTAAAGATGATCCAAAATCTTGGAAATATAATAGACAAAATGCAAGAAACATTTAACAAGGACCTAGAAGAACTAAAGATGAAACAAGCAATGACAAATAACACAATAAATTAAATTAAAAATACTCTAGATGGGATCAATAGAAGAATAACTGAGGCAGAAGAACAGTGAAGTGACCTGGAAGATAAAAGAGTGGAAATAACTACTGCAGAGCAGAATAAAGAAAAAAGAATGAAAAGAACTGAGGACAGTCTCAGAGACCTCTGGGACAACATTAAACACACCAACATTCGAATTATAGGGGTTCCAGAAGAAGAAGAGAAAAAGAAAGGACTGAGAAAATATTTGAAGAGATTATAGTTGAAAACTTCCCTAATATGGGAAAGGAAATAGTTAATCAAGTCCAGGAAGCACAGAGAGTCCCATACAGGATAAATCCAAGGAGAAATATGCCAAGACACATATTAATCAAACTGTCAAAAATTAAATACAAAGAAAACATATTAAGAGCAGCAAGGGAAAAATAACACACAAGGGAATACCCATAAGGTTAACTGCTGATCTTTCAGCAGAAACTTTGCAAGCCAGAAGGGAGTGGCGGGACATATTTTAAGTGATGAAGGAGAAGAACCTGCAAACAACATTACTCTAGCCAGCAAGGATCTCATTCAGATTTGATGGAGAAATTAAAACCTTTACAGACAAGCAAAAGCTGAGAGAGTTCAGCACCACCAAACCAGCTTTACAACAAATGGTATAGGAACTTCTCTAGGCAAGAAACACAAGAGAAGGAAATGACCTACAATAACGAACCCAAAACAATTAAGAAAATGGGAATAGGACCATACATATCGATATTAACCTTAAATGTAAATGGACTAACTGCTCCCACCAAAAGATACATATTGGCTGAGTGGATACAAAACCAAGACCCATATATATGCTGTCTACAAGAGACCCACTTCAGACCTAGAGACACATACAGACTGAAAGCAAGGGGATGGAAAAAGATATTCCATGCAAATGGAAACCAAAAGAAAGCTGGAGTAGCAATTCTCATATCAGACAAAATAGACTTTAAAATAAAGACTATTAGAAGAGACAAAGAAGGACACTACATAATGATCAAGGGATCAATCCAAGAAGAAGGTATAACAATTGTAAATATTTATGCACCCAACATAGGAGCACCTCAATATATAAGGCAAATACTAACAGCCATAAAAGGGGAAATTGACAGTAACAAATTCATAGTAGGGGACTTTAACACCCAACTTTCACCAATGGACAGATCATCCAAAATGAAAATAAATAAGGAAACACAAGCTTTAAATGATACATTAAACAAGATGGACTTAATTGATATTTATAGGACATTCCATCCCAAAACAACTGAATACACATTTTTCTCAAGGGCTCATGGAACATTCTCCAGAATAGATCATATCTTCGGTCACAAATCAAGCCTTGGTAAATTTAAGAAAACTGAAATTGTATCAAGTATCTTTTCTGACCACAATGCTATGAGACTAGATATCAATTACATGAAAAGATCTGTAAAAAATACAAACACATGGAGGCTAAACAATACACTACTTAATAACGAAGTGATAACTGAAGAAATCAAAAAGGAAATAAGAAATACCTAGAAACAAATGACAATGGAGACATGACAACCCAAAACCTATGGGATGCAGCAAAAGCACTTCTAAGAGGGAAGTTTATAGCAATACATTCCTACCTTAAGAAACAGGAAACATCTTGAATAAACAACCTAACCTTGCACCTAAAGCAATTAGAGAAAGAAGAACAAAAAACCCTAAAGTTAGCAGAAGGAAAGAAATCATAAAAATCCGACCAAAAAGAGATGAAAAAGAAATGAAGAAAATGATAGCAAAGATCAATAAAATTAAAGCTGGTTCTTTGAGAAGTTAAACCAAATTGATAAACCATGAGCCAGACTCATCCAGAAAAAAAGGGAGAAGACTCAAATCAATAGAATTAGAAATGAAAAAGGAAAAGTAATAACTGACACTGGAGAAATACAAAAGATCATGAGAGATTATTACAAGCAACTCTATGCCAATAAAATGAACAACCTAGAAGAAATGGACATATTCTTAGAAATGCACAACCTGCCAAGACTGAATCAGGAAGAAATAGAAAATATGAATACACCAATCACAAGAACTGAAATTGAAACTGTGATTAAAAATCTTCCAATAAACGAAAGCCCAAGACCAGATGGCTTCACAGGTGAATTCTATCAAACATTAGGGAAGAGCTAACACCTATCCTTCTCAAACTCTTCCAGACTATATCAGAGGGAGGAACACTCCTAAACTCATTCTACAAGGCCACAATCACCTGATACCAAAAGCAGACAAGGATGTCACATAGAAACAAAACTACAGGCCAATATCACTGATGAATATAGATGCAAAAATCCTCAACAAAATAGTAGCAAACAGAATCGAGCAGCACATTAAAAGGATCATACACCATGATCAAGTGGGGTTTATTCCAGGAATGCAAGGATTCTTCAATATATGCAAATCAATCAACGTGATACACCATATTAACAAATTGAAAGAGAAAAACCATATGATCATCTCAATAGATGCAGAGAAAGCTTTTGACAAAATTCAAAACCGATTTATGATAAAAAAATTAAAGATGATAAAAATAGATGGAGAGATATACCATGTTCTTGGATTGGAAGAATTAACATTGTGGAAATGACTCTACTACCCAAAGCAATCTACAGATTCAATGCAATCCCTATCAAACTACCACTGGCATTTTTCACAGAACTAGAACAAAAAATTTCATAATTCGTATGGAAACACAAAAGACCCCGAATAGCCAAAGCAATCTTGAGAATGAAAAACGCGGCTGGGTGTATCAGTCTCCCTGACTTCAGACTACTAAAAAGCTACAGTAATCAAGACAGTATGGTACTGGCACAAAAACAGAAAGATATATCAACGGAACAGGATAGAAAGCCCAGAGATAAACCCACGCACATATGGTCACCTTATCTTTGATAAAGGTGGTAGGAAGGTAAAGTGGAGAAAGGACAGCCTCTTCAGTAAGTGGTGCTGGGAAAACTGGACAGCTACATGTAAGAGATTAGATCACTTCCTAACACCATACACAAAAATAAGCTCAAAATGGATTAAAGACCTAAATGTAAGGCCAGAAACTATGAAACTCTTAGAGGAAAACATAGGCAGAACACTCTATGACATAAATCACAGCAAGATCCTTTTTGACCCAGCTCCTAGAGAAATGGAAATAAAAATAAACAAATGGGACCTAATGAAACGTCAAAGCTTTTGCACAGCAAAGGAAACCATATACAAGACCAAAAGACAACCCTCAGAATAGGAGAAAATATTTACAAATGAAGCAACTGACAAAGTATTAATCTCAAAAATTTATAAGCAGCTCATGCAGCTCAATAACCAAAAATCAAACAACCCAATCCAAATATGGGCAGAAGACTTAAAAAGACATTTCTCCAAAGAAGATATACAGACTGCCAACAAACACATGAAAGAATGCTCAACATCATTAATCATTAGAGAAATGCAAATCAAAACTACAATGAGGTATCACCTCACGCCAGTCAGAATGGCCATCATCAAAAAATCTACAAACAATAAATGAAATTATGCGGAACCTAGGGGTAAGACAGGAATAAAGACACAGACCTACTAGAGAATGGACTTGAGGATATGGGGAGGGGGAAGGATAAGCTGTGACAAAGCGAGAGAGTGGCATGGACATATATACACTACCAACCATAAAATAGATAGCTAGTGGGAAGCAGCCGCATAGCACAGGGAGATCAGCTCAGTGCTTTGTGACCACCTAGAGGGGTGGGACAGAGAGGGTGGGAGGGAGGGAGATGCAAGAGGGAAGAGATATGGGAACATATGTATAACTGATTCACTTTGTTATAAAGCAGAAACTAACACACTATTGTAAAGCAATTATACTCCAATAAAGATGTAAAAAAAAAAAAAAAAAACTTCATAAGAAAAAAAAAATCTTCCAGCAAACAAAAGCCCAGGACCAAATACACAAATCAATTAATGTGATACACCATATTAACAAAGTGAAGGAGAAAAACCATATGATCATCTCAATAGATGCAGAGAAAGCTTTCGACAAAATTCAACATCCATTTATATAAAAACCCTCCAGAAAGTAGGTATAGAGGGAACTTACCTCAACAAAATAAAGGCCATATATGGCAAACCCATAGCCAACATCGTCCTCAATGGTGAAAAACTGAAACTATTTCCATTAAGATCAGGAACAAGACAAGATTGCCCACTCTCACCACTGTTATTCAACATAGTTTTGGAAGTTTTAGCCACAGCAATCAGAGAAGAAAACGAAATAAAAGGAATCCAAATCGGAAAAGAAGAAGTAAAGCTGTCACTGTTTTAAGATGACATGATACTCTACGCAGAGAATCCTAAAGATGCTACCAGAAAACTACTAGAGCTAATCAATGAATTTGGTAAAGTAGCAGGATACAACATTAATGCACAGAAATCTCTGGCATTCCTATACACTAATGATGAAAAGTCTGAAAGTGAAATTAAGGAAACACTCCCATTGACCATTGCAACAAAAAGAATAAAATCCCTAGGAATAAACCTACTGAGGGAGACAAAAGACCTATATGCAGAAAATTATAAGACACTGATGAAGGAAATTAAATATGACACAAACAGATGGAGAGATATACCATGTTCTTGGACTAGAAGAATCAACATTGTGAAAAGGACTCTACTACCAAAGCAATCTACAGATTCAATGCAATCCGTATCAAATTACTAGTGGCAATTTTCACAGAACTAGAACAAAACATATCACAATTTTTATGGAAACACAAAAGACCCCGAATAGCCAAAGCACTCTTGAGAAAGAAAAACGGAGCTGGAGGAATCAGGCTCCCTGACTTCAGACTATACTACAAAGCTACAGTAATCAAGACAGTGTGGTACTGGCACAAAAACAGAAATATAGATCAATGGAACAGGACAGAAAGCCCAGAGATAACCCCACGCACATATGGTCACCTTATCTTTGATAAAGGAGGCAAGAATATACAATGGAGAAAAGACAACCTCTTCAATAAGTGGTGCTGGGAAAACTGGACAGCTACATGGAAAAGAATGAAATTAGAACACTCCATAACACCATACACAAAAATAAACTCAAAATGGATTAAAGACCTAAATGTAAGGCCAGACACTATCAAACTCTTGGAGTTTGATAAATAAAAATAAATCACAGCAAGATCCTTTTTGACCCAGCTCCTAGAGAAATGGAAATAAAAACAAAAATAAACAAATGGGACCTAATGAAACTTCAAAGCTTTTGCACAGCAAAGGAAACCATAAACAAGACCAAAAGACAACCCTCAGAATGGGAGAAAATATTTGCAAATGAAGCAACTGACAAAGGATTAATCTCAAAAATTTACAAGCAGCTCAATATCAAAAAACAAACAACCCAATCCAAGAATGGGCAGAAGACCTAAATAGACATTTCTCCAAAGAAGATATACAGACTGCCAACAAACACATGAAAGAATGCTCAAATCATCAGAGAAATGCAAATCAAAACTACAATGAGATGTCATCTCACACCAGTCAGAATGGCCATCATCAAAAAATCTAGAACCAATAAATGCTGGAGAGGGTGTGGAGAAAAGGGAACACCCTTGCACTGCTGGTGGGAATGTGAATTGGTACAGCCACTATGGAGAACAGTATGGAGATTCCTTAAAAAACTACAAAAAGAACTACCATATGACCCAGCAATCCCACTACTGGGCATATACCCTGAGAAAACCAAAATTCATAAAGAGTAATGTGCCAAAATGTTAATGGAATATTTCCGGAGATGGAAACAACCTAAGTGCCCATCATCGGATGAATGGATAAAGAAGATGTGGCACATATATACAATGGAATATTACTCAGCCATAAAAAGAAATGAAATTGAGCTATTTGTAATGAGGTTAATAGACCTAGAGTCTGTCATACAGAGTGAAGTAAGTCAGAAAGAGAAAGACAAATACCGTATGCTAACACATATATATGGAATTGAAGAAAAAAAAATGTCATGAAGAACCTAGGGGTAAGACAGGAATAAAGACACAGACCTACTGGAGAACGGACTTGAGGATATGGGGAGGGGGAAGGGTGAGCTGTGACAGGGCGAGAGAGAGGCACTAAAAAACGTAAGGTAGATAGCTAGTGGGAAGCAGCCGCATGGCACAGGGATATCGGCTCGGTGCTTTGTGACCGCCTGGAGGGGTGGGATAGGGAGGGTGGGAGGGAGGGAGACGCAAGAGGGAAGAGATATGGGGATATATGTATAACTGATTCACTTTGTTATAAAGCAGAAACTAACACACCATTGTAAAGCAATTATACTCCAATAAAGTTGTTTAAAAAAAAGTAGAATATCTTGATCAGGAATTGCATGTAGCCATTTCAAACTTACTTGTATAGAAAGAAAAATTATGTTTATAAAAGCAATTTCAGGACTTCCCTGGTGGCGCAGTGGTTAAGAGTCCGCCTGCCAATGCAGGGGCCATGGGTTCGAGCCCTGGTCTGGGAAGATCCCACATGTCACGGAGCAACTAAGCTCGTGTGCCACAAGAATTGAGCCTGCACTCTAGAGCCCGCAAGCCACAACTACTGAAGCCCACGTGCCACAACTACTGAAGCCCGTGCGCCTAGATCCCATGCTCTGCAACAAGAGAAGCCACTGCAATGAGAAGCCCGCACACCGCAACGAAGCCTGCTCGCCACAACTAGAGAAAGCCTGCGCGCAGCAACAAAGACCCAACGCAGCCAAAGAAATAAATAAATAAATTTTTAAAATAAATAAAAATAAAAGCAATTTCAAGTTTCTCCTTAAAATATTTGAAAATATTTCTTGGAAGTTTCTCATACATTCAATACTTAATATATCCTCTAATACTTCACGTTACATTTTTCTTATCACAATTATACATTATAAAAGTGTTTAAGCTTTTTTTTTTACCAAATCCCATATATGTAACCCTCAGTTACTTCCAAATCTATTCATATACTATTTAAATATTTTGTCTATGTGTATCATGATGTGAAAAATGTTAAGAAGTTGAAAGGTATCTGGCCTTCAAAGTTAATTAAATATTGTGTTGCACTTTTCATTGTTAAATTTTGTCTTCCCAAGCAGATCAAAATTTGCTTAAGGGCTGCAATCATGCCCTCAATTGCTGGACTTCTTTTGTATTTTCCATAGCAAACAGTGTTCTGAAGCTCAATAAATCCTTGTTGAACTGAACTGAATCACCAGGAAAATGTTCCACTCGTTCAGGTTGGTGCAAGCCTGGCCTTGAGGTATTTACTTTGCAGCAAGCCTGACACCATATCCAGAAAGGCACATTATAAATATTTAGCTGTCTAGAGACTCTCCAGGTCTTTCTCACTGTTATGTGCTTTCGACTGTGGTTTTGCTGCTCCCCCAAACCTCCAAAAGACTTGTGTGCCTAAGTCTAGAGCCGGATGTGCTTGTGACCGTCCACTGAAGTTGTGTCACAAAGTGGAACATCATCCTTGGAGTCGTCACAGGACCACATGACCAACAAACTGGAAAACATGATTGATTCCTCCACAGAATTTAAAATCTCATTGAGGTGGAACACTCTATTCTGTAGGGATCTGGGAAAAGAAAAAATAATCCTCTCATTTCAACACCCTCTTCTCATGAAAAAAAACAAAAAATCTGTGTGTTTTGATTTGTTAGCTTGTTTCGAAGTAAAAAATAAATCAGAAGATCCAACTTTACCAAAACTGAAGATGTTAAGTGTACTTGCATGCCATGCTGCCAGAAAACAAGCCAGGAGTTTTCTTCTCGTACTAACATAACAGAAGAAGGATTGGGTCATCTCTGCTGTACTGGGGGGGGGGGGGATGTGCTGGGCCAGATTTAAATGTGGACAAATTCCTGTAAAGTTTGTCTGTGTGGTAGTTCTAAAATAAAATGTCATTAGGTACCCTGTTTACAAGAGTCTTTTTAAAAATCCTAC
This sequence comes from Delphinus delphis, assembly GCF_949987515.2. Classification (NCBI taxonomy): domain Eukaryota; kingdom Metazoa; phylum Chordata; class Mammalia; order Artiodactyla; family Delphinidae; genus Delphinus; species Delphinus delphis. Next base: position 37,114,665 of record NC_082693.1, on the reverse strand, counting down.
AGAATAAACAATAGCTCATAGAAGGAGAGAAAGGACAAGCAAGGACTGACTAAGATCACGGCCAGGTCTCAAGGCTATTTTTACTCACAGAATGAGAGAGGAAAGAGGCAGGATATAGGGGCTCAGGCTCTTAAAGTGTCCAGCATTTCCACCTAGGTGCTCCCACAACCTCAGAAGCACACACCTAGTTAAAGCCAGCCACATGTACTTATTTCTGGAGAGACTTCCATGCCTCAAACCGAACATACACTTAACATTTTTCTGTCCGTGTTGTATTGGGCCTCATTCCAGGAATGCATTCCCTCCATCATGACTCCTGGCCCCTGGGAACAAGCCCTTGGACCTATCATTGTCACCCATGCATGGTGTTACATCTAACATTTCTGGGATTTTTTTTTAAATATTAAAAGATAGCTAGCTTATCACTGAGACCTTAATACAGGGAGAGGCTAAGGAATGGAAGGGGGCAGTGGCATAAACGAGCTAATGGCCCTAACTTTCAGCTGACCAGGGGAAGAAAAAGAGAAAAGATTTCCATAAAGCTAAGGACATTCATTTCTTAAATGACAGTTTCCTTACTATGTGTGCATCCAAGTTTCACCAAGAGGGAGGAAGAAGGAGGGATGAAGGAATGTCAGGAACAATAAAAAAATTTTCCATTTCTGAAATACAATCTTTTCCCCAGCAGGTATATTTCAGTCTAAGACATGCTCCCCTTCAAACAGGGGCAGTTCGGGCATAGAGTACTTGAAGGGGAAAGCAATATAGAAACCATGGCCAATTTCTCCACCCTGCATATGGGGACCCTGAAGCCCCCAAATATGGTCCCTTGTTCCAATTCACAAGATGAGTTGATGAGAGAAACCCAGGTTCTTTGGCTCTCAAACCTGTTCTCTTTTCACCTCACCACATTCTGTAATCCATGCAGAATTCCAATCTAAAATGCATCTTATACTGGGAACCTTTCTACCTATTTCCCTTAACCAGACCTTCAGGAATGGAGGAAAAATGTCCTTGGTCTATACAACAAATGAATTCTGTTTCTATAAACCCATCCACCAAAAACCTATTTATTTATAGCCTGTACTTGCCAAACTACCATCGTGTGATTACATAACTCCCACCATTGCTTACCAACATGTGTTAAGATAGAAACTATCTGTATTTTATTAATCCTGAAATGTCAGGATAATGTTATAAACTTTGACAATGTTGGTAGAGGTTAGATAGGATTTCAGCATTTTAGATAGCATGATAACCAGGAATCCCAAAACGCCAAATCCTGTTCTACCAAACATCCCTCTTTCTTGCATGCTTCTGAGAAAACATATACTGCATGAACCCCATGCTACTAAAAGCTGATCAAGGGCCTTCAATGCCAAGAAATAGCTTTCAGTCATAGATTTGGGGGGATCTAACTTAGCAGGCCAAAATAGAGTACCCTATTTCCCATTATAAATGAAAATCGGTAAACCAGCATGTTCAGAAAGAAGGTGAAAGAGAGTGAATCTTTACAGAAGACTTGTCTTCACTCAGTAACCCAGAGATGTAAGAGCAGAGGCAGAATAGGAGAGCGTGCTTGAATATGCAGTGCCTTTTACTGCAGTGGTCCTACCAGTGAACACGCCTTAGTCAATGTTTTGAACTCTAAGCAATCCCTTTAGTGGCTCCTTCGTTATCACCTTGTGCAGTTGCTGCTACTGATTCTGTGTTAGAGCCATATTAATGTTGACTAGGGTACATGATATGGGAAATCTGAAATCAATATAAGAACTTAAAACTGCCTCAGGACCTCACTGGCAGAGGCCCAGATCGGAGAAGGCCACTGAGCACAAACCTTCTTGGCCAATTCCTACCTATCTGATTCCAGCGTGAAGGGGAAAATGTTCCCAAGTCCAGCTCATCCAAAGTTTTTATAGGATATTTTCACCACCTCTGGAACAGCAGCCACACTATACTTTCCCTGTGAATACCCCCAAGTCAAAGCTTATCTTCCAGGAGAACATGCAATTCTCCAAGTCAAAAGCAAACAAAGCCCACATGCTTTTCTAAATGTTCCTGGAAAACCACGACTCACAAGCGGGTTTCACAGTCCATGTTATGAAGAAAAGAAGACCAGAAGCAAGTGGGAAATTGATTAAGATGATAGATTAAAACTGAATCACTGAATTTTTGAGTGTGCTGGTTCTTTTCTTCTTTTTATTTTTATTTATTTATTTATTTTGTGGTATGCGGGCCTCTCACTGTTGTGGCCTCTCCCGTTGTGGAGCACAGGCTCTGGACGCGCAGGCTCAGCGGCCATGGCTCACGGGCCCAGCCGCTCCGCGGCACGTGGGATCTTCCCGGACCGGGGCACGAACCCGTGTCCCCTGCATCGGCAGGCGGACTCTCAACCACTGCGCCACCAGGGAAGCCCTATTTTTGTTTTTTTTAATTAAAAAATTAAAAATATATGCATAAATACTCTAAACCAGTGAGATTCAGAGTGACAAGGTCATTTGTTAACTGCCCGTAGGTTTCCAAATTTCAAGTGTAACAGCCTTGTCTTCCATCTGATACATTTACTGGGTATCACTATGTTCAATGTGCTGATCTGTTGAAAGGTATTGTGAGGAATATAAAGATGGACAAAACCCAGTCGTGCCCTCAAGACTCTCACAATCAAGTAAGAGAAACACAAACAACAATAGAAGCACTGTTGAGGCATTTTATCCTAGCATTAAAAGTTCACACAGTGGTGTCATACCTCCCAGCTTTAAATCCCACTTTGGTCATGTATTGGTCTCTGGACCTTGGGGCACATATATTGACTGCTCAGAGCCTCAGTTTCCTCACCTGTGAAATAGAGGTGATAAAAAATAGTACCTACTTCATGAATTGTTTGAAGAGTTAAAGAGATATTTTTCCATGTAGGTCAAAATGGTAGAAAGAATTCAATAAATTTAGCTATGATTATATGAGTGGCATGAACAAAGTTGTACACATACCAGGTGTGTATAAAGAGCAATCATTGCAACAAATGAACCAGTTCAATCTTTGGTCCTTTTTTGATAAAAAGATGAGATAGGTAGGTAGGTAGATAGATAGATAGATTAGATGATAGATAGACAATTGATAGATAAGAAAGAAAATATCTAAACCAGCTTTCTTTCACCCACTAGAGCTTAGGGAGGGAATTATCTCTCATTCTCACATCAAGAAATATGGGATTCCTTTTACTTAGAGCTGGTGCCTGTCTTCCTTTCTGGTGCCTCTCCTGACTGAGTGCTTATTGTCTGACTGCCTCTGGTGGTGGGATGTTTCCTTTTTCTTTCTTTGACTGCAATGTTCTATGGAGTGAGGATTCTAAGGCTAGGTCCAGCCTAATGCAAAAATAAACATGGGTTTCTCAAGTAATTTACATAGTATTGATCTAAAAAGCCCACTAAATCAGTGTGATAAAAAGAAGTGAATAATGCTCAAAAATCCAATAATACTTGCCAATAGTGCCAGAATGAACTATTCTCTGCATTTTAAAGAAAGGTTTAACTAGCATAAATGACCACTGTGGGTTAATTCATTTACGCATTCAAAAAAAAAGATTTGCTGAGCACTTATAATATGTCAGGTACTGTTATATAAGCATCAAAGATTTAACAGGGAACAAATCCAATGAAAATCCCTGTCTTTATGAAATTAACATTGGCAATTCAAGATCATTGGGCCTGTTATGGGCTTAGAATGATCTTTTCAGTGCCATAGGGAATACAAACTATATAAAAGCTACTGGGCATTGATCTTCTGGTGTATTATAATCTTGGTTAGCCATGGAGGTGGAATGAAAATAAAACTTACACCTATGAAGTGACTCACTGCAGTATAAAGCAAAACAGTACAAAACAGAGTTTAAGGCAAAGCAAGAGGCTGTGGCTCAGGCAATCAGAGTTGAAAAAACCTGGATGTACTTTGCACTCAGTAGGCACATTTGATAAATAAATCTCTCTTTGAGCAAGCACAGTTTTTATAAACAATTTTGTGGAATTTGAGGACTGAGAAAAATGATAGAATCAAAATAGAGTGGTCAAAATAAGGCGGTTACTTCTATTACTGTTTATCTTATTTGCTTGCTCAAAAAAGGATACTCTATGATTTACTAAAATTTAGAGTAAAACAGTACTTTGTGGCCCCTGAAATTTGGTGTAACCCTATTATTTAAATTGATATTGGCAGTTACAGATTAATATTGGCCAAAACATTCAAATTACACAAAATTGTATTTTATGTAGCCAAGTATAAGTGACTTCCAAATGCAAGTGGATTTGTGTCCAAGTTTAGACCGTAGCCAATTTGTAGAATGCCTGACACTAAACTTGATTAAATTTCCCGGTCTCACTGTTTTCCAGTGATGGTTTCTAAACGCTCAGAGAGCAATGATGACCACTGTTTCTTGGGGAGAGGACAGGGTATGAGTGGGTTGTTGTTGTTTTGGGCTTTTTTCTTTTCTTTCTTTCTTTCTTTCTTTTTTGAGGGTGGGAGGGGCTCAAGTCAGAACTTCATTTCTGAGATTTATTTTTTTAAAAAAGACACAAACTCAGGAGGTAAATTCAAGTACCCTAATTAGACTTGAGGCAAGTGGGTAAGGCTTGCTATTTTGCTTTCTATTTTTGTTAAAAGTCAGGTCTGAGTGATGGCAATATGGTTTACTATCAACAAGTCTAGGAAGTAGAATATTTTGAATCCATGATGTATCTAGTTTCTCTCCCTTTCCAATACCATGGAAAACTTATTGCCTTCTGATACATCAAAATATTTACTTGAAACATTTTTGAGCATGCTCTATTCTTTGAAGACATGGTTCCTTCGCTTACAGCACTCATACTATTGGCAGAAATAGGTACACTAATCATTTAAGATCATAACCGAAAGAACAACTTTTAGGTGTGACCTGATTTGGAACTCTCCAATTTCTAGGTTCTAAACCAAAAAGATTGCATTCTGAGTAGAATTTCTCCTAAACAATTTTCTCTACATGGTAACAAAGTATATGACAGGGGTCAACAATTAAACAGCCATACTTAAAGCCCTGGTAGTGAATATTGGCCTAACAAATCCAGATTTCAAATTAACAAAAAGGAAACTAGCATACATTTTAGAAGAAATATCTAGTAATCCAAGCAATGCTCCCCTTTCAGAGAGTAGAAAATTCTTTTTTATTAAAATATGAGCTAAATCTAACTAAGTTCAAGTACAGTTACCCACAGACTTGATGATGATAAACAAATAGTCAGTGACCACAGTCCCCATTCAGAGTGGTTTCTAAGCATATCTGGAGTTCAGCCAGAACATAGGATAGAAATTGACCCACTGTCCAATATGAGACAGAACTGCTAGGGCCCCTGCAAATAGTGAGATCTACAAAGTTTGTGGCAGTGGATGGAGGGGTTTCTTAAGATACAACTGTATCTTAGCCGTATCTTAGCCGTTAAGATAAGATACAACTTATCTTAACCGTATCATAGCCATGGTTTCAAAAGAAATGCCACCACTATAACTATATAAATTGTTACCAAGTTACTCAAATGCTTGAAATTCGAGGCATGAAGGAAAGGGTCAGAGGTTTAGCTATGGGGCCAACAAGTCTTGCTGCAGCCCTCAGTAGATTTTTATACATGAGGGGCCAGTGATGTTGAATGTTCTCCAGAAGAGCAATCTCCCCTCCTTCAGTTTAGGAAAATTCTCTAATAAATGATACATTTTTCTCTGAGAACCCACTCCTGGCCAGCTTTTAGAATCCCATCCCTATCTTTATAAACCAGTTTTAAATAGTTAGTCACTGTACATAAAACATATTCACTGACAGCCTAGTAATTCTCTAAACAATATCACCAAATCCTCTGACAGAACAAAATCTCAAACAGAGCCTCCTCATTTCAACAGATAGAATGCGAGCCCTTTGGAATGCCAACAGCTGTGACCAAAATGAAAATCATTTCTTCCAAAATTAGTGAGCTTCTATTATAGTATCTTTGGGCTATTGCAGGGGTCCCGGCTGTTGTTCAGCACTTCCTCAGACGTTAATATACTGACAGTTTTGCAGACTTTGTCCCTGGCAATAAGTCTGGTATGATTAATTGACTCAAAGCACTGCCTACGTATATAAAAACAACACTGTTGACAGTGATGACCAAATTCCAAGATTTGGAAAGAGTGAGGCGTGATGAACAACCCCTTCTACTTTGTGAACTAACAGCCTAGGAAAGCTGGGGGTGGTGAAAATTAGAACTGAAAAAGTAAACAGCAATTATTGACCTCTCACCATGCACAGAACACTATATACACATTATGCACCAAAGTAAGGTTAAAAAGTAAGGTCAGATAAGTTTTGTGTGATCTGTTTGGAAAAATAATCTTTAAACCTAAGAAAAGCACCTTAGAACATGTACAAAGCAACATCCTAGTGGATGCCTCCACAAACACTATTTTAGACTCTCAAGGACAGTTCTCAACCAGGGAAGATTTCACACCCCGCCCTCCCCACCCAGGGAATATTTGGCAATGTCTGGAAATAATTTTGGTTGTCATAATCTTATGTCTAAACCAGAAAAAAAAAAGAACAAATAAACCCTAAAGTTAGTAGAAAGAAAGAAATCATAAAGATTAGAGCAGAAGTAAAAGAAATAGAGACTAAAAGAACAACAGAAAAGATCAGTGAAACTAAGAGCTGGTTCTTTGAAAAGACAGACAAAATTGATAAAACTTTTGTCAAGAAAAAAGAGAGAGGACTCAAATTAATAAAATCAAAAATGAAAGAGGAGAAGTTACAACCGACACTACAGAGATACAGAGGATCATAAGAGATTACAACAAATAATAATTATGCAACAATAAAGTGGACAACCTACAAGAAATGAATAAATTCCTAGAAAGCTACAGTCTCCCAAGACTGAATCAGGAAGAAATAGAAAATATTAACAGACTGATTACCAGTTAATGAAATTGAACAGGCAATTTTAAAACTCTGAACAAATGAAAGTCCAGGATGTCTTCACAGATGAATTCTACAAAACATTTAAAGAAGAGTTAACATTATCCACTCAAACTATCCCAAAAAATTGAAGAGAAAGGAACACTTCTGAACTCACTCTAGGAAGCCAGCATCACCATGATACCAAAACCAGACAAAGACACCACAAAAAAAGAAAATGACAAGCCGATATCTCTGGTGAATATAGATGCAAAAAGCCTCAACAAAATAGTAGCAAAACAAACTCAGCATTGCATTAAAAGGATCATACACCATGATCAAGTGGGATTTCTCCCAGGGACGCAAGCATGGTTCAGTATTTACAAATCAATCAATGTTACATACCACATTAACTAATTGAAGAAGAAAAATCATATGATATCTCAATAGATGCAGAAAAAGCCTTTGACTAAATTCAACACTCATTTATCATAAAAAGTCTCCCAAAGTGGGTGTAGAGGGAATATACCTCAACATAATAAAGGCTGTATGCAAAACCCGTGGCCAGCATCATACTCAATGGTGAAAAGCTGAAAACTTTTCCCCTAAGATCAGGAACAAGATAAAGATGCCCACTCCCTGTAACTTTGTTCAATATAATATTGAAGGTCCTAGCCATAGCAATCAAACAAGACAAATAAATAAAAGGAATCCAAGTCAGGAAGGAAAAAGTAAAACTGTCAGTGTTTGATATGACATGATACTATGTATAGGAATTCAAAAAAATGTTACCAAAATAGTATTAGAACCAATAAATGAATTCTGTAAAGTTGCAGGGTAAAAAAATTAATATACAGAAATCTCTTGCATTTCTATACATTAATAATGAGCTATCAGAAAGAGAAATTAAGAAAACTCTCATTTACAACTGCATCAAAAGGAATAAAATATCTAGGAATAAATCTAACCAAAGGAGTAAATGATTTGTACCCTGAAAACTATAAGACATTGATGAAAGAAATTGAAGATGACATACAAACAAATGGAAAGATATACCATGCTCATGGATTGGAAGAATTAATATTGTTAAAATGACCATACTACTCAAGGCAATCTATAGATTCAATGCAATATCTATCAAAATACCAATGGGATTTTTCACAGTAATAGAAAATAATTCTAAATTTTTTTATGGTAGCACAAAAGACTCCAAATAGTCAGAGCAATCTTGAGAAAGAGCAAAGCTGAAGGTATCATGCTCCATGATTTCAAACTATACTACAAAGCTACAGTAATCAAAACAGTATGGTACTGGCACAAAAATAGACACATAGATCAATGGAACAGAATAGAGAGCCCAGAAATGAACCCACACTTATACAGGCAATTAACCTATGACAAAGGAAGTGAGAATGTACAATGGGGAAAAAACAGTCTCTTCAATAAATGTTGTTGGAAAAACTGGACAGGTATATGCAAAAGAATCAAACAGGACTACTCTTTCACACTATATGCAAAAGTAAACTGAAATGGATTAAAGACTTAAATATAAGACCTAAAACTATAAAACATCTAGAAGAAAACATAGGCTGTAAGCTCTTTGACATTGGTCTTAGCAATATTTTTTTAATATGTCTCCTCAAGCAAGGGAAACAAACAAACAAAAAAAATGGGATTACATCAAACTAAAAAGCTTTTGTGATACTCAACACCACTAATCATCAGGGAAATACAAATTAAAACCATAATGAGATACAACCTTACACCTGTCAGAATGGTTATAATCAAAAAGACAGCAAATAACAAATGTTGAGGAGGATGTGAAGAAAAGAGAACTCTTGTGCACTGCTGGTGGTATTGTAAATTGGAGCAGCCACTATGGAAGATAGTATGGAGATTCTTCAAATAATTAAAAGTAGAAGTGACAAATGATCCAACAATTTCACTTCTGGGTATTTACTTGAAGGAAGCAAAAACACTAATTTGAAAAGATATATGCACACTAATGTTTGTTGCAGCCTTATTTACAATAGCCAAGATAGGAAACAACCTAAATGTCCATCGATAGATGAATGGATAAAGAAGATTTGGCGGAATGGAATATTACTCAGCTCTAAAAAGAATGAAATCTTGCCATTTGGGAAAACACAGATGAATCTAAAGGGTATTAGGCTTAGTGAAATAAGTCAGACAGAGGAAGACAAGTACCATATGATCTTACTTATATGAGGAATCTAAAAAACAAAACAAACAAAGAAAACAAAGCAAAATGAAAACAGACTCAGAAACAGTGAACGAACAGGTGGTTGCTAAAGTGGAAGGAGGGGGGTGGACGTAATAGGTGAAGGGAACTAAGAGGTACAAACCTCCAGTTAGAAAGTAAATAAGCCATGGGGAGGTAATATACAACATAAGGTATACAGTCAATAATATTTCAATAAATTTGTATGGGGACAGATGGTTGCTAGACTTTCATGGTTATCATCTCATAATGTATGCAATTGTCAAATCACTATGTAGTACACCTGAAATTCACATAATACTGTACGCCAACTATATTTCAATTAAAAAATATTTTCCTAGCTCTGAACAAAGCAGGGATAAAATTGAGGACATCCCTAAAAAACCCTCAAAGTATAGCATGTGAAGAGCAAATTTTAAAGGTAACGTTGTCTGCCAAGGGCTGATGAATGTCAATTTCATTAATGGAATGGAATGGTAAATCAAGATGAGTAGAACAAGGCCAAAGAGCAACAGGATATGGCCAAAGAGAATGCTTAAAATGTAGAACATATGGGTATACTCACCCATTAGATTTGAAATCCTCAGAATGTATTAAAACTAGTTATCTAACAGAAATACTATAAATTTCTAAGCCTCTTTTCCTTCCACCCAAAATTTAAAATAACTTTTGAATAGCCAATAAAAAAGTTCCATCGAGTGCCAGATCAGTCAGTCAGCAACATTTATTTAGCTAACACTGTACAAAGAACATTATATTATGCAGTAAAAGGGGATTAAAAACAGCTCCGTTGAGTTGCTTACAATCTGTTTGGGAATAAATAAATGGTAGCATATGAAAACGATTTTAGGACATTTACTTTACAAAGCAACATTTTACTGAGCGCCTCTATAAACACTACTTTATACTCTGGGGCATTTTAAAATAATATAGTTCCATTTGTTGATGTATAAATAGCTGAATATCGTAGAAATCTATTAAAATTTACTGCCCCCAAATCAGCCAGCTAAACCAGTTACAAACAATTGAATGCAGGTTTATTTGGAGCACATAAGCGTAGTTAGTTAATTCGTTTATTCTTCTAAAATAATTCCTCATGTGTTATCTTTTCAGAAAAGGGGAATTTCATGCCTGGATTTCATAAAAATATCTGTGCCACCACAAAAATGTCACAAAATAGAAAATCAACATACTTTCTCACCTCTGGCTTCAGATTATAAACAGATTCATATATGCAGAGGGCAGTGGCACCTTTGGGAGGCAGTAGGTGGAAACAAACACCTTCATGAGGGTTGGGGGACCCAAACCACAGGCTAAAGTCTGTGTCTCCCTTTGTCCTGAGTTTAATGCCAAATATATCCTGGAAATGGAAAAGCACTGTCATTTGTGTATATTTATCTGGTATTTTTGCAGGCAAGACAAGAGTCTGAGGGTAGTTCTTAGAACTTTTGACTGAGTTCAGAAATAGTTATGAATGTGGACAAAACAGAAATACGCATTGATTCATTGTGCGGAAAAATTATCTCAAGCATCTGACTAGGCAAAGATAGCTAGAAATATTAGATCCATGCCAATGTACCTGAAATGAGTTCCACTTATGCTTCGTATGCTGTTTTCTAAAGGAATAAAGTTGTTGCCAATAATGGAAGTCAGAATTCTGTAAATGGTCAGAATTTGACCCCTCTCTTTAAGGTCTGAAAATCTTCTTTACAGCTCAACAACAACAAAAAACAAACAACCCGATTTAAAAATTGACAAAGGACTTGAAAAGATATTTCTCCGAAGAAGATACACAAATGGCCAAAAAGTACATGAAATGATGCTCAACATTACTAATTATTAGGGAAATGCAAACCAAAATCACAATGAGCTAGCACTTCATACCCCTTAGGAAGGCTATTATTTTTTAAAACTTTAAAACAGAAAATAGCAAGTGTTGGTGAAAATGTGGAGAAATTGGAACGCTTATGCATTGCTGGTGGGAATGTAAAATGGTACATTTGCTGTGGAACACAGTATAGGAGTGCCTCAAGAAATTAATTGGATCCAGCAATTCTACTTCTGGGTGTATACCCAAAAGAACTGAAAACAAAGCCTCAAAAAGATATTGGTACATCCACGTTTACAGCACCATGACTCACAATAGTCAGGTGAATAATGGTGGAAGGTGGAAGCAATCCAAATGCCCATCAACAGATAAATGGATAAAAAAATGTGGTGTATACATATAACGGAATATCATTCAGCCTGAAGAAGGAAGGAAATTCTGAAAATGCTACATCATGGATGAGACTTGGAGACATTATGACTAGCGAAATAAACCAGGTACAAAAGGACAAATACTGTATGATTCCACTTATATGAGGTACCCAGAGTAGTCAAATTCAGAGTGACAGAAAGTCGAATGGTGCCAGGGGCTGGGGGAAAAGGAAATATGGAGGTGCTTTTAATGGGTACAGAGTTTCAGTTTGGGAATAAAAAAGTTTTGAAGATGGATGGCAGCAATGTTTGTACAACAGTGTGGATGTATTTAATGCCGCTGAACTGTACGCTTAAAAACAGTTAAAATGGTCAATTTTATGTTATGTATATTTTACCACAGTTAGAAAAAACAAAAATTTCTTTGGAAGAGTTTCACATGAGCATGTACACAAGTCATTTATTGTATTCTGTTTATGTTCTTGCCATAATCCTTACCCAATGTATTTTATCATTTCCTGGGCCCCAGAGAAGAAATTGAGACTGGATGGAAAGCACGGTAGATTTGCCTTCTGTCTTGAATGCCAAATCCACGTATTGGCTACCATCTCTACTCAATGCCCACAATTGAACTCATCGTCTTCTTTGCTGTATCTGCTTTTCTTCTTCTATTCCCAATAAAGCAAAACAGTCCTCTCAGTCACCCAGTCAAAAACCCTGCCATCTCTCCTTGATTCTCCTCTACTCAACACTGCATCTAATTCATCATGAAAAACTGATTCTGTCTCCTCACACTCACAGATCTACCTCACTTTTTCATATTTTCCAATATTACTTTAGTCCACAACTAGTGTCTTTTTGTCAGTCCTGTCTACCTCTATCCATCCTTCACCATGTCATCAGAGTGACCTTTCTAAAATGCAACTGTGTACGTATTCCTTCCGTGTTTGAAAAACTAAAATGAGGATGCTTCCTGCTGCCACTATGGCAATTCCTGTTTCAGGAAATAGGGGTAGAGAGGTAAAGAATATACAATAGGAACTGACCACATACTATACCTGTTAACCGAGGTTACTTAACTCTGCTAACACCCATATATATCCCTGATGAAGCATTCATAAATTGAATCATCTCTGTCATAAACTAGTCTCATGGAAGAGTCCCTCCATATTTTTACATTCCATTTTTCTCACTTTTATTTCCATTCTTAATTTCAATAATTTAAAAATTTTTCCAATTATGTTTCTTACATATTTTTTAAAAGTAAGCTGGCAACAGCATCCATGATATCATTAGGCAATGAGCATGTCTTGGGAAAAGAGATAAAGTTTCATTTCTGTGGGATATGAGTAGGTGCAATACTTCCGGTTTCTACTTCCTGCTGAAATTTAAGTCAGCTGGGAAGCTGCACTGTAGGTGCATTTGCATTTGTTTGAAATGCAAGTGGATGTGATTAAAGTCATGTTACAGTGTTCAAACAAATCTAGAATTTGATGAAATACACAACCAAATAGGAGGTTTTAAAAGAGGGGATTAGTAAGAATTCATAAGAAAAATGTATTTATTGTGTTGACTCTAAATATTTAAGATTTTATATAACCTGTTATTTTTTAGTTTTCATATAACCTCTGGCAATGATGTTTTTCCATAAGGCAAAATAAAATAAAACAATATATTCTTCAAAAAAAAAAAGAAGGGATTAAATTATCATTATCAATATACTATTCACAAAAGACTTTTGATTTAGAAAACACTAATAGAATCACCTGAAAAACTATTAGAAACAATAAGTCAAGACACATAGCTCTCTTGGAAACCCACAAAAACCATTTATAAGGTATGGAAAAAGTCCTAACTCAAGAGCAACAAAAACCAAAATATCTAAAAATCACCTTTTAAAAATATGTGGGAATTAAATGAGAGATATATCATGGCTCTAGATAAGAATATTCAATTTATAAATTTAAAGGTTTAATGCAATTATAATCAAAATTCAGATAGAATTTTCTTGGTAATTTGATGAAATGTTTCTAAAATTAGTGGAATAAATTGAATACATTTTGAACAATTCAAAAAATGTCTTACTCTGTTCAGTTTATTTTTTCAGAAAATCCCAGGCAGGATTTTAAGTCCCTTGCCTCACAGAGCCTTCTGGCTTCATCACACTTCACAACAGCTCTTCATTTCCATGTCTTTCTCCCGTTGAGGTGCTTGAGGTCAGGGACAGTATCATTTCTAATTTCTACCACCCAGCATGAAGCCTGGCTCAGAGGGAGCACTCAATAAATATTTGTTAAATAAATAATTTTTAAACTGGTTAAACAACCGCACCCACAGAGCGATGATTAACAGACCCATGTCACCCTGCAGTGTGGGCACCAGAACCATGCTATAGAATTCTCTTTGCCGTGCCCTCATTTCCATTTTCGTCAATGATTAAATGAATTTGTACGTGGTACACTTGCTATTTTGTGAATGGCAAGAGTTTGGGAAAAATAAATAATAAGCTGGTAGAAACAAGAATGCTCATATAATGCACACAGACACACTGCCCTCTGTGAATAAAGGCTGGAGAACACAGACAAGAAGAGATTTTTGAGAACATACTTGGGATGTTGGAAACCACATAGTGAGGTGGTCTCCAGACTCTCCAACAGGGTGATTTTATGTGGTCTGAGTGGTCATAGATTCACCTTGAGAAGCAATGGAAGATACAATGTTTCCAAATATAATAACAATCTTCAGGTTTTTATGGATTATATTTTATTTGGATTAAAATCACCTAATATTTGGCTTTCATTTCAGATTTCCATAAAATCAGTTTGACTGTGTCATCTTTTTTAAAGCAGAAATATAGTTTTGTATCACTACACAGTGGGCTCACTGTGTCTTGGGAAAATTAAACTTTGCCCTGAAGCTTCACAGCATGTCAGGACTGGACTAGATTCAAAGCCAGACAAGGACTTGGCCCTCAGGCTTTCCCACAACTGTGAGAATAGCATAGTTATGGCTAAATGCAGAAAACTAGTCAAGGCACTTGTTCTGTTAGTACACTTCATTGTTTTCTGGAAGGTTCTCAAATATCAAGATATGCCACCTAGGAGTTGTTCCACAAAATAAAATTTCCCTGAAGACCCTATCAGAACATCAAGATGTGGCACTGTAAGACATATCCGTTAAAAACAGAACATGAGAGACTCTCCAATTAAAGAAATTAGGCAAGCTGTATCTTAAAACATCTTTTATTTTCTTTGTCTTTCTCGTCCATTTACAAATGTGCATATCTTGCCACTAATAATGGAGCAGAACATAATGAAGGTATGTAGATAGGTCATCTTCATTTTAGACATATGTGAAATTTGCCCTTTTAAACGAGAAGTTCAAGCAATGGATCATGGATACTTTTTTCACTATAGCCCAGGGCCATTATTCATAAGTGATGATAAACTACAAGAATGTGGGCATCTTCAAACATGTAGGTACCAGTTTACCAGCCTCACACAACAATGCTACTTCCTATAAAGATTTCCACATACAAACAAATTCCTCTGTGTGCCATGGGGAATGCTACAGAGAGAGGCAACCTATAATTACACTTCCAATAAACGCAAATGCACAAAATAATTTCAGAACGGTTGCCACGATTTCAAACAATATCTTTTAGTTTACCAGACACATAGTTGACTAGCTTGGACTTGACTTTAAAAATCAAAATATGTTAAATCCCTGGTATGTTTGTAGAAGAAAATGCCAACAGCATCATGGGCTGCTGACAATGAACCTTAGGACAAAAAGTGAAGCCCTAGAGATTAAAATTTTCCACCCCTAATTCCACCCTTAATAAATTATTGTATTTTCAGATTGTATGGATGTAACCCAAGTATCAGCTGGCATCTACTCTCTCCCTGATTCAAACATCCATCCCATGGGTTGTGGGAAACCAAAGATCACTTCAAAAGTTCTAGACATTTGCGGGCGGGGTGGAGGGGTTGGGGGACAGGGAAGGGCTTCCCTGGCTCTAAATGCCTGCTTCAGGGTAATGTGCTCATTTATGGCTTTTCCTGTTCATGCTGACCCTATTCCGCCAAATGCGGTCCTGGCACCTCAACTGTGACAATCAGCAAAGCCTTATCCAGGCCCCCATCTGGGATGAAGGGAGCAAACCCAGGGGTCATCGGTTAGGAATTAAATTCTCCAGCCTCAAAAAAATGGCATGAGGTCTTTCCCATAATTTTCAATCCAAAAACAAAAGGAAGTCCTCAACGCATGGATGCTTAAGACAGACTTTACTAAAACTTGAGGAGTTGGAATCATTTACAATCGCAGAAACAGAAACAATTTCATTCAATATTAAGAATTCTTGTTCTTAAGAATCCTTCAGGTACCTCGCCACTCGGGATTTTCACTCACTGCCTTTATCCGTGGTTTCCCAGCACCACATCCTCTCCCTGGCTGCTCTCCTCTCTCACCTTCCATTTCTCCACCTCTACCCCTCCTTTCATATGTCTCTCCAACTCCGGTTCAGCTCTCTGCACGTCCAACCTCAAAATTAGTTCTAAGACCACCTTAGAATATTCAGACCCAATATGGTGCCCAGCAGAACAAGACAGATCTTTGAGTTAGAGAATCCACCTCCCTTTAAAGGCAGTTGTGTTTGGTCTCGGCCATGTCCCCCATTTACATTGTAACCATATTTGTTTGTTAAAATAATTTGGTGCAGGATTTGAAACTCAGGAGAAACAAGTTGTTTGTGTCTTTGAATATCATAACTTCCTTAGAATATGAAATTCAAATTAACCCAAATACTCAAGGTAATTTTAGGGAGCCAGCTCTCTCTTTTTGCGTCCACATTTGTTCAGTTCTGAAAGGACCATCGTATAAACAGCCAGGGGATTAAGTCTGCTTGAAATTTTGCCCTGACTACACACAGTGAGGCCTATTGTCTCAGTGTTTGGAAGCATATCCTCGAATACAACTATCTCCAAGTTGTACAAGACCTATAAGCAAGTTGAGAATGCTCTTAACCTGAGTGAATTATAACATTTAAGAAAAGAACATTTTATTCTGACTTCCAATTGACTTTTGTTAGTACATAAATGTTACCCTAATGCCTTTGTCTTCCAAATAGTGTTTTGGCTTTCTATAGATGACGTAGCATTTGATCTGTTGACAAATCTTGTACTAACATACTGTTTTTTTTTTTTTAATCTGAATAACGTTTATTCAAGAAAAATGGCTAAAACAATAATAACAGCTAAAATAATAATAAAACAATCATAACAGCAAGCTTTGTGGTGTTTTGTTTTTTGTTTTTTTTTTGCAGGTACGCTGGCCTCTCACTGACGCGGCCTCTCCTGCTGCGGAGCACAGGCTCCAGACGCGCAGGCTCAGGGGCCATGGCTCACGGGCCCAGCCGCTCTGCGGCATGTGGGTTCCTCTTGGACAAGGGCACGAACCTGTGGCCGCTGCATCGGCAGGCGGACTCTCAACCACTGCACCACCAGGGAAGCCCTGTGGTGTTTTAAATTGTCCTCTACTCATCCTCATCTCTTCTGCTCCGTGTTAGCCTTACATACTGTTTTTATATTTTGCAGTCAGGTAATAAAAGATGCTTCAGTAGATGAGGGCAGAATCTTTCATTCTCAAAACTATTTATCTGGAGTCTTATAGATCCTAGAATCCAGTTCTCAAATATGAAGTGAGTCTAACTTGCTTCACACTTTTATACACAACAGGTTTTTAGGAGGGGTTATTATTCTAACAGTATCAGTTTGGGGTGAGTTTCACTTTAAAAAAAAAAAAAAGGAAGGAAGAAGTATTTTTGCTAAAGAAGAAAAGAATTCCCAGCTTTACTTTTTTTTGTTATCTAGCCAAAACCATGTTTCTGGCTAAAGGAGTCTCTTACTCACCTTGTTTTTTGACTCATGGTTTAGAGGTGCCTTAGAGGCAGAGATGATTGCTGAAGGCTTATTTCATCCAGCCCTATGATTCATTGATCCTATGAGTCCACACTTTGTAATTATAACATAATGGAAGATATTATTTTATGAAAGGAGAAGCTATGACTTGTCCAAAAAAGGAATATAGATTATAGTAAATAGAAGGTGAATTAGAATCCAAGTTAACAAACATTTTGTTTTTTTGTATGAACAGGATTTGAATGTCATTTTTAGATGAGAAAAAGACAGACTAAAAGTTTAATTTATTATTTAAAACATTTGGTTTATTCTACATTAATAATTATCCTAAATTATGTGGTTTTGGTTTTAGAAAATTACACTTTGAATAGGAGGATTTAACTATTTCAATATCAACTAAAATGTATTTTTACTTTTTACTTTAGTTACTGAAGAAACATGCATATTTTAATTTTCCTCTTAAAGTTGATATACTTCCACTTAACTAACAAAAAACTTTTATTATTAGTGTAATATAAACACAAGCATTAAAAAATGCAAGTGATTTGCCGATATAATGAGTAGCTAAATTTGAAACCCAGATCCTTTGAATCAACTGACTTACAGTAATTGTGCTGCAATTTTCCCATCACAGACAAGAGCATTTTGGACTATGTTATGAATTCAGAGTCCAGGGAATTCCAATGAGATAATGTCATTGACCTTGAACACAAATAATCAGTGATGAATATTGTAATATGATAATATGAAAGTTGCAAGGAATTCATTCTCAGACTGCATCAGAAAACCTGCTAAATCAGTAAAAGGAGGAGACACAGTGTGAACTAAGAGAGCAGAACTTTAAGGCATGTTACTCAAAATAGAAAGGTTCCCGAGTAACTCTAAGAGATCAAGTGTGAGCCCTCACGCTTAACTGCTACTGAATTAGTTCAGCATGTGAGCAACTATCAGGTACCCAATCAGCACTACATCACTTAAGTGACCAAAGCTAAATGTCAACTTTCAACTCAGTGGTACCCATGTATTTGCTCCTTTTGTCTACTTCATCATTTAAGTCAGCGGATTTTCCCACCATTCTGCAAGGATGCAGCTTCATGGGAAATGGCCTGTTTCTGTGAGCTGCACGCTCCACTGTGAATGAGACCAGCGCCAACTCTTTAAAGGGGCAAAGCCATAGGAGAAAAGGATCATCTGAGCCACGTTATGTACATTTACACTCACAGGCTGCCAAAAAACCCCTTGATACATGTCCAAAATGCAGTTTAATTAGAGAGAGCAGAAGGAAATCAACCTCAGTCTGCTAACTGACCTGAGGCATCTAATCTCTGTATGTGTTCATTTTGTTAAAATATGCAAGCAAAGAGCTATTGGAGGCCATATGCCATTCGTTACGAAAAGCACATTCCTTTAGTCTTTGTAACAAAAGCCATATGGCTTTCTGAAAGTTAATTATATCATAAATATGCTGTAATATTGGGGAGTGTGGTCTAGCGATTGCTGGAAGAAACTTCGAGACCTGGCTTTCGGTTAGTTTGTCAATGGATTCCATTCAGAACCTTGGGGAAGTCACAAGCTCATTGTGCCTTAGTTTCCCAATATTCAAAGTGAAGATAATAATAATACAGCACCTAAAAGAGAGAAGAAAACTGAAATGTTCTCCCACTTAACGGTAAAATAATATTACAAACTATGATTCAGGTCAACAAAACAGTAAAAGGTTTTTTGAAATATTAACTAGTCAATCAAAATAGTCTCTTCCTCTTTCCCATGCTTCCTTCCCACCATTGCTGGAGCAATCTTTCTGGAAAACACATCAGATTTTTAAACTCCTTTGTTAAATATTGCATCCAAACTAGCACTTGAACTCTGTATAAATGACCCTTTAGAGTCTGCCCTAGCCTGTTGTCCAGACACGTCTGCCAACAGTCTCTCCCGAGCTGGCACACAGACAGATAGACACACCGGGTCAGTCTGTTCCCTGTGCCAAGGACATCTTACCTTCTCATCTCTACTTAGCTCCCATGCATGTGTCAAGACCCAGACCATCACCCTCCACCAGGTGAGGTCTTTGACTTCCTCAGGTCATTGGCTGTTCCCTGCTCTGAGCTACAATAGCACTTACCTCATTCCTTCTTAAGCACTTATTACATTGTATAGTATTTATCTGTAGACACATCTCTCTCTCCACCAGAATGTTGGGCTCCTGAAGGGGAGAGTCTAAGGCCTGGCAAGTAATAGGTGCTCAATAATTACTAGTTTATTGTCTACTTTCAAAACATAGAGGTAACTGGCTGTTCGACCTCAGGGGTCTAGTTTCCATATTCATTTCAACCTTTCAACCCTCCATCTGTAGCATTTTATAACAGCCAGAAAATGATCCCTAGAAACTTGCAATGTTCCAAAGTACCAGTGACAGACTTTTCCACTGTGCTATCCTTTTAATTCAAGGAAATGAAATAATTTTAGAAAGTTTTTCAACAAGGATTAAAGCCAAGAGTTTTTCTCGTTAAACTTCAGCTAACAGCTAACCAGAAAATTAAGTGAAACACAAGTCCTCATTCCTCAAGCATTTTAGTTAATCATGGTTTTATGGAATTTTAATCTAGCATGGAGGCTGAAATGAAACAAGAGAGCCAACAAGTCCAAAAGACAATTACAACTCCATCTGATGTAACCAAACTGGATAGAGTTGTGTGTGGCATAATAGTAATAACTGTAAATTACCTAACCTTAAATTCTCACGCCCTTGATACAGAATATTATTCTAATGGCATAATTTGATTTTTTTTTAATTTAGTTTGATTTTGCTTCTGGTTTACAATTTAAGGAGACAGAAAAACCTCTGTCTGATTCCATAGGATTTGGATTTTGTAAAAAGTAGGTGTCCCAAACATCCTCTTTCAGGAACTAAATCATCTCCACATGTGCTAAGAGTAGCAAAAAAGCAAGAACATTTAGGTCTGTGATATGTACACGTAACTTAGAGCAAAACCAGAGGAATGTCTGAAAGTCAAAGAGGACAGAGGGCAAAGAGTCTGACTTACAGATTTGTTGGGAGCTATTTTATAGGAAACAAGCTTTAGGATCTGATTTGACGGCAAGGCAACGGGGAAATAATAATAATAATAACAAAGATAAGAGGAAATCATTGGGTTGAGCTCCAAAACTTTAATTTCCTCAAAATTGTTTCCAGATGGTTAAGAATGTCTTTCTATGTACAGTATTTTCAGGAGCTAAATACAAAGTCATCCATTTCCATATGCGGTAATTTTTCAGCAAGATGTCACATTCATTTAAAATTGCCATTGCCGATACTAACCTTTTGATGTTCAGGACACCTGCCTGGGGGCCAGCAGCACACACTAACTTTACCAGAATGTCAGAAACTGTCACCAGGACCTGGCCGCTCAGAGGCAAGGCTCTGAATCATGAGTATGTAGCTAGTCTGTTCTTTGATGTCCACTTTCTTCCAGCAGGACAGTACTAACCAAGTGTCTGAAGATTCTCTCCTTTCCTCTTTCGGCATCTAGAGACGCAAGCCATGGAACTACTGCAGAGGAGAAGAAAGGACAATATTAAAGAGAAAAAGCAGGCAGAATTTCTTGATTTTGTAAGTCGTTTTCATCTTACCAGAAACGCACCCAGACTAGGACTCAGAAAACTAGAGGCTGACCCTCAAACCTGCCTCTTTGCTAAGTTAATGAATCTCTCTGTTGCTCTTGTTCTGTCACACTTATACTTTCTTAAT
Source organism: Delphinus delphis (assembly GCF_949987515.2). Lineage (NCBI taxonomy): Eukaryota > Metazoa > Chordata > Mammalia > Artiodactyla > Delphinidae > Delphinus > Delphinus delphis. The sequence continues at coordinate 37,093,615 of NC_082693.1, read as the reverse complement.
AGAAATAGTAAGGGTATGAATAACCCTATTAGCTACATATCAACTTCTTAAGAGGCTATTGTATAACAAGATGACTTCCAAAGGATCATTTTTTATTACCAAGCCATGCATTCAACTACTTTTGACAACTACCTTTGAATGCCTACTACGTGTCAAGCAATGGGTGCTGGAATTGAATGGTAAGCAAAACATAGTCCCTATCCTCATGGAGTTTCAGGTCTAATTAGGAAAGCAAGGTTTGCTTAAATAACCACGCACACAGAGAATTACAAACTGTTACATATAGAACTACGACACAGACTCACCATGATCCTGAAAACACTGTATTTTCACTATCAAATGTTCCTGTTTGTTCTCTAATTTTTTTATCAGTCAACTTCAATCATCAAGTGATTCTTGAAAAATACTTTCCCAAATAGTGTGCTGTTTGTCAGTGAAGACTTTCAGATAATGATTAGAATTGAGATTTCAGGGTAGAACTGATTCTCCATTTAGTGAAACAGAAGAAATGTTGGTATCAATTTAAAACTGTAAAATAGGAAGTCTAGACCTAAAGGATCTCCCCTGGAAGAAGGCCCTAGGCCATGTTTACAGATAAGTTCTTTCGGTCTTTATAATATAAAATCCTACATCTGTGGTGATAGCAGCAGCTGAAACATCACATTTACTATGCGCTAAGGTACTATTCTAAGCACTTTATAAATATTAACTCATTTAATCATCACAATAAACTTCTGAGGTAGGTATTAGTAGCGGTAGGGGGTCTTCTCCCCATTCTACAGATGAGGAAACTGAGGCACGGAGGGATTAAATACCTCACCTGCTGTCACACAGCCAGTAAGTAGAGCCAGGATTCAAACCCAGTCTATGCTCTTATCCACCATGATGCACCGCCTCTCGTTCATACAATTGGTCCCCTGAAACATGTTGAAAACTGGTTTCTTATTTAGGCAGCATGTTTGAAATGTATCTCTCTGCCCCCTCACATGTTCTTCTAGTGACTTTATCTTTCATATATAAAGAATAAATTACACTTGGTAACTCCTGATGGTAGTCATATTTTCAAAAAAAAAAAAGCAAAACAAAGTTTTCAATTCTTTTCAATCAGAAAATTGATCTACTGGGATTAAAAAAAGAGGTGACTTCACAATTACTTTTCAAAAACAAGAGGTCAGTTGCTCACGCTTTAGCAAAATGTCTTCTCCCATTATTGTTGCAGAGTAAGCTATACAGGGGTTTGATAGAAAGTCTACCCTGAGGGAAACAATTCTCCTAAAATTTGATACAATGCAACGGGAAATGGTGTCAATTAGTCTAAACTATAGACTAATGTAAGGTGGAAAAACCAGATGGGAACTGACTCCATTCCATCTCTACATAATTTTGATACTAGAAATGCATCTTCAGAAGGTGTGTTGACGACTTCAAACTTTTCATCTCAAATGATGCTGCTTCCCAGGCTTCAGTTATGCCAGAAGATTTGAAGAGCAGAAGAAAAAGAGAACGAAGCAAAGCAGACATGTGCGGGCAAGCTGGTGAGGAGAATGCCTTTTGACTTTTTTATGGTGGAAATATTCTTTTGGGGATAAAGATTAAGCAAGCATTGGAAATGAGCCTCCTCATTTGACGTGAGAATTAGCGCAGAAGCTATTCTTTGAACCTCAAATATCAGAAGCCCCTATTAAAATAGAGAATTACTGCAAACACAACTAACCTTTGATAAGCTTGATAAGCTTACAAGACAAAACAGGAGACTTTTGGGCAGCTGCCGTCCAGAGGTGCTGGAGAACAAAAGTTTTATCACTCGACAGAAAATTGAGAACGTGGAAAATTGCATATAGTCGTTAGGATATGTAAACAGCTGAAACCAAAGTAACATGAGAATTATTAAAAGCACCTTTCTTCTCAGCAAACGTTATCTGCTGGGTCCATGAAATACAGAGAGTGCAGTGATTATTCCTCATTTTGTAAATGGGAGGAAAGAGCTTACTCTAAAAGGACAAGTTAGTACTTTAGGACAGAGAATATACCAGAATATGTGGGTACGCAGCCATTTCTTATTGGAAAACTCCAATCTGATCCTCCTAAACTGGTCAGGAAAATGTTAGTTGTCGGCTTTAAGGGGAACCTTTCTCAGGAAGGGGAGTGGTCAAGCTAAACAATTGGTGATTGGCTGTCAGGAAGCCATATGAAAATGAACTGGGGGCCAGGGCTCCACCGCCATCCCATTATCACATAAGCGCCTTCGCACAGGTCAGAGCAGCAGATCACCTTTCATTCCCCTCACCCCTCTCTTCCTCCCTTAAATAAATTAGAACGTTCTGAACAAGCAGTGGACACACCCCTTTTAGATGAAGACTAAGCTGTTTGCCCAAGATGACCTAGATTTTATTTATTTATTTATCTTTTACAGTGAGATTATTTTATTTTTAGTGAAGTATAGTTGATTTACAAAGTTGTATTAGTGGTAGGGTTATGGACGTGTCTTAAAATTTTTCTCTTTATATCGTTGCAAAATTAGATAAACACTTCTCAACTATTTACATAATTATATGTGGAGAAGGGTGTTTAGAAATAGGTGAAATCAATCCCCCAAGAATATTGCCTGGATAAGGGGAGTTTTCATGAGTATTTCAGAAGACAGGATGGGCTTGTGTTGGCCAGGAGGAGAAAGAAGTTGCCAAGGACAGTGACAAGACTCTTAATTCAGCAAATGCAAAGATAGGGACCAGAGGGACTAATGTAAAACAAGGCTGCTGTGACACATGACACAGGGACAGTTGTCAGGAGGGTAAGCTGAGATGTCTGAATCTTATAAACTAGAAGATACGGAGAAACACGATAAAGAGGTCAAGGAACTTGATTCTAACTCTGTGTGGAGGACCATGGAGAGGAAAGAGACCAGGACGGGGAGACCACCAGAAGACAGCGGAAAGAGAAAGACATTTGAAGCAGTATGAGTCTCCCCTGAGAGTCGGAGCGTAGCATTATTTTCTCTGCCCCACAAAAGACCTTCAGATAAATGCACCCACCACACATGTTACCCCTTCTTTAAAATAAGGGTCACAGTACCTACAATCTCAGCAATCCCATGAGGCTTTCATGCCACATTACACCCAGGTGATCATATGCCTAAAGCTCTACAGGTATGTAAATAATATGAATAGGAAATCCTGAAGGCATTTAAGTGTTTGACGAACCCAAGAAGGTTTAGAATAAGTCTCCTGTGAGTGGGTATCCACACCACACCCATTGAACAGAGAAATAATGTATTTAAAGTGAAATGCTCTGACTTGCATTCATTATCATCAGCAGATAAGTCAAACATAGAGCAGAGGACTTCCCTGGTGGCGCAGTGGTTAAGAATCCGCCTGGCAATGCGGGGGACATGGGTTCGATCCCTGGTCTGGGAAGATCCCACATGCCGCGGAGCAACTAAGCCCGTACGCCACAACTCCTGAGACTGTGCTCTAGAGCCTGTGAGCCACAACTACTGAAGCCCACGCTCCACAACAAGAGAAGCCACCGCAATGAGAAGCCCGTGCACCACAACGAAGAGAAGCTCACCGCAACCAGAGAAAGCCCGTGCGCAGCAGCGAAGACCCAGCACAGCGAAAAATATATGTTTATTTAAAAAAAAAAAAGAGCAGAGCTATAAATGGCTAGCTCTGGGGTGGTGGAGAAACTGCTGGAGGTTAGTAAATAAATAAACAGATTGATTGATTTAAAAGTGCTGGTATTTTAGGGCCACACAACATGAGGGCTTTGTGCATTTGCTTTTGTGTGACTTCAGACCACGGTAGGAGCACATACTTCAGGAAGATGTGCTCTTGTTCTAATTATGGAAAGGACTGGACTGATCAAATTACTGCCTATCTTGCATGACACCAAAGAAACAATTCCAACAAAGGACTTTGATTTGATGATTGAAAGTTACCAGACAGGTACAGGCCTTTGAAGAAATGGAAAGCTCAGCTGATGATGAAGACATAAACAAGAGCAGTGGAAGATTACTTAAACTTTAATACTGCTCTTGTGGTCATGGCTTTCTTATCCATAATGACTGCTGCCTAGTTTAAAGAAAAAGAACTCTTAAGAAAAGGAGCTCTATTAATCTCTGTAAACTTCGAACAGAAATATTGATTTTCTGATGACTCTTTTTATAGATGTTGTTGGATGTATAATTTGTATCACATTTACTAGATTTTTAAATAAATACTTTCTGCAATTAAAAAGAATTGAGGGAGAGGGAGAATAGACAAATTAGGCCTGATGTTGATAATATCATTGCCCCTTTCCTTATGTCCCAGCTCCTGGAAATACCAACAAAAGACGCAGACTCTGCCTATCTCCTCATATTGGCGAGAGAGGGGTGACTGGCCTGCGGGTATGTGGGTGAAGGAAGATAATTAGTAAAGCACCAAGGTGGATGGACCCCTCCCCCTTCCCCACCATTCTTGAAGCAGAAACCTTTGGTACTTTGGCAAGGGAAGAGAAGACTTCTCCTGGGGGTCCCTGGGGGCCAGGAATGGGGAAGTCAGTAGCCAAATAGACATAGCACACATTCTTGTCATTTCATGCCCCGGACAATAATTACCATATACATAATAAGGTTTCCTGCCCCAGAGTTATTTTTACTTCCATGTAGATGGTGGTTCTTAAACAGTCAACTGATTCATCTTCTTGGGCAATGCCCATTCATTCTTGACACTCTTGCATTCCACATCCTATCCAACACCTCTCAACCCACACAAACAAGTGCCAAAAGGTGAGAGAGCAAAAGGACTAGCATGTCCATTTCACTGTAGTCTACCTTCAGAGATGCTGGAGTCTCATTGGTAGATTTATCAATAACCCTCCCAAAGGAATAACTGTGAGCTTAGAACAACACTGAGAAGGCATCACTCCAGATAGAGCTTCTTCCTCTCTTTCTCTAGCTGGCCTGAATGGTGGCAAAGACTGATGACCAAATTCGTGAAAGAAATTTCTATTTGCCCCTAATTTACTGAGTAACCTGTGCTGAATTACATAAAAATAGCATAATGGTTAACCCTAATTAGTTAGTTTGTATTTTCCTGCATTTCCAAGCCAAGCTTGTTTCCTCTCCCTGCTGACAGGCACTGCATTCTCTCCTGCCCCACCCTCAAAAATGTGTTCACAAGACAGACCCAAGAGGCTGATGCTTCTTTAGGGAGAATAATCACGCTTTAAGAGGGCCCTTCTTTAGAATAAAGAGCTGCATTTTGAGAGGGCATGGACAGGGGATGCGTCCTCTTGGAGCCTCTGCACTCATGCCTGCCTTACTCAAAGATTCACACCCATTCTGGACTTGACTTAGATGCCGATTGCCAGGAGAACTAACAGCTCTTCATGATATGATTTGCATCACTTCCACCAATATTTATTTAAGCCCATTTACTTGCTGTGAGTTCAGTATTTAAAGGAAGGCTGTGGGGGTAATGTCCTTAAGCTGTGTCTACCTCCCTGGATCCCTGGGTTTCCCTGCCTGTAGTTTCAGATGCTGGGTCCCCTCATCCCCTCTAAAGCTGGGGACACTGACCTAAAGAATCCCGCTCGTTCTCTCTCCCGTATCAACAGCTACTCTACAGGAGGGAGGAGAGACACCATGATGTCAGCAGGATGCTTGTAAGGACCACCTTCCTGGTTCCTTCTTCTACCCACACCGACCAACACCCCCAACGAAGAGCTATGCTGCTTCCAGGCAGGCAAAACTCAGCATAGAACTTTCGGGGTTGGATTTATGTGGGAACATGCTTGCACTGTGTGATCAGCATCTCCTCCCTTCCCTCTCCAGACCTTCTCTTTCTGCAGTTCCTTGGCACAGGAAGTGTCTGTGCATGCCCCGGTGACTGATGGCATAGGCTTGGGAGCCCATGGTCAGACACCTGGGTTCGAATCCCAATTCCACCACTTAGTTCACATGACATATCGCGAGGCTCTTAATTGCTCTGAGCCTCACCTTCCTCAGCCATGCAATGAATATAATAATCACTTTGCAGACTGATACGAGAATGAAATGGAAGAATGCACACAAAGCACTTAGCAATACGCCAGGTACATGATAAGTACTCAATAAATGGGAGCCAATATTATTAATGAAACCGCCATGTATGTAGTTGCTCAAATAAGACAGGTCCCTTTTTTTTCTTAGCTAACCTGACCTTATGTCCAATAAATTCTACCTTCTAAGTACAGTTGAAAGCCATTTCCTCCTTCCCATCCCTGCTGTAATAACTCGACTTCTTTTCTGCCATTATAACCTTGTAACTCTATCTGTATATCCACCCTCTTCCTGTTCTACCCCTTCTGTGCATTTCCCAATGGTATGAATTTTCTAAAATAAAAATGTGCTCACGACACTTCCCTAATTAAGGCCTTTCAGGGGCTCCACGCGTTGCCTTGTGGATGCAATCCCAACTCCCCAGCACAGCCTTCAAGGCCTGGGGCCATATCCCACCACTCACTCCCCACTCACCACACACGCCTTCTTCCCAGAAAAATCTGTACTTCTTCAAAGGGCCCTGGCGTCCAAGTGCCTTTGAACATTACTCTTCCTGGCACACGTTCCTCTCTTCACATGACAGATTCCCACATGTCCTCTAAGACTCAGTGCCCAGAGTTCTCTTCCAAGAATTCTTCTTGACTCTTCACTCACATATTATACTGTTTTAATTTCTGTTTACTTGTCTAGCTCCTTCCTGATATGAGGACCTGTGTACTTTACGGCATCCTGCATCGCAAACGACTAACATAGAGGTTCAAACAAGTCATTCAGCAAACATGTACTGAGCACCGGCCTTGCTGCTAGATGCGCGTTTGCTCTCTCTCACTGCACAGCCCCTGTGGTTCTGCGATCCTCGAGGCCATAAGGAAGCATGGTCAGCACTTGACCACCTAAAATCACCCTCTTCAAAACTCTCACCCAAACCTCAAGAGCTGCCCATCGGTAGATACAAACACTGGTATATATAAATGTTATCTAAACTTATTCTCACAACAGCAAATGAGAAGGCAGAAGCGCTGGGAGATCTCGAGTCGTCAGCTGTGAGTTGGGGCTGCCTGAGCCGTTGGTCCTGCGTCAAGACGCTTCGAAGTCTCATTAAGAATGTTTGGATCCCCATGAAGCCCTACTATACCCACGTTTACCAGGAGATGAGGGTAGGAATGGGGCTGATGGGCTTCGGCGTTTACAAAATCAGGCATGTGACTGCTGACGGTCGTCATTAACCAGCTTTCCTTGGGTGGGACTTTGGTCTGGCTGTGTTGTGGGCCTGTGGGACATCGTGTTGACTTGTAGCAGTGCCGCTCCCCTCCTGGGAGATCTAACTGCTTGGTCAATACCGACCAGCTGGTGATTGGCTCGGCCAGGGAGGCAGTGTTCCATAGCAGTTATGAGCTAGCTATGGAAGTGAGTTCAAATCCCAACCTTTCCACACATGAGCCATGTGGTCTTACAAAAATTACTTCACCTCCTTGAGCCTCAGTTTCCCCTCCTGGATAGGGGGGAAAGTAATACCTACCCACCTACCTCACAGGGTTGTGTGAAATCCAAATGAAAAACTGAATATATAATTTCAGTCTCAGATGTCAGGGGACCCCAAATCGTCTCAGAGCCCACATACTTAATCCCTCTGTGTCTCTTACTTTCTGAGGAAGGGTTGGGGTTGATAAGAAGAAAAGTAGATTCTATCTGAAGTTGCCCAGGGAAGAAGGGGCCCAAACTGAGAATGCCCTTGTTTCTAGCAAGGGCACCAAGGAAATCGCCTGTGTGCCAGCTACATTATAGATATTACCTAGAGCATTCAGATCTTGTCAGCCACCAAATAATGAGACTTTGTGAAATGGGCAAGTCCTTTGAAAAATACAAACAGGCAGTATTGTTTTCATCACAAACAGTCTAAGTTGGAGCCCCGTGTGACTCCAGTGCACTTGTCAGTTTGTCTAAAACTCTTTTCCCTCTTCCATCACTTCTCTGTGTAGGACGTATAACCTTGACTTTTGAGTCTCTTGAACACCCACTCTATCTACTGTGTTGTTACTTCTGTCAGGCAGAGTATTTTGGTCCCATTTTGTAAAAGTAAGGTAACCCACTTATAGGTGTAAATAAAATTGGTCTCACAGTTTATTGTAATCTTGAAGCTACAGACACATAATAATCATAAGAAATTATTAAGTTCATACTATGTGCTAGGTACTGGGGCTTTAAAAATACATTATTTCATTTAATAGCAGAACCCAGTGAGAAATCTGGCGTTTAGTGGGGTTAAACTCCTTGCCTCAGGTCATATGCTGTGAGTGGCAGGAAGTCAAACCTATCAGAAACCAAGTTCTCTTCAAGCATTCTGTGTAAAGCACCTACTACGTATAAGGCCCTGGACTATCAGGAAACCAGCATGAGTAGCACACCTGTCCTGTCCTCAAAGGGGCTCACCCTGTAGCTCCAACTTAAATACCATCTCAGACAAAAGAGGGACAAATACATGGGTAAATGCAATGCAGTAGTCAGGCTAAACCTAATACAAAACTCTGGTGCAAAAGAGAGGAAATCATTGCCTGAAATAAATTATAAGCAAAGCAGGAGAGGAAAGTGTAGCTGGGGAATCAGGAAAGGCCCCACGAAAAGATGCCATTGGAGATCAAGTAAGTCTCCATAACCTCATCTTAATTCTTACCCTGGCGTCACTCTGCTACTCTCATGAGAATCTCCATTCTATTTATAATTTTGACATAAGTCCCAGCACCTGTTGTGACTCTATATCATAATCAAAGCAAAAGGATCTGACTTGCCTCCCTCTTCTTATTTCTGCAAGGTTGCTCCCTTTTGAACATTTATTTTCTCATAATCTGCCTCCTACCCTTGACATAGTATAATGACCACAGGAGCACTGGTCCACGGGTTCAAAGCTCACTGAGTCTGAGCACAGAAACATTCCAGATGAGGGTGGGGATTGACAGTAAGAGCTCCTGGCTTCGGCAGGATTTGTCCTCCTTCTGAGGAGAGCGGGACTTCAAATCAGAGTGTGCCTTTTGGGTTGGAACATCATATTTTTGAACCTGCATCTAAAAAGCATGTTTTATATCAAGACCAAGGTTTTGCTAAAAGTTGAAGCCTTTCATGTGGTAGGTTTGAAAGAGTCCTTTGAAAAACGCCAACATTAAGCCTTAGGATTACATTTACTTTTCAGTTGCATTTCACAAAATTTCATCTTCTTGTTAGTTCTTGTATCGATGGACTGTTCAGATGGGCTAAAAACAACCTGAAAATGTTTGGTACAAATATAAAAACAAGAACACGTGTGCATAAGCCTATATATCTCATCCAAGGTTTAAATAATTGCATCGTCTTATGCTATTAGGTCTTCCTGGCCTTGTGAGGTTTTGAGTTATATTCCTTCAAAAACACTTGGAACTCAGGCATGAGCAAACAATTGCTTGAGGTTTGCATATAGCTGCAGGCTGCAGAGACACAGACTTTATGCATTTTGTTCCCATTTTCAGAGCTGTAGGAGCTGTAGGATGTGCCAGAAGCATGATATGATCAAAACTGCACTGCTCTCCTGTCCTCAGTCTCTCTGCATCCCTGGCCACGAATCCATCCACTTCAAGGTGGTCAGAGCTATACCTCAATGATGCAGATTTGGCCAGGCCCTTTACTCCGTCAGAACCTCCCCATAACTTACAGAATCGAGTTCAAGTTCCCTAAGAAAGATGAAGGTCTGCCACACTGCTCCAGCTTGAGTTTATCCCACTTACCCAGCCACTCCCATGCACCTCCTGGTTTCCAGCCTCATGGAATGTCTCACCTAGCAAGCCTTTCCCCACCTGTGTGCCCTTTGCCCAGGCTACCTCTCAGCATACAGGGTCCATCCTCTCTAGTCCTCCAGGCAAACATGTCTCTTTGCCTTTTAAAACCAAATTCAAACATCCGTGTCTCTGAGATGGCCCTCTGTCATCCCTCCCGCCATACATCCTTCCTCTGGGACCCCACCGTGCTGTGTGCCCACCTATCTTATGACACTTCCTATACTCTGCTGTCACTACATGCTGACGTGGCTGCCTGTCTCCTCCCCACACACCTAGACTCCCACAGGGTGTGATTTTTTTTCTTCCCCAGTCCTTAAAAAAGTGCTTCTCAATCAACAAAATAGATTCCCAATAAATATTTGTTGAACAAATAAATGAACAAAATGGGCAAAATTCATCTTTTGCCTTCTTCCACCCTTCCCCCATCACCAGCTGCCCCTTCTTAGGCTTCCCTTCCCCCAGCCACCATCTCCCTGACACTGTCAATCCTCTCTCCAACCCTAGATGTCCAGTTTCGTCCCAGCCAGCAATATCAAAACCTGCTCTCTGGAAAGGTTTTGAAAAACTCATAAGGCTGACCATGTCAACCCTCACACGGGTTTTTTTTATAATTTTCCAGGTGACAAAATCTTGAGCCAAAATAATAAATCTCTAATTGTGGAATTTTAGACTGGTCAGAGTCTCTTGCACAGTCCCCACACCCACACTGTGGCATTTTGTGTAGGAGTTGCCTGTTCATAATTGTTAGAGGCACCAGAATCTCTGTAAACTCTTGGCCGTGTGATCTGGGGCCCTAGGAAATCAGTTTGCCTGAAACTAAATGGACAGCCATTCTTCTAGAATTACCATATTATTGAGGTTGCTTGAAAAAATAAATCTTTCAGTTGTTTTTTTTTTTAAATAAGGCTCCACATTTAAAAGATAGGGGAGGCTTTGCCCACAAAAACATTTCAACTCAGCAGATTTGATTTAAACGCTAATTAATTTTGTTAGCATTTAAATCAAATTTTATTCTTATCTGGTGAACTATTTAACATGTATTTATTTCCTAAAGGAGGAAGGGGGAATAGAATCATTAAAACCCTAATAAGAACTGAGCAGAGAAAAACTACCTCCCAACTGTCTCTCAGCAGATAACAATTTAAAGGGTAAACAGTAAGAAAGATGAGCTCAGAAGAGTGACAGAGTTCAATAAACATCCAGCTCAGTTTCCTAGGAATTTTGAAAGCTCCCTGAGTGTTTTGTGAGACACATTTTTAAGAAGATAAAGGATGGATGATGCATTCCACTAAACCTGTACATCAAAAGAGGGCATAATCTATACGGAAGAGACACACACCCAAATTTCTGTACATTGGAATACTTGTGTTAAAAACAGATAAATAGGATTCTGCCCGCCACGCCATCTCCAAGCCAGAACGGCCCCTTGGACCAAGGCCATACTACCAAAGCAGAGAAGTCAATTAGAAATCATCTGGCCAAGGCGCAGTGCAGGCTTTCAGTCCACTGAGTCAGAAATGAGAATAAGTCTCTGGATTTTATCTTCCCTCCTTGAGTCCGCTGGATGGTGGCTCAGCCCTGTACTCAGACAGTAAAAGTAATATTCTAGAAGTTCTTATCTTCCAGACATGTAACAATATGGTATAATACTGAGGAACAGAAATCAAATGAGGTCATGGGTGAGGAGATGAATTTAAAACCCCAAGACACTTTACAAATATCAGATGGTGGAGTTACAGTGATGGGGATACACGATGCCACTTGCCTGGTACAGTTGATGGTGAAATGGTCAAACACAGGAGCCCTATTTAAAAAGCTGAAAGATTTATTTTTTTCAAGGAGCCACAATAATTTTGGTAGTTCTGGAAGAATGGCTGTCCATTGTCCTTAATGGTCAACTCAATGCAAGCCACCTCCCCCTGCCCAACTTAAACAGACTATGATCCAAGAAAACAATGCTATGTTTGGGTATCAGATGCTTGGGCCACCAGAAAAACCAACTGAAGACATCTGGTGATAATATATATTAGATTAGATTATACACTGGTTTAGACTAGAAAATGGTTCTGAGTTCCATCTCAGGCTCCCAAGAACTTGTCTATTCATCCCTTTTAGTGAAGATAAGATTCACTTCCTAACTCCTCACCCCCCACCACACACACCCCCACCCCAGTGGAACTAAGGTCTTGCAGCAGAGACATATCTTCTTGGATCATTTAAGCCTAGAAAGGGGACAAGGAGTTATTTAGTCCAACTCTCCGACGGGGTATAGTGAAAATTAAAAGAACCCATGCGCACAGAGCCTGTAGCACAATAACTAAAATATATAAAGCCCTCAATAAAAGTTGCTATTCATAGCACTAATAATAATATCTTGGAGCTGTTTAGTGGCAAGGCTGGGACTAGAACCCATGTCTCTACTCTAAATCTTTCCCATAAGACCAGAGCCCTCCCATTGTGGAAAGACTAGAGTGGGAGGCTTTGAAAAATTGTTTTAAAAGAACTGATTATTTCCAAGCAATTTATTTTATTGTATATGCACAGATAGTCAGTTTAACAATATCAACAGATAAAGTTTGATTTATTTTAGATTCCCAAATTATTTTTCCCATTTCCTTTCATAAAGAGTCTAGACATAAAAAACAAATGTGGTAAAGAAAATCCCCAAATGATTACTTTCATTAAAATTGTGTTTGCTTGAAAATTAGACAATAAACCTTCATATCACAGGGCTCCAGCTGTACAATTTGACAATAACCAGCACCTACAGATATATTTTAGCAAATATACTCCCCCCCCGACAAGATGCTCCAGGCTTTACAAAATGCCACGGCTACTGGAAAAAAATCTGGGAACCATGACTCCTGATCCTTACCCAAAAACAAAACAAACAAAACAAGAAAATTATTCTACCCCCTTTCCCCAACAAAACAGTAAAATATTTTCCTCCTAAAGCAATGCAGGGGATACCCAGGACAGTTCATTTTATTGTACTCTATGTGCAAATAAATTGAAGGATTTGACTCTACCAGACCACAAAAGCAGGTATGGCCCCATAACCTCTCTGCCCAAAGAACATGATTATGACTTGAAAGAAATCAAAAACTGGAAATTTAAATTTAAGTAACAATGGTAACAGTGATGATGATAATGATCAGTATCACATGGAAGGATTTTGTGAAAAAATAGTTCCATGGTCAAATTAAGTTTCAAAAACTCGTAACCAAACGAAGTTAAACCAATAAAATTAACCAAGTTTCTTTACTGCAGTATCCTCAAAGGCTTCAGTTCCCTAATGTGAATTGTTTCTCCTAGAAAGCGAAATAATATGTAGCAATCTGCAAACTTATTTCTTTGCAGACAATCAGTTGGAGTTGATATTTCATAGAACACATTCTGGAATATTCTGACAGATTATAGGCAGACGCTTAGAAGCACCTTCTAATATTAGAGTAACCATGTTGCATGCAATATATCCTTATATTAAATCCTTAGTACATACCAGTTATATAATCTTAAAGTATATATGGCTAACCATTATCTATAGGAACTGAATTTACACTGGTAGTGATGAGAAAATTCACCCTTTACCAGGAAGATTATAGCTTGTTTCTCCCCTGCCTATATTTAATTTTTTTATTGAAGCTTTAATATTTAATATGGAGAAAATGAACACTTCTTTCTTCTCCAGATCACTAATATTCACTGCAATCAAAGCTGCCCTTGTTGAGGCAATATAAGCATCAGTATGAATTTTTAAACATATTTTTTAAAATTATTTGATTGTGAAAGGGTTGTATGATTATTACAGAAAATTTGGCAAAGTCAGAAATGATTTTTTAAAGAAAATAATAAATTATTACCAATAATTTCACAACCTAGGGATAAACTTTTGTATGTTTCATTTCACAGTTTAGTCTCCTAATTTTTTTACATGCTGAGCATTTTCTCTTGACATTAAAAAAATTATTCAAAAGCACATTACCCATGGTTGAACATGGTGGATTGAAACCATATGTTCATCCTCTTCAGCTCTCAACATAAAGGGAAAAATTACAAAGAGACCTGAAGAGTAAGCAAAATCATTTTTTTCAAGATGGAAATTACATGAAGGAATAGTAACTGTCTTAGTAGAACAGAAAAAAGCTGAAACTAAGTGCCTACAGCTGGAAATTTTATCAAGCTACAAGAAAACTCATTCTAGAATCCTCCCAAAGGGATTCACAGAAAGTAGAGGCGAAACATGGAACTGTATTGGGGTAGACACCGAGGGCCCATTGGGCATAGCCAAGGTGAGACAAGCTGGGACGTGGGACCCTTTGCTGCAGTGCTTGCACCTGGACAAATGACAAATGTCTCCTCAAGTGTCTCCTCGAGCAACAAAATACAAAGAAACTATAAGGGACTAAAAATAACTGGGTGCATGCACAGCTGGGGCAAATTATGGACAACTTACAAAAAGACCAAAAAGAGCCCAACCGCCACTTCTGAAGAGCTGAGAGCAACAATAGGGCGTCAGGAGAAAACGCAGGGTACTGCGCATGCCCCCTGCACACACCACCACCAAAGGGGTGGGCAAACCACCCAACACACCCCTCTGGCCCAACCCCTGGACACACCCCTCCCCTCACCCCATATATGGAACCAGCTCGCCCCCCATCAGGGAGAGAGAAAGGGAACCTGTTACTTGTTTTCACTGCCCCCTGCTGCAGCAGGGGCCCCAATAAAGGTTTGCCCAAATTTCCTGTTTGGTCTCTATTGACTAAGGAAGGCCAAGAACCCTGAACAGTAACAAAGGGTCTATCCCTTCCTACCACATAGACACAGAGGATTCATTCTCTGGAGAAAAGGAACCAGAGAACCTCCTAGACATGTGATTGCCCAGCCTGGCAGAGGTTAGAAGAGAAGCCAGAGATGATACAAGATATTGAAAATGGGGGTTTGAAAGTTTAAATGAAAACGTGAGATCCCCTCCCACCCCAAGCCCCAGAACACTGGCAGCTAAGCTGATACAAACAAGACAACAAATTGAAAAATCCTTCCATGGAGAAACAAAGACTAAACAAACCTAGATGCTTAAAAAGCCACAGGTACTAATATTTGTGGGCCAACTAATAGAAAAACTAACTCTCAGCCCTATCATCCTGCAGTGATGTCATGCACTTAGTTCCCGCCAACTTTGAAGTGCCTCGTTCTTAACATGAATGAAGAGAAAAATCTCCACACATAGGAGGAACGCTTCCCCCATGAAAAACAAACATGCCTTAAAAACTAGAACTCAATGGAACCCAACACATTTCAGCAAAGAGGATAAACACAAAAATAAAACTGTATACATAAGACATAAACTTAAAAGGAGATAGTACAACCATGAATTAAGAAAGAGAATCTGGGGCTGGGAGGTAGAGGAGAGGAGGAAGGAAAACTCAGAACAAGAAAAACATCATGGAAATTTTTAAATACTATAGCAGGAAAAAAATCAATAGGAAGTTTGGAGTGTATTGAAGAAATTTCCCAGAAAGTAGAACAAAAAGACAAAAAACATGGGCAAGTGAAAAAAAAGGGAACAAAATTAAAAGGATAAGCTAAGAAGTCCAATATCTAACTAGAAGGAATGCCAGGAAAAAAATAAGAAAAGAGAAGACCAGAAATGTGTGTGAGAGAAAAATAGTTATATTTTTAGGTATATAGTTTTTTTAAACACATTTTTAAAGCAGATTTAGGTTACAGTAAAATTGAGCAGAAAGTGCAGAATTCCCACATAGCCTCTGCTCCCACACATGCAAAGACTCTCCCACTATGAACATCCCTCATCACAGTGGTACATTTGTTACAATCAATGAAACTATGTTAACTCATCATTATCATGCAAACTCCATAGTTTATATCAGGGTTTACTCTTGGTGTTGTACATTCAATGGGTTATGACGATAGTATAATAACATGTACCCACCATTACAGTATCATACAGAGTGTTGTTCTGCCTTAAAAATTCCCTATGCTCTGTCTATTTATCCTTCCATTTTCCTTAATCCATGACAACCACTGATCCTTTTACTGTCTTTATAGTTTTCTTATCACTTCTTTCACTTAGTAATATGTGTCAAAGTTTCCTCCATGCTTTTCATTACCTGATAGTTCATTTCTTTTTAGTGCTGAATATTCCACTGTCTGGATGTACCGTAGTTTATTTATCCTTTACCTACTAAAGGGCATCAGTTGTTTCCAAGTTTTGGCAATAATGAATAAAGTTGCTATAAGCATCTGCATGCAGGTCTTTGTGTAGACATAAGTTTTCAGGTCCTTGGGATAAATACCAAGGAGGCGACTGCTAGATCATATGGTAAGAGCATGTTTAGTTTTTTTAAAAAAACTGCCAAATTATCTTCCAAAGTGGAGGTACCGTTTTGCATTCCCACCAGCAGTGAATGAGAATTTCTATTGCTCTACATCCTTGTCAGCATTTAGTGTTTTCAATACTTTGAATTTAGGCCATTCTAATAGATGTGTACTGGTATCTCATTGTTGTTTTAAGTTGCAATTCCCTAATGGCATGTGATGTTGAACATCTCATATGCTTATTTGCCACCTATATATCTTTTTTGGTGAGGTGTCTCTTCAGGTTTTCTGCCCATTTTATTATTTCTTTAATTTATTATTATTGGAGTATAGTTGTTTTACAATGTTGTGTTAGTTTCTTCTGTACAGCAAAGTGAATCAGTTATATATATGTGTATATATATATATATATATATATATATATATACACACACACACACTCTTTCTTAGATTCTTTTCCCATATAGGTCATTACAGAGTATTGAGTAGAGTTCCCTGTGCTATACAGGAGGTCCTTATTAGTTATCTATTTTATATATAGTAGTGTGTATACCCAATCTCCCAATTTATCTCTCCCCTCTTTCCCCCTTGGTAAACATGTTTGTTTTCTACAACTGTGACTCTATTCCTGTTGTGTAAATAAGTTTATTTGTACCATTTTTTTAGATTCCACATACAGGCAATACATGATATTTGTCTTTCAATGTCTGACTTCACTCAGTATGACAAACTTCACTCAGTAGGAAAATCTCTTTGTCCATCCATGTTGCTGCAAATGGCATTATTTTGTTCTTTTTATGGCTGGGTAATGTTCCATCGTATATATGTACAACATCTTTATCCATTCATCCTTCGATAGACATTTAGGTTGCTTCCATGTCCTGGTTGTTGTAAATAGTGCCGCAATGAACATTGGGGTGCATGTATCTTTTCAAATTATGGTTTTCTCTGGGTATATGCCTGGAGTGGGATTGCTGGATCATATGGTAATTCCATTTTTAGTTTTGTAAGAAACCTCCATACTGTTCTTCATAGTGGCTGTACCTATTTACATTCCCACCAACAGTTTAGGGGGGTTCCCTTTTCTCCACACCCTCTCCAGCATTTATTGTTTGTAGATTTTTTGATGATGGCCATTCTGACCAGTGTGAGGTGATACCTTATTGTAGTTTTGATTTGCATTTCTCTAATAATTACAGATGTTGAGCATCTTTTCATGTGCTTTTTGTCCATCTGTATGTCTTCTTTGAAGAAATGTTTATTTAGGTCTTCTGCCCATTTCTTTTTTATAAATTTATTTTATTTATTTATTTTTGGCTGCATCGGGTCTTTGTTGCTGCATGCAGGCTCTCTAGTTGCAGCGAGCAGGGCCACTCTTCATTGCAGTGTGCAAGCCTCTCATTGCAGCGGCCTCTCTAGTTGCGGAGCACGGGCTCCAGGCGCATGGGCCTAAGTAGTTGTGGCGCACGAGCTTAGCTGCTCCGTGGCATGCGGGATCTTCCTGGACCAGGGATCGAACCCGCGTCCTCTACATTGGCAGGCGGATTCTCAACCACTGCGCCACCAGGGAAGCCCCTTCTGCCCATTTTTTGATTGGGCTGTTTGTTTTTTTGATATTGAGCTGCATGAGCTGTTCATATATTTTGGAGATTAATTCCTTGTCAGCCACTTCTTTTGCAAATATATTTTCTCCCATTCTGTGGGTTGTCTTTTCATTTTATCTCTTCCTTTGCTTTGCAGAAGCTTTTAAGTTTAATTAGGTTTGAGTTTAATTTGTTTATTTTTGTTTTTATTTTCATTACTCTAGGAGGTGGATCAAAAAAGGTCTCACTATGATTTTTGTCAGAGAGTGTTCTCCCTATGTTTTCCTCTAAGAGTGTCCTCTAAGAGTTATCTTCTTCAGTGAGGTGTCTGTTCAGGTTTTCTGCCCATTTTAAAATCAGGTTGTTTGTTTGTTTTCTTACTGTTAAATTTTAAGAGTTCTTTGTATATTTTGCATAACAGTCCTTTATCAGTTATGTGTTTTGCAAATATTTTCTCCCAGTCTGTGGCTTGTCTTCTCATTCTCTTGACAGTCTTTTCCAGAAGTTTTTAATTTTAATGGAGTTCAGTTTATCATTATTTCTTTCATGGATTGTGCCTTTGGTGTTGTACCTAAAAAGCCATCACCTTGCCCAAGGCCTTCTAGACGTTTTCTCTGTTATCTTCTAGAAGTCTTATAGTTTTGTGTCATCTATTTAGAGTTAATTGTTGTCAAGGAGGTAAGATCTAGGTCCGGATTCATTTTTTGCATGTGACTGTCCAGTTGTTCCAGCATCATTTGTTGAAAGGACTATTTTTGCTCCATTGTATTACCTTTGCTCCTTTGTCAAAGATCAATTGACTATTTATGTGGCTCTATTTCTGGGTTGTCTATTTTGTTCCACTGGTCTATTTGTTTATTCTTTTGTCAATGCCACACTGTTTCATTACTGTAGTTTTATAGTAAGTCTTGAAGTCAGGTGCTGTCAGTCCTCCAGTTTTGTGCTTCTCCATCAATATTATTTTGGCTCTTCTGCATCTTTCACCTTTCCATATAAATTTTAGAATCAATTTGTTGATATACACAAAATAACTTGCCTGGAGTTTGACTGAGATTGTTGAATCTATAGATCAAGTTGGGAAGAATTGGCATCTGGACAATATTGTCTCCCTGTCCATTAACATGGAATACCTCTCCATTTATTTAGTTATTTGATTTCTTTCATCAGAATTTTATAGTTTTCCTCATATAGCTCTTCCACATATTTTGTTAGGTTTATACCTAAGTATTTCATTCTTTTGGGTGCTAATGTAAATGGTATTGTATTTTGAATCTCAAGTTCCACTTGTTCATTGCTGGTGTATAGGAAAGAGATTGAATTTTGTATATTTACCCTGTATCCTGCACCTTTTGTATATTAACCTTGTATCCTTGTAACTTGCTTTAGTCACTTATTCCAGGAGAATTTTTGTTGACTCTTTCAGATTTTCTACATAGAAAACCATGTCATTTGAAAACAAAGCCAGTTTTATTTCTTCACTCCCAATCAGTATATCTTTTGTTTCCTTTTCTTGTCTGGTTGCATTAGCTAGGACTTCCAGTACAATGTTAAAAAGAAGTGGTGAGAGAGGACATCCTTGCCTTGTTCCTGAACTTAGTAGAAAAGGTTCTACCACTATTAAGTATGATGTTAGTTAAAATGTTTTGTAGATGTTCTTTATCAAGTTGGGGAAATTCCTCTCTATTCAAAGGTTGCTGAGTGTTTTTATGATGAATGGTGTTGTATTTTGTCAAATGCTTTTTCTGCATCTGTTGATCATGTAATTTTTCTTCTTTAGCTTGTTGATGTGATGGATTACATTAATTGGTTTTCAAATGTTGAACAAGCCCTCCATACCTGGGATAAATCCCATTTTGTCTTATTGTATAATTCCTTTTACACATGGATGAATTTGATTTGCTAATATTTGTTGCGAATTTTCATACCTATGTTCATGAGTGATATTTGTCTGTAGTTTTCTTGTGGTGTCGGTCTGGTTTTGTTACTAGGGTAATGCTGTCCTCATAGGATAAGTTAGGAAGTATCCCTCTGCTTCTATATTCTGGAAGAGATTTTAGAGAATTTGTATAATTTCTTCCTTAACTGTTTTGTAGAGTTCACCAGTGAACCCATCTGGGCCACAGGCATTCTATTTTGGAAAGCTATTAATTATTGATTCAATTTCTTTAGTAATTATACTCCTATTCATATTGTGTTTTCTTGTGTGAGTTTTGATAGATTGAGTCTTTCAAGGAATTATTCTATTTCATCTAGGTTATCAAATTTGTGGGCATAGAGTTGTTTACAATATTTGTTTATTATTCTTTTAGTGTCTGTGGGATCTGTAGTGATGTCCCTTCTTTTATTTCTGATATTAGTAATTTGTGTCTCCTTTTTTATCCCCCCTCAGTTAGCCTGTCTAGAGGCTTATCAATTTTATTGACCTTTTAAAGAATTAGTTTTTCATTTCATTGACTTTCTTTTGATTTCCTATTTTCAGTTTCATTGATTTGTGCTCTAAATTTCATTATTTTCTTCTGCTTACTTTGGATTTAGTTTGCTTTCCTTTTTCTAGTTTTCTAGAAACTTAGATTATTGGTTTTAGAACTTTCTTACTTTGTAATGTATGTGTTCAATACTATAAAATTCCCTCCAATCACTGCTTTCACTGCATCCCACAAATTTTGATAAGTTGTATTTTCATTTATATTTACTTCTCTTGAAATATCTCCTTTGACCCACATGTTATTGTTTAGTCTCCAAGTATGTGGGGGTTTTCCAAATATCTTCCCATTGTTGGTTTCTAGTTTAATTCCTCTGTGGTCTGAGAGCATACACTGTATGATTTCTATTCTTTAAAATTTGTTAAGGTACGTGTTATGGCTCAGAAGGTGGTCTGTCTCTGTGAACATTCCATGTGAGCTTGAGAAGAATGTGTATTTTGCTGTTGTTGAATGGAATAGTCTATAAATGTCAATTATATCCAGTTGATTAATGGTGCTGTTGAGTTCAACTATGTCCGTACTGATTTTCTACCTGCTGGATCTGTCCATTTATGACTGAGGAGCATTAAAGTCCCCAACTATGATAGTGGTTTCATCTATTTCTCCTTGCAAGTCTATCATTTTTGCCCACATATCTTGACTCTTTTGTTAGGCACATATACATTAAAGATTGTTATGTCTTCTTGGAGATTTTATCCTTTTACTTTTTATAATGCCATTCTTTATCCCTGATACTTCTCTTGCTCTGAAGTCTGCTCTGTCTGAAAAAGAATGTAAAATTAACAAATCAAGAAGTGGCATTATAATCATATATTATTTGGGGGGGAAGGTAAATAACAAAATAAATATTTAAGAGTTGGATATCATTGCTTCTGCAAAGCCAGACTGAGAATTAGGAGGGTTGAGTCATGGAGCTCTTCTTTTTGTGATAAACCTTTAGCACTATTTGACTTTTTAACCATACACATGTATTACTTTCATAAAAATAAAAGGTAATTTTTTAAAAGCATATCTATATAATAGATATCATGATTTAATTAAATATTAATCTATTTTTGAATGTTTGAATTGTTTCCAGTTTCTTCATTATCATAAACAATACTGAGATGAACATTTGCATCTACATCTCTGATTATCTATTTGGTTGGATGTAAAGGTTTCTGTGAGATGATTATAGGGATGGTGTCCTAAGCCCCTATTAGCACAATGCACACAAATACCAGCTTTGTCCAGCAATGACTTAAAACCCTTCCTCAGAAACTAAATCAAAGTCTACATGTTCTACACCCTTACTAAGGCAGCTAGAAATATATCCAAAATATATATGAAATATATATATGTCCAAAATATATATATATGTATATATATATATGTCCAAAATATATATGAAATATTCCCATTTTCATATATCTCTTTAATCACACAGAACTTACAGAAATCCTTAAACCCTGTATTTTTCTTAATTTTTTTCTAAACTCTATCAGATTTCCAATTGCTTATTTTGTAAATAGCTTGAGAGTCTAAAACTAAAATGTAGACTCTATACCTTCAGCAATATTTAATTTATATATTTCAGGTGAAAAGGCTTTTTAAACCTGTAAATATCTGGTATCTGAGATGATTTTAAGAATTCATTATTCTAAAATGATGACGTTGGAAGTTGAGGATTTTTTTTGATAGACTCAATGGGAAGTTGTAACTTATAGCCCAAGTTTTATTCTTAAAAATCTGTAGATATAATATGTGGGTGCAAGATGGCCCTATCACCAAAGAACAGGTCACACTTATATTGACTCAAACCCTGGACAGCAGGAAAATTCAATCTTCTGATCAGCCCCAAACTCTCTCACTTTTAAGGACACTGACTATGAGAAAGTGAAACACACAGCGGAGAAACTTTTGATAGTAATGCAGGGTTGAGGGCTTACTCTGCCAGGCTAAGCACTCTGATGCTTTGGGTCAATCCTCCAGCAGCCCTTTTAGAGGAATTATATTATTATCCTTAGTTTACAGAGGGGGAAACTGAGATTTAGAGGGGTTATATGCGTTGTCCCAGGTGACATATCTCGAAAGCGGCAGAGCAAAAATTTGAACCCATGTCTGACTCTAGCAGTGCTCAGTTGTGTTCAAGCATTGCCTTGCTCAGCAGCGATCCTGGACCCATAGGAATGCAAGATAACAGGCAGCCCGGGTCAACGGCAGCAAATTAAGAGTAGAATTCCTATACCTTTGGTGTCAAAGATGACTTTCCTGACATGTTTTATCTGAAATTAACATGACAATTGTCCTACATCCCAACCCACAAGGGTTGCAGTGTCCCTTACTAGTCCTGGAGAAAAATTATATTCGGACACTGCATTCTGTACCAATATCACCTGCTGGGTCATCCTTCCGACTCCTGTTGAACTGCTTTTGCTAGGAAGCTCAGCTCTTTCTGCTCCCTCTGGGCACCCACAAGTCCTCTGTTATCTAACTCATCATCAAAACCAAACCTCTGCTATTACAAATCCAGATGGCTCCCCCACTCAAGACTTCCTGTCTTTAGACAAAGGGGCTAACCCTCTCTTTCAGAGATCTCCCAGTGTCCTAAGCCACCAGAGCAGCCCTTGATTTGGGGCCCAGGCCAGTTTTAAGTGCTTCTAAACTTACTAGACCAAAATAGAAAAAGAGTGGTAAATAGGTTTCCTCTCTTGACCCAAACCGATTAATTAGTAGAACTTACTGCAGGACCACGTTGAAAGGATTCTAAGACTCCATCTAGGCTCACTGGGGTAGAGGGTGATGTTTGGCTAGCAGTGTCTGTCACTGGCCTAGGACAGGAGAGAAGCAGCACATGTACCAGGAACTTGCAATCCCTCAGGGATTGCTCAAGCTCTCCAATGATTGCCCCATGAACTCTAAGGTTCATAAGGAACACGTCAGCAAAGCGAAATCAAAGGAGCCTGGGTGCTCTGCATCACCAACTTCTTGGCAACTTTCACTCTTATTCCCAAGGTAATTAATTCTAAAGTAATGCAAATACCCTCCTCCCTGGATGACTAAGAAGGCTTTTCCCCGGATGGGAGGTCATTGCCACACTCAGAGAAGACACAGGCCTGACTGCACTTGACCACAGGATGACAACAGCCCCCTGAGTCAGCTGCAGAACATGTTACAAGTGAAGGAGGCTAATCAGCCGGCATTCTAGGATGTGATTATGACACTAAGCAGAGTGAGCTCCACAGTCCTGCCACATGTATAATCAGTTCCACGAAGCTCAACAGAAGGGAAGCAGACTTGGTGTGAAAGGCTGACCAATCTGGCTTCTCACCCAGGCTCTTTCACTTAGTGAACTATATTACGTGTTCACAGATGAGAAGACGCGATACTGTGAAGACGTGGACTCTCCCCAAATTAATCTATCACTTCCAAATCAAAATCCCAATAGGGTTTTGACAGACTGACTCTCAAACATCTATGGAGCAGTGAAAGACCAATAATAGACAAAACGGTTTGGAAAAAAAAGTCAAGGTATAGGGTTGTGGTAGAAGGAGCAAGGAACTCTCCCAGATATGAAGCCTTTTTTATATCAAAGCTGTGATAATCAAGACAGTGTACTATTTGTGTGGAACAAACAATTAGAATGATGGAACAAAATAGAGAGCTCAGGAACAAATACACACATACGTGGAAGGCTGATATATTTATGTTTATCCATTCACTCATCAGATATGGATAGAACACCTATCATATGTCAGGTACTCTAGGAGGAGGTAAGCAATGAAAAAGGAGGCAAAAACAGATGAAAATCACTGATTTCATTAAAATTGTGTTGAAATATGGGAGAAAAAATCAAAATGAGCAAATATTTTGTACGTTAAATAGTAATGTGTTACAGAAAAGCAAAGAAGGGGGATAGAAAGTATTTTAAAAAAAAGGGGGGGGGTTGAAATTTTATTTGGAGTGGCCAAGGAATGCCTCCCTAAGAAAGAGGCATTTTTAAAGAATCCCTGAAAAAGTAAGAGAGCTGCCGTGCAGATACCTGAAGGAAGACCCATCCAGGCAGAAGAAACAAGTGCAGAGGTCCTATGGTAGGAACAGGCCTGGCTTAGTCCAGCCAAAGAGGGGCGATGGGGGAGAAGTAGGAGAGGAAGTTAGGGAAGTAACAGGGGAGGAGGGCAGATTATATGGGGCTTTATATGTCATTGAAAAAAAAAACAACTTGACCTTTGCTCTGAGTGTAATAAGCTTTGGAGGGTGTTGAACAGAGGAATGACATGATCTGATTTATGATTTAAAAGGATCACCCTGGCTCTTGTGATTAAAGTAGGTCATGGGAAACAAGGGCAGAAGCCATTGTGACAATCCAGGAAAGAGAGATGGTGGCTTGGGTCAGAGTGGAATCTGTACATGACGGAACTGGGATTCAAACCAAGGGAGAAAACTATACTGTTAGGAAAAAAGTGCTGTAACTACTGGGAGGAAGGGAAAGAAATTAATTCCAAATGGGTTAAAGATCTATTGAAGAAAGCAAAACTTTAAATTTTTTAGAAGAAAACATAAGGGAGTATGTTTATGACCTTGGGGTAAGGACCTTTTGTGTCTTTGCGACACACAAAACCACAAACCACACAGTAAAAGATTAATAATATGATTACATTAAAATAGAAAAGTTCTAAATGTAAACAGACAATATAAACAGTAAAAAGACAAACCCCAAACTGGGAGAAGACATTTACAAAGCATAAAACTGACAATTGGGGCTTCCCTGGTGGCGCAGTGGTTGAGAATCTGCCTGCCAATGCAGGGGACACGGGTTCGAGCCCTGGTCTGGGAAGATCCCACATGCCACGGAGCAACTGGGCCCGTGAGCCAAAATTACTGAGCCTGCGCGTCTGGAGGCTGTGCTCCGCAACAAGAGAGGCCGCAATAGTGAGAGGCCCGTGCACCGCGATGAAGAGTAGCCCCCGCTTGCCACAACTAGAGGAAGCCCTCGCACAGAAACGAAGACCCAACACAGCCATAAATAAAAATAAATAAATAAATTTAAAAAAAAAACTGACAATTGATTTGTATCCTAAATAAAGTACTCTTATAAATCAAGGAAAAAGAAAAGATAAAAAAACTGAATTTTAAAAACGACAAAGGGTATGAATAGGCAACTTTAAAAGGCCAAGAAATATATGAACTAGCATCAGGGAAATGCAAGTTAAAACCTGACATCCTACAGATTAGAAAAAGTTTAAAAGTCTGACAGTTCCAAGTGTTGGCAAAGATGTGGAGAGGTGACTCATAATCTATTGAGAGGAAACATAAATTCATATAAACTCTTTGGAAAGTGTACTATAGACGCAGAAATTACACTTCTAAACATAAACTCCCAAAAGCAGTGATTTTCAAACTGTGGGTCTCAACTCTCGTGAAGTCAAGTTGGTAAATTACAACCAACAGTTTTGGTATAAAGTAAGACAAAATAAAAAGAATAGACTATGTCATAGTGCATTGCAAATAGTAAAAGTAAGTATAATTTTGTGAAACTTTTGTTTGAGTTATATTCAGGTGGGTATGTGCTTACACATGTATGTATGGGTTTTCTGCCCACAATATACAGAATTTATTTCTTACTGGGAGTTGTGGTCAAAAATGGCTTAGACTAGCAGTTCTCCAAATGTATGGATACCAAGGGGGAACCGGATGGGGTGGGAGGAATTGGGAGACTGGGACTGACACATATACACTATTGATACTATGTATAAAATAGACAGCTGATGGGAACATACTGTATAGCACAGGGAACTCTACCTAATGCACTGTGGTAACCTAAATGGCAGGGAAGTCCAAAAGGAAGGGGTTATCTGTATGTGTATGGCTGATTCATTTTGTTGTGCAGTGGAGGCTAACACAACATTGTAAAACAACCATACTCCAATAAAACTACTCCAATAAAAACTAATTAAAAAAAAAAGAAGTAGTTTTCAAATTGTGATCTGGAAACTTCTGTGGTCCAGAAACTTTCTGACAAGTGTGGAGTTCTCCAAAGGCTATGTGATGTGCAATATCACAATCAAGTAAATGCAAAAGTAGATATGAGAATTCAGTTACCATCTATGAAAGAGATTTACAAAAATCTAAAGCAATGCCACTCTTCTCACTATTCTTTTCCTTTTGTAAGATAGTTATTTTACAGCATGCTTTATACTATCTAATAGTTATTAAAATAATCGTTATTTATAGTAACATAATTGGTTTATTCTGTTATTTTAAGTAATTTAATAAATTTTATGACAGAACACTCGCTGACATAAATGGCAGCAATATTTCTTTTGGGTCCATCTCCTAGAGTAATGGAAATAAAAACAGAAATAAACAACTGGGACCTAATCAAACTTAAGTTTGCACAGCAAAGGAAACCATAAATAAATGAAAAGAAAACCCACAGAAGGGGAGAAAATATTGCTACTGACAAGGGATTAATTCCCAAAATATATAAATAGCTCATGCAGAATAATATCAAAAAGCAAACAACTCAATAAAAAAAATATGGGCAGAAGACCTAAATAGACATTTTTCCAGAGAAGACATACAGATGGCCAACAGGCACATGAAAGGATGCTCAACATCACTAAGTATTAGAGAAATGCAAGTCAAAACTACAATGAGGTATCACTCCACACCAGTCAGAATGGCCATCATTATAGAATCTACAAATAATAACTGCTGGAGCGGGTAGGAGAAAAGGGATCCCTCCTAAACCATTGGTGGGAATGTAAATTGGTGCAGCCACTATGGAGAACAGTATGGGGGTTCCTTAAAAAACTAAAAATAGAATTGTCATATGATCTTGCAATCCCACCCCTGAGCATATATCTAGAGAAAACTCTAATTCAAAAAGATACATGCACCCCAATGTTCATAGCAGCACTATTTACAATAGCCAGGTCATGGAAGCAATCTAAGTGTCCACTGACAGATGATTGGATAAAGAAGATGTCGCATATATATACAATGGAATATTACTCAGCCATAAGAAAAGAATGAAATAACGCCATTTGCAGCAACATAGATGGACCTACAGATTAACATATTAAGTGAAGTAAGTCAGACAGAGAAAGACAAATATGTGATATCACTTATATGTGGAATCTTAAAAAATTATACAAATGAACTTGTTTACAGAACAAAAATAGACTCACAGACATAGAAAACAAATGGTTTTCTATGGTTACCAAAAAGGATAGCAGGGGTGGGGGAAGAGAGATAAATTAGGAGTTTGGGATTAACATACACACTACTATATATAAAATAGGTAAACAACAAGGACCAACTGTATAGCACAGGGAACTACACTCAACATCTTGTAATAACCTATAATGGAAAAGAATCTGAAAAAGAATATATCTATATACACATATATATGTAAATATAACTGAATCACTTTGCTGTACACTTGAAACTAACACAACATTGTAAATGAACTAAATTTAAATAAATAAATATTTTAAATAATAAATACTAACAGACATAATAAATACTAACAGACAAAATTCACAGAAAGAAAGATCTTTGGGATTCTTAATAACTTTTAGAAGTGTAAATCAAAAAGTTTAAGAAATGCAAGCTCAAACACAGTCTCCCAATTGTTCCCAAGGCAACACTTATGAGAATGTTCACTGGCACATTGTAATAGCAAAAGAAGGAGGAGAAAGGAAGGAAGGGAGGAAGGAAAAAAGGAGGGAAGGAAGGAGGAAAGAAAGAAAAAAGAGAAAGATGAAAGAAAGAGAAAAAATAGAAACAACATAAATATCCATCAACAGGAAAATGGGTAAATTAATTTTGGCATATTCATACAATTGAAGACTCTACAAACTTGAAAATGAACTAGAGCTACATATAACTCACAAATGTAATAGTGAGAGAAGAAAGAAAGTTTCAGAAAGGTACATACAAGGATGATGCCATTTATATAAAATTTTAAACCACTCAAAATAGTAATATATGTTTTTCATATGTATATACAAATAAGAACAAAAAATAAGTATTAAGTCATGCGGGGGAAGATAAACACCATATTTGAGATTGACGATTCACTGGAGTAGTGGTGATAATCAGGGGAGTAGGTTGGAAGTGAAATGAGATTGGGAAGAGATTCAATGAGAGGCTTCAATCATATTTGTAAAGTTTTGTTTATTAAGCTAAATGATATGTACATAACTATCATTCTCTATACATTTGTATTTCTTAACTGTTTCAAGAAGAGACTGAATTTGTTTTGACTTTGTGCTATATAACTTCAGCCCCACTCCCATTGAGTTATAATAACTTTATTTAACTTTAAACTATGCCACCTATGAAAACTGAAGACCTATGGGAGCAATGGCAAAAGGAAAAGGGAACTAGCATTTGTGTATCTACCTATGTACCATCACTGCACTGGATATTATTTTTTTTCTTATTTAATCTTCACAAAAGAATAATAAAGTACTGAGTTTAAGAGGAGCAGAAAGACTTTAAAGTTGAGCGATCCCCTCAAAGACACGAGCAATCATAAATAATATGACCAAAACATTTGGGTTGTACCACATCTGTGGGGTACGCCTACATGAAATTGATTTTTGACATTGTCCCAGAACACACAGAACTGTGTCTTCTTTTTCACAACCTGTGGGGTTGATTTCATGTATTTCTGACATTTCAGAAAATGAATTTTTTTTCTTTCTGATAAGTTGGGATAACTTGTCCCTCTCCACCTCTATGATACAGGAGCAATGATGAAGCATGTATTACACCAGCAATAGACAAAAGGGCCACATCCAGAATGAGGGATTGAGACTTAATCTCCAAAACTGCTAATTGTCAAAATTAGAGATGTGAAGTTTACCCCCAAACTAAAGTCTCTCAAAATAAAGAGGAGCAGTAGAAAAATGAGCAAATGATAGTCATATATATATATTGCCATATATATACTCTATCTATATTCACATATATATAATATATGTGTGTCTACATGCACACACATAATGTGCCTTGCAGCAAGAATGAGATGACACATATGAGGTAAATTAAGACATTTCTGGAAAGGGACAGAAATATATAAAATATATACCATATATATTCTATATATGTATACAATATATACAGTATATATTCTATACATACATTGTATATACATTGTATTATGTATATACAACGTTATGTATATATATGTGTGGGTGTATATATATAAATATATATATACACCCACACATATATATACATAACGTTGTATATATACACTGAAAATATTTATAGCCTTTCACCAGTTATTTCATTTCCAGTAATCTAGCCAAAAGAAATAATCAGTTGCAATCAAAACATATTTACACACAGACTTGTTCATCACACTACTATAAGAGCGAAAAACAAGAAACAACGTAAATGCCCCAAAATGAGGAAACAATTGGATAAACCATAGCATTTTCACAAAATGAACTGTTACTTAATATACTAGGAGAAACTGAAGCTTTCCAAAGGCTAAGGAAGTTAACAGTGACAGAGATAAGATTTGAACCCTATTTGACCAGAGTCTGTGCTCTAAAAGATGGGACGGATGTTTCCCAGAGAGTTTCTTTGCAAAGCCATGGGTAGGTACAGTGCCATCTGGAGCACCTAGCACTGTGAGCTGTTCATAGGTGTTTGGTGACAGGATATTTTCCTAATGAAACTGGGAAATACTGGGTTAAACAACCTTAAACAGATTTCCTGTGATAACCTAATGTGCACCACGAACCTCCAAGAGATGATCGTTTTATAGGCAACAGTTCCCAAATTTATTTAACTATAGTGCTGTCTTTTCAAGGAAATTCCCTTGGGAACACAGTCTAGGAAATGATGTACCTCGGCGTCCTACACTGCCCCACGTCTCAGTAATCTCATCCTCGGAATCACAAAGGGAAATGGCACACTGTATAACAATTCATAAGGTTCGTGGGGTGGCAGTTAAATACAGATGTTGTCTTGCTATTAAAAATAATCAAATGTTTAGGATTCTGCTGATATTCTTTGAAATAAAATATCACTCTTTATGATGAAAATTTAAAGTTCCCAAGCTCTCCTCACCTATTGTATTCCTAATGGGGAGATTTCTTTTCTGTGGAAACCCTCACGAGGAAGATAGACACATAGGAAAGTTGGGGCTTCTCCCACTTGATCAGCAGAACACAGAAATGTTTCTAGACATTTTTCTTAATACAATTTTCCCATAACAATGTTAAATACCCAAAAGAGAAAGTTCACTTTTCAGATGTCCACACGTGGATCACTTCCTGGTGTGTAACGTCTGATTTCCTGTGTCAGTAGATCAGCTGTTAGCCTTGCTACTCCAGGGAGGGATAGAGTAGGGCCTGGGGTGGGGGATGGATGCCTGTCAGCTGTTGCATGTGGCCTTGAACCTATGTGCTTACCCATAGCTTTTTAAAGAAATGTAGTCCTATTTAGGATACTTCTAGTCACTTGAACAATGGTGAAGAAAAGTACATCACTCCTTTGCTTTGACAAAGATGCCCAAAGGATGCCGATTCATTTTCCTTTGGGACTCCACAGAATGTTAATTTCAAGTCTTCTGGAATTCAGGCTATGCTGGAAATGGTAGAGATTTTTTTCCAGCCTTTTCTAGGTACCCTCCAACTATCCTTTATTTCCCCCACCCCCCAGAGGGGTCCTAAACCCTCTCTGTCTTTGATTTCCTCTACCCAGGCAACCCAGATGACCCAAACTTGTCATTCAGTGGATCTGTTATACCCAAATTCTTGACCACGGCCAACCATCCTTTGCCTCCTCTTCTGATCTAGCTGATTTGCTTTCTTGTCTTCCTTTTTTCCCTCCGTTGAGATCTCAAAGTAAAACCTGTTTCCTTTATTTTTGTTTGCACCCTCTTTATTATTTTTAGCGTGAAGTTCCTATCCGTCGTCCTTAACCTCCCCCGTGCCACCTGTTTCAATCTGGAGAAGCAGGAAATGTTCACAGAACTTCCGTGGGCCTTGGCAACAGATAGACCTGGGCTCTGACTCCAGCTGGGCCACTGTATGGATTGGACAAGTTGTTTAATCTCTCCGACCTTTGGTTCCCTCATCTGTACAAGAGATACTTCAATAGCTACTTTGTAGGGTTTGGAAAGAAATAAATGACTGAAAAGTGCCTGATACTTAATTGGTGCTAAATAAATGGAACCTATTATTATTGTTGTTACTTTAATTATTATCGTTTCGATCTGCGGGTGATGCCTTTCCCTGGACTCCCCCTCACCACTTTCCCAATCATCACCCCCTCCCTTCTCTGTCAGGAGCGCCAGAGCACTGATCCACAACCCCAACGGCTGTTTCTCTCGGCCAAGGCCATTTGGTTACTGAAGAGAGCTTCTCTCCTTCCCAGGCATTTGACCCACAGGTCAGATTATTTGCTAAAAGGCAATGATAACTAGATGAGGCCGGGAGACTCTCACATAATCAAGCTACCACCTCTCTGACCAAAGTGAAAATTACCCACCTGGGAGTGAGGACTTCGGGTGATGATGTAACGGGTCTTTCAAGGCCCCATCTCAGGTATCTCTACAGCAACAGACTTTCTCCCTTCAGGTTTTAACTGTAGCCACGGGCTTCAGACCGTCCCTGCATAAAGAGGAATGTGGAGAACTCCTTGTCTGACCAGAATTTGCTAAGCTGAGGGAGCTCGTTTCGTCCTTCCTGACGGGCAGCCCTGGTCCAGTTCTCTAGAGAACTCAGTGCCCCGGGGGAGGATCCCACAGCTGCGGCCTGCAGTGAGCGAGCACTCCTCGGAACAACTCCACTTCCTTTGCCTGAACAGAGAGGAAAACTAGGCCCCGGGGCTCTGGGCCAGAGGAATTCGAACGCCTTCTCTCTGTTGGGTCAGCCATTTCCCTGAACCCGAAGGACCTCCCCTGCCTGCTTCCCTCTGCCTGTCTTTCAAGGCAAGCTAAGCCCCGCCCCCCCAAGCCAGCCCCCTTGACGCCGGAGCCTCCGCCCAGCCCCGCCCCAGCTCTCACTTGCTCTTCCCTGTGCGTGGAAAAATCCAGTATCGTCCTTCCCGTTCGACCTATTGCCCTGAAGGTCACCATAGAGAGAGGTTTCATCGCTGAGCAACTATCCTGACACCAGCCACATTTGCGGAGAAGGGAGAAGGGAGAAGGGACTCCCTCCACCCCAACTCCCTCCCCCCCAATTCTCAGGCCTTCCTCATTACGACTCAATGAGCAGAGCCGCTAACAGTACGGTTGTCAGAGTAGTACGGCTCTCCCCACTGGCCTGAAAGAGGCAGCTCTAACTTCCCATGGGACCCTCACTGCACTGGCCACAGCTGATTGGATCATGGATAAACTGTTGACCCAAGAGGAGCCCATCCATTGGCTGGGCGATGGCCTGTGATTTACATGAGGGGCTCACACAGATAAGCTGGACCAATCAGATTTCTCTCCCAAATTGCGTGTCAAGAGACACACAAGCCTGTTGCTATCAGTGGTGGCTGGGAGCTCCCAGGGGCCACCTGCAAGATGAGTAGGCAGAGGAATCTGGCAAAGACAGAGGAGGAAGGAGTAAAGTAACACAGCAGAGTTGGGAAGGCCATGGGGAAACTGAGGGACACGAAGACTTACCCCACGGGAATAATTCCCAACTCCCAGCATTACCTGTAAGCTTGACTCAATCCTTCATCCTTTCTTTTTTTTTTTTTTTTTTTTTTGGCATTCGGGATCTTCCCCCACGAGGGATCCAACGTGCCCCTGCACTGGAAGCACAGTCTTAACCACGGGACCACCAGGGAAGTCATCAATCCTTCATTTTTGTTCTGTAAGATTCTCCTATAAAATTTCATTCAAGCCCTCCTGACTGGAGCTAGCTGGACAAAGGTTTTATTTCTTTGCAACCAAAAGAGTCATAACAGAAACATAGTTTCCCCCAAACAGATGCCTATGTCTACAAAGCTCTTCCAGACATGCTGCATTGTAGTTTAAGTCTCCTGTTAGCTTGCCTGTGATCGTAAACATGGCTATCACTTATTGAACACTTTGTTTTTTGCCAGGCAGTACGCTAAGAGCCTCACACACGTTCTCTCACTTCATCTCAGCAGCCTTGGGATGTACTATCATTATCCCTGTTTTACATGTAAGAAAACTGAGACTAAAAGAGTTTAAGTAAAATTTCCCAAGGCCACTCACTTTCCAGGTGGCAGACCCAGCATCTAAGTCTAGTTGGTATGATTCCAAGTCTGTACCCCTATCCATCCCCAGGATGGCATCTCCTACATAATCTACGAGGCAGGATGAAGCCACGTCACTGCTCCCTGCAGGCGTGTGGTTACAGGCCTCCAGAGGCTCTCCTGGGAGTAGCCAACATCCCAGTGCTACAAACCAACAGGGATGCCCGGGTGGAACTGAGAATTATGGAAACAGCCACAGATACTGCTGACACTCCTGATGTCCCACTGTGGATCCCAAAGGACATCCGACATGTACAAGCCCCAGCCCCTGCTCACTGCAGGCTTTTGAAAGGAAATGTGGAATTAGAAGCAAATTAGGAAAGGCAGTGATGCCTGCAAAATTGCCTACAGCATTGAAGACCTCCTGAGGAACAATTTCCGAATGTATTGATAGATTGATTTGATATTTTTAATTCTCCTCCAATCTACCCCTTGTTAACCCTAAACATCATTTAAATTTAACAGTCTTTATTCTTTTTCATTGTAAATCAAGTGTACTTCAATAAAAATTAGTCTGTAAAATAAATTCCTGCGGGGGCTTCCCTGGTGGTGCAGTGGTTGAGAGTCCGCCTACCGATGCAGGGGACACGGGTTCGTGCCCCGGTCCAGGAAGATCTCACATGCCGCGGAGCGGCTGGACTCGTGAGCCATGGCCACTGAGCCTGCACGTCTGGAGCCTGTGCTCTGCAACGGGAGCGACCACGGCAGTGAGAGGTCCGTGCACTGCAAAAAATAATAATAGTAAAATAAAATAAATTCCTGGGGATGATTTTCTCTGTGAGGCTTCTAGTTCATTAACCTACAACCCATGAAACATGTTCATTCGTGTAGGAAGAGATAAAAATAAATGTAGGTGACACTTTAATGAAGTACAGATAGTAGCATAATTTTTACCAAGATGTTCAAGCCCCAGTTCTGATTAACCACTCTTGATTGTTCTCAGAGTCTCTTCTAGGGTAATAGAAATGGCGTTAAGTAAGAATGTTTTATTCAAAAGCACATCTATTTTTCAGGGCAGTTAAATGACTGATATTGGGGGTCAGTGCATATTAGAACACTCCAAAGGCCGGAAGGCAATGATAAAGTCAGATAGTAATTAAACGTGCCCTAGAAGTTGTTGGGTTTTTTAACTAGAACTGTAATTACAGGGCTACTAAAGATGTGAAGGTTATAGTTAAGGTTTCGTCAGCGTTTTTATTGTAATACTTAGTGAGATTAGTCATTTTAGTTGTTCCCTTTCTATTCCAAAAATGGAAGACAGCTGTTTGTGCTCTAAAAACTGTTTTTTTAAGGATAGTTCTCTCTGTTTATCAAGTGTATTTTGCCACCAGGGAAACATATTTTAAAGCTTTGTGCACTGTCAAAATGAAGTGAGTAGGAATGATTGCTTTAGCTGTTATAATGACAGGAAGCTTGAACACACAGGAAAGCCACACAGGGATGATGCAGAATATCTGGGTGCACAAATATTCCAATTTCCGTCTCTACCTGTAAAGAGGGATTTCTGATGGCACTGATCATTCTCGATTTATTCCCTGAGCTGGAGAGTTACTGCAGCAGTATTTAGAGGCAGTTCTGTGAAGGCCGGTAACCTAAATCACCATGAGCAGAAAGCCAGCTTCTTTTCGTAAAGCTGGTGCCTCTTAGTGAATCGAATCTAAATCCAGGAGTTGTGACTGGCCTACAGGAATCCATCTCCCAAAGTATAAGAAACCCCAGGAATTTGTTTCCACCAGTATCTTAAATATCTGTAGCCTAACACACCTTAAAATTTGAAGCTAAATTAAATTTTAAACAAAGCCCATGTTTATCATTTGTTCTTAGTGCCAACTTGTCAAGTTTCTCTAAGAAAGGTAAGATTTATCTCTCTTTGTGTGGTTTGATGACCATCATTCTTTTTATTCCAGAGGCATCCAGTTATTTTTGTTGCCCAGTTCAATCAATGATCTAATAAGAAACCTCAGGTACTGCTTTGCAGAAGGGGTTAAAAAGAATCCATAAAATGGCGGACTCTTTTTTTGTTTGTTTGTTTTTACCATATATTACTTTGGGGGTTTGGTTGTTGTCCTGAGGCCCTAACTCTTTTTTTTTTTTTTAATAAATTTATTTATTTATTTTTGGCTGTGTTGGGTCTTCGTTTCTGTGCGAGGGCTTTCTCTAGTTGCGGCAAGCGGGGGCCACTCTTCATCGCGGTGCACGGGCCTCTCCCATTGCGGAGCACAGGCTCCAGATGCGCAGGCTCAGTAGTTGTGGCTCACGGGCCCAGTTGCTCCGCGGCATGTGGGATCTTCCCAGACCAGGGCTCGAACCCATGTCCCCTGCACTGGCAGGCAGATTCTCAACCACTGCACCACCAGGGAAGCCCAGCTCTAACTCTTAACAAGGTTATAATCTAGTTAGTGAGGTAAGACCTCAAGACAGAAAACAAATGACAACACAAATCAGCAGACTGAAAGATGCAGCTCAGATCCCCCCTTCAGGAAAGAAGTCCCCACCGAGCTGTGAGGACCATGGTGAGCTGACAGCCTCCAGCTATGAGCCCCTTCAACTTTTAGCCAGGGTCACACTCTTCTCAGGAGCAAAAGCCCCGCCACCTCCAGAGAATAACTGAGCAAGGTAGCACTCAAGGGCCTGGCCATTTCCACCTGGTGAGTATTCCCCTAACAGCCATCTCTGCTCCAGAACTCTCCATAGGGCTGGCAGGGACTATATCACGTCTGCATGAGGTTTGATGGTCCCCACGCCCAGTCTTGCGGCCCCTGCTTTTCCTCTTACAGTGGCCACTCCCCAATAAACCTTTTGCAATCCTCACTGTGTCTCAGAGTTCGCTTTCCGAGATCCTAATCCCAACAATGTCAAACTATAAAGAGAAATCAAGAAGCTGGTGGGACCAAGACTCTGTGTGTGCCTTCAGGGAAGTGAGAGGTGTTGGAAGAGGTATTTAAGTCCCCGAGGGAATTGTGATGATTAATGAGCTTTGGGTTCCACTGCCTGAAATGATACCTGCTCTTGGAAATCTGGGGAGATCAGGAACAAGTGAAGGAGAGACCTGGGTGGACCAATCCAGTGTAGGTCAAAGAAGGGCACCCAGGAAGAGAAGAACTCACCCTCCATCATCCGTCCATCATCCCTCCACTGAGGAAAACCTTGCAGTGATGTAGTAGAGGAAGGTACCTATCCTGCATTCAGAAAAGCTCAACTTGTACCCTAGATCACTCTTTGATGACCTGTGTGACACTGGACAGGTCACTTCATCTGAGATCTCCCTGGACCTCCCTTGTTCACTGGGAATGATGCTGATTCTCCTGACACTTACATGGAATCAAGTAAAATGGTACACATGAAAGTGTCTTATTGGCTGAATGGCCCCATGAGAACTTAAGTTATTACCTTGCCACATCTCAAAGGCTAGGAGGAAACCATGGAGCACCACCTACTCCTCCTCCAGACATACTGTGTGAGGCTTATCCACCCTGGTGTGCTCAGCTCCCCACTCCCAGCATCACAGCCCCCAGTCTGAGTACTTATGCTGCAAATATAGTTAGCAGATACCTACCTTTCAAATGTATATCAGTTAACCATTTTATTATCTTCTTCCTGGTGTATTTATAGTTTAATTTGGTGATCCTGGCACAAAATATACACTCAACAAATATTTGTTGAGTTGAACTGATTTGATCCTTTAATTTGTCTCTTGGTCTCTAAATGTTTTGTGATAGCTTTTGCAAACTAATTTTTTTATGATACTGTAACATCCTGTTCTTTATGTCAGAGTGAATGATTTAGTCACTAGTTAAATAACATGTTAGTTACTCCTTGCATTAGGAGATAATAACTTGAATTTAATGTCAATTTATCAAGGCTGCATGAAAAATAAATATTCAGGGACTTTAGCTTATCTTTAGTGAATTTTATCCTAAAAAAAAAATTACTTAAAACCCTAAGATAGGGACTTCCCTGGTGGCGCAGTGGTTAAGAGTCCTCCGCCAGTGCAGGGGACACAGGTTTGATCCCTGGTCCAGGAAGATCCCACAAGCCACAGAGCAACTAAGCCCACGAGCCACAACTACCGATCCCCTGGGCCATAACTACTGAATCCCGCGCGCCTAGATAGAGCCTGTGCTCTGCAACAAGAGAAGCCACCGTAATGAGAAGCCGGCGCACCGCAGCAAAGAGTAGCCCCCGCTCGCCGCAACTAGAGAAAGCCCACGCACAGCAACGAAGACCCAATGCAGCCAAAAATAATTAATTAATTAATTTTTTTAAAAACCCTAAGATATTTCTTATGATGTATAGTCTTAAAAATAAGTGTCGTCTAGACATGGGGGAGGGGGTAGATATTTTATTTTGTCTTTGTTTTGTCTTGCTTTTTCCTGTTCAGCACCCCTTCCCTCAATTTCTTCTGATAATAACACTCCCACTTTGCAGGGAGAGCCACTCTCCCTACCTCCATTTAGCTTTGGTGGAACTGCCAACCACAGTAACTATGGCCCTGGCCTCAGGGTGAGCTCACAGCCCAGATGGGCTACACCATGGCACTCATCCCTCTGGCCTGGGTGACCGACCCAGGCCCATAGACACAACCCAAGCTGGGCTAATTGAAGTGATTTATGGATGGATAGTAGGAGAGCGGGGGGTCAAGATTGGGCAGGGGTAAACTTAGAGTGATCTAAGGTCAAATTCCTGCTTTTCCTCACCACGTGGAGGTCTGTGCGAGGTGGGAGAAATGAGCTCAAATTCCAAAAGAGCAAGGCTCGGGGAGGAAGAAGGGAGAAGAGAGGCAAAGAGAGGGACAAGGAGAGGGAGAGAGGAAGAGGGAGATGGGGAGGGGAAGGGGGAGTGGGAGTGTGGGAAGGAAGAAAGATGGAGGAGGAAAGGAGAGAATGAGGAGAAAAGAGAAGAGGTTTAGAGAGAATGAGAAAGAAGCAGAGGGAGGGTTATAGAGAAGGAAGAAGAGAAAGGGGGTAATAGAGAGGAAAGAAGGGGAGAAAAGAGGAGAAGGGATTGGAGAGACAGAGAGAGAAGAGAGGAAAGAGGAACAAGGGGGAAAGAGAGGTCGAGATTACCGAGGACAGTTGTATAAACACATTACAGACAAAGTGAAATGTTTCAGCATTATCATGTTGGTTTACTTGTTAAACCCCAAAGAATTCTGAGAAAGTACATTTTGTGATTGAGAAAATAAGACTTTTCTAGAAGAGAGGGTACAAATCATCATAGAGTAATTTTAAGATCATGACATTGAAAATTTTTGAAACAGTATGCAAAACAGAACAACGTTACTATTTTTCCACCTTATGTAATTAAGATTCCTCAGTCAGAAATTACACCTTTGTATTCCCTTCAGTGCCTTGGACATAGTAGATACTCAATAAATGGATGTTAAGTGAACACGGGATAGATGGACAGAATAAACACGTTAAAATTTGGAGGCTCTCAAATGGCATAGCCAAGGCTATAGCTAAGACCCCACAAGACAGTAAGACTAACATTTGCCTGTGGCTTTCTCAGCCTCTTCTTTATGGACACTTTCATGCCTTTCTGGCAGCCACCGTGCCCCCCACTGCTTTTCCCACTTCCCATCTAATAAAAACCTGCTTTCAAAGGACAATCCAACACTCCTGCTATAGAGTTGTAAAGGCCCAGGAGAACTTAATGGTCTGTTCTCGATGGGGCCCTTCTAAGGGCATTTTAAACGGAGACAAAGGAAGGAAAGCTTTAAAAACCACAAAAATAAATGTTTAATTCTGGAATTTCTGGCCAGTGCTGGAAGCATTTCGAGATGATGGCACAGGAAGGCAGGGGCCTTCTGGGGCCCCGTGGTTGTACAAGTGGTCACCTACATGCTAATTCTGGGTGACAGTGGTGCAGAGTCAGGGTTCAGACTCCAGATTCCTGAAATCCTGACCACCGCCCCCCGGAAAGAAACCCATCTATTTGAGTCTGATTTCATTTGTTTATGTTTTGCATTTTTCTTGTAGGAAAGTACGTAGTTAGTTTGTCCACGTTGTGCCCACTGAAATCACAGAATGTTTTCCAGTGCTTTTAATGTCCACCACAAAAAGAACAAATTTATAACTACTCCACAACTCCAGGGAGTTTTCTCAGGACCTCAAACCAAAATATTTCTTATTAATAAGCTAACACACACAGAGAGAAACCAAAAAGGGGGCAACGAAAAATGCTCATCAGTGATTAATGTGAACCACCTTACCATAGGATTCTTTTAGTCTGTTTCTGCCTTGAGTTACTGGTGAGGAAAAGAATAGCTTTTTCTAGAAATTTCCAGGTATTTTTGCATCAAGGGCAGTGTTCATCTTGCTTGGCAACTCTGCTGCATTGTTAGTGGCTGACTACAGCACTGCCTTGACAAGGTTGTCAAGACCACATCCAGGTACAGTGAGACAAAGTACCATGACTGATGATCAATGTCTGCCATGGGTGCAGGAGGGAAAAAGGTGGCTCCCAGGACATCAGTTGTTCTTACCGCTTGGCATTCATTCACTTTTCTCTTCGTAACTGAACCCAGATTTCCCCCTGGGAAACAACTCATCCTTCCAAACCAGCCCATATACTCAGGGCTCAGAGTAGAACATAAGACCTGGTCCAAGCTCATCAGTATTTCCTGTTCTCTGAATCATAATGACAGGTTTATGGTGGTCAAACGACCCTATCAGAGCCAATAACACTTCAGGTGGAGATGCCACAACAGGGACTCTCACTTTTTTCTGCAGGGTTTCACTTGGAAGGATTCTATAGCTCCTAGTAAATATCTTGCAACCATGAAAGAAGATTCTGCCTGAGAATGAATTCAACCCAGAGGAAGTGGAACCAAAATTGACAAGGGTAACTCTCCATGGCCGTATCATTGAACCTTATTTAAAGTCACACCTGAAGTCATATTTTTGCTTTGCTTAAGTTGCTTTGGGTTAGATATTCTATTACTTGCAACCAGAAGATTCCTAACTGATAGAGCCATTAATGCTATTTCCTCCCCTGGCTATGCCCTTTAACCAGTACATTTTAAACTTAGTTTACCCTAAGGAAGACATCAAACAAAAATTGAGGGTGAAGAATTGTTGATAGATTGTTAAGGGGCCTTTTTCACAACTTGGGGGGGGTGGGGTCCCAAGAGGTCAGAGAATTTCCCAGCACTCCATACCAGAAAAATATAAGCTTCACAAAAAGGATCTGGACCTTATCTCCATCCACACTCCCGGACATCCTCTCTACACGCCGAGAAATCAGAAGTGATTGGACAGCACAAGAGGGAATCCCTAGAATATGCGGGTGTTCTGTTAAAGAACCTCGATAACAATCAATAGGATATTTACTGAGCACCTGCCACGTGCTAGGCCCCGGGTCAAGGGTCTGAGTCTACAGGGATGAAGATAAAATATAATCTCATCAGGGAGCCTATGAGGTGGCACAGGACAATAGCCCACATTAGCCACCGGATCAGCATTCCAACAATGCCTTCTCCAGCCCTTGTGGGAGAAGCAGCTTGTCCAGATCATCAGTGAAGGTTCCATGCATATTAATGGAGAGTATGCACTAGAGATTTTTTTTCACTCTTAATCATTCATTTGAGCACACACAGTACTCTGTCAGGAAAGAGAAATCTCTTCTTCGCCTTTGCATCACCAGAAGTTTGCCTTGCAAAAGGGAGGGTTCCCTGGCCAGTTTAGGTTTGCTTCAGCCACACCAGGGATAATTCTCAAAGGTGCCAATATCAGAACTCCCAACACCCTTCCCCTAAAGAGACTATGAAAACCTTATATCTTTATAGCATCACACTTTAGGGGTCCCATCAAGACGGAGGGAAACAACAGCTCCTTCTAACACCTCTCTCAGGGCACTCCTATCTACTCTCCTGACTCCCTAATATAAAACTCCAGCCCACATCCTTTTCCTGATTACGAGACCTGTAACGACTACTGGACACCTCTACTTGCTACAACATGAGCATTTAAAGCACACCGTGCCATAAACAGAACTCACTATTTCTACCCCGCCCTGCCATTCCCCGTCTCAGTGACTGACCCTGTGGTCCACTGGGTTGTCCACGCCAGAAGCCAGGTCCTCGCCCCCATCTTTACTCACCACTCCCTGTTTCTCATCAAACAACACTTCCTTTTTAAAAATTTTTTTTTTGAAGTATAGTTTAGTTACAGTACTGTGTTAGTTTCAGGTGTACAGCAAAGTGATTCGGTTACACATACATATGTATATATAAATAGTCTTCTTTTATTCTTTTCGATTATAGTTTATTACAAGATATTGAATATATTTCCCTGTGTTATACAGTAAATCCTTGTTGTTTATCTATTTTACATATGGTAGTGTGTATCTATTAATCCTATACCCCCAATGTATCCCTCCCCCCATTCCCCTTTGGCAACCATAAGTTTGTTTTCTATGTCTGTGAGTCTGTTTCCGTTTTGTAAATAAGTTCATTTGTATCATTATTTTAGATTCCATGTATAAGAGATATATATTTGTCTTTCTCTGTCTGGCTTACTTCACTTAGTACGATAATCTCTAGGTCCATCCATGTGGCTGAAAATGGCATTATTTCATTCTTTTTATGGCTGAGTAATATTCCATTACACACACACACACACACACACACACACACACACACACACACACTTCTTTATCCATTCATCTGTTGATGGACACTTAGGTTGCTTCCATGTCCTGGCTATTGTAAATAGAGCGCTGCTATGGACATTGGAGTGCATGTGTCTTTTTGAATTAGAGTTTTCTCCAAGTACATGCTCAGGAATGCGATTGCAAGATCATATGGCTACTCTATTTTTAGTTTTTTAAGTAACCTCCATACTGTTCCTCCATAGTGGCTGCACCAATTTACATTCCCAAGTGTAGGAGGGTTCCCTTTTCTCCACACCCTCTCCAGGCTTTATTGTTTGTAGATTTTTTTGATGATGGTCATTCTGAACAGAGTGAGGTGACACCTCACTGTAGTTTTGACTTGCATTTCTCTAATAATTAGCGATGTTGAGCATCTTTTCATGTGCCTGTTGGCCATTTTTCTTTGGAAAAATGTCTATTTAGGTCTTCTGCCCATTTTTTGCTTGGGTTGCTTGTTTTTTTTATTATTGAGCTGCATGAGCTGCTTAAACAACACATCGTATTGATCTCTCATTTTCATCTGCTTCTTTCCATCGCCACTAGCACCACTTTGGACCAGCCCACTGCTCTCTCTCTTGCATTCCTGTTATTCTCCTAATTAGCTTCCCCACCTCCAGTCTTACCTGCTCTGGTCCAGCCTCCACAGTAATTTTCATAGTTCAAAAGTATTATCATGTATCCCCCATTTAAAATACTTTTTTTTTTTTTTTTTTTGGCCGTATGCGGGCCTCTCACTGCTGTGGCCTCTCCCGTTGCGGAGCACAGGCTCTGGATGCGCAGGCTCAGCGGCCATGGCTCACGGGCCCAGCCACTCCGCGACATGTGGGGTCTTCCCGGACCGGGGCACGAACCCGTGTCCCCTGCACCGGCAGGCGGACTCTCAACCACTGCGCCACCAGGGAAGCCCTAAAACACTTTAATCAGACCTCATTGGCCTCAAAAGAAAGTCCTTAGTGTAACTCACCATACCTTTCATTATCTAACCTCTGTTTATCTATCTCGCTTCACAGGATCTTCCCACCTTATTCTCCATAATGCATACTGTTCTAATTGCAGCTCTTCAAATAAAAATGCCCTCTATCGTCTCTGGGATTTTGAACGTTTCTGGTCGAAATGTTCTTTCATTGCCTTCTGTCTGTTATCTCTATCAACTCTACGTTCCTTCAGTTTCCCACTTTTTTTTCTGCTTAACCTTCTAGGAAGCCTTCCCCAGCACCCAGACTCCTACTTCTGTGTTGATCTCTGAAACATACTCCCACAGTGTGCTCAACGTACCTTAAACTGCAGCTTGAACCCGCTGAATTGAATGGCCTTCTAGACTGTAAACTTTCTGGGAGCCAGAACTATGGCAAGTCTGTTGTTGAGTTCCTGATGATTAATACAGAGACTGACACAAACAGAACATCAAGAAAGGTGAATCACATCACAGGATGAATTAACAAGGACTCTTAAACACCCACAGGTGAAGCAAAGGACATACGCATATCTGGATTTTGATGTCACATATAGTGTTTTAGCTTGTATGTTTACTCACAAAATATCTGTTATATGCTGTTTCCCATTTATCACACTTCTATTCCAGTGACCTTGTGAAGAGTCTGACAAGAGAGTGAAAATGTTTCTCAAAACTAATTACCTGGTGTTGCAATAACTTCTCCCTGAAACTATGCTAACCATAGCGACAGAGTGTGTAAGAAACCACCTGATTTTTTACTATATATATACACACACACAGAGATATATATATACACTCAAAACATTCCAAGTTGAAGTTGAAAGCTAAAATTTCTGAACTCAGTGCCTCTCATGGTGGCTGCCCAGCTACTGTAAGTCACACGCGCTGTCCCTCTCGGGGTCCTGCCCATGGTGTTGGCAGGCTTCTAGAAGCCTGGTCTGTGCTGCGTGGTCCTGCCCCTCAAACCTCAGCTCACTGATCCGAGGTGGACATTGACCCTCACTGGCCCAATAAGACTTTCTCCCAAGAGTTGGGAATCTGGGGTTAATCTGGTGTCCGTGGAGCTGAGTCATTTGACGTGATCTCTATAAATTTCCACGGTGCCTCCCCTTCCCAAGGCCTCCCTGTGCAACTCTTGCTTAGGGCCTCTGAGGGTCTTCAGAATCATTTTAATAAATCACTATTTTTTTTTGTTTGTTTGTTTG
The DNA here is from genome assembly GCF_949987515.2 of Delphinus delphis. Lineage (NCBI taxonomy): Eukaryota > Metazoa > Chordata > Mammalia > Artiodactyla > Delphinidae > Delphinus > Delphinus delphis. The sequence goes on along the minus strand of NC_082693.1, from coordinate 37,049,346 downwards.
TTTTTTTTTTTTTTGTGGTACGCGGGCGTCTCACTGCTGTGGCCTCTCCCGTTGCGGAGCACAGGCTCCGGACGCGCAGGCTCAGCGGCCATGGCTCACGGGCCCAGCCGCTCCGCGGCATGTGGGATCTTCCCGGACCGGGGCATGAACCCGTGTCCCCTGCATCGGCAGGCGGACTCTCAACCATTGCGCCACCAGGGAAGCCCAATCACTGTTTTTTTACATCACTTTCTGTGACTTCTCACCAAAAGAAGTCACTTCTCACTAATACAACAGCAATGTTACTGAAAACTATCAATAGTGTGTTTTCCTTGTTGGTTCAAATTTCTCAAAGGCTATATTCTCTATTATTAAGCACATTTCATTCCATGAGTTATAGAATGCCTTGTTAGATAAAAGGGAAATAATTGGATTGCATCTTGTTAGAAGTCTAAATTTCAAAAAGAGACTTTACAAGAAAACCTTTCTCAATCATTCTTACAGGAAAACACCTTACACCCTGAAGCCTCACTTTAACGCTCTACTCACAGCCTATGCTGTGGTACCTAGTGCAACCCTAAAGGAAGAAAGTGGCCTGAAAGATCTACAGGATGGCCCATGCCAGTGGAGCAATCCTTTATAGAGCATTCCTGGCATATAATCTATCCCTAAGTGAAAACACTGGTATAATTCATCAGGTTCTTCTGGCAATGACCAAGTATGTTTTGAATACCAACTCTTTTTTCAGAATCCTTTCTATATTGGAAAACATTAAAGCAAACTCTAATTTATAATTTAAAGCAGGCATTGAAAATCTCAGTGATAAGCCAGTAAGAAAAATTTCTAAATTCTGAAAGAGTACTAAGTCTCTATTAATTGATTCCTGTATATTTACTATATATGCTGCTATTATTTATACTAAGGGATTTTTTAAGTGTCCTAAAACCAACCTTTTTGCATCAGACACAAATCTCTAATTAGTTGAGAATAAGGCGACAAACAACTAATGCTTAAGCATAACTTTCAATATATGTTATCTATTGACACAAACACAAGAGAAACTCAAATTCCAGAGGTTTGAGTGAATATTTTATTTTTAAAACAAGCACCTCCCCCAAAAAATCTTCCATTTTTTAAAAATAAATATACAAGTAAGACAAGATTAAGTTTTAATGAATGTTCTGTCATAGTGATAGACCAGAGAAATATACCTTTATCACCAGCACACAGCACCTGTTTTTTTCCAAGCCCACCTGTTGGCGGTTCTCATGACTTCTATAGCAAATGTACTTTTAACAATACTCCATAGATTAGCAGTAGACTATACAAGTAGCCAAGATTCTCCTCAAAGGCTTTGTGAATGAGTGTATCCCTTTCTGGGTTAACACTAAAAGTCCCATGGAAAGGGAATTTACCACAGAAGTCCCAAAGATGAGACTGCTCTTTCCAATAAGAGAGATCATGAATGCCCAAAGCTTTGGAAACATTAATTATTTGATTAAATTTAGGGAAATTGGTATTACCAAAGAGTCCCTGCAAATCTAACTGAGTCTGTTTCAGAGAACAGTGATACTGGCTGAAAACCATGGTTTACATTCCATCTTCAAAGTGAGATAATGCAAGAATGCCAAAAATTCCACAGAGCCTTCTCAAGTAACAGTTTTGTCCTTGAGAAAGCATTGGGATTCTGAGTTGTGGAATTTTCCATTCATTTATTCTTTCATTTTCCATCTCCCTTTGCCTTCAAGTGTCAATTGGCTTCTCTCAGTCACAGCTGTACAAATCCCAGGACTTTTTTTTAATTGGCGGAAGACATATACATTATTCATCGATTCAGTTTCATCTGAAGGAAATTAAAAAAAAGACACAATTTTATTTTCCAACAAAATATTTAAAGCTGCTTTTTCCCCATGAAAAACTGGACAGAAGACCTCATCCGTGATCTATGTAAGTACAACATTTTTTGCCTATCAGAGCATGTATGAGTTTGATTTTATTAAAATGTAGGCCTCCTTTTTTCCTGTTATGATTCATAGTACTTGCATATAAATATGTAGCAAATTCAATGTTTTTATTAGTTTGTGAAGCGTCACATACCATAATAATACCAAGAACACCCTGTGCTTTTCCCAGCAAGTATTGACTTAAAAGGACACTTTGTTTACATTTGTGCTACATCCTTGATAGAAAGCACGTTGGTATTGCATTGCGGGATGTGTTTTTCTCTAACTGTAAATACAGTGAAGCAGAAAAGTCAAGTAGTGACTCTACACCAAGTAATTACCTTGGCCTCTGGGTTACTGATTGAACTAGACTGCAGGTTAACGTCATGATGACCCTCATTTAGAAAGCTCTCCTGTAGCTAGAGAAAATGACCTGTGTCCAACTCAACACGCACACACCTTCCTATTTGACAAGCCGGTTCTGAGTCACAAAAATCCCATATGAAATGAAGGAAGAAAATGATGTTCACGTTGGTAGTGAGGTGTGTATCAGCCTTGCACCCTGGCCACAGCGATAGGTGCATGATATGGTATAAGGATAAAACTTTCTCTCCTCCAGGAGATAGTTTACTACCCTGCTGTGTAAAAGTCTTGTGGGACACACAGAACAGCAGAGAGAAACGTCCACCTGCGTCCCTATCTTCAACCCAGCTCACCGTGACGGGAGAACTCAATCCTTGAATCGTCACCACCAACTACTAACAAAAACACAGAGCTCCGAGCTCTCTGTCAGAAGATAAAAGCTCCATTATAAAAGAGACAGTCACGGCTTTACAAGCCAAACAGAAATTTCTCAACATCTCACAGGCATCTCATAACCGATGCTCTCTCATCATGAGTGATCATGGTTATTTAGAGTCAGAAGCAAAATATGGAGAGCTCTGTCTACAGGCAAGTGGAAACAAGGCATAATAAAGGAAGAGCTAGGTGTGTGAGGAAAGTGATGAAGTGGGCATATTTTAATGCTTAATTCATAAGGAAGAAAATGCAACTCAGGCAGGAATTTAACCCCTTCCTGGTTGGAAGTTCAAATAGACACATAAACAATTATTGCTATTTCTTTCGACATCAATCCGCCCTATATGGTTTGAAGGTGTCTTTTGCCCCAATACTTGCATGTATTTCAAGGCTTGGTAAAGGCACCTCATAAAAGCCTTTCACATAGAAAAAGGTACAAATTTCACCATCTTTAATTGTTTCTGAAAACTCATTGATTCTAAGTGGAAGAAGTTATCATTTGTGATGATTCACTCCCAAGTGGCATCAAGTTTACCATTGAACTCACAGTTGGGCATCGCAAATGAGAGATGGAATTTTGGGGGGACCTCACACTTCAGGGGCAGCAAGGAGGGTGGCCCCACAGTAGCTGATGTTGAAAAAGACTTTAAATTCAAATAATACAGGGCACCCAGAACACACCCCAGCAGCATCGCGAAAGCGGCAAGCCTTATCTGTTCTGCAGGGGCTTGTACACAAGCCTGGAGGTTTATTTGGTGACGTCACCTTCCTGTTTCCCCATTTCAGGTCGCCCTCCTGTTCATTTTAACCTAGTATTGTCTGTGTACAGTTGTTGGCGCAAAGGAAAGAACTGTGCGATTTGGGACTTTATATTCCTTCGTGGAGGATTTTGCATTACCTTTGAGTAAAGAGTTTGCTCGAACGAATATTTTAAGAAGTAAAGGGGGAGGGAGGAGAGAAAGAGTGGTCATTGTTTCCCTGTTTTTCCTAAGTTAAAATGTTTAGAAAGTTTGTACGTTTAATGCTTATTTATATATAAATAAAAATGATAATGATATGTGACTTTTGTTTATCTCCGGAAATAGGGTAAGATGGAGCAGAAAAAGGTAGAATAAGGTGTGATGGGACAGCCTAGCTTCACAGAGCCTATGGTAGCAGGTGAGGGGACAATAGTACTAGAACAAACTCTTAAGACCTGCTAGTTCAACACAATCGTTTTGGAGCTGAGAAACTGAGCTTCAGTGAGGGAAGGATCTTTGCGCAAAGACAAATAATTGAACGGCTAGGGTTATTATATGAAAATACCACACATTTTTAATAAGAAAAACAAAAATGCAGATTTTACTTACCTGCCATTTACTAGCTGTGTTACCAGGAGAAGGTTACTTAACCTCTCTGTGGTTCATCCGTAAAACTGAGATATAATGGTCATAGGCTTACTGGGAAAAGCAAATCAGTCAATACTTGTAAAGCACCTAGAAACAGTCAGTATTTGATAAATGTCAACTGTTTTTATTATTATTATTACCGCTACTAGTGTGAATTCAGCCAGGCCTTTCTCAAGTAAGTGAGCTTTTGTTGGTTGATGAACTGGAAAACTCAAGCCACTATGGCTTGGCATGTTACAGTGGTGTAGGTGTCAACATTGTAAGATACACTGAGGCAGAGCCTAGCTTCAGCATGGAGCCGAACCAAGTGGGGGGTGCCTGGGGACTCTTGTCCCCATGACTAATGGTCACTTGTACTTAAAAACACACAGGTAGCAACTTTCATGTAGCATAAAAAAACCCTCCAAGAATGCAGTTGAGGGCTTCCCTGGTGACGCAGTGGTTGAGAGTCCGCCTGCCGATGCAGGGGACGCGGGTTTGTGCCCCGGTCTGGGAAGATCCCACATGCCGCAGAGCGACTGGGCCCGTGAGCCATGGCCACTGAGCCTGCGCGTCCGGAGCCTGTGCTCCACAACGGGAGAGGCCACAACAATGAGAGGCCCGCGTACCGCAAAAAAAAAAAAAGAAAGAAAAAGAAAAAGAATGCAATTGAAAACCCAAACCTTTCTTGAGTCCCAATTTTGATTTTTGGAAACCTTGACCAAGCCACTTCCATATCTGGTGTTAATAACAATCTTCACCTGAATTGTTATAAAGATTAAATGTATTTGAAAGCGCTTTATGACCTATAAATTCTACAGAGAATTGTACATTCTTAAAAATGTAATGGTAAAGCAGAAACTAACACACCATTGGAAAGCAATTATACTCCAATAAAGATGTTAAAAAAAAGAAAACACAATGTATTACGGTTACAAAATGTTTCTCTTATTTTGAAATCACAGGGAAAAAAAATCATTCTTGCTTTCTTCCAGGGATTTAGCGTTGACCATGAAAGTAGGGTATATGGCCAGAATATTCATGGAAAATGTCTTCGAAAGAAAGAACACTGAGCTGGGAAGCTGGGAGGTTTGGGTTCCAGCCCCAGCTTTTCCATGGACACAGCATACAGCCTCAGGCAAGTCGTTCAGTCTTCCTGGCTCCCAGTGTCCTTTTCTGTAAAACACAGGGTGAATTAGATGATGTCCCCCACCTCATTCTATAATTCTAAATGTCATACGTACATTTGCATGAATCCGTGAGGCACGAAAACCTGGTAAATTTCAGAAAATTATTTAATAAACAAAATGTCTCATAAGCAATCCGAGCGATCTTGGAACTGACTCCCCAAATATTGCATAATTGTGTTTAGGCAAAGACTTCAAACCCAAGACCAACGTCTTGGAACTGGGCCTCTTCTTACCACCACTCGCAACTCACAGAAGACAGGCTGTCCAGTTCCTGTGTTCACACTCATTCTGCCCTAAGGGCTCAGATCATTTTGAAGGTCTCTCATTAATTTGGCGGGGGCGAGGGAGGGGGGTGCTTAGTAAACAGAAAATCATATAGCTTCTTTCAAAAATGAAATGAAAGCCTGCGAACGTGTTTTACTTCTATAACAAGTTCAGCATCTCCAAATGCTTTGATAACAACTTTAGCTTTTCCGCCCCCCTCATTTCTGATTTGATCAATATAACAACTTTGCGAAGTAGTCTGGGCCCAGGAATTTTTGTGCCCGTTTTACAAATGACTATCCTGGGGACAAAGAAATAAAGTAACTTGCTTTCCTCTTGGCATTGATGGTCCTCATTCTTGGATCTCCTGACTCTCACGTGAAACCCAACCCCATCTCGGAGTAACCTCCTCGCTAGGGTCCACCTGCCTGCAGATCAGCCCCTGGAAATGCCTGCCTCAGTTCCCTTCACGAGCAAAAAGCTCTCCTCTTCCTTACTGCCCAAATCATTCTCTGGGACCCCGTATAGAACTGAAGTGGTTCTCCGAGTGCTTTAGCCCTTTGAAAGAACTTCCATGGAAAAATAAAATTCCCAAGATAGAAACAATGGACTTATTGAGGACCGAACTAGACCCTGCCTCCATGCCCTGTGGTTTTGCCCTATAAATGTTTTTCCCGTAATTCACTGGCTGCTTTGGGAGAGCTGTCCAGAACTCTTTCATCAGAGTTATTTTTTCATCCTAAGATTTTGGCCATCTCTCAGTTTATTTTGAAAAAGGGGAAGGGATGAATCATGTCCTAGAAAGAAAGATCTTACAAGGTCCTCAACATTTTATATCCATGGGGATAATTAGGAAGATTGGAGAATTATAGCCCTCTCCATTAACTGACTGAGGAGTAGACCAACTTCAAATCACAAATACAGGATTCTGAACACAAAGTATAATTTTATGGAACTCGCTTCCCGGTCCCTGTGATAGAGACAAGACAGTGACATGTTGGAAGTGCCTGCCCTGCGCTTTGCTGGCAGATGGAATCCAGCAGAGGCAGAGGGCTCTGAAAGATCACACAGGGATTAGCTCCACAAGGAACGTGCCTGTGTTTGCATAATATTGACGTTTCCACCTTCATAATGGCCTCATTTCCTTTATCCCCGAAATTAAGTGGCAGAGACAGCTACTCCTGGTGGCACACATGGTTCCATTGCTTCTTCTGCTGGACTTGTGAGAAGGGCATTGTTGCTTCCCTTCTGGCCACTGAGGCAACATAAACACAGCTCCCCATCTCAGACTCACTTTTCACTTAAAATGGAAGATACTGGCAGCCATACACATCCCTTCACCTAATTCAGGCCCACAAATAGTAAGAACCTACTGTGGGCAAGGTGGTGTGTTAGGTGCCTCAGGGGACCAAAATCTGAGCTCAGTCGAGTGCGTGATGGCTGGGACGGGATTGTGGCGGGCTGGTGATGGGGGAGATGAGTCTTCAAATTACTGTTTAGAATCAAAGGTTTTATAACAAAAGCATACCTAATGATCAAACACAACAAACTGGTCCTATCAGACTAGGGACCATATCTCCTTTGAAATATCCTTGCATCCCACTCTGGTACTTTAAAAAAATTTTTTTTAAGCAAAGGGAAGAGAGGTATCTTGAGGGTTCAGAAAAAGGATGATTCTTAGGGGGATAAGTAATGGTTTCATGAAGAAAGTGGTGCTGGAAATGAGTTCTGAAGGTTGAGTAGATTTTAAATAAATGGGTAAAATAATAACAAATATATATATATATATATATATATATATATATATATAAAATGCACAATACTTTTTGGCCATGCCACGTGTGATCTTGGTCTCCCAACCAGGGATCGAACCCGTGGTCCCTGCAGTGGAAGCACAGAGTCCTAACCACTGGACCACCAGGGAATTCCCAGTGCACAACTTTAAATGGCACTATTTCATATCTCACGTTACTTCCTAAGACAAAGAGAGGAGGTCCCTCCATGTAGGGAGCTCACCAGGAGCAAAGGCAAGGGTCTGGGAAGCACCAGACATCTGTAGGAACCAGCAAATACTTTTGCGTGCGCATGCCAGACCTTTAGTGAGCACCTACTATGTTCCAGGTGGGCAGCGTAGGTGATACAAGGATTCTGAGGCACAGAGGTCTGCCTCCAAGTGTCACGCAGCCTGGAGAAGAGGTTGACGTAGTTGCCTCGGACTGTATGTGTCAGGTGGAAGCAGGAGATAAAGGTGGGAGGCTACCTCGGGACCAAGTGAAGAGGGTCTTTAAAACTAGGCTAATGGGGTTGTACTTATTTCAGTGGCAAGAGAGGATTATTAAAGATTTGGGGCTGAGGAGATAGGACCTGGGTTGAATACATGATTCATTTAGCGCAAACGCATAGGATTCATTCAGAACACAAAGAAATGAGGAAGAAAAACTAGTTGAGAAATGAAGGCAAAGTTCCCAGGCAAGAGATAATAGGGCTCTGAATATGGTAGCGCTAAAGAGGGGTAAAAAGAATGAAAAAAAAGAGGGAGTCAGCTAAAGTAAACAGTGTAGGACATTGAATTGTTTGAAAGGAACAGGACACGTCTGATATGGGCCATGCTGAGTTTGGAATGCTAGCGGGATGCAGAGAGGAGGCGTTTAGCCCACAGCTAAAAAGACAGTTGGGTCTGCGGTATTTAGGTGCTGGCCAGAAAGATACGTTTTGGTACTATCCACAAGGGGGTGACTGAGAAGATCATGGGACTGAACGAGATAGCTGAGGTAGCATGTATAGAAGGGAGAGGAAGAAGACATTCCTGGGGAATATGTACGTTGATGGGGTAGAAGTAGAAAGAGAAGCACGTGAAGAAGACAGGAGAAAAGAGATAATGCAGTGCCAGGGAACGCAAAGCAGGAAAATGTTTAAAAGGGGAGGTATCAAGAGTCAGATGCTAAGGAGAAGCCGGGAGGTATAGACTGAGTTGGGATGAACCACAGGATCTAGTGCTTGGGGAGGGCAGAGTGGGTCACTGGCTGCCTTTGAAAAAGAAATTTCAGTGAGGATGAGAACAGAAAAGTCAGCACTCATCAGCAGAAAGTGAGCGAGTGGACAGAAGGAAGGAGACTTTAGAAGATGGATGGAGGGATGGAGAATAAAGACACACATGAGGAGGGAAGGAGTGATGGGCAAGGGGGCAAACGAATCAGGTTTGCAGATGGAGGGGTGAAGTAGCAAGGACAAGGGTGTGTACAGCCAAAGGCAAGCTGGAAAGAAGAAAGCATGAAGGGGACAGTGAAAACACAAAGCCTCTCTCCCTAGACAGTCTCGCCCATTCCGAAGGGCACAATTACCACCTCTCCCTGGGGTGACTCACACATTTCTATCTCCCGCCCTAATCTCTTCCTGCGCTCCTGATCTATATATAATATGATCTGTTAGACACCTCCTGGGTTCAGGAAGGCACCTCAAACTTAACTGACCGGAGTTAAATGCACGGTTTTTCCTCCAAGCCACATCACTCTTCCCTTCTCAACACATGGCATCTTTGCCCACCGAATTGCCAAAGTCGGAAACTTAGAACTTATCTCAGCACCTCGATTGCTCTCAAACCCCTCACCACCACTAAAAGGTTTTAATGTGTCTCCCCAAATCCGCCTTTGCCCCCATCTAACCTCTATAGTACAGCGAGGGTGACTTTTCCAAAACGCAAGTCTGATCACGTCCAGCCCCTGCCTGGAGGCTCCGGTGGCTTCCTGTCGGGCAGGGCCAGAACCTGACATGCCTCCCCGGGGCCGCAGCCTGTCCCTGCTCACCTCCCGGCCTCGCCTGGCGCTCTCCCCAGCCTGCACACCCAGCCACACCACCTCTCTTCGCTTCCACCTCTGTGCCCCACACATGCTGTTCCACCTGCCTGGCATCGCCATTCTCTCCACCTGCTTAACTACTATTTCAAGCAAGACGGGAGACCATATAGCCGAGTGGTTAGGACTCCAGACTTTGCAATCAAACTGAGTTCCAATCCCCATTCTTCTACTCACAGCTGGATGACCCTAAACAAATTATTGTCTCCAAGCCAGAGTTTTCTCACCTATATGTTAACATGAGTCCATAACACACACACACACACACACACACACACACACACACACACACACACACACACCCATCCATATAAAACACTAAAATCTGGACCTTTTACATAGGAACCACTTGGTAAACATCAGTCAATTGTATTAATGTTCTTTCCAAGTGTGGGTCAGTCCTCCCTTCCTGGAGATGCCTCCAGTGACCAGGTCACTGCCCCGTGCCGTCTGCAGTCTCAGCCCCCTTGCACCCTCCCTTCCTTGTACCCATCACAGATTTAATGTTGCATTTACCATGAGATTTTTAGATCATGTCTGTGTTCTCCACCAGGCTGAAGGCTCTTTGAGACTCTGCCTCCTTTGTTCATGCAAATAGCCCAGCCCCTAACACGCCACCGCCGAAGTAGACACTCAACCAATACCTGTCCAGTGAATGAATGAATGAACGAGGAAACAGACATGGCCCATGGCGTGTGTAAGGGCTGGCACATTCAGCTCGTCGGCTATGCAACAACCCAGTATTTTGTCACTTAGCCATTTCATCCTCGCTTTAGGGAGGGCCAGATAAGCCGTGTGTCATCTCATCTGTGAGTACCAGCACATTGTTATTAGCCATATTTATTTTTCAGAAACCAGGTGAGTCTGGGGTACAATCCGTATTTGTGCAAGCCTCATTGATCAAGGACATTTGGTAATCCGTCGCTGAGGCAGACGATGACAAAAGGATGATCATCTCATAATTAAAAAGGCTCATGAATATTAGCACATTAAGTCCCAGAACACATTGGTCAAGTGGAAGGGACAGAACAGAAGCTCCTGAAGGCCGTCTTGTGTGCCAAGTGAGGAACGCTGAGGGAGAGCCATCTCCCTGGCTCCCTTTAACCCATCTTAATTTTCTGTGTTGTAGATACAAACACAGTTGTAGAACTGGACCCCTCGCCGGGATGTGGCTTCTGCAGCTTTCTGACTGTGAACTGTGACTTATGGGCTCGTGAGGTAGGTCCCATCCTCCCTTCCTTTCACGTCACCTTCCCTCTGGGTCTCTTCCGAGGAAAACATTTTATTCTAGGGAATATTTTCTGAAGAATTCTCTTGGTGTCTGCTGTTGGGCACATCCTAAATCCATGGGAAATTCTATACAATCCTGGACAAACCTTTTTGAAGAAACCCATTATTTCCCAGAAATTCTAGTATAGAAGCACATTAGGGTTTCAAAATGCAAAGTGACTGGGGAAAAAGGCTTATGTAACATTAGAAGCAGAAACCTGATTGTAAAGTCACGTCTACGCTAAGGTTGTAACTATATGAAAATTCGATAACATATTGATAGTAACGGAGGAAACATTAAAACAGCTGGTTTTTAGAATGGCAAGATTAGAGATATGTTTTCTTTCCCTTTTTTTCTTGCTTGATTTCTGTTGTTGTTATAGTATTGTTCGTACAATACACAGTTGTCAGCTAAAAATTTATATTATGCTTAAAATATGGTGGAAAATCATAATCACTTGTAGTACAGACATTAAAAATTATACCCCACCTTAAAGTTGAATATGGAAAACATGGAGCTATTCTACCTTATCTTTTAAAACTATTACTTATTCTACGAAACAAAACGGGAACATCTTCTAGCATAGTTCTTAAAATTGGCAGAAACGAATTTCATTTATCTCCTTCAGCATCACGGCAACAGCCTCAAAACTTTTATTTTCTTCAATGAGAAATGATAGAACAGAATAAATTTTTATTAAATTTTCTGTCTGATTATCTAGTAGACAAGAAAACCTGTCTAGAGAAACTACCCTATGTTTGAGGAATCCTTAGTAGGGCAGAAAATGCTTCAGCGTATATTTGCCTCTTGACAACAAATGCTTAAAGACAGAATGCTTGCTGGGTGCTGACAGCCAGAGTTGAAACACTGAATTCCAGGTCTGCAAATTCAACTCAGAAAATATCCACAAAGTCTCCTGTTTCTTAAGCCTTCTGTTTATTCCATGCTTCATTCACAGGGACCTATTTCCCGTAAAAAACACAATGTAGGGTTAGGATAAATCTCACACTGAAGGGGCATTTCCTTCTGTCCAGAAATTTCCACTTGCTTCTTCAATGAACTGATTCCTATCCCTAGGAACTGGCTGCCTTGGCCCTCTGGAATGCCATTAAGAGGTTAAGAGGGCCTGTGGCTAGTTTAGACTTTATCTGTCTTAGAACTCAGGTCTCTCCTGTGTCCCTTCCATGCACGTCAGTCCAACAAAAATGTATCTGGCTGAGTGACTTCCCAGAGCTGTTGAGTCAACAGGCTCTACCAGGAGGCTATGGAAACACCTTATTGGCCCTTGAACGCTGCCTCTCACCCACTGGTTAGTTAGCTCGGTTCATGCTGGACTTCTAAATAGTTCAATCCGGAGTCAGCTGGACTGCGTGTTCCTAACTTTCCTCTTCACATGACTGGTTATATGTGGTAAAAGTTATCAGCTGTGAAAACAAATAAGTCCAGTGCTACAATAACAAGTGATCTGCTGACCAACAAATGAACGACTCAATACTGGTAAGTTGGTTGCCACACTAGAGTTCATGAACTTGATTCTGGAGGCAAAGGGGACCACAGAATGATTTTTAAGAACAGGAATAATGTAACCTGGGTTTAAGATAGGAACGAAACCTAGAGGCTAGAGGAAAATAAACTGGAGAGCGTAGAGATCGGCTGGAATCAGAAAATGAAGAAGAAGCAACTGGAATAGCTGAATTGGCTCAAACCAAGGCAATGACGACAGGCATAGAAATCAAATAGATAACAGAATAAACATGGATCAAATGATGTAACAGATTTGATGCGGATTAATGAAGAAAAACACCTGTCAAGACAGAGTTAAGGGGCTTCCCTGGTGGTGCAGTGGTTGAGAGTCCACCTGCCGATGCAGGGGACACGGGTTTGTGCCCTGGTCCGGGAAGATCCCACATGCCACGGAGAGGCTGGGCCCGTGAGCCATGGCCACTGAGCCTGCGCGCCTGGAGCCTGTGCTCCGCAACGGGAGAGGCCACAACAGTGAGAGGCCCGCGTACCGCAAAAAAAAAAAAAAAAAGACAGAGTTAAGAAGACACTAAGTTTTTCGCCTAGGTTATTGAGCTGTTGATGATGTCATTAATACAGCTGAGGAACCAAGAGGAAAGGTTTGGGGGATAAGACAGTGAACTTCTGGTTTTAGGCCTGACAGTTTTAAAGTGTCTGGGAGATATCCATGAGGAACACTCTAGCAGGCCATAAAGAGATGCCAGGGCTACACACTTCCTTTAGAATAGAAAGGTCAAGAGGAGAAACACAAAGATCGCCAAGTGAATATCACAATACATGGGTAAAGAAATATTAATAGGGTCAGTTGCTTTCTTAATCCATAAACACTCTTTTTATTTTTTTAAAGATTTGTTATATTTCTGTTGTAAGAACAGGGAGTAAAAATAGGAAACACATGGTGAAAATCTCTAGTTTTTGTCATTGTTGTTTTAATTAAAGCCTTCAGTCCTAGACAGGAAAAAAAAAAAAAAAAAGATATGCCAGGGCTAGAAAAGCACTTAACAGTATAGACTTTGAAATTAAACCTTACTTCTGCCACTTAGGTTGAGTGGCCTTGGATAAGATAGTTAAACTGTTGAGCCTCTAGTTTCTTATCTGAAAAATGAAGATAATAATTACGTTATAGAATTGTTGTGAATATTAAAGAAGATCATGCATGGAAAGCACTTACAATGTCTGAAACATAGTAGGAACTCAAAAACAGTATCTATCCTTGGACGCCTGCAGTAATCTCTTCCTGTTCTCCCTGTTTCGTCCTTTACCTTCCTCAGTTCACCTCTGCATGACAATCACAGAGATCCTGTTATAATAAAAATGAGCATCCCATCACCCCTCTGCTTAAAAGCCTCTAAGTACTCAGCATTCCTATCCTCCAACATGACACTCTTGTCCTAGCCCCAGGGCCTTTGCATTTGCTGTTCCCTCTGCCTGGGGTGCTCTTCCCCAGATTTCTCAAGCTTGGCTCTTTTATATCCTTCTGCTATTAGTTTACCGGACACCATCTCATGGAAGCCTTTTGATAATACTTTCTTCATCTTCCCCAAGCACTCTACATATTCTTACTCTGTTTTTATTTTGTCTGTAGAAAATTAGTATTTGAAATGAAAAATTCGTGCATGTGTTTACATTTTCTGTCTGTTCTCCCTCTTCAATAGGAATGTGAGTTTCTTGACAGCATGTCTGTCTTAGCCCCCACTATAAGCAATTCCTGGCACACAGTCGGATCTCCATAAATAATTGTTGAATGAATGAATGAATATATATGGAAGTATATGGATCCTCAAATATAAAACATGCATTTTGGGGCCTTCCCTGGTGTCGCAGTGGTTGAGAGTCCACCTGCCGATGCAGGGGACACAGGTTCGTGCCCAGGTCCGGGAGGGTCCCACATGCCACGGAGTGGCTGGGCCCGTGAGCCACGGCCGCTGGGCCTGCGCTTCCAGAGCCTGTGCTCTGCAACAGGAGAGGCCACAACAGTGAGGCCCGCGTACCGCAAAAAAAAAAAAAAAACCAAAACAACATGCATTTCTTCCCCAGTAAGATTGAACAGTCTAACTCAGAAACATAATCCTGTGATGTTGAGTTACTCTAACCTGGGTGCTTCACCGAGGTAAGCCAATTAACCTCTCTGGCCCCCATTGTCCTTCTCATTATGAAAAGGCCAACAATTGTCACTCTCCTGCCAAAGGCAGATGTAGTGAAGAATCAGCAAGATGAAATCTGGCCAGCGCCTGGAGTTTTACAAGAGGTAGACACTCTACTTAACTGTTCAACCCACAGTAAACATGACAGGCACAGGCCAAAACGACAGAATCAAAGTCCCCAAAGTCACATCAAGTCACTGGACTACAAATCCCCAAATGGCCCTCAAACAATAGTCTGTCAGAATTTCTACCAAGCTACAGGATCACAATTCAGTGTGGCAGTTCCTGAAATCTTATGAAAAACAAGGCCAATCCCCTAATGGATCAGTGATCACAAAGAAAATGCAAAATGCCTTCTGCCACAGCATGGTCAATGCCCCAGTTCCTAAGCTCCTGGCTTCCCTCTCTCCATGGACAGCACCCATCCATGCCCCTCAGGTGCCCCGGAGCCCACTGCAGGTACTCAGCCAGCACCCCCTAGGAGCTTACTCTCAGAATACCTTTTCGAGATCCACCCAACCAAACGGAAGGAAATAGTTCAGTCTTGGGCATTATTTCAAGTTCAGCAAATGAAAGTTTATAAGTCTAGGATAATGACTCAGCTCAGGACCACTCTGACGTGAGCAGCATCCCTTTGCAGTTACAAACCCATTGCTGTCTGTGAAGTCTCCGTTAGAACAAGGGAATCCAGGAAGCTCATCACACCTGGTGTTGGGATTTAGAAAATGGATTTTGCTTTTTGTTTTACTTGGGTTTTCTTGATTTTGTCTTCACTTGCCAGTTGTGTAACTTCGGGCAAGTTATTCTAAATCCTCAGGGGCTTCAGTTTTCAATTTATACAATGAGGATAAGAATGCCTATCTTAGTGGGTTGTGGTAGAGGAGACGAAGGAGATAGAGTAAAACGCTAAGCACACTCAATGAATGCTAGCTATTATTGTTAATCAGTAGGTAATCATTAATTGTCAATAAAAATATCTGAATTCATGTTATTTATTTTTTATTCATCCAGCAAATATTTACTGAGCATCTACTTGATGCCCAGCATTGTGGTAAGTGCTGGCTATGCATCAACAAACATGGGAGACTGAGCCCTGCCCTCGTGCAGGCAACAGATTTGTAAATAGACAGTTACAGGGTGGTGAAATAAGTGCTACATGGGGATGGTTCAGAGGCTGTGAGAACACCTGAAGGACGTCAAACATGGGGCAGGGAGTCATGGAAGGCTTCTTGGATGAAACGTTGCTTAAGCTATATCCCGAGAATGTCATCCAAAGGTTGGAGGAGATAGAGTAAAGAAAACCCTCTGCAGAAGAAACACTCTTCACAGATGCTCAAAGAATAGACAGCAAGGCATTTTCAAGTTGCTGAAAACAGGCTTGAGCAAAGCACATTAGGCTGATAAAGGTCCTAGTAAGTCCTTGTTAAAGAGTTGCTGTCTTAATCTGAGTGCCTTGGAACACGGTAAGATTTTAAGTCAAAGAGTGGCATGGTTGCATTTGTATTTTAGAATGATCACTCTGGCTGCTGTGTGAAGAATAGATTTAGACAAAGAAACCATTATGAGTCCATGCATCAAGAAAATATCCCACAAGGCTGTGGAGAAGTGGTCATACTCCAGGGACATTTAGAAGAACAATGACGGGACTTGACAATTGATAGAGTGAGGGAGAGGGAGGGGAGGAAGGTAATGCCAGGTTACATGGTGGTTCCATTCACTGAGCAGGAAACACAGAGGAGGAACACCTTTCGGATGTTCAGTACAGAATAAGCTGAGTTTGAAATGCCTGCGGGACGCTTGGGTTGGGGCGGGGGGGCATAGGTGTGGATACTCAGCGGCACAGCTACCTTCCTTTAGTACTTACTCACTGCCACTATGTTCCAGCCTCATAAGACTTCTCTTCCTCAAATACACCAAGCTCATTTCCACTTGTAGGCCTTTGCATCTGCTGTTCTCTGCAGCGGGGATCCTCTTCCCTCAGATGGCCAAATGCCTGGCTCCTTGAAACTCAGATGTCAAATCAGACATTACCTCCATCGAGGGGTCTTCTCTGACCGCCCAGCCTAGACTCTTCCCAAAGTCACTCTCAGTCACTCCATCCTAAATAACATCATCACTGCCCTGGTAAGTGATAACTCTTGGAAATTATCTTGTTCTTTTATTCATTTACTTTTTTCGTTTGTCACCCACACTCTAGAACTGTTGTCCAATACCATAGCCACACGTGGCTTTGTAAATTTAAATAAATTAAAATTAAATACAATTTGAAAATTCAGTCCCTCATGTGCACCAACTACATTTCAAACACTGAAGAGTCACATGTGGCTAGTGGCTACCATATTGGGCAAGACAGATACAGAACATTTCCATTATTGCAGAAAATTCCAATGGACAGCTCAGCTCTGGGAAGAAAGTTCCGTGTGGCCAATGCTTCCATATTCCCAGAGCCTAGAAGAATGCTTTCTAAACTGTAGGGCATGTTTCATTTGAGGATTGGGAAATTTAGTAGATAGTAACCAGTATAAGTTTGTGAAATAGAATAGAAAATAACAAAGCATATCACATTAAACATAAGAAGAGTAAGAATCTCTGAAGGAAAATTTGTTTGTATGTATGTGGTCCTAGTGGCGTTATAAATGGTATTTCTTATTGTATGTCACAGTCCAAAAAACCTTGTACATAGTACCTGTAATATAGTATGGGCTCAGATTAGTTTTTGAAATTTTTGTTGAATCAATCAATAAAACGTTTTATAGTTTATCTGAATACATTGACTCCCAACTCACACCCCAGTGAAGTGGGAATTATTATGCTTATTTTGAAGTCGAGAAAATGGAGGTTATGAGAGTTAAGTGACTTGTCCAGATGACAAAACTTAAAAGGGCTGGAATTAAGTGTCAAATCTGAATCTGGCTGACTCTACATACGATGGTTTTAACCATGGATGTGGCTGGCTTACATAATGGGAGAAGAGACGAGGAGCTTGGAGAGGACTGGAAGGGAACCTGAGCGTTGGGAGATAAGCCATGGAGGAAGAGTCTGGAAGACAGAGAAGAGCGTCAAGTAGGAAGAGCGAGCCTGTTGGGAAGGAGGGAGTGGTGGACGCCACAAAGGGGTCCAAACTTCAAGGAAAATGGAGCCTGCAAATTTCAGTAAAGTTATCATGGAAGAGGTCGTTAAAGACTTTAGCAAGAGTGATTTCAGTGAAGCGATGAGTTCAGAACCTACCACTGAAGGCTGAAGGGGAAATGAGAGGCGAACTACACTTCTGCTGGCTGGGAGGAAACGAGGTGCCGTTGAGGCAGAGTTACTGCTGATTTATTTTCAAAATAGGACCTTGTGAGCATGATAATATATTGATACGAAGGGAGAGGTTGATATAAAGAGAGAGTTCCTGAGTGCACAGGAGGGGGTGAAATCCAGGGAAGAGACAGAGAGATAGCTCTGCATAAAGGGAGGACGGCCCTTCTGATTTAACAAGGAGGAAAGGGAGGGTCGAGAAATGGGTCAGAGACAAAACTAGAAGCAGGAGGTTGCCGGAGCTTCTCCCCACTGGTCTCTTTTCTCTGGGAAACAGGAGAAGTGCTATGAATGAAGAGCAGGAAAAAAAGCGTGGAAAGGGTATTTCCTTAAATTTACTTTTATTGAAGTATAGTTGATTTACAATGTGTTAATTTCAGTGATTCAGTTATACATATACATGTATCTATTCTTTTGGAAACGGTATTTTAAAAAAATAAACAACAAGATTTTATCGACATTCACATGTGCATAAAACCCTCAAAAACCTGTTCCTACTTCTCCTAAATCAGAAAGCCAAAACTTCCCTCCATCACAGTGCCCTGAAGGAGAGGTACTATAAAATGTTGAGAGAAGGGTACTCTGATCAGGTGAAATGGATGACAGGGCTGACCCAGAAAGCAGGAATGGGGGGCAGCACAAAGGGGCCCCGGGGAAGCTGCAGCCTGTGAACGTTCAGTGACACCAGTCAGCAAACTTCCTGGAAATGCCTGGGCAATCTCTGACTCTAATTGAGCTGTTTAACACACCAGACTTGAGCAGTAAGAACCTGACCTCATTCCTCCCGAGAAAACTAAAAGCTGAAAGAAACAAACCTCCAGCAGAGAGCAAAAGAGAAATATAACCAAGGGAGCCATTGTTGTGGGATTTAGACCCTCAAGTATATAAAAATCTAAACTAAACTTGTACCCTTTTTGCACCCTCCTTTTTGCCTTATGCAGTCATTGAAAGTTTCCAGTCCTGCACTTATAGGTACCTAAGATGATGTTAGTATTACAAGGTTTGTTTAAAGTTAGAGAAACATAAGCCCTCCGTATTATAAAAACTGTTCACTCTACCTCCTGAGTCGGGAAAAAAAACATTTTCTTTCCTACCGCGTGTTTCTTTCCTGTCTGCCTCCTTCACTGCACACTTACTCTCACTGCACACTTCACTTCTGGTCACCAAATGTGTGGGAGGTTTTACCCACACCAAGCGCTTCTCCATGACACCAGCTGGGTATCCTACAACTTAATTATGACTCTGTCTACCTGGAGGGGCATCTGATCCCACATGCTACTAGCTCAGTCCCAGCAGACTGTCCCCCACTTTAGAGGGCTAGAGCGAGTCCGGATTGTCACCTGTGCTTCTGACCAATGGGCTATAGACCAAAAGCTCTCACAACTCCTCCTCAGGTTTGATTAATTTGCTAGAGCAGCTCACAGAACTCAGGAAATCAGTTTACTACATCTACTGGTTTATTAAAAAAGGAAATGATAAAGGATACAGATGAACACCCAGATGGAAGAGATGCACAGGGCAACGTATGTGGGAAGGGGTGTGGAACTTCCGTGCCCACTCCAGGGGCACCATTCTCCCCACGCCTCCACCTTTTCCCCAGCCTGGAAGCTCTCCAAATCCCCTACTATTGGGATCTTACGGAGGCTTCCTCATGTAGGCATAAGCAATTCTTAACTCCATTTCCAGCCCCTCTCCTCTCTTTGGGTGGTGGGGTTGAAAAATTCCAAGCTTCTAACCAAGGCTTGGTCTTTCCGGTGACCAGCCCCCATCCTATCACTTAGGAATTTACAAGGATTTTAGGAGCCCTGTGTCAGGAACTGGGACAGAGACCAATATATACATTTTCTATTATCTCACACCCTCAAAAACTTGTGTGGAGTTGTCCTAAATCCAATTTTAAAAACTTCCTCCATCATTGTGTAGTGAGAACAGCATTCAACAATCAGATTGGCAAAGATCAAAATATTTGAAAATACGATGTTGGCCAGTATTTATAGAAACAGACACATTCCTGCATTGGTGGTGGGAATATAAATTAGCATAACCACTTGGAAAGCAATTTGACAATAATCACTAAAATTGAAAGTTCACGTATTGCTCAAACCAGCTGTTGACTCATGGATATCTATCTCACAACTGTATTCCCACAGGTGAAAATGCACCTTTGTTTGTAATATCAAAAGATTGGAAACAACCTAAATGCCTTTCCATGGAAGACTGAGACAGTTTTTTATGTATTGAGATGGACAGACCTCCAAAATATAGTTAAGGGGGAAATAGTATAGTTCAGAACAGTGTATAGAGTATGCTACAATCTGTATGAAAAGAAAAAAATGTATATATACACATATACTTATCACCTATATGAATATATATATATACACATATACATATATATGTATATGTTTGTGAATATGTAACAGAACTCTAAAAAGATATAAAGTAACAGTAATTGGGAGAGGAATTAGATGGCTAGAAGATAAAGGAAGATTTGCTCTTCAACATTTCTATGTGGATGTTTCGAAATTTTTTATTGAAGTATAGTTGATGTACAATATTATATGTTACAGGTGTAAAATATAGTGATTCATAATTTTTAAAGGTTATATTCCATTTATAGTTACTATAAAATGTTGGCTGTATTCCCTGTGTTGTACAGTACATCCTTGAGCCTACCTTACACCCAATAGTTTGCACCTCCCACTCTCCCACTCCTATATTGCCCCAGCCCACTGGTAACCACTAGCTTGTTCTCTACATCTGTGCATCTGCTTCTTTTTTTGTTATATTCACTAGTTTGTTTTAGTTTTTAGATTCCACATACAGGTGATATCATACAGTAGTCGTCTTTCTCTGTCTGAGTTATTTCACTTAGCAGAATGTCTTCCAAGTCTATCCATGTTGCTGCAAGTAGCAAACTTTCATTCTTTTTTATGGTTGAGTAGTAGTTCATTGTGTGTGTGTATATAGCACATCTTCTTTACCTGTTCATCTGTAGATAGACACCTAGGTTGCTTCTGCACCTTGGCAATTGTAAATAACAGTGCTGTGAACATTGGGGTGCAGGTATCTTTTCGAATTAGTGTTTTGGTTTTTTTTTTTCGGTTATACACTCAGGATTGGACTTGCTGGGTCATATGGTAGTTCTATTTTTAGTTTTTTCAGAAATGATCGTATTGTTTTCCACCACGGCTGCACTAATTTACATTCCCACCAACAGTGTGTAAGGGTCCCTTTTCTCCACATCCTCGCCAACATTTGTTATTTGTGTTCTTTTTGATGATAGCCATTCTGATAGGCATGAGGCGGTATCTCATTGTGGTTTTGATTTGCATTTCCCTGATGATTAGCGATATAGAGCATATTTTCATGTGCCTGTTGGCCATCTGCCAGTCCTCTTTGGGAAAATGTCTATTTAGGTCTTCTGCCCATTTTTAAGTCAGGTTGCTTGTTTTTCTGATGTTGAGTGCCATGAGCTGTTTATATTTTTGGGGTATTAACCCCTTATTGGTCATATCATTTGCAAATATTTTCTCCCATTCAGTAGGTTATCTTTTCATTTTGTCAATGGTTTCCTTTGCTGTGTAAAAGCTTTTAAGTTTAATCTGGTCCCATTTATTTATTTTTGCTTGTATTTCCTTTGCTTTTGGAGACCAATCCAAAAAAATATTGCTAGATGTTTTGAATTTTTAACAGGCACTAACCAATTAAAATTATCAATGTCCAGCGAACTAAACAAGAATACCACCAACTCTTATAAACACAAAGCTCACTTAACACTGTATAAAACTCTAGGAAGTCTGATCAGTGATCAGTTGGAATCACCTCCAAAAGATCAGAGCTTAAAATATGGAACCCTGAAGTTCATCTCTAATTATGAATTCTGGCTGAGCATTACAACTTAACGTTCTTGTGAGTGCAGAAAACACACGTGTGCAGTGACCAATAGCCCCACTGCTCCCAGTGAGCAGAACAGAACAATTCAAGGAGCTGATCTACGAGTCAAGGATGCTTCCTTGCCAGCCGCCATTATGTGACTGTGGCGTACTTCCAATCTCAATTGAACATTAATTTTTTAATGATTCGAATAAATATAATCACAAAAAGTAAAACAATCAAAGGAAAAAAGAAAATCCCCACATTGTCCTGAGCCAAACTAGAGGAGTATTTCCTCTGGCCCACTCAAGGAGAAGCCAAAATAGCCTCTGAATTATTTTTGAGTCTGATTAAAACCTCGCTCCCAAGACTGTACTTAGGCCCCTTTGTGAACTGCTTGTCATCACAGAAATCTGGCACATTATGTCCAAGACAAGGATTAATATGACTCCCAAGTAAACCTCACAGTGACGTTCAGCCACAGTTACTCAAGTTGAATAATTTGCAGCACCGGCTTCACTGTTGTAAGACACAGTTGACTGTTTATAAGACAGGGAAGTGATTTCTTTTCTTGCGTTTTCTTCTCCAGCCTTTCTGAGCAGTTACATTAGGAGGTGGCTGTTTCCCCCTGCTGCTGGGCTCTGTACCTCCAGCCCTTGAGGAGCAATTCCCTGTGCTACAAACGCCTAGAGGCTGGTTTACTACAAAAGAAGAACTTCTGTTTGGTAAGTGAGTCGTAAGAACAGACTGTAGACCACGCACTAAACGCTAGCGTTAATCACTGCCACAAAGGCAATAGTTGAATGCAGGTAGTTTGATGAAGTTAAATACAAACTTATTTTGGTAAAATTCAGTACCTTGGACTCTAGGTCATAGGTGAACAATGAGGCTATGGGGCCAGCACACGTGTGGCAGACAACTTTCCTTTCCCTTATAATTCTAATAATTTATCTTACTGAGCTGTAGTGACACCTCTATTTTCTCATCTAAAAAATTAAGCCTGGACTACCTATATTAGGGTTGTAGTGAAATTCAATTTACTGTGCCTAACGCCATGTAAATTCTGGTAGAAGTAGCTCATAAAAATAAATCTTTTAAAACTTGTAGGCAGGGCTTCCCTGGTGGCGCAGTGGTTGAGAGTCCGCCTGCTGATGCAGGGGACATGGGTTCGTGCCCCGGCCCGGGAAGATCCCACATGCTGCGGAGCGGCTGGGCCCGTGAGCCATGGCCGCTGAGCCTGCGCGTCCGGAGCCTGTGCTCCACAACTGGAGAGGCCACAACAGTGAGAGGCCCACGTACCGCAAAAGAAAAAAAAAAAACAAAACTTGTAGGCAAAAACAGAAAGTAGAAAATATGTCATTTTGTGTATCACAAAATTTTATAGCTAAAAATAACAACTGTACTCACAAATACATATGTAGTGATTTTTCCCCTCATTTGCTTGCACATTTCCATTCTTTTCTACCATAAAACAAGAAAAAAATTATCCCTGGATACTTCCCAAAGTGGATGCAATTTTTTTCTTGCCTGATGTACAGCCAATAAAGATTAAACTGGTGACCTTGGGCAAGCACCTCAGGATGCCAGTTTCCTCTTCTGTAAAATAAGAAAACTGGACAAGTAAGTCCTTCTGAAACCATAGTGTGTTCTGAAATCACCTGGGGACCGGGTATCTTGGCCATTGTAGTAGGGTCTATGCAATTACATTTTTTTTTTCCGACTCCCCAAGAGATTCTGATGCACACCAAGTTAGAGAATCGTTAAATTCAGTGATCTTTGGGTCACTTCTGGCTCTAACAATTATTAATCTTTTTGAAACATACTTGCTCTGTGTATATAGACAATTTCATAAAAATGCAAAACTGCAACCATAAACACGCTCTGGGGACATTTCTTTTCTCTCTTCCTTTTTCTTGAGGTTTCTTCTGCTGCTCATCCTGTTCTACCCATAACAGTCACCCTCCTCCCACAGGACCCCATGTGAACGAACCCTCTATCAATGATCTTAATACATCAAGCAGAGGCCTGCCTGGTCCCTTATTCTAGATTTAGGGTGCTGACTCCCAAGCTTTAAGTATATTTTTTAAAATCTAACTGAAAATATCGATGATGTGCCGGTTCTCTGTCTCCTCTCATTCTGTCTCCCTTGCCGTCATCCAAGTAACCTCATGGAAAAGCAGTTGCTCCTTCACAATCACAGTTGTCTTTGCTTCTGCATCTCCTGAGCCCCACTCAGTGCTTAGCTGGCACATGGTATTGTTTGTTGACTGACTAACTGGCTTTGGAAAAAGAGAAATTTCAATCTTTGCGCCTGATTGTTTTGTGACTCGGTGAGTCATTGTCTTTACTGAATAGATAGGAGTAAGAATGTCAGAGATGAATGAAGGCTGCAAAGGAGATGGAGAGCCAGAACCCAGAGTCTCCCATGATTCCATCTGTCTCAATTCACAGGCAAAAGAGACTCTGAAACTGGACATTGTGTATATAAAAAGAAGCAGCAGAAATAACAACTCCCTTCAAACTAGGTAAATAGATCGGACCCAAATCGAAGTACATACTAGGTGGCATCTCCTAAAAGTTTTTTACCTTCAATTTAATTTGACTGTATTTTGTTAAATTTTTACATTTGGCAAGAAATTGGTAAATATTTTACTGATAGGTGGATTATCTTCATGAGACTGAAATCTGATTATTTCCTTTGGCAAATGTCTATGAATGGGAAGTTGAGATAGGACTGTGCACCCTACGTCCCCCACAATGTATTAGTGGTCCCGCTCCACGTTTGACTCTGTGTCCACCCAAATCACCCTGCTTTATAACCAGGCGTAAGAGTGGACATAACATTGCATCGCTTATCTCTGAGATGCCAGGAAGGATTCTTCCAAAGCCATCAAGAAAATGGACCGTGCTGCCTACCTTGCCATCACAAACCCATGCATAACAGCTCTCCTAGTTAGGTCACTCTTCCGGTGCTGTTAATGTCTATTACGCATTTAATTAAGAATTCAGCAAAGGAGCCAAAGATCAAAAGAGCATGGCTGATGACACACCCTCAGATCCCTAAAAAATCAATACAGAGCCCATACATTGACCTGTTCTGGAGGACATTTCCAGTGCTGTCACACTTGCCAGATAGCTCTGCCCAGAAAAGACTTTGGTCTTCAGGGCCATCGGGCAAACCTCCTGACACGACTGCAGTCAACATCAATCATAGTGACACTATTAAGTCAGATCTTTAAACAGCTTGGGACATTATTCAGAATGCCTCAGAGTCACACTTCCATCCTATGACCTTCCCACATCTGTGAGCCACGGTGACTACGTCCAGGATTGGGGTGAGAAGAGTCAGTGGAAGCGCCACAGGAAGGGGACTCTTCCACAGCCCCTTCTGGGGTCTTTTGGTGGCTTCTGTCAAGTTCTCCTCTTGTTCTTGAGAGTCTTCATATAAAATAACAGAGTTACCTCCTTTTCTCCAGATGCACAATGAACCACACTATTCTCAGGACCTAGTGTAAATGGGTGTGTATTCAATCCTCACTCCCTTAAGAGGACCAGAGCTTAGTGAGGGGTGCAGATCTTGGAACGTAAATATGTCTGAAATGTTTAATATGGCTAATCCATATTGTTTTGACAAACTTTCCATATAGTTGCTCAGTTAATGTAGAAGTGTGAACTTGATCCAAGACAAAGCAAGGAAGTCAAGCAGTTACTGCATGTGAGATCTAAACATAAACAGATAGCTAGATTCAGTGTCACTGGCCTCCACATCTGGAGAAATAAATCTAATTTAAACTAATGCCCGCCAATTTTTTAAATTCCGTAAGAGACATCAATATCTGGAACTACAAAAATATATACTAATTATTATTTTTATGAAAATAAATATGAGCTATAATATGCTATTAACATTCATTTACATACATGGTCACCAATCCTTCCATCAAATTACCCTTCGCCCTGTTGTTCAAACCCAAAACTATTATCAATAGTCTCCTTGGTTCCCTGCTTTCCCTCAATCCCACACCCAATCCACCATTAGCTCTAACACAAAATATATCCTATATTTTCCCACCTCTCCCCAGTTCCCTGGCCCCTGTTCTAGTCTGAGCCAAAATCGTCTCTCTCCTGGACCACCACAATAGCTTCCAAAATTTGTTTCTGTTTCCCTTCCTGCCCTCCTCAAAGCCATGCTCCATTAGCAACCAGAAAGATCACTGCATATCTCAAACTTCCTATGGCTTTCCTTTACACTTAGGGTAAAACCCAGACTCAGCCTGGCCTTTCACAATCAAGCCCATGTCTACATCTTCAACTCCATCACCTATCACCCTCCCCTCCCTCAGTATCCTCCAGCCACTTTGGCTTTCACTCTGACTTTTCTACCCACCGAACTCCCCCTACTCTCTTTTGCCAGCAATCCTGCCCATCATTTAGTTTTCTAGGTCTCAATTCAATGTCAGCACTCCCCCAAAAAGCATTTCTGAACCACTCTTTCTGAAGTAGGCTCCCAATCTCAGACTCTTGATTACATCACCCTGATTGTTTCCTCCATAGCAGTAATCATTCCTTTGACTGTCTTTAGCTAAAGAGAGCTGTCTCACCCAGGGTTATACCCCCTTCCTGTGGTCAGTCTGTATCCACTGATTGGTCTATGCAGCAGTGGAAAGAAGAGCCCATTCTCCACAATGAAGGCATCTCTGAAAAGCCAGCCCAGTCTCAGATCTCCCTGCAGGGTTGGTGGAGAACTTCCCTGAGTTGCAGCCCAATTTCCTGCTGCCCAGTCCTACTTCCACCCCTCCCATCCACAGATAGGTGACCCCGAGAGCTCTCGCTAAGAACTTCCTACATGCTAGTTGTTTCCTGAGTCAGCTTCCCATCCCAACCTATAACAGAATTGCTCATATTCTGGATGTGTCTTGAAGGTAAAACCAACAAAATTTGCTGATGGATGTGATAGGGGGTGTGTGAGAAAAAAAGGGAGGCAATAATAACACCAAGATTTTTATCTTAAGCAACAGGAAAAACCAAGTTGCCATTTACTGTCATGAGTAGCTCTGCTGGAAGAACATGTTGGGGATGCGGATGGGACTCACTGTTTGGTTCTGTTCCAATCAAGATGCCTACAAGGCACCTAAGAAGAGCATCAAGTAAGCACTTGAATATGTGCTCAAGGGAGAGGTCAGGGCAGAAATAGGAATGTGGGAGTTGTTAGCATGTGGATGGTGAGTACTCGCAACTGGATGAGAAACTTTTAGATCAAAAAATATATCCAGGGCTTCCCTGGTGGCGCAGTGGTTGAGAGTCCGCCTGCCGATGCAGGGGACACGGGTTCGTGCCCCGGTCCGGGAGGATCCCACATGCCGCGGAGCGGCTGGGCCTGTGAGCCATGGCCGCTGGGCCTGCGCATCCGGAGCCTGTGCTCCGCAATGGGAGAGGCCGCAACAGTGAGAGGCCCGCGAACCGCAAAAAAACACAAAACAAAACAAAACAAATCCATTATAATTTTGGTCAGCATTCCCAAAGTAGACTATCTGCATTATGATTATGGTATTTTAATTTTGATTAATTTTAATTAATTTTACTTTTGTCATGAGATGTCTTTTGTCACTAATTAGCTATTCTACTTTGAACAAGTCATTTACTTAACTTATTGGCCCCTTGGTTTCTTCATCTGACATGTGGAGATAAATTAGAGATAAATTATAATCATAAACTCCAACTTTAGGGGTTAATCTGAGGGTCAAATTAGAAGATAGATAGGAAGACACTTAAAGAGTTAAAACTTATCCTAATGAGACATCTTATTTCTGTTAGGTTTTTTTCAGAAATATAGTTTCTTTGTTATTAAGAATGAAAGTGAAACAAGAATTAAACATCCATTGAATTTCATGTGGGGGACATAACAAATGAATCCAAAGGAAAATTAAGTAAGTGAAATAACATTAGCAAAATGGAAATAAACACATTGGAAAACATTAAAATTCTCGACCAGATAAAACTCAAATTTTCAATAAGCTAAAAAATACAAAAACATTTTGCAAACTAGGAGAAACAAAAAATGAGTTTACGCATTAAATGACAATTGAATAAACCATAAAAGATTTTTGAATAAAAGCGAATATTTATCAAAAGTAAGGATGTTAATTTACATATAAGTTTCATTAAAATGATAATTTTTCTTCTTAAAAAGAAACATAGAAACAAACTTGTTTCTCCTAGAAGTTAATTGGAGTTCCTACATACCTGAACAAGATATCATTACGTGTTGTCATCCTTGATCCATACCACTACTTTTTAAACCGGGAAATGCAATTTTACTTGTCTACAGAATTATCTTTTTAAAAATATTTTTAATGGGAAAATCTGAAAAGAGTAACTTAAAATATAAGTCAGTCCTATTCTTCTGATGCCCCATTTCAATTATGCTATCTAGATGTACCTCATCCTGCTCTACTCACTGCATCCTTGCTTGGGAGGATGCAGGGTGGGAGGTCCATAGAAATCCTTTTTAATTGACTTACAATATTGTATTCGTTTCAGATGTACAACAAAGTGATTCAATATTTTTATAGATTACACACCATACAAAGTTATTATAAAGTAATGACTAAATTCCCTGTGCTATACATTACCTTCCTGTGACTTATTAACTTTGTAACTGGTAGTTTATATCTCTTAATCCCCTTCACCTATTTCACTCCTTTCCCCACTTCTCTTCTCTGTAGTGAACATTGTTTGTTCTCTGTATCTGTGAGTCTGTTTCTGTTTTGTTATATTTGTTCATTTGTTTTGGTTCTTTTTTTAGATTCCAGATATAAGGGAAAACATACAGTATATGTCTTTCTCTGTCTTAATTATATTACTAATTACTAATTAATTACTAATTAATTAATTACTAATTAATTACTCTGTCTTAATTATATTACTAATTACTAATTAATTACTAATCAGGTCCATCCATGCTGTCACAAATGACAAAATTTCATTCTTTTTTATGACTGAGTAATACTCCATTGTGTTCTTTACCTATTCCTCTGTTGATGGACATTTAGGTTGCTTCCATGTCCTGGCTATTGTAAATAATGCTGCAATGAACACTGGGGCACATTTATCTTTTCAAATTAGTGTTTTTATTTTCTTTGGATAAATGCCCAGGAGTAGAATTGCTGGATGCTTTGGTAGTTCTATTTTTAATTTTTTGAGGAATCTCCATATTGTTTTCCACAGTGGCTTTACCAATTTACATTCCCACCAACAGTGTGCTAAGGTTCCATTTCCTCCATATCCTTACCAACACTTGTTATTTGTTGTCCTTTTAATGACAGCCATTCTGACAAGTGTAAGGTGATATCTCATTCTGATTTTGATTTGCATTTCTCTAATAATTAGCTATGTTGAACATTTTTTCAAGTGCCTGTTAGCCATCTATATGTCTTCTTTAGAAAAATATCTATGCAGGCCTTCCACCCATTTTTTGATTGGGTTGTTGGTTGTTTTTTTGTTTTTGTTTTTTTGGATACTGAGTTATATGAGCTATTCATATATCTCGGATATTAACCTCTGGTCAGTAACATCATTTGCAAATATTTTCTCCCATTCTGTAGGTTATCTTTTCTATGGCCATACCTCCCTGAATGCACTGGATCTTGTCTGTAGGTTGTCTTTTTGTTTTGTTGATGGTTTTCTTTGCCATGCAAAAGCTTTTAAATCCAATTAGGTCTCATTTATTTATTTGTGCTTTTGTTTCCCTTTCTTGAGAAGATAGATCCAAAAAATATATATATTGCTAAGACAAATAGCAAAGAGAGTGTTGCCTGTTTTCTTCTAGGAGTTTCATGGCTGCAGATTTTACATTTAAATCCATTTTGAGTCTATTTTTGTATATCGTGTGAGAAAATATTCTACTTTCATTCTTTTCCATGTAGCTGTCCAGTTTTCCCAACACCACTTATTGAAAAGACCCTCTTTTCCCCATTGCATGGACTTGCCTCCTTTGTCATAGGAGGCATTGACCATATAAGTGTGGGTTTATTTCTGGGCTCTCTGTTCTGTTGCATTGATCTTATGTGTCTGTTTTTGTGCCAGTACCATACTGTCTTGATTACTATAGCTTTGTAACGTAGTTTGAAGTCAGGGAGCATAATAACTCCAGCTTTCTTCTTTCTCAAGACTGCTTTGGCTATTCAAAATCTTTTGTGATTGCATACAAATTTGGGGATTAATTTGTTCTAGTTCTGTGAAAAATGCCATGAGTATTTTGACAGGGATTGCATTGAATCTGTAGATTGTTTTGGAGAGTATGAACATTTTAACAATATTAATTCTTCCAGTCCATGAGCACAGTACATCTTTCCATTTATTTGTATCATCTTCATTTTCTTTCATCAATATCTTATAGTTTTCAAAGTACAGGTCTTTCACCTCCTGGGTTAAATTTATCCCTAGGTATTGTATCCTTCTTGATTAGATTGTAAATGAGGTTGTTTTCTTGAGTTCTCTTTCCAATAGTTCATTATTAGTGTATAGAAATGCAACAGATCTCTGTATATTAATTTCGTATCCTACAACATTACTAAATTTATTTATTAGTTCTGGTAGCTTTTTTGGTGAAGTGTTTATGGTTTTCTATATATAGTATCATGTCATCTGCAAATTAGTGATAGTTTTACTTCTTCCATTTCAGTTTGTATGTCTTTTATTTCTTTTTCTTGTCTAATTGTTTTGACTTCAACTTCCAATACTATGTTATATAGAACTGGTGAGACTGGGCATCCTTGTCTTGTTCCTGATCTTAGAGGAAAAGCTTTCAGCTTTTTACCATTGAGTATGTTAGCTGAGGTTTGTCATAAAAAACTTTTTTATGATGAGGTACATTCCCTCTATATCAACTTTATTGAGAGTTTTTATCATGAATGGGTGTTGAATCTTGTCAAATGCTTTTTCTGCATCTACTGAGATGATCATGTGATTTTTATCCTTCATTTTGTTAATGTGTATGACTTTGATTGATTTGTGGATTCCTAAATTTTCCTACCTGTTTTCCCCTTCATCATCCTTGTATGATTTTAAAGCTGCAAATAATTTCTTAAGAATTTAAATAAACTATTAATTATTAATAAATATCTCCTGTTTCTTTATGTATTCTTTTTAAGAATCTAATCTAAACTTCCATCTTTTTAGAGACTTTGTAAAACATAAGAATACTGCCATGTTTTTTTAAGAATACCTATTTAAAATAATATTTTAGGTCTTGTAACTAGTTTACATTATTCCAGGTCATGTAAGCATGACTTGAAAATGACTAATGATGACCAATTCATCTGGCTCATCCATGCAACTCTAGTCAAGTGACCCTCTCTGTCACCACGGGTAACTCATCTTTCTTGGCATGGCAGCAGTCAGTTTCCACGTCTGTAATACAGAGACTGTGAAGGTTCAGAAAAATGTGTCCTCAGTAGAGTACACACCCTGAAAATCTTTGCTCAAGATAGCCCAGCACATAGTAGGCATTCAGTGAATATGCAATAAGTAAATCAAACTGGTAAAATTACTGACCAAACTCACAAACATATGATATCTCTAGGTGTTAAAGTTCTAAAAATTTTAACAGTTCAAAGATACTATTTCAGAAAGTCACACTTACTCTGAGTTGTACTTTTTTCACTGGATTCAAGGAGGACTGGGATAATGGAAACTAACTCTTAGATTATCAGAGTGGAAGAAAAAGAACCAAGAACACCTTAAGAGGTATCAAATCCAATAACCACTTTTTTAATTAAATCATAGTTTGGGGGTTGTTTAAATGACTTAATTTCTTTTAGTATTCCACAGTTAGATACTGAATGAAGAGTCTGGTTTCTCCTCAGAATGAAGCAGATTGCTCCCAGCCCGTGAGCTCAGTCTACTTTCTCCCAGTGTATTTTTAGACTGCACAGGAAACACTCGAGACTAAGGAAGTCGGACTGTGACTGACATTTTACCTGTAATGATACTGGCAACACTGGCATTTGTCACCAGTGTCGTGGAACAGAGCTGACAGGCACTCTTTGCTCAGCAACTGAATGGCTTTTCTTCATTTGACCTGATATCTATCCCTGCAGTTTTGCCATGTCCTATAATTACCTCAGACATCATTGATTTTAAAACAGGGCATACCACACTTTATATCATCTACTCCTTTTAAAAGGAATTGTTAAGCATACTACCATCGTTTTGTTACCCTTGACTGAAGATCCAAACAGATGAATGAAACGGCAGTCCAGCAAGATTATCCTCAGCATATGTAGCTCGATCATTCTCTGTACATCAATTTGAGGTCTCCCTGTGTGAGGTGTCTCATCAGGAGAGCCTGAGTAAAATGTCTGAATCATTACGATGTCTGGTCACATAACATAAAGAAATTTACCAACATTTTGGTCACTAATAGGTAACAGTGCAGCCAAATTATGCTTTAAAAGTCTTTCACACTCAGCCATTAAATAACTATTGGAGAACTTTGGATCCAATTCATAGAAAATCTTACATAATACCTGCTTCCTTCATAGTTATAAACCAACAGAAGATGACATATTCTTTCTTTCCTCTCATTTATTTATATGAATCAGAATCAGGCTTTTAATTCACAGAAGGTAATAAGTATACAAAAGCACCTACAGACATTTTGTATATATTAATTGAAAACATAAATTTATTCCATTACCCTAAAATTCCCCTGACAGGGTTCTGAGGTAGCAATCTGGGAGCTTTCTGAAAGGCAAGTGTGATAATGCCTCTCCCCAACTTAAAATCCTTCAATAGATTCCCACTGCTCTAAAATACAGTTCTGACTCTTGAAGAGAGTCTAAAAATGACTGGATCCTTACTGCTTTCTCCAGCCTTCATGCCTCACCCTATTGTCAAACCATGGCGTGTTCTTACTTTCTGGAACATTCGCTAAAGAAAATTTATGTTTTCATAATGTTCAGGTAGCAGCTAGCTTTTGTAATAATAGGAGATGGATACTTTATATTATTATACAGAAAAAGCATCTTTATCAAGCTTATCGATCCCTAACCAATGAATCATTTTGGTGAAAAGGACATGAATGTGGCAAAGAGGCACATATTTTAAGTGACTAGATGATTTTATGATATAATGGCTACAATTTTTGGAGCTTTAAATATGTGCCAGTCATATATATGTGCTTCACATATATTAAATCTCATCTAATTCTCCCATGAGCCCTTTGAGGTAGGTAACATACCATTTTCATTCTATTGAATAGAGTTGCGATAACTGGGTGCTGGGACTGAATCTGCTCACTTAATTTCCATTCATTCTCATTGAAGAGGTTGCAAAGACAAAAACTAGATTTCCAGCTAGGGTACTGGAAGAAAATTGTGTCCCGAAAGGTAGATACATGCAAGTGAGACATGACGATATAGAAGGCAGAAGTGAGGCAGAAACCACTTTCTTATCCTTTCTTGACTGTTTCTTCTGGCAAAAAATGAAGGCTCCTTGGCACCATGCTCCAGCATCCACTCTATAGATACCATGGTGTTTAGAGACAGCAGCAAGTTCTTGATCCTGGCAGAGTTTTGCGGCTGGTCTCAGAGGTAGTAACCTCCAGTGGGTCGGTTTTGTAAAGTTTTGTGGTCAGAACCTGTTTCTTCAACCCTTCTAATGTTTTTAAGTGCCTAATCCCCTGTATTAAAACCCTTTCAGTTTAAAATACTTAAAGTAGGGGCTTCCCTGGTGGCGCAGTGGTTGAGAGTCCGCCTGCCGATGCAGGGGACACGGGTTAGTGCCCCGGTCCGGGAGGATCCCACATGCCGCGGAGCGGCTGGGCCCGTGAGCCATGGCCGCTGAACCTGCGCGTCCGGAGCTTGTGCTCCGCAATGGGAGAGGCCACAACAGTGAGAGGCCCGCGTACCGCAAAAAATAAAAAAATAAATAAAAATAAATAAATAAAATACTTAAAGTGGTTTCTCCTTTCTTGTATTGAACCTGAGAGTGTGCAAAAGCCTACGTGTTCATTGGACTACAGGTTAAGCTGAAACAAAGGCACTTAAAAAATAGTGTGGCTTAAATAAAGCCAAAGTCTGTTTTTCTTCCATGAAACAGTCCAGAAGTGGGTGATATCACACAGGTGGGATGGCTCTATTGTCATCAATATGCAGCTCTTCTCTTTGGCCCAGGGAAGCTCCAGTTTTTGTCTATTCAAAGACATGGGAAAGGGGGCGGGGTGTGGAGAGAGAGAGTAAATAACCAATGATTTTCAAACATACAAAACCCCTTCTCACATACCATTGGCTAGAAATGAGTCACATAGTAAACTTAATCCCAAAGAAAGCTGAGGGAATATAGCGACTAGGTAGGCAACCGTGTGCCCTGCTAGTACTTGCCAGGGGGAATTGGATATTTTGTTAGAAAAAGAAAGTAAGTAAAAATGGTTATTAGGGTAACATCACTCTCTTCCATGTCTACCCCTCTGCCTGATAGTCATGCCTACCCTTTTTTCTGCAAATAGATCACATAACCCAAGTGGAATTCTAATCTACTGGCTTCCATGTGAAAGTAACGGTAGCCAAAGATCTCTCTGGTCACAGCTCTTGAGCCTGGCCTCTCTGTTCAGCCTTTCCCTCTTTGCTTCAGTTTAATGTTGGCTACCTTTAGTGGCAACCATTTGAAACAGTTAGGAAGGCAATGTCTTTTATCCAGTCTTTGCTTTGGCCTGATATCCATTTTCTGGCCAAGTAAAATACTTAACAGCAGGTCCATGAGAAAGACCTCCATCATCAAACTTATCTACTGCTGTCTGGGGACACAGATCTTCCAACCCTGCATGGCCCAACTTTTAAGCTCTGAGCCATATTAGATTGCAAACCATAAATGAGAGCTATATTCCCTTATCAGAGCTATATTCCCTTCTATCTCTGCTTACTGACTAGTAATTACCTAACTTCTGTTTCCTCTTATCATACATTGTTAACAGTAGTGAGGACTAGCCAACATATACGTATATTCTGAGTTGTTCTCCTTGAGCTAAAGGTCAGTAGGCCCATAGCCTGTCCTCCTAGTTATAATAGGTAACTGTCTTACCAAATGATATTTCACAGAATAACAAGTGCTGTCAATGTTCCTAGATGAAATATTGTGCCCACGTCACCTCCACTTGTTGCTATCCAATGCCACAAAATTTAGGTTTTTTATGTGGTCACATCCCACTTCTGGTACCAATTTTTGTATTCATTGGATACATGCTAAGGTCTCTTTTCAATTAAAAACAAGAAATCCCAGAATAAAATGTCTTCATAACATAGAAGCTTGTTTGTCTTTCACTGACAGTGCAGAGGCAAGCAGGGAGACTCTGCTACCAATATGTGACTTTCATCTCTGGGACCCTAGAACTAGCTGTTCTAGTGTTATCGCCTCCCAGTCAGCAGGAATTGTCTTTTAAAAGTAATGGCATGGACATATATATACTACCAAATGTAAAATAGATAGCTAGTGGGAAGCAGCCGCATAACACAGGGAGATCAGCTCGGTGCTTTGTGACCACCTAGAGGGGTGGGATAGGGAGGGTGGGAGGGAGACGCAAGAGGGAGGAGATATGCGGATATATGTATATATGTAGCTGATTCACTCTGTTATACAGCAGAAACTAACACACAGTTGTAAAACAATTATTCTCCAATAAAGATGTTAAAAAAATTTTTTTTAATAAAAGTAATATCCAGAAGATGCCACATCACTTCTGGTGACTTCCCATTGGCAAGAACTTCTTGTTCTTGTAGTCTCATAGCTACAAAGGATGCTGTGAAATATTGTCTCTAGCTGAGTAGCTGTGTGCCTTGCTAATACCCAGGAATCCCATCACTAGAAGAAGCAAAGGAAAAGGGACCCTAGGAGATAGTGAGCATTCTCTGCCACACAAGGACCAGAGGATTACAGCTGCCTGACTCTAGATCCCTACGGCAAAACTACTTCCAAAACTCTCTTCCAATATTTAGAAAGTCTCTTATTCTTCCTCAGTACTCTGATGGTCCATATTCTCTAGAATAAGAAAGTCATGACTCTTCGTTTGCCATCTTCTTTTAACTTATTTAATCATTCATTTATTCTAGCAGCTATTATTCATTAAATACCTACTATATGCCAGACATTTAGTTAGACAGTAGGAATACAAAGATAACTAAGACAGAATCATCTGGGATCTTTATTCAAAAGTTTCTATTGATTTGGAATAGAATAGTTATTTAGAAAATTCACTATTCTCTTCCGAACATACCGTAAAACAAAAAATTTGTTTAAAAATAATAAATTCAAGAGAAGCACACAAGAGAAAGAGTTTATTTTTCACTTTCCTTCCCCAATTTTGTATCACTTACACCAACTGGCCTAACTAAAGAGTATAATTTAGTGTAAAATGAGTCACTTGAGGTACAAAAATCTTGGCAATAAGGATGACTTGCAACTCAATTTCACCTACACACTCTTTCTAATCAACTGCTATATTGATACCAGCTTTCATCATGAATATGAAACGGCGATATGCAAAAGAGTTTTTTCCCTCTACTTCTGTTGGATCTAAGTCAACGTCAAAATATTCCCCAAAAGAAGCCAGACACAGATGAGTACATGCTATTTTATTCCATTTATACCTAAAGCACAAAATCAGGAGAAAGCTAATTTATGCTATCAGAAGTGAGGACCGGATGCCCCCATTGATTGGGGACATGCAGGATGCTTCTGGAATGCTGATAGTGCTCTGTTTCTGGATCGGGGTGGTGATTATACCAGTGAATTCAGTTTGTAAACCCCACTCAACACTCTCTACTGAAACTTCTGGTAGCAGAATTTTTTGAAGGCATCTAGGGAGACTTATGGGGTGCTAAGCATTGTACCAGCCACGGAAGGTTTCCAACAACATATAGTACATGTGTCACCTTGCCATTTCCCATCAAAAGGAGGCAGCTGTGATGTGAGGGGAAAGATGGGGAATCAGGAGCTGGCCTGTGTGTCCATGTGTAAGTCCAAGCTAATATTCATCTCTCCGAGTCTCAGTTTTCTGAGCTATAACTGAGCGCTAAGGCTCTCTGCTCTATAATTTCCTCCCGGTCAGTCATGGTTGCCATTTTCCTCTTTTCATCTAAAGCAGGTTTTTTTGGAACTCAGAATATCAAATTAGGTAGACACTGAAAATAATTAATATAACAAATCCACATAGCTCTGTACCAAAGGCAGGACATATGACTGGAAAACCCTGGGACCAGGCACCCCTTGACTCCTGGTTTATGGTCAATGCCTGGTCACTAGTTTACTGCATAGCCTTAGGCAAAGCACTTCATTTTTCTTGACTTCAGTTTTATCATTTGTAAGACAAGGGGGCTTAGACCCCAAAGGTTCTGTTTCTGAGATAACTTGTTCAGAGTTAAGAAGCAGCAGAACCCAGACTCTGGTTTTATGGCTCAATCCAAGTTTTCTTCCTACAAATACGTATCTAAGCAAAAATAACCTAGGGCTTCCCTGGTGGCGCAGTGGTTGAGAGTCCGCCTGCCGATGCAGGCGACACGGGTTCGTGCCCCGGTCCGGGAAGATCCCACATGCCGCGGAGCGGCTGGGCCCGTGAGTCATGGCCGCTGAGCCTGCGCGTCCGGAGCCTGTGCTCCTCAACGGGAGAGGCCACAACAGTGAGAGGCCCGCGTACCGCAAAAAAAAAAAAGAAAGAAAGAAAGAAAAAAAAACAACCTAAATTCAGATTTAAAAATTCTTGCTGTCCAGTATGCATTGAACATAGACATCAACCACGTGAGGGAGATATATTACCCCTGCTTTTCAGATGAGGAAACTGCCCATCAGAAAGTTAAGTGATGTGTCCCCACATGTGTGCCCTGATCAGTGCCAGAGGCAGGAGGGAAAGTCTGGTCCACAGACTCAGAACTTTCCTTGCCCCGCGGGGGATTGTAATGGGCCCTCAAATCAACAAATAAGCTGAAAATAAATCCAATCCCAAAGCAAAAATAATCTTTCCTTTTTTAGTTTCCTCCAGTTGAGAAAGAAAAACAAGAACTGGGAGTTTCATTAGCAAGTATAAAATTTCATGTCATTTGTTAAAATGATAAAATTATTGGATCGGCAAAAAATTCCTTCGGTTTTTAAAGTAAAAATAAAAGACACACGTTTTCATTTTCACCAAGAACTTTATTGAACAATCTATTCACCATTTTGTTCCACTACCTTCTGCCATTTCTTCAGGCAACTTCACGATTCCATCTTCCCCAAACTGCCAGACGCGGTTGGCACTTTTTTATCTTTTTGAGCAAAGAACTGTTCCAGGTGCTTTTTACAGTCTTCCAGGGAATGGAAATTTTTTCCATTAAGAGAATTTTGTAAAGACCTAAATAAATGGAAATCCGAAGGTGCAATATCTTGTGAATACGGCAGATGAATCAGAACTTCCCAGACAAGCTGTAACAGTTTTTGCCTGGTCATCAAAGAAACGGTCTTGCGTTATCCTGATGGAAGATTATGAGTTTTCGGTTGACTAATTCCAGACGCTTTTTGGTCAAGTGCTGCTTTCAGTTGGCCTAATTGGGAGCAGTACTTGTTGGAATTCGTCGTTTGGTTTTCCAGAAGGATTTCATAATAGAGGACTCCTTCCAACCCACAATATCCACAACATCACCTTCTCTGGACAAAGACCCGCCTTTGGTGTGGTTTGTGGTGGTTCATTTCACTTGCCCCACGATGTCTTCTGTTCCACATTATTGTACAGTATCCACTTTTCATCACCCATCACAATTTGTTTTAAAAACGGAACATTTTCATTACATTTCAGTAGAGAATCACATGCAGGTATATGGTAAAGAAGGCTTTTCTCGCTTAACTTATGTGGATCCCAAACATCAAAGCGATTAACATAAGCAAGCTGGTAAAAATGATTTTCAGCATCTCCTGCATGGTATAACATTGACTGTCATCTCCTGCATGGTATGACATTGACTATCTCCTGCATGGTATGATATTGACTATCTCCTGCATGGTGTAACATTGACTATCTCCTGCATGGTATGACATTGACTATCTCTTGCATGGTATAACATTGACTGTTCTCATTTAACGTGTCACTTTGATCGCTTTCAACTTCAACTGGCCTCCCCCACCGTGGAGCATCGTCCAGCGAGAAATCTCCAGCAGGAAACTTCGCAAACCACTTTGACACATTTGATCAGTCACAGCGCCTTCTCCATACACTGCACAAATCTATTTTTTGCGTTTCAGTTGCATTTTTACCTTTCTTGAAATAATAAAGCATAATATGCTGAAAATGTTGCTTTTTTCTTCCATCTTCAATATTAAAATGGCTACACAAAAATTCACCAATTTTGATAAGTTTTTTTTTTAAATGCATGCTGATATGACAGCTGTAACAATACAATCTAACAAAACTGTTTCAAACGAAGTTAAAGACAACTAAGCACTACTAGAGCTATCTTACGGAAAAAACCGAATGAACCTTTTGGCCAACCCAATATATACAGTTGACTAAAGCCTCACGATGGATGCAAAATCCCAGCACACTTTTATACTTGATACACATCATTGTGTGTACTGCAATTCACATTTTATCTGGAAGATAAGCTATTTGGGGCATAAAAGACTTTATGAGCCCAGAGTCAAAGATGAACAAAGATTTTCTTTTTTTTAATTTTTATTTTATATTGGAGTATAGTTGATTTACAGAGTTGTGTTAGTTTCAGGTGTACAGCAAAGTGACTCATTTATACGTGTACACGTATCTATTCTTTCTCAAATTCTTTTCCCGCTTAGGTTATTATAGAATATTGAGTAGAGTTCCCTGTGCTATACAGTAGGTCCTTGTTGGTTATCTATTTTAAAACTAGTAGTGTGTATATGTTAATCCCAAACCCCCAATTTATTCCTCCCCCGCACCTTTCCCCTTTGGTAACCATTTTGTTTTCTAAGTCTGTGAGTCTGTTGCTGTTTTGTAAATAAGTTCGTTTGTATTAAGCGATATCACATGATATTTGTCTTTCTCCGTATGACTTACTTCACTTAGTATGATAATCTCCAGGTTTCTTTTCTTTCTTTTTTTTTTTTTTATAAATTTCCTGCTAAAGCAGAAAGGCTTAAAGTTGACCACTCAACCTTACACGATGCCCCTGTCAGCTGTCATGTATGACATGGGGGCGTGGCCCCCATGGAAACAACTCCAAAAAGCAGAGGATAAAAACTCTGGGGTGAGATGCTATGAACAGCGCTCTTAGCAAACCTAGAAATGTTTTTAATGGTGTTTCAGCCCAGCTGATGATTGTTTTAGAACAAGTCTCCTGTCAAGGTCTGGCCCTTGATCTGCAAAATTCCTTCAGACACTGAGTCTGGCAGGCAGCAATATATCATCTGCCCGGGGAGAAAACAAAACGTCCTGGATGTTGCCATGACTCTCAAGTTGTTACAGTTCACTTAAGTACTTCTAAAAATACAATGGGATAGCCTTCCCAGGCTTCTTTCCTTTAGATACTACACCATCAATTAAGAGGCGAGAAACAGCTATTATAAGATAGCTTTGAGAAAAATGTACAATATTTAATCAGTCCTTAATGTGTGGTTTTTCTGTGCTGAATCTCCATTCAGTTTTTTTTTTTTTTTTTTTTTTTTTTTTTTTTTGCGGTACGCGGGCCGCTCACTGTTGTGGCCTCTCCCGTTGCGGAGCACAGGCTCCGGACGCGCAGGCTCAGCGGTCATGGCTCACGGGCCCAGCCGCTCCGCGGCATGTGGGATCTTCCCAGACCGGGGTACGAACCCGTGTCCCCTGCCTCGGCGGGCGGACTCTCAACCACTGCGCCACCAGGGAAGCCCGCCATTCACTTTTTAAGCCCTAAATTCTACCCTAAACTGAAAACTGAGGTTTCGGGTTAACACTATGTATAATAGGACTAGTTTCTAAATCAAGCGTTATGAGCCTGCCTGTTTGTTTGCTCCTGTAATTGTAAACGTCCGGGGTTGTTCCCAATAAAGGCGTGTTCTCCTGTCACTCTCCAACCCCACCCTCCCCGCTGCAGACAGGGCGACCCCACAGAGTGCGCCGATGTCTCTTGGAAACTGCTCATGCCCTGTAGTACTTTCTAGTGTTCCATGTATCATTTGTTAAACATCTTTTTAGAATCTCTTCTACCAGAGGCCAGGAGTTACAGATGCAGCATAGCAAGTTGGACATAGCCCCGTCCCTGCAGAACTGACCGCCAAGGTGGATATGGCCAGGAGCCCTGGGCTACCAAGTGGGAGGGAATTAGAGGGGCCTATGGAGGATCACTGGAGGCCAGCGAAGGCTTTCCAGAAGAAGTTCCATCCAGGATGAGACTTGAAGGGCAGTAGGAATTCTCCAAGTGAAGGAGAAGTTCAGGGAAGGGCAGGGAAGGGTTGTATAGGGGAAGACGGGAGAAACAGAACATCTGTGGCTGACAGCCTGAGCCTCGGGGCGCCCACACAGGCCTTCATCATGACCCCAGTGCCCAGTCTGAGGCCAGGCAGTGGCTGTGTGCAGGTAACCGCCTTGCTATGACACTAACAACGTCGATAGGAAGTGCTCTGAGGCTCACATACTGAGCCAGACTCTGCACGCGGGTTCCCGTCTGCTGTCCCACCTCCTGGGACCGCTCTCCCAGAAACAGGAACCAGAATTCTCCTCAGTACTCTGTACCTCTTATCAGCCTGTGCAGTTTGAGTATGTATGTAGGGTCCCTGCAGAGGGAGGGGGCAAGATGAGAGGAGGGCTCTCCTGCCTGTTGTCTGCAAGCCTGCACCTGGAAAGCACTCACCACGCGGTGGGCAGTCTGGTGGGTCCTGTGAACAGTCACAGCGAATCGGGAACCAGGCACTGCACTGTCCTAAGCCTTTTACATATATGCAGGAATTTTCTCTTTTAATTCTTACAGCCTCTATGAGCCTGCCTGTTTGTTTTTTCCTGTAGTTTTTTCCACACTATGGGATACTCTGTTTTCCCTATTCTACAGATGAGGAAATTGAAGCACAGAGAGGCTGAGTAATTTGTCTGAGGTGGCACAGCTAGTTCCTGAAGAAGAACATTGGAACCCAGGCAGCCCAGCTCCAGCCTGAGCTCTTCAGTCCTGCCCTCCGTGGCTCTTACTCCAGCACAAGGATGAGCTCGGCAAGCCTCACTTCCCCCCAGGAGCTGGGGGGAGGTGGACATAAACACCTACCCAGAGCACCGGGGCTTGACCAGAAATATGAATCACATGTCTGCAACTCAAAAACCAAACTTCAAGGAGGCCTAGCCCACAGCATGTAAACAAAACAGAAGCGATCCTGCCTGAGAGAAATGGCTACTTCATTTAAATTATCTCAATGCCCTCTCATAAACACTATGCGAGGGAGACAGCATCACCTCATCCGATATAAGAGGAAACCGATAAGATAAGTTGTGTAACCAGGTCCAGCTAGTGAAGCCAAGGTCCTTGCCCTATTCACTGAGGCCTCCTTAAAATACAGAGCGTTGTCTTCACTCCTCAAAGTTGGCAAACATTTCAGGTAACTTCTCTTTGACGTAGAGAGTAAGGGGAAGTGTTTTCATTTAGGCGGTTACCAGATTCGCTTCCTAAACTCTGCAATGGGAATCTGATGCAAACACACCAAAACATCGTGTTCATGAGAGACCTCTAGCTCCAGACTATTCCATCTGAGGCCAACAGGGACTCTGCACTGTAAGATAGAAGGGTACCATGTTGGAGTTCTAGACCCCACTTGGTCCGAAGAAAAGGTATCTGAAGATCGCTGCAAATCAGAAGGAGATAAAGAGGAAAAAGTGTGAGGGGGAGGGAGGCGTGGGTGAAGGTTGGTTACGAATCAGACATCACAGCACAATCAAAGCTTTGATCCTTCCATCAGGACCTTCCTTTAACAGTAAAAGTTGCCTAGACTATGCTGGTCAATCCAGCGTCTGCTTTGGCTGCAAAGTGTCTTCCTGGAAAAGAAAAAAGAACTATAGAGCCAGGGTTTATAGCCAAGATTTCAGAGAAGAAGGTACATTTTAGCCCTGAAGTACAAGATACATTGCTTCTAAGAACAGGGGAAAAAATGAAAAGTATAACTTTGTTCTTAAACATAGACTCCAGTTTTATAATAACAGCTTCCTTTCTCCTTCCTTCAATCCCCCAACCCTGTGAGATAATGCCAACTGTACTAATTAAATTCGCAGACAGAGAACCTGCAGATCAGTTTATATTAGGTTTTATTCTTTGTGGGGGACAAAAAGGGGCAAGGTATTAGACTTTCCAATGAGTAGAAAAAAGAAAAGAACATAGAGGCATAAAAGTAACCCAGCATTTGGTTATCAAGAGTAGCAATGATTCAAGTAAGAGTATAGCAAAGGAAGAGATATGTGGCTGAGTCAGAACCATAGTGACTTGTGTGAAAAAGAAAGGGAAGTGAATCTCGTCCCTTCTGGCCGAGGAGTGCAGACCGTGTGTGGAGCCTGGGGGCAGCCTGCTTCCCCTTGGGACTGCTTGGGGGATTAGATAAATATAAACTTCTTCAAATAACCCAAGATGTGAGAAATTGAAAACATAGCAAGCTGGAGTAGTCATCAGAGGATATATTTAGGAAGAGCTTATTTTGCAAGCTAGAATTACAGAACAGCAAGATGCAGTCAATTAAAAGTATTTAAGGACAAAGTTTCTATGATTGGGAGGGAGTTGCAATCTATGACAAAGAGCCAGAAGGGACCACCTTTCTCCAAAGATCGGGCAATAACTTTAATAAACTGGCTCATTCACCATTGCCCCAGCAGCCAGTTTCTACATCAAGACTAGTTCAAGATTTCCACAAAAGGAAGTGGTTTACAAAAGAATCAGCAGGAACCCAGAAATGTTTAATGGAAAAAAAAAAAAGACTGCACAAGGAAAAACTTGCTCTGTATACCATTTAGGTTACACGTTTTTTAAGTAGGGTCCCAGCAAAGGGCAGGAACTTTAAAAACAGGCACTGCTAGAAAATTCCATTACATTCACAGAATTCTTTACGGCTCTTCAGGCACTGTCGTGTCCCTTACTTCAGTGGAGACTCATAATTACCTACTTAGGTAGAGCATGAATTATGGTCATTTTACAGATGAGGAAACTGAGACTCAAAAAAGGTTAAGGGCTTCCCTGGTGGCGCAGTGGTTGAGAGTCCGCCTGCCAATGCAGGGGACATGGGTTCGTGCCCCGGTCCGGGAAGATCCCACATGCCGCGGAGCGGCTGGGCCGGTGAGCCATGGCCGCTGAGCCTGCACGTCCGGAGCCTGTGCTCCGCAATGGGAGAGG
Organism: Delphinus delphis; assembly: GCF_949987515.2. NCBI lineage: Eukaryota > Metazoa > Chordata > Mammalia > Artiodactyla > Delphinidae > Delphinus > Delphinus delphis. The sequence goes on along the minus strand of NC_082693.1, from coordinate 37,005,521 downwards.
CCACAGCGGTGAAAGGCCTGCGTACCACAAAAAAAAAAAAAAAAGGTTAAATACATGGATATGGTCACACAGCTAATAGTGCAAGACTGAGATATGAACCGTGTCTGAATCATGCTTGTTTTTCCTAGGCCATATATACCTCAAAAAATAAAATCTGAGCTCAGAGATGTTAATTGCAGAGAATTGATTTCAACTTTCTTGACCTGCTCGGTCAAATTCATCTCCTGTAGTTGCCTCAACTCTTAGTCGCCATAGCTTTATTTGCCTCCTCTGATGCACTTCTCACTTCTTTGCAGCTAAAAGGGGTTCCATCCTCTACAGGGAGCTTTCCTGAAGATGCTGAACACAGTGCCTCTCCCCTTCAGGCCAAAGCAATGATCACATCATTTTCTGCTTCCTGTCAGGTTTTGCTATTTAAGCTTTTTCTATATGTGACTTGCTTTACCCATAAGACTGACACTTTTGGGTGGAAGAACCATCTCTGTGTCCCCTGTTTTGAGCCACCTGCCTTATCCCCCAAAAGGCCAGGCACTGTACTCCACACACAGAAGATGCTCCCTAAATACAAACTGAATTGCAAAGAATCGGTTATTTTCTAACCAGTCCTATTCTTCCTTGATACATTTCTTCTTGGCATGATATCATCTGGGCACTACAGTAATTTGCATGATACGTTGTGGGAAGTTTATCAGTTTTATAAAATATGATGTTTCAGTTGCATGAGGTTCAAGTTGCTGACTTTGCTTAAATCAAAGATTTTATCTTAATCTAATTTGCTATTTTACCAGCTTTCCCCTCTCTCACAGGGAGGAGTAGAAATAGTGACAGTAAAATAATGATGATAAAAATAGCTAATACTTCTTAAGTGTTTATCATGAGCCAGATGCATGCTAAATTATTTCTATTTATTATTTCATTTAATCCTCATAATCACTCTCCTCAATTTACAGATGAGGACATTGAGGCACAGAGACGTGAAACAACTTCCCCAAGGTCACACAGCTAGTAGGTGGCAGATTCAAATCCCCTTCAGAGGCCACATTTTACATTGGCCATTTGGTGCGATTACAAAAACAATTATTCTGTAGTCTTTTTTTCTTCATGTTGATCGAGATATTATCAATTTACATGATGTTTCTGCTTTAATTTTCACAAAAACACTTTGAGATGTGTAATACTGTTCTTCTGGATCCAGCATTTAAAAAGCTCTGTATCTTTTACAACGTTACTGAAGCTGAGGCCCTCTGCCTCAGTTTCTTCCTCTCTAAAATGAGAACATGACTGATCATCATAAAGATTAAGCTAGTTTATTCATGGAAAACACTTGTAAGTAGCACCAGGTGGCCATGGCAGGGTCCTGTTGGTGTAAACTATTTTTATTATTGCCCGTGGCCTGCCTTCCCCAAGATGGCCAAGAACCTGAGTTGTAGACATTCACTCATTACCAGTAAGGCTGATTCATGTGTCTCGCCAGTGTTCAGGATGTGCTTTAAAACAAATTGGTTTTCCAGATGTAACAGAAATATGCTTAAACGAAAACCCACACCTCTATAAAATATAAATGCCCCTAGAATGGTAACTGGCACATATTATTAGATCATTGAATATTTGATGATAAATGTATAGATTAATGAATGAGTGGCCAAATAAAGGAATAAATGATCAAAAGCTCAAACAAGAAAGTGAGTGACTAATAAACAAAATTATGAAGTTTAAAATGATCTGCAGGACCTGAAAATAAATACTTCTATAGAGGAGTAAAATGGAAACCACATATTTTTACTTTCCAAGAAATGCATTTCACTTAATTCGCTGTAAGCCACATCTCTATTAACATGCAATTATTATTTTCCAGAAATAAGTTGGATGAAGTCACGTAAAAAGCTCATAAAGTCCACATCCAATTACAAGAGAAACTTACTGAGATCTCACTCAAAATTGAGGAAGGAAGTCTATGGTCAGGTTTTTATTTCATCTTTAACTTCCCACGCTTTTCAAAGAGTCATACGATAACTCTCTCTCAAACATGTGCAAGGAAGTATTGTGATTGTGAAAACAGATACTTCGAATATTTAAGCTAAATATTTACATTCTGCCTTTTTAGTTAAACAATTGACTTTGTTCGTTAGCATTTAGGTCAAAATACTTAAACGTTTTAAAACATCAATAACAAGAGAATATGGTTTTTCACCAGGTAACCTGAATTTACTGTTTTAGCAAAAGTTTCACAAGAAGGAATTGGGCAATTAAAAAATATTAATGCACACACACACACCCTGGAAATAAGAAAAACAGGTGGGGGAGGTGTTGGTCATTTATTTTGGGTGGCACAAAAAACACATCTCTCCTACTTCCCTATGTTTACGTAGTTAAGACTTGCTGAGCATTTACATCTATTTCCATCATTGCAACAATAGCCTCTATTTTCTGACTTTACATAGGATTTACTTCAAAGTAGTTCTTGGATTGGCATGCCTTGGTTTATTCATTTTCAGAGCATCCCTGTCCATAGGCATGGGACTAGCATCTTATCTTTATCCTACAAAATTAAAACTGGAGGTACTAGGGGATGAAGGGACTTGCCCAAAAGAGACAAAGTCACCTAACTATGAAACTTGGCCTAGAACTCTTATCTTCCTTAATGCAGTAGGGTGTTTTCCCACTAGATTATTCTTCCTTTACATAAGGAAGCAGTCCTTTAAGCAGTCAGGTTGACAGCTGGGCAGGACAGGCTGACAACCTGGGCACATTCCAAGAACATTTTTGGAGGTTTGGGTTAACGTGACCCACCAGTGACTCTAAGGCTGGAAAGAAAGAGAAGCGAGGCTGAGAACACCGTGTATGTTTTGTGATATTCAGTGAGAAACATGTAACTACTATTAACAGAGCAGTCAGATCAAGCTGTGTCAGAAATGATGAGAAACAGGAGTGTTTTCCAACAAATTTCTTTCCGTGTTAGTTTCACTTGAAACTTCCGCTCGGGCCCTGAATTTTCTGTCTGCTCCTCATGCCAGCCCTCCCGTGTGTTTTTGGAGGAGCCAGAAGACCAGCTTCTCCGGCACCCAAATCGGGGCAGGTGGCTATGTGTGAAGAGGCTACAGAGGGGAACGTCCAGTGGCACCGAACCGGTCACATTTACCACGTTGGGATGACACCTTCTTCAAGAAGGAAGCCGTTCAGAGACCCTGCAACAGTCACAAGGAAGCATCTGGATTCCCACTGTCACCTCTCTCAAACCTGACTTGAGCTGCCAGGACTGAGTCACTTTCTTTCCACTGTGGCTCACGTTACGGGTGGCAGGTTCCACCTGTTTCAATATTCGGTTGATGACACAAGTAACCCTTGAGAGCTGAGAGACGTGGGCAGCTGAGCAGGCTTCCAAACCAATTGTGGGAGAAACCAAGACAACCTGTCCCCTATAAAAGGGATTACGAAGACAACTAAGGCCAAAAGAGTGTTCTTTTGTCTAAAGCTCTTTCTGAGGGTTAACCAGTGCTGGGGGAGAGATCAGTTTAAACAGTAGCAGGAGAGGGCATAAGCTTAAGTTATAGCAGAAAGAATGAAGGTCAGATATATTAAGGACCTTCTGGACACAGGAAAGCTAACACAGGAGGAGAAAGAATAGACCACGGAGATCTCTGAAGCAGATCCATCGCAAGTCCTTCTCATACTAGAATTCTCTACAAGGAAACAGGCTTCTACCAAATGAGGCACCTTGAGGAGAGAAGACGCAAAATCCTTCTTCGCCATCTTGAAATACTCTTCCCCTAAATCCCCTCATCCTTGCCCTCCATGCAAACCCTAAATACAGGTTTCTGAGATAAAAAGGGAGAGCAGGGCTTCCCTGGTGGAGCGGTGGTTGGGAGTCCGCCTGCCGATGCAGGGGACGCGGGTTCGTGCCCCGGCCTGGGAGGATCCCACGTGCCGCGGAGTGGCTGGGCCTGTGCGTCCGGAGCCTGTGCTCCGCAGCAGGAGAGGCCGCGGCAGTGAGAGGCCCGCGTACCGCAAAAAAAAAAAAAAAAGAGAGACCAGAATTCCTGAATCCCTGGCATGGAAGGATGACTCCATCTCCCCTCTTTTACTGTGACATACATGCCCAAAGGGATATAGCAGCCACCACACTGTTTGTCCCTCAGCCTTCTTGTAATTTACAGGTAACACTCAGGCCCACAGGGTTGAAGTCACTTGACCTTGATTACATAGCTAGTAAGAGAGGTCTCCTTCCTACTTACTCACCAGGGCCCTTTCCCTGACATTGCACTGCTCCCTTGCATGTTTCATCCCAGAGCAACTGGAACAGACTCCCTCACTCATTCAACCAAAATGTACTGAGAACCCGCTAGCAGGCTAAGCCCCAGGTGGAAGGTCAATTCTCATCTGCTAAAAAATGTTCCTCTCTCCCCTCAATGGGAAACAAAAAAGATCAAAAGTCAAACTGTACAGGCTCCTAGGTAAGGACAAGCCTTAGACAGGCTTTAAGGTTAGACAGATCTGGATGTGTAGTCTGTCTCTACACTTGGCTAATGTGTGACATTGGGCTTCTCAGTCCTCTTCCGTAAAACTGTGAAAATTCCTCAGAGGCGTGAGAATTAAATGAGATAGCACTTTTTTTTTTTTTAATAACTTAGTGTCTGGACATAGCAAGGGGATGAATAAGCGGTAGCAGTTAGCACTACTACTGACTAAATCGGGCTGGGAGCAGAAGTACTTTTGTCTGTTTTCCTTCACTCTCCCATCAGGTGGCCTCAGAGAACTCACCTCCTGCCTCCTGAACCGCATCACCGCAGAGTTACAGGTCAGTTACAAGCGGCCTTGCGAGAACTCACTTAGTGGGTTCTGTTCGCAGGGCTTCCTAATTCTCTCTCTCTCTCTCTCTCTCTCTCTGAGGCTTTCTCACTAAACCATGGCTTTTAAATTCCTTAGAACCTATGAGTCATCCACCAGTCCAAACTTGCACACCTTCCTGCAAGTAAAACTTCAGAACCTTGCCTAATAAATTTATAGTTAATTGTAAGATATCAGATTAAGATGAGAATTGCTAAACTGAAAAGCAGAAAGAAGTGTATTGAGAGTTTCCCGCATACAACCTTTATTTGTTGTCTCTGTAATTCCTTTAAGCCGTAACAATGCGAGGCGCTACGTGAAAAGAGACACGGGATCCCGAGCCTCTCAGCTAGGACTCGTGCAGGACTTAGGATAAGGGCTGTTAAACACGGAGTGACGGGCATGGACACACCAAGGCAGTTAGGGCTATATAAAGACAAGCGCGTCGGGCTCCCCTGGTGGCGTAGTGGTTGAGAGTCCGCCTGCCAAGGTAGGGGACACAGGTTCGTGTACCGGTCCGGGAAGATCCCACATGCCGCGGAGCGGCTGGGCCTGTGAGCCATGGCCGCTGAGCCTGCGCGTCTAGAGCCTGTGCTCCGCAACGGGAGAGGCCACAGCCACAGTGAGAGGCCCGCGTACCGCAAAAAAAAAAACAAAAAACAGGTGCGTCAATGTTCAGGAAGGGGAACATCTGTAAGACACAGGGGTTAGCAGGATGACGCGGTCAAGAGTGAAGCAAGATAGCACCTGTTTGGAAAGGCTTCAACGAAAAGAGTTCTGAAGGGCAGTGGGGTGACAGGCACACGTCAGAGTTGACAAGAGGTGGCAAAGCGGAGATGGCAGGAGATAAAAGAAAAAGTGACCTCTTGGGAGCAGAGAGCAAAAGGGAGGGAATTTGCAAAACTTTTCCAGGACACCTTGATACCCACGTAGTCACAGAGAACCAGAGAGCAGAATAAGTCTGATTAGAAGCAGACATAATTATGTTGCCCACTTTTCCCCCTTACGTGTTCATCTGTATTAATCAAGCAATGAATTCGCTTTCTACTTATTTATCACAAGTGGGAATGCGAATGCCTCAAAGTCAAACAAATAACTTCAAAACCCCAGAAGTGAACTGTTAGCCCCACATGGATCACTGAAAAGCAGAAACATCTAGGAAGAATGGTAGAACTTTTTTTAACTACGGAACTACCTATAATTTAAAAATAAATAAATAAATTTCTAGAAATGATTTTGTTAACATGTCTTGCCACATGTGATTGCAGGTTTTTAATGACTAGAAGGTTTACAATTTTGCTTTTTAAACACTGATGTCTAATCCAGCAGCACCGTGTTGTCACTGGAGACTTTTATAAATACTCGTTCACTAAGCTGGTCATGCTCTTGTCTCAGGTCATAAGACTCACACGCATATCCCTTTCAGGAAACCTTGATTTGATCCTCCACGAAGGCCCTGTGGGCCACGTGGGTGACAAGTTATATAGTAAAATAATATCTCCTTTCATGCGCACATTTGAGGTGACAAGCACTATTCTAGTACCTTCCTCATCATCTCCAATCCTTGATTAAGGAATCTCACCCTGTAATAAAGGGGATGTCCTTACAGATGAGAAAACTCATCTTCGAGATGAGCATTTTCGGGCTTCGCGAAGAGAGACAGTGTTCCCAAGTTACATAATTAATAAGCTCACTGAAAGGAGACTACAGTCCAGCTCTCCCTAATTCCACACGGAGGTGCTGGGCGAATCCTACCCAAGAATCAGACAGATTACACGAAGAAATCTCTTAAACCTATACTTTAAATTAAAAAACAAAACAAAACAAACCCCAGAATGAAAACAACTATCTTTGTAGACCTGTAAATAGTTTTTCAAATAGCAAATTAAATACCCAGTAAGTAAGCTCCAACAGTCCCCCCAACAAGATTGGAACCAGACTCTGAAGGCCACTAAGAGCCCTTCCCCCACCCCACCCCCTGAGTAAAGGAGGTCAGATTTCTCCAGGCGCCCCAACGCCTCCATCCCATCCGCGTGCCAGGAGCTCTGCCGTCCAGGTCTGACACCAGAGGTTGAAAATAACTGCAGTCTGAGCTCTCGCTTCATTGCCACTGGCTGCCAGAATCAATGTTACTAGTCAAGACAATCTCATAGGAAACAATCCGTAATGTCCCGCAGACACCTGCCACTCAGAAAGGTGGATCTCGTACGTCACCTCCCCCCTATCCCCGCCACCTTGCCCCTCCCCCATCCCCTCCACCTTGCCCCTCCCCCACACCGTTCGGCTGGCAGGGGGGAGGCGCCTGGGGGCGGAGAGGAAGCCGCCAACCTCAACACCCGCCTGGCCTCCCAGGACCCCGCTGGCCGCGCTGGCTCCTCATTCTTGGGCCCCGGGAGAAAGCCTGGCCCGCGCGCAGGAATAACATCAGCCTCCACGGAGGCAGCAGCGGGGAAAGGCCAGTGTGTTCAACTTGTTGTTTCTGGAACGGTGAGCCAGTCTGGACCTCAGGAACCAGGAGGCCACCTGGGGACTGGCAGGGTGCCCTTGCTGAAACGGAGCTGCCTCTCCTGGGTCCTGCGTGCCTTCCAGGGTGACGTCCACTGCTCCTGCACCCCTCATTTTCTTCCCTGAACCTCCGAAAAAAACACAACCACAACCCTGGGAATTCACTGTGACCACAACGCCCTGAAAATGACATTTCTAGCTCAGCTGGACAATCCCAGCAAAGCCACAGTCGTTAAGAAGGTGTAGGTGAAGGGGCTGGGTGGGGCGTGAAGCAGTGAAAATGTGCCTGTATCATGTGAGATGGGAGACTGGCCAGGAGATACAGCACAGCCTAGACGACACCAAAGTAATGCTGATCGCAACAGAAAGAAATTAAAAATCTAGAAGAAAGCGGGGGCGGGACTTAAAAACACGGCGCCCTTCTTAAAGAAGGCGCAGCTGCAGAATTCACATCAATTATATTTTCCAACACAGAAAATGTTTATCCGGCTGCAAATTTATTTGGAACTCCAATATCATTCTATAGCCCCTCTTTCCAAATACCCTTCTTCTATTACTTTTTTTACTAGATTTTTAAAAAAAATATTGATAAATCATCTTTCTGAATCTCTCCCTCTGTCCCAGCTTGAATTTCTAGGAAACATAATAATAGTAATAATAAAGTCAAATATAAAGGAGAGGACCAAAAAAAAGGAAGGTCTTTAGATCTGAATTCTGATTTCAGAATTCCCTTTTGAAGCATACTTTCTTTGTAACCTGCCTTTATGAACACATGCTCAATAGTGGCTTAATGACCCCTTTCGCTAGGAAACATGCAGATTTTCAGGACCCACAGGCCTCCCCTTTCTACTGCACTTGCATTGCTTTGGTTTATTCCCGCCTTACTTTTTGCCTCTCAGAGCGACTGGCAGCTACTGCTCTCCAGTGCTCCAGGCTCACCTTCTCCAAGCCACCCTCCACTCTGCTACCCAAGTAGCATCCTAAACTTTAAATCTCTGTGTGTCCTCCTTAAAATTTTTCGGTGGCTACCCATGACCTAGAGCAGAGGTTCTTAATAGTTTGGGGACATTTGATTAGAGCTTTGGTCATTTTTTTTCACTCCTTGAAAGCGAATCACTCAGGGTAAATAATGAATCTTGAGTTAAGCATCCTTGGTCTAGAGCAGAGTTCTCCAAAGTGGTGTGCGTGCACCCTAGGGGTACATTAGGTGATCCATGGTGGTACAGAAAAAGCAATATTAGCAATTTTGTATTTATATATTCTTCATCTTTAACAAAACTAAAAAGAATATAATTAGGAAGTCATTGAAACGTATACTAATATCGAATGTATAAAATGACACTGGGGCCCTTGCCCTGTCTGTCTTTCACCTAACACATCTAAGGTTCTCTAAAGAAGAAAGGGAATTCCACAAACAAGGGGCAATGCTGCATCCTCATTCATTTCTTCACCTTCAGTGTATGGTCATGATTTGCATTCTATAGGCTATAAGATGCCATTGATGGTTAGGTTATAAAATTGAGTCCTTCATAAAGTAGATTCTTTGCAATTCCTCTAAGTAAGATGAAAAATTTTACACCCATACCAGTCTGCTAGTTATTTTGTATCCAAATACTTAAAAAGAGCTATCCAACTACAAGATGACTTGCATGTTTTTCTTTTGCAAATGACAAGGCTCCCAAGTTGTCTGACCTTTCCTGTGAGGACTAGTGGCTGCCAGGATTATGCAGATATTTTCAGAAAAATAAATATGCTTAACAGGTCTCTTTAAGATAAAAATGACATTTTAACGGTGAATGAGAAAGTAACCGTGTTTCTAAATTAATTTGCTGTTTTGAAAATGGGTGTGGTAGGCAGCCTCTGAGATTCCCCTCTCACCCCTTCCCATCCTTTCCTCCTGGTATTCATGCTCTTGGGTCATCCCTCTCCCCTTGAGTGTGGGCTGGACCTCGGGACTCACTTCTAAGAAAGAGAATATAGCAGGGTTACCTCTGAGATTGTTACAAAAAGACTGTGAATTCCGTCTTATGCTCTCTTTATGGAGAGACCCACCGGCAAGGAAGTACTGTCTCTGCAATAGCCAGTGAGGACCCAAGAGAGGCCTGCCAACAGGCATGTGAGTAAACCTGGAAGCAGATTCACGGCGAACCCAGCCTTGAGCTGACTGGAGGACTGGCCAGCACCTCAGCTGCAGCCCTGAGGCAAAAGAACACAGCAAAGCCACTCCCAGATCCCTGACCACAGAAACCATGAGATAATAGATGTCTGCTGTTTTAAACCACTAATTTTAGGGATACTTTGTTACACAGCAATAGATAACTCATGCAGTTGGGGAAAGTTTCCCCATCATTATTGAACTGATGGCTAAAATCATGTGAATGTGTTCCCTTTAAAAGAAAACAAAAAACTCTCCCATCTAAACATTAAAAAAAAAAAAATTAGAAACTGAATTTCCTAGCCTATTTTAAAATATCCCAGATAAAGATTATCAATGTGTTTGAACCAACTGCTAAAAATACAAAAATGCAACACATTCCAAAGAGTTTGCAAGATTGACTGATTGACATCAGGGAAGATGAAAAGTTATATATTTCTTTAATTTCTTTATCTTATTTATTTATTTTTGGCTGCGTTGGGTCTTCGTTGCTGGGCATGGGCTTTCTCGAGTTGCGGTGAACGGGGGCTACTCTCCATTGCGGTGCACGGGCTTCTCATTGTGGTGGCTTCTCTTGTTGCGGAGCACGGGCTCTAGGCATGCAGGCTTCAGTAGCTGTGGTGCATGGGCTCAGTAGTCGTGGCTTTTGGGCTCTAGAGTGCAGGCTCAGTAGTTGTGGCGCATGGGCTTAGTTGCTCTGTGGCATGTGGGATCTTCTCTGACCAGGGCTCAAACCTGTGTCCCCTGCATTGGCAGGCGGATTCTGAACCACTGCGCCACCAAGGAAGCCCATGAAAAGTTATTAATTAAATTTCAAGAACAACCTAAGCATAGTGCTTGAGATTGAAAAAAATAGTGTCACGATTTGGTTAATCATGCCAAACAAACACTTCTTCAGTTGAAACTCTGCCTCTTTGTGAAGTACCTTGTTTTGATTAAGACTAAAAATTACAAGACAGGAACAAAGACACAGACTTACTAGAGAACAGACTTGAGGATATGGGGAGAGGGAAGGGTGAGCTGTGACAAAGCGAGAGAGAGGCATGGACATATATACACTACCAAACGTAAAATAGATAGCTAGTGGGAAGCAGCCGCATAGCACAGGGAGATCAGCTCAGTGCTTTGTGACCGCCTGGAGGGGTGGGATAGGGAGGGTGGGAGGCAGGGAGACGCAAGAGGGAAGAGATATGGGAACATAAGTATATGTATAACTGATGCACTTTGTTGTAAAGCAGAAACTAACACACCATTGTAAAGCAATTATACCCCAATAAAGATGTTAAAAAAAAAAAGAAAAGAAAGTATCATTTATTCCAGAAACAAAATTAAAAAAAAAAAAACTAAAAATTAAACTGAACTTAGAGCCAGTCCTTTAAATTACCCTAACACAAAGTATTTAACCAAAGTTTTCAAAAATATATAACATTTTCAAACCCATTGCTCATGCTAATATTTAATAATATTTTTGTGGGAGCAAAAGTTTAAAATATTGTCTATATAATCTTACCTCTGTGTATTTTGTAAGATATATAACAAGCTAGTGTGAGAGTTCATGTATATAAGTAACTAAATGTCCATATAAATTATTAAAGAACTACCTATTTGAAGAGTACATGCTCAAGTTACTTTTACTCATAAGTGTATGCAGTTGAAACAGTTTATATACACCTGACCTCAAAGATAAGTCCAAGTGCTTTCCCTTAGCTTGCACAGCTTCCACCTATCTTTCTAGTTCTGCACTTAGAGCCACTTGCAATTCTCAAGACCCTCTTGAGTGAGCTTAGAAGGGATCCTCCCCCAGGAGCCTTTCTTCTAGCACCACCCCCACCCGGCTGCCGTGTCCACTGAAGAACTCCTACTCATATTTCAATGCTCAGCTTACTTGTCAACTGTTCCATGCATTTCCTCGTCCCCTTCCTCTCCCTCCACCTCCCAGTGCCCTCACAGCACTTTTGTAATTCCTTTATTACAGGACTTACCACACTGTGGTATATGTTAAGGATTTGTTTGGTTTTCATCTACCCTTCCCAAACTGAGGGCTTCCTACAAAATTTACTCAGTAGATGAATGTACAGATGGACTCATTTTTTCAGATCATTTTTCTCATGGCTCAAAGTCTAAAAAGGTGAGAAGAGACTTTTCCTTCGTCTCAGCCTGGCTAGATATCTGGAAACTCCACCACCAAAATTTAATTTAATAAAATGTTTAAATAATTTGTTTCAAAAAAATTGAAAAATTGATTTAAGGACCAGAGCCAGCCTTTTTGAGCAGATTTCTTATAATATTGAGTAAGCCAGCGTTGTCTGCCAGACTGCCTCGGGTTAAATCCGCTTCTGCCACTTGGGCACATTAAGTATCCTCATTGTGTCTCAGTTTCCTCATCTAGTAAATGGAGAAAATAATAATTTGTGTATATAGGTATGGCACAGAGTAAAAGTTCAATAAGCGTTGGTTATTATCCTGTTGCCTTTGTGCAGAGATATTCAGCAAATGAGTAATAAGTGCTAAATAAATTCCCAGAGTGGACCTCCCATGCACCTACCCCTGTGAATAGATGTATTCACCCACAGAGAGAAGCACCTTCAGGGCAGGGCTGTGTCTACTTTTATTTTCATTGTTGTAACCCCAGTGCCTGGCATAAAGTAGGTGCTCATTTAATATTTGTTGATTTATTTCAAAATTCCCCGTACATTCCTGCCTTGTACAGATTTGAATTCACATTGTAGTTCAGACCACCCTTTGGAAAGCATTCTCAGGGTAGCTATTGTCAGAAGCAGGATGTGGGGAAACAGTTAACGTGGCTAATGTTGCAGGAAAAGCTGAGAAAGAGACACAGGAGGAAATGACAGTTCAATAGGGCATAAAAGTCTATCAGTAATGTAGTGGGAAATGATTCACAAATGCAGTATTTACACAAAAGTACAAAATGTTCCAGTGACTTCAGAAAGTTAAAAGGTTTACTTAAAAACAAACAAACAACAACCTTGACAAATTCCAACACAGAATAAGAACTTTTTAAAATCAATTCTACTGTCAGAATTCTTTCAGTTACTGACAGGAGGATAACTGGTATAAGATTTATAAAGGAATTTTGTGGGCTCACATAAATGACAAACTCATCAGGTGAGTCTATCAATCTATTTATTCCTTTCTCTATGCATCCACACGTCCATCTCTCTGACTCCCGATCTGTCTAGATTTTGATCATCTCTTACTGCGGGCAAGTGTTCTCCATTTGGCAGAGGAAAAAAAGGGCAAAACTGCCAACAGCTCCAGGCATACGTCATCCCAGTTCATTAGCCAGAGGTGGGAATTACCTTTTCCCTCTTGGTTCCATGTAGGGTGGGAAGGGTTGCTGGATAAGCTGAACAAGATCTGTCTACCACATCCACAAAGGAAAAACCACTCCAAATTCTGCTAGTTCAACACACAAACCACTTGCCACCTTCACATTCCCTGGCAGTGCTAGTGAATAACTTTTATATGATATCCTGGCACATAGTTTTTCATTTGGCATTTCATCATAAGCATTTTACCCGTTGCTACATAGACTTTATAATGATCAGTTTTAAGGGTCGATATAACATTTAATTAAGTCATTATGTAATAATTTACTTATCATTTCCTTAATGATTAATATTTCTGCAATTCCCAACTGTTGCTGTAATTTAAAAATAGAGTAATTATTCTCTTCTTACCTATAGCATATTAGTTAAAAAAAAATTTCCTTAAGATACTTCCCAGAAATTGGATTAATGAGTGAAACGGTAAGAACAGTTACATAGTTCTAGTTCTTAAGATACATAATCAAATGTATGTTTAAAAAGTTGAACCAGTTTTCCGTGTATTCAGTGATGTGTACATGCCCAGCATCACCACGTGATACGGAGTATCATGTGCAGATAAACTTTCCTGAAGTCATGGTGCCTGAACATTCTCACCAGTTCACAATGTCTTCATTAATCCTACGATATTTATAGCCTAACTTTCTCACTTGAGGAAACATACATGAGATTACCCAGCACAGTACGTAGCACATAATAGGCTCTAAAAGTTACGTAAAGCTGCAACAGAATCTGTTATATTCCCATTTATCTTTCTAGGGAAGACCACCTTTTGAAATGAGGGCTTCGATCACACAAAATACAGAACAAAGATAAGCAAAAATAAATCTGTGGGTTCTACACAAAACTATGCAGAAGAAGGAGTACTTAACCTTTTTATCTGCCGACTCCCTTGAGCTTCTCTTACCTGTTTTGGCAAACAATCAAATAAATCTGAAGGTGTTATTCTCATAGAAGCACAATGCAATGAGTGTTGGTCTTTCTCTAATAGTTTGTTTTATTTTGTTTTGTTTTTAAGATTAAACATGCCCACCATTGCTCAATGTTGTGTGTCAAAACCCTGGATGAGTCAGAGTGACCTATGGAAGGCCAGGTCATTTTTTTTTTGCAGTTGTCTGGGCCCCATCCCCAACCCTCCCATTTAGAATCCCCACAGGTAGAGCAGGGTATTTGTAACTTTTTAAATCTCTGTAGGTGATTCTGACACAGAGCCAGGATTGGGGAAGAAAATAAATCAGCCAGTAATGAGGTATTAGTATTAACGTCAGTTCTTCAATTTAAATAGAGAATACACTTGATTGGGGGTTTTTCCTGATACCTTTCCCCTGTCTCATGGTTCCATGGGGTGGAAATACCACCCCCCTCTCTGAGCCCACCTCCCACAGACCCTCTGCCCACCCTGCGGACCTGCCTCCTGCACATCCTGCTTCCCACAGGAGGCTGTGGTTCTTTAGGTTGCCAGTGCCTGCACCTGGGGACATCTGCCCAGAGCCCGACTGAAGGGCCAGTGGGTGCCCTGCACTAACAGATCCAGGCCACATTCTCTGGAACCCACCTGGGTCATTCTCCCAATCTCCCAGTTCCCAACTCAGCCAGGAAAAGGGTTGCTATCTCTTGGGCTCCCTCAAACCCCGCAAGGAGTTGTCTATTCATGCATTTCATCTTCCTTCCTAGACCACATGCTTGTTGAGGACAAGCTGACACATCTCCCGTACGGTTCGTAAGGCACAGAGCCTGGCACCTAACAGACGTCAGATAAATGTGCAGTGAACAGGGCGTGAGGGGAGGTGTGACATTCACTCCACACCCGCTGTGTGCCAAACAGCATGGGAGGTCTTTACCTGATCTCATGCTACCTGCATCGCAGCCCTGGGAGGTAGGATTTAATATTCCCAATTTGCAGGCAAGAATAGAAATTGTCATCAAATGGAGTCCATTTGGTCTGAGAGTATTTATAGGCAAGAACATTACGAAGTGAGAATTTATTCCCCTTTTTCTACGTACTGCCTAGTTCTCTTGAGACGATTTGCTCTCAGCACACAATTAAAAGTCCACAGATTCCTGATATAACAGACATATAGTTATCTAGAGATGTGTGCTCTTGGTTAGAAATTATCAAATTGATTAGCTTTAACCCAGACAAGTGCGCTTTCTCTTTCTACATTGTTCATTATCATGAGATCTTGGTATTTCGAATAGGATTATGCCATTTGGGCTGGGCACTTAAGATTTCCCTAAGGGCCAAGGCTGAGTAATTTTCAGGTAATGAGCTTTAATGTCTAAGGAAAGAGACATCCTGAATCACCTTCTGAACCTGTGCCACGGATCTGCTGTAATACTCAATATCTGTCGTTCTAGAACCTTACATAATTGATCTTGTGACTTGAAATTGAATCACTTTCCAGGCTTCTTCCAAAGTAGTTGCCCTCCTGAACTGTAATCTATCACAGCTACACTTAGCCAGGCAGATGAAGAAAAAGAAAATGATCATTCTTGGTGCTTCCACCTTCACTGAGGAAACTTTGAAGTCACTCTGAGCCCCCTTTACCCTCAAGGGCAGAGTGAACCACAGGCAAACTTTTCCCCAGCCTGAAAAATTACTGAGAGTGAGAATCAGAGGAAAGGGAGATCCTTCCACAGACCCAGGGATTCAGGTCTTTAGTTCTCCAAGGGCTCTGAGCCACCACCCTGAGGAATGACCTGAGTTATACAAACCCTTGTACACATCACCAGGGAGAGAAGTCATATCAGCGTGCAATATCAGTGTGCAAAGTGTAGTAATATTCATTAAGCCATACCCCACTCATTCAAAATTTGAGATCGTCAAACCTGAAAACAGAGGCTTAGTGAGGTTGAGTGACTTGCCAGAAATCACACAGCTCTCAAGTAGCAGAACTGTGGTTTGAAGGTAATTCTCCAGAACTTAAGTTCGGTGTTTTGCTTACTAAAGAGTACTGCCCTTACGGGGAAGGGAAAGCTGAAATGTAACTTTATTCTAAAATAATTTATCACCTAAAAAATAGCATAACAGAGGATGTGTAGAGATGAGGGTAGACAGAAAGATACATGGTTTTCCTACTTAAAAAGAGATTGTTAGGGGCTTCCCTGATGGCACAGTGGTTAAGAATCCACCTGCCAATGCAGGAGACCCAGGTTCGGGCCCTGGTCCGGGAAGATCCAACATGCCGCGGAGCAACTAAGCCCGTGTGCCTAGACCCTGTGCTCCGCAACAAGAGAAGCCACCGCAGTGAGAAGCCTGCGCACCACAACAAAGAGTAGCCCCCCGCTTGCTGCAACTAGAGAAAGCCCACGCGCAGCAACTAAACCCCATGCAGCCAAAAATAAATAAATAAAATAAATAAATATTAAAAAAGAGAGAGAGAGATTGTTAGGAATGAGGAAGAAATAGGAGGTTAGAATTAAAAGTCCTCTCTTCAATATGCCAGCTGGATAATGGGAGCTAGTTGACTGCTGTGACCTTCAAATTTTCTCATCTATGGACCTACTCACAAGGACCTGCTCACAGGGTTATTATAAGATTTAAATGAAATAATACAGATAAGCTAGCTGAAACTGAGGTACTCAATAAACATTACTTCTCTTCCTTGAAACAGATAGAAGTTAACCATCATTCTTACCCATTCATTAGAGAGTCCTCCCAAGGACTCTTACATAATGGTTTTCTTGGCCTGTTATTGTGTTTCTTTATATGCTTAACTATTTATTTTCTGCCTCTTCCCATTAGGAGGTAAGTTCAGAGAGGACAAGTCCATTTCTGTCCTGTTCCCCTCATCTGTCCCCCAGACCACTTTTTTTCTCCCATACAATACAGAAAATCATGTGCAGTAACTCACCGATGTCTAATACTTGAAGTCTTTGGTTACTGCCAAAAACATACGAATAGAGATAAATGCAAATTACCCCACTCCAAGAAAAAGAGAAATTAGAAATTTACAGAGTACATTTTCCCAACCCTACGCAGGAATTAAGGAGTCTATTTTCAACTCATAAAGTCGTTCTGATGCACACAAGGGCTAAATACAGAATAAACTTCAACAAGCCACAAAAGCACCTACATCTCTCTACAGACTCTTATCTTTGAATAAAAATAAACTGAAGCATGTGCCACTTGTGCTAAAAAAAATTCTGGGCAGTTCACCAAAGCCAAATTGGGGGAAATTACTGTAATGTCAGGTTCCTTGACGGGCATATGCGTCATGGTACCACACATAGGCTTGGAGTCCAAACATCCCTGAGTTGGAATCCCGACTCTCCTGTTTACCAGCTGCGACAACTTGGGTTATTTACTTAAATCTCTCTGAGCCAGTTTCCTCATTTTTTTTTTTTTTTTTTTTTTTTTTTTTGCGGTACGCGGGCCTCTCACTGTTGTGGCCTCTCCCGTTGCGGAGCACAGGCTCCGGACGCGCAGGCTCAGCTTCCATGACTCACGGGCCCAGCCGCTCCGCGGCATGTGGGATCCTCCCGGACCGGGGCACGAACCCGTGTCCCCTGCATCGGCAGGCGGACTCTCAACCACTGTGCCACCAGGGAAGCCCCAGTTTCCTCATTTTTAAATACAGATAATAATATCTGCCCCCTCACAGTCTTGTTATGGAGAATAATGAGAAGATGTATGCAGAGCACTTAGCGCAGAGCAGGAAAAGCACAGGAAACCTCAGGAGCAGCGTTCACACCCTTCGAGCTGCTCTCGTGCCCCAATTTCCAAACAGCCCACATGCCCTCCTCCCCTTGTACCCCATTCACATTATACTCCATCCCTTTCGTCCCCTCCTCCAAATTGGCCTCTAGGCACAGACTCAGTTAATCCCCCAATCCACAATGATCAATAAAATTATCTTGAAAGGGAATACCCTCAAGCCATAGGTTTCTGTAGACAATTCCTTCAGTACCAAAAGAAGTTTGTACTTTGAACTTTGTACCGTGTACTCTGAAAAGATATGAATAAACATACATCAGGGACGACCTCTCTGATACCAATAAATAACTCAAATAGGTCAAATGTATAAAAAGAAATCTTGCTTTGTTTTACTAAAAGAAGAAATGGTGTCACTGATAAGAGGTAGCTAATATACAACATGAACCTCCTAGACTCAACCCAAGGGAATTGTTCTCTGTGGCATTTTTCCTCTCTGGTTGCCCTTAACATTCTTCATAAATAATATTTGACAAGAAAAAAACCTCAACAGTAAAACTATTTAAAAATCTAACTATCTCCAAATATGTACGTCTTATGTTGGCTACTGTTTAATTTTCCATGATTTCACTGTCCAGTAATTCAGGGAGGAAAAGTGATGCTTTAAAACATCAATTACCAGGTACCTGCCTCGACAAAATAACCAGATAATTACCAAAATCTTGACTCTGCGTAGAGCTGGGTAGGTAAGTATGACAGTATGTAACACACCAGAATTTGCTGCTAAATGAGATTTAAATATTATCAACAAACCATGATTGAGTACCTATTCCGTTTAGATAAAAATATTGTGCTATAGTGACACCAAATCAGAGACTACAAAGGCCCTGTTAAATACTATTCTACTAAACTCTAGAGAGCCCCAAGCCTGTACAGTAGAGTGGCCCATCAGAACAGAGGAAAAACAGAATCGAAGTCAAAAGAACAGACCTGAGCCCTGGATCAAACCCTCTGTGACAGGGAGGCCTTGAACAATCACTTAACCTCAAGTTGAGCCCTTAATCTTCTCAGCTATTAAAATTAGAATAAACATTATGTCCCTTATTTATTTCAGAAGGTTGGGGTGCTTGAATGAAACTTCAAATAGGAAAGAATTTTGTAAAATATTCTCTAAAACACAAGTAATTTTGTTTGAAATGCTTGAGTGAACCGAAGTCCTGAGTCATGTTCAAATGCTACAGTATAGGGTCTTAACCTGAGAAACACTGATGGACCATCGTCACTGCCAACAGGGTATGCAAAACTATGAGTATATCTGCACGTGGACTTTTTTTTTGGGTGGAGGGGCTATAGTTTTCATGAGTTTCTCCAAAGGACCTTCTGTTCCTCTCTTCTTTCACGCCCCACCCCCCAAATTAAATATCATCATTCTAAAATAATTTGGTATCTTGACTGAACTGTGATCACATATTTTTGTAAATCAAATATCCACTTCTAATGTATATAAGTTCAAATTTCCATTTTTGGATTCTTTTCATAAAGGCGTCATGTACATTTGGAAAAATTTAAGGTTAGAAGGAAAATGTGGCCCTAAACTGGTTGGTGGCAATGCTTCCATGCAAACAGGGATGGGATAAAACGGTTTCTTCATATCCCTTCCCATCTTAAAGACTTAGTTACCTTGTTTGCCATTTATTTGAACTGATCTCTATGAATCACCTTAGAAATATTCTTGGTCCTGAAATAACAAGGACATAATACAAACTCTTTATATAATGATGTTCATCCACAATGTTATTTATAACATCAAAATATTGGGGGGGGGAAACTCTGAGTATTCAGGAAGTGACAGTATATCCTAGGATGGAATAATATGCAACATGTTCTAAAGTGATGCTTTCAAAAGATTTTTAAGAGCGTGGTAAATGTTAACACTAATAAAGTAAGCTTAATACAAAAGGAACAAAATTATATGAAAAGTATAGTTGTGTTGTAAAATTACATGTAATATGTATATATTCACATAGTACATATTTTATCATAGCCTGGAAGCATATATACTAAACACTAATAGTGGTTATCTCTAGGTGGTGGGATTATGGATTATTTTTAACTTTCTTTTAATTTTCCTTTCTTTTTGTTGTCAGTTTTCCTTTTCTAGTTTGTTGCTGTTATCTTATTTTTCTTCAAAACAAAAATACTTTTTTATTCCTGATGATAAAAACAACTGTAAAATATTTAGGTAGTACAGAAAGACACCAATTAAAAAGCAAAAATCACTAGAAAACCTCCCAATGGCAGATACCACTGTTAACATTTTGATGCAGTCCTTCTGAGTTTATTTCTATACATTCCCCTACACACACACACACACACACACACACACACACACACACACTACAAAAAGAGAATCAAACTTACATGTTCTTCATAGTCTGTTTTCTTTTAAACTAACAGACTTTATTAGAGCAATTTTAGGTTTACAGAAACAATGCACGGAAAGTACAGAGAGTTCATATACACTCATTCCTCCCCACACACACCCATTCCCCCTGCAATTAACATCTTGCATTGGTGTGGTATATTTGTTACAACTGATGAAACAACATTGATATATTATTATTAACTAAAGCTTACATTAGGATTCACTCTTTTATGGTTTTACCAAATGCATAGTGTCATGAATCCACCATTAGAGTATCATACAGAACAGTTTCACTATCCTAAGAGTCCCCCGTGCTCCACCAATTCATCTCTCCCTCACTTTTCCCACAGCCCCCGGCAACCACTGATCTTTTCTGTCTCCACGGTTTTGCCTTTTTCAGAATGTCATATCGATGAAATCATACAGCATGTAGCTTTTCAGATTAGTTTCTTTCATTTAGCAATATGCATTAAAGTTTCCTCTGTGTCTTTCCTGTCTTTTTTAAGATGTGTTAGCTCTTTTTATTTAAATTGCTGAATAATATTCCATTGTCTGGATATACTCCAGTTAACGTATCTATTCATCTACTGAAAGACATCTTGGCTGCTTCCATTTTTTTGGCGACTATGAATAATACTGCTATAGATAGGCATGTGTAGGTTTTTGTGCAGACGTACGTTTTCAACTCCTTTGGATAGATACCTAGATGTGTGATTGCCGGGTCATATGATAAGCCCATGTTTAGCTTTGTAAAAACCTGCCAAACTGTCTTCTAAAATGACTGTTGTAGTCTGCTTTTTTTTGGGGGGGGGGTAGGAATTTATTGATTTACTTATTTATTTCGGCTGTGTTGGGTCTTCATTTCTGTGCGAGGGTTTTCTCTAGTTGAGGCGAGCGGGGGCCACTCTTCATCGCGGTGCGCGGGCCTCTCACGAACGCGGCCTCTCTTGTTGCGGAGCACAGGCTCCAGACGCGCAGGCTCAGTAGTCGTGGCTCACCGGCCCAGTTGCTCCGCGGCATGTGGGATCCTCCCAGACCAGGGCTCGAACCCGCGTCCCCTGCATTAGCAGGCTGACTCTCAACCACTGCGCCACCAGGGAAGCCCTGTAGTCTGCTTTTTAATCAAAAATTTGTTATAGACGTCTTTCCATATAAATAAATAATAATTGCATAGTATTCCTTACTCTGTATATACTGTAGCTTATTTAACCATTCGTCTATTAATAGACATCAAGGGCATTTCCAATCTTTTACTATTGCAAATGATGCTGAGATAAACATCGTCATACATGTGTCTTTGATCACTTGTTTAATTATATCTGGGCCAAAAAATCTAAGAAACTTTATAAGGCATGAACATATTTAGTTCTGAAGGAAGACTATACAAATTTACTCTCCCATTAGGAGTAAATGAGAATGCTGTTTCCCCTTTTTCTCTCATAATTAATCCTCCTCAACCTTACCAACCCAACAGCTTATAAATTGCATCTCAATGTGTTTCAGTTTACCTTTCTTTGATTCTTTGATTACTCAAGAAGTTAAACATCTTTTCGCTTTTTTTTTTCATCTTTTCACTTTTATTGGATATTCCTAACTCTTTCTTTATGAATTGTGCTCATTTTCTTTTTACTTTTGCTGTTGGAGTATGCAAAAAAATATTTTTGCTCTTTATACACCTCATTTCTGCTTTCCAATAGGCAGTTTATTAGAATATATACTATCAATTTAAGCACTCCTAAGAGCAAGGGGAAAGAAACATTATCACATTAAATGTATATACTAATTTCAGGAAGGGTGAACAAAAGAAAATAAGGAAATTCAGTGTTTCTGTGATGTGTGTTCTTTTTCAAAAAAAAAAATGTAACTTTTGTGGGGGGGGATTTTGAATTTTTTGGTTTATTCTGTTTTGTTTTTGCCACACTAAACTTTTATATGGTGAACTCTGTGGACCTTCTATTTTGTTTTCTGACCTTGTGATCGTGTTTTAGCAGGCTTTCTCTAGTCAAAGAGCATTAAAAAAAAAGTACTTAAATATTCATCTAGCAGTTTAATGTATGTTTTTCAACACTGAAGTCTTTTATCCATTTGTAATTTTTGTCTGTATAGGGTAGAATGTCAACTTATTTTTTTCCAAATGGCTTGCAAGTTATTCTAGTACCATTTATAAACAGTTGACCCTTTTTAGCCACTTTATCACACACTAAATCTTCATACATATTTGGGCAAATTCCTGAACTCAGTACTTCGTTTCATTTTCTTTCCGTGGCCCTTTGAAGCTAAGACCACACTGTTTTAATTACTGTAGATTTTAATATCTCAGATAATCTCATGACTCACCTCCTGCAGGTCTTTACTCAAATACCACCTTTTCTGTGAGATCCTTCCCAAGCACCCTATTTACAACTGCAGCTTCCCTCTACCCTCACCCCTGCCCTGCACCCCACCACTACGGAGTCTCTGCTTTATTCTTCTCCTTAGCACACATCACCATCTGACATCCTATGTATTTTACTTAGTCATTTGCATATTGCCTGTATCTCTAAACTAAGTTCCATGCAATGATGTTTCACGAGAACAAGGATTTTATTCTCTTGTATTCACTTTTGTGCCTGGAACACTGCCAAGCACAGAATTGATTCTCAAAAAAATTTGTTGAATGAAAGACTATCCGGTTGAGAGAAACATACTACATACAACCATTACCCCTTTTTTGAGAATTCACTAGTTCTTTTTATACAACCATTCTTCCGTGAAATAGAGTATTAAGTTGACCAGGTTGATTGGCCTAATGTTGAATAAATAGATTATTTTAAGAATTGACAACTGTACAGCTTGAATACTTCCAAGTAAGATCCAGTTATTTCTTTATTTTTTCAAGTCTTCTTTTATGTCCCTCAGTGTAGTTTAATGATTTTCTTTGTAAAGGCCTTACGAATTTGATATTAATATTGTTCCCAGTCATTCTGTGATGTTTTTGTTATTATTCATTCACTTACTCAATAAATGTTTCTTGTTGTCTCCCATGTGCCAGGCAGTGTTCTAGGAGCTGGGAATGCAGCAATGAACACAAATTGTTCTCTGCCCTCATGGACTTTATGTTCTAGTGAGAATGGAATTCTTTTCTCCCTTATATTTTTAAACTGGTAATGTTTGGTATACAAAAAAGCTATTGAGTTTTGTGTACTTAATTTTAACCTGTCTTCTTACTAAATTCTCTTACTGTTTCTGGGATTATTGCAACTGATTTTCTAGTTTTACCAAGTAGACAATCATGTAACCCACAGATAGTGAAAATTTTGCCATCGCTTTTCCAAACATATATGTCTCTAGTTCATGTCCTCCTTTTATCTATTAGCATAGTGAAGTTTTCCAATACAGTCCCTGTATTTACCAACGTTTTAACTGCTGAAGTTAATCCCATTTTTAGAGTCAAGAAGAAAAGTCATTAAAAAATTTTTTAATATTTATGGCTGTATAATATTATATATATTTTTTATATATATATATAAATATATATATTTATGCCT
Organism: Delphinus delphis; assembly: GCF_949987515.2. Taxonomy (NCBI): domain Eukaryota; kingdom Metazoa; phylum Chordata; class Mammalia; order Artiodactyla; family Delphinidae; genus Delphinus; species Delphinus delphis. The sequence goes on along the minus strand of NC_082693.1, from coordinate 36,982,084 downwards.
GTATAATATTTATACCTGAAATTTTATCTTAGGTATCAATTTATCTGATATGATCCAAATATCTGATTTGATACAATTGACATCAGTTGGATACCACTGACGTAAAAGTCATATTGAGAAAATATTAATTTTTTTCTCTTTGCTGGCAGACTGTTGATGCAGAATTGATAAAAAGAAAAGAAGATTGAAGTTGGTTGAGGTTTAGGGGCCTAAGTAATTCACTGAGTCAGCTACTGGTGAATCTATTTTTTTAAGATAAAACATAAAACCATGTTTCTCCATTGAAAGTTAGAGAACATTACATTTACTTATTTCTTTTATATTACTTTCTATTTGCCAATTACTTGTACAAACATTGAAATAGCTACAGATTTAATTTGTATATCCAACCACATTGAAATAAGGCTGCCTGAGTAGTTTTACACCACATTTGTAAACTAAGATTTTCTGAAGTGTTTCATTTGTCCTAATAAAATAAATCAGGGATTAAGAGCAATGATACGGTACACATTTCTACAGCTGAAGGAAATGAGACTGGGCAACCCTAAGTGTCTTGCACGTGCTCATATCGTAGGTGGCAGAGCCCGGTCTCAAGCTCTGGTTTTCTGCTTCACATCAAATATTCTCTCCACAGTGCTGTCCCTTTTACTTGGTCTTTTCTACATAATTAGAAACACTCCAATGTGTTTCCTCACTTGCCCAGAAAATTTTCTTAATTGCTACCTTTGCCTATTATTTTAGTAGGAAATTATTTCTTATAAAATTCACATGTGGCTTTTGATTTTATGGCATCCTTTTCCTGGAGGTTCAAATAATAAATGTATGCTTGAAGAGTAAATTCTTACCACAGCCCTGTGTGTGGGGAAGCAGAAATGATGAGTCTCCTGTGATATAAATCAACATTCTAATCGTTAAAAAATAGATGCACTCACTCATAAGTGTCACAGAACATTCCAAACTGAGTAGGAAGGAATATCTGAGTGGCAGTGATAAGAGCCAAGCCTGGAGAGGAAGCACGACAGCCCATTACAAGCTATTGAAAAGTTCCATGAAAAAAAAAAAAAAAAATGACATACAGCAGGAAATTCCTGACCAGTAGTGTAATCTCTTACATAAATGTGTTGGCAGATAAATGGATTTTTATGATTTTGTTTATGCCCACTTTTTTTTAATGTGTCACTTTAGATGTGACCCTTTTTTAGACACTTTTTTAGATGTGTCACTTTGTATTGTAACTTCACTCTAACTCTTGTTTAATGGCCTGATTCAATAAATTGTAAGTTCATCTTAATCCCCTCAAAATACTCTTGGCCCTTTGCCTCAAAGTGGGGGAAGACGTTAGTAACTAAAATACCAAAAGAAACTTGCTGTAAGTTAATTCCTGGAAAAGTATTATATGGAGGATTCAACATAGTAATACCCTAATTTACTATTATCGTATATGGGAATTAGGCAGTGGAAACTTTAATATGCTGATGAAGGCCATAGCTATAGAACTATAAACATGGCACTGAGAGTAAAGGGCTAAAAAGTAAATGAAATAAATATGTACCGAAACCAGGCATATGTTAAATACTGACCTAGATGTTTTACTTACATTTTCTCATTTCATTTTTATAGCAACACTGCCAAATGACTATTATGCTCATTCCATCGAAGCATAATAGAAGTTTCTAGAAGATGTAGTTATATAATCCATGCCCTCCCACCTCCAAGGCAGACCTAGATTTAGTAATTCCTGGCTCTGCCACTTTCTGCCCACGCAACCCTGGGCCAAGTGTGAGCTTTACTTTCCTCACTTGTAAAATGAGTGATGATACCTACCTCACCACCTCACAAGTTTACTGCGAACACACTTAATAAACTGCAAAACAAAACACATTGGCGATTTCTACTATTAACGCAAACAAATAGTTAAACTAATAAGAGAAAAGGATGGGAATTGATTTCCAAATTATTTTCTCGTACACTTTGTTTTCAAATGCCTGATTACACAATACTGAGCTGTGTTTTCCAGGCAAGGTCTTTCTGGTTGAGCGTCAATGAATCATTTCCTTCATATTCAAATGAAAGATATGCCTGGGTAGGTCAAGTTCCACCCTGCTTTATCTTAACAATTCCTTCATTGCAGGTAAGCAAACAATTGGGATTGTTAAGAATTTCACTCCTAGGAGTCTAAGATTCCCTCTCTGCAGTTATTTCCAGCACAAAAGACGGAGACTGTAGGGTCATTGACCTACTGACACTGACACCATGATAAGCTCTATGCCAGTAAAGTGAGAGGCAAGAGAAGTAAATTCCAGTATTTCCCATTTTTCTTGTCAACTAAACTCAGTTTGCAAATGAAATCTCATGTGGCTCCACAACATAAGCAACAGATAATAAAAGCAATATGTTATTAGAATATTTCATTGGTTCAAATTTGTTACATGTTTTTTTTGTTGTTGTTTTGTTTTTTTTGCGGTACGCGGGCCTCTCACTGTTGTGGCCTCTCCCGTTGCGGAGCACAGGCTCCGGACGCGCAGGCTCAGCGGCCATGGCTCACGGGCCCAGCTGCTCCGCGGCATGTGGGATCCTCCCGGACCGGGGTACGAACCCGTGTCCCCTGCATCGGCAGGCGGACTCTCAACCACTGCGCCACCAGGGAAGCCCTGTTACATGTTTTTATTATAAGATTAATAAATGAAAATGGTGAATTTTAAGGAACACAAAAAAATTGAAATTGGTGTTTATTCATGATAGTGATACAAATCTTAACCTCAGTATCTCAAAATTTCATTTTGTTGTTTTGTTTTCACTAAATTGAGATAAGTCTGATTCATAGGCAATTGCAAGTGAGAACAGTTTTTGTTGGTTGGTTGTTGGTTTTGTTTTTGTGGTGACTGTAAGTTTGGATGTTTTGTTTTGTCTTCATATTTAACAGTTTATATTGCTTTTCAATTAAGTAGTTAGCCAGAAAGACTTTATTTGAAAATGTGCACAGAAATAAGTTGTCAGTAGCCATACAACTTAACATCACCATAATTTAATATTGTTCTGAAAGTATGTATAGATAAAATATTTGTTTAGCTGGAGAACTCAAGAGAATCACCTGAAAAACTATTACAAACAACGAAGACTCCAGTATGATGAAAAACATAATATGGAAAAATCAATAGTCTTCATACATACAAACAACATCCGGAAGATCTAGTAGAAGAAATCACTCTATTTACCAAAAAAAAACCCCAAAAAGGTTAAAATTCCTCAAGATAAACTCGATAGTTATTTTTTAAAAGACTCAAACAAATGGAAAGACATATCATGTTTTTGGTTTAAAAGACTCAGCATCTTAAGATGTCAATTCTTTCAGAAGTTAATTTATGAATATTGGGCCTCCCACTCCCAAAATTGTTAGTAGGATTTTTTTCAAACTAGGCAAGTTGATTTTTAAGTTCCTATATAAAACTAAATAAGCAATAAGAGCCAGGAAAAAGCATCTAGGGAAAAATAAAAAGAAGAATGAGGAAGGATTGATCATACCAATTATTAAAACTGATGGGAGAGATGGACGGAAGGGATGGAGGAAGGGAGAAAGGCAAACATATAATTGTCAGGGTCTGCCCTGAACATCTCAGAAGAAACTGGCTATATTGGTTGGCTCTGTGGAACAGAATTAGATGCCTTTTGTACCAGTTTTAAATTATATATTAGATGCATGTATAACCCATTCAAAAACTTTAAAATAAAATCATTTTAATACATAGACATTATTTGAGTAAATGAAGACTGTAATTATCTGCTCTATAAAGTTAAGGGAAGCATATATCAATTGCAATTAAATATCTGGTATCCATTTACGTGTATTAGATTTACAGCCTTAATCTGTGATTAGCTATACCGCTGAACAGAAAATAGTTTATAATGTGGTATATTTTGAAAACTTCATCCTAGAATCTAGGACACTCAAATCTTCCAAAACCATTTGACGTTAAGCCATAATATTCAATATAGTCATTTTTTTTTAAAAGGAAAGAAAGAAACCAGTTTCTACAGCTGCTACCTTGGAAATAGCTTAAAATACAATTTTTAATACAAATATCAATATGTTACTTTCCCCCTCCTTTCTTCTTCACCGGTATAGAAAAGTCTTGTTATAAACTTAATGGAATAAATAAGCAATTATCAAATAAATACTTCTTAGTCTTAAATTTCAGCAGAATTCCAATGATACTAGCAGGCATAAAATCTCAAACCCTTAACATTATCCCTGGTACACAGAAGCACTCAAGGAATATTTGTTGAATAAACACTAACTACTAGAAATAATAAGCTATCTTTTGAAATCCTAATGCCATTAAGTGGATTTTTAAATTATGCTAATTGGGATTTTTAAAAAGGTAATTGATATCTTTTAAACTCAATTTTGAAAAGTCAAAATCATAGGAATTAGGGTCAAAATGGTTTCAATAGAAAAGTAACCAGAAAAGAAAACAGTGTCCTTATTTTCAATAAATATAGCAAAAGTATTCTAATTGTTCTCCTATGGTCACTTGGTCATGCAAGCTCCCCAAAATGTATTATTATAAAAAGAGACATTATTCCTTGCAGCATTATAATAGTAATAGCAAGAGTCTGAAAACAATCTAAGTATTCATCAGTAGAGGACTGGTTTTGAACAAACTCTGATACATTTATGTAATGGAATTACTATGTAGCTATTCTAAAGAAGAAAGCAGGTCTCTGTATGCTGGTGTGGAACAACAAGATATCCTGTTAACTTTTTAAAAAGCACAGAGCTGAAGGAGGAGGGGGGAGCCCACCTTACACTCGCTCTCAAGTCAGTAAGGCTGGAATTGCACAGTCCAAAGGTCCCTGGAAGACCCCTTGGAGCAATGTCAGTTTGGGGGCTCACAAAACCTCTCTTGGTAAATCCTGCACAGAGCAAGTGTTTCCTATGGCACTGAAAGGCATTTTTAGTTCTTCAGTTGCACATCAGATGAAGCTGGCTATCAGTTAGGGGCCATGTTGCGTGACAGATACAGTCTTAAAAGCCAACCCCTCTAGGATATTATAGCGAAAGTGCAAGCAACAGAAGCAAAAATAAACAAGTGGGACTACATCAAACTAAAAAGTTCCTGCACAGCAAAAGAAGCAGCCAGCAAAATGAAAAGGCAACTTATGGAATGGGAGAAAATATTTGCAAACCATCTATCTGATAAGGGTTAATACCCAAAACATGTAAGGAACTCATACAACTCAATAGCGAAAAAAAATCAAACAGTCCAATGAAAAGATAGGCAGAGGACTTGAATAGACATTTTCCCAAAGAAGACATACAAATGGCTAACAGGTACATGAAAATATGCTGATTGCTTTTTTGTAACTATTTACTTGTAACTCTCCCTTTGTCTCTATATTTTTAATTCCTAAGATAGTAATTTGCAATTGATGTTTATGTTTGACTGTGCTTTTGAATAACTTACACAAACTTCCTGACTGCATTAGATTTGGAGCATTAGATCTATCAAAATAAAAATAATAAACTAGATTTAGGGAATATTTGAAAAAAAAAAAAAAAAAAGCCAACCTCTCCCCAGCCATAAAAGAGAAGGAAATTTTGCAACATGGATGAAACTTGAGGGCATCGCGCTAAGTGAAACGAGCCAATCAATCACAGAAGGACAAATACAGCATGATTCCATTTCTATGAGGTATCTAAAATAGTCAAACTCAGAGAATAGAATGGAAGTTCCAGGGCATGGGGGAAGGGGAAAGGAGAAGTTGCTTATCACCAGGTATAAATTTTCAGTAATGTACGGTGACCAAGTTCAGGACTGTGCCTACAGTTAACAATACTGTATTGCCCGCTTTCAAATCTGTTAAGAGGGTAAATGGCATGTTAAGTGTTGTTGCCATAGTATAATAAAAATAAAAGGCAGCCTCACCCTGGGTGCAGGCTGTGCAGGTGCTGAGAGTGAGTCCAGCGGAAGGAACAGGGGTGGATGTGTCCATTTCCTGCTCAGGCATGGAGTGGAATGGCAGGTGAGATCACCAGCACTGATTCCTCCTGCTTTAGTTTCTTTTGTTTGGGTATTATCATTGTTGTTATTGTTGTTGTTTTTCCAAGTATATGCAGTGGACTTTTTTTTTCACTTCAGATATATACAGTTGATTTGAGTCACATTCACTTATGGCATACCTCCTCTGCAAAATTCTCCCACTTGTGTAAAATAATTATATAAGAGTATACATACCCACATATATAGACTATCTGCAGGGACACTCAAGAAACTAGGAATACAGGTTACCTTTGCCAAGGAGGACAGCGGACTTGGAGAACTGGAGCCAGGAGGACACTTTTAAGTCTGAAATATGTTTGTATTCTTCGAAGGTTTTACCATGTATCGCATTACTTTAAAAAAAATACAAGTGAAAATACTGTTTAAAAATGCACAAAATATCTAATGGTTTAAGAAGATTTAACTGTAAACTGAAGACCTATTAACTTCTGCTCATAATGACTTACTCCTTCTCTACCCCAATTCTTAACTTTCGGGGACTCACAGGATCTTTAAAAGTTTGATAAAACTAAAACCCTTCCCCCCAGTGGAATACCGATAGACACATACATATACACCCATGAATTCCCTGAACCCTCTGTTTAACGTTGTTACACTACATCAACACTTATCTGTGAGATTCTTGCCAAAAAATGTTTAACCTGAATCTATTCATGAAGATATAAGCAGATAAATCCAACATAAGGAATATTCTCCAATATAACCCCCTTAAATTCTTCAAAAATCCAATGTCATGGAACAAAGCAAAACAAAAATAGAAATCCCAAGAGACCAAGAGACACAACAACTAAACGCAATGTGTGAACCTTGATCGAATCGTGAACTGGGGAGGAAAAGAAATCTACAAAAGACATATTTGGGACAACTAGGGAAATGTGAATATGGGTTCTACATTAGATGACATTATGGGATTATTGTTTAAGGGTGTGATCATGCCCGTAAACAACTGAGGGGTGAAATGTCCTGTCTGCAACTCACTTTATAGTTCAAAACTACTGCACACAGTGCAAATGAATGTGACCAAATGTTAACCATTGTTAAATCCATGTAAAGGGTATATGGGAACTCATACTATTTTTCTAAATTTTCTACGAGTACAAAAGTTTTCAATAGAAAAAGGTCCCTTCACTCTCCTATAATTATAACACAGCGCCACCACCAAGTTTCCCCCTTCTTCCTATTTGCCCATTTGGCTTTCCATCCCCACCTGTCTTGCCAAAATAGATTGTTGGTAGAGTTCAAGAAATCTAGCACTTGATTCATTTCTTCCACAAATATTATGAAGCATAGGCAGTGTCTCAACCTCAGCCCAGGCTGCCTTTGTCTTTGTCTCTCTTGGCTACGCTAGGAGGAACTGTGCTGTTATCATCTTTATAACCCCAGTGTTATATACACAGTAAGGGGAAGCAATAAACATTTATTGAACGGAGCCTTTGGACTAGTTCACTGATCTTTAGTACCTATTGTGTTACTCCTTAGCAAAGCGGATAACAGATTTCATGGGAGGATGAAACAGATGCTGAAACCAAATCGCTAAAATGAAATTCTAGGGCTGCCTCTCCCACGAGTATGGATCAAAAGAGCCTAGCTTACAGTAGCTCCGTGCCACATTAGCAAGAGTATAGAAATACAAAGCACGCCCCAAGAAGAATAAAGTTAAGGTTTTTGCACTGCCATCTGTGCAAGCTGCTGGCTTTACCCGACTTCCACCTGTTAGCTTTTTATGCTCTAATACTGTGCTGACAGCATTTTTTGTGATGATGGAGCTGCAGAGCCCGCCACTGGCAACATAAGCACCATCTTACTTTAGAGTAAATAAAACTATTTCAAGCAAATTGGAAACTAAGTGACAGAAAGTGACACAGATGGAAGACACTAGGAACAGGAGGGGAAGGCTGCATTGCTCATTGTCCCTGAGGTCCAGGATGGAGTCGACTCTGAACTGCTGGCAGTGGACCCCAGCTGCCTATAGCCAGGTGTACGCAGAACAAGCCAACTAAATCGTATTCATCTTTGGGAAGAAGAAGAAGCTCCTGTACTCTCCGTTACATCTAGAATCAAATCTATCCATTGCAATTGGTGTTTCACTTTTTAAAATATGTTTCTTCTTAACTTTACTCATCGCCCATTATTTTTCCTTCTCTCTTTTCCTGTACCTTCCTTTCTCTTCAGAGAAGTCTCTAGAAAGAAAACACATGGCCCTCAGCCATGGACCTGGGAGATCAGAGAGTCAGATTTACCATCTCCAGCTCCCTGCTAATACCAGAAACCTTGATCTGGCTAAAGGAAGAAAAATAGTGACAAATGTGTCACCGGCTAAGTCATTTCAGCTCCCACCTCTTTCTGATTTGAAATACATTATCTTGATTAAGCTTTAAAAATAAACAAATAAATGAAGACATCGGTAGTTGGAGTAATGGCAGAGCACATTGGCCCAGGACAGGCATTGGGAACTGGGAGAAATAATTGGTGATGTAAAACATGTTCCATATCCTAGCCTCTTTTTCATCTTCAGGTCTTTCTGCATCTTTCTGCCCTCTCCCTTCTTTTCCCTCTACCTTTGACCCCCTCCACATCCTATACCAGTGTCAATTAATGACTGCCAAAAGCACCCGACTTGCTAAAATTATTTCTGTCTTGTGGAACCAAGACTACGAGTTCCCTTCTCCTTTTCACTCATTTGTCAGCAAGAAGGTTAAGCTCAAATTAGTCCACAGCAATCCACTATCTATGTGCTCTGATGTTTACCAAGCAGTGCTCTGTCCCAGGTACAAACAAGCATCAGGAAGCTTCATCCTTGTCTGCAAGAAGCCTCTGCTCCAGCAGAAGAAAGCAAACATGCCAACAGCTAAGTCTAATGCAAGGGAGGATCGCAGAGGGAAAAGCGATTAAATACCAATGAATGGCGAGTTCGCCAACCCCTACCAGGAGATTATACTACAGAAAATTTATTTTCTAAGAACATTTAAGTAGACAAGAGTGCAAAATAAAGATCTATTGGATGCCACACAAAGAGATCTTCAACCTTAAAAAGCATCTCTCCTCCCAAATTTTTGCTAGCGGTGGGGTGTTGCACACTATGAATGCTTATTCTTTAGAAGAGAAGGAACTACATAGATAGAAGACTGGAGTAACTGCTTATAATGTTATGTGTCTACCTGTGGTGGTGACTCTTAGTCAAGAAGAGCACTTACTGTGCCTTACCCACAAGATGCTACAAATAAAGCTGAGTAAATTGTCTAGGGTTGCACAGACAATCGAAGCACCCAGGTCACTTAGGGGAGAAATATCTCACTGGTGGGTTTTCCCCTTTCCCTTCTTTTAGTTATCCAGGGAATTAAGCGAGTTCAGAGAAAGTGGACCTCGTGAGTGACCTAACGAAACATTTTTCTAGAGTCAGGCAGCCATGACACATGGAAAGGGCAATACTGTTGGGAGAAGGCAGGAACACAGCAGAGAAAAGAGTGCCAGTTAGGGGCAGCAATCTGATATCCCTGAGGCCCGACTATAAATAACTGCTTTTCCCCAGCTCCCTATCACCGCTTCCCAAAGTGAGAGCTAGACTCCTGGCCAAAGGCTAAACATCGTCCCACTCACTCCTTTCCCACAAAGCAACATTTCCTAACGCAACATGCTGGTGGGCCGTCGACCAGCAGAGGGTCGGGAGTCAGGCGCCTCCTTGTTGGATTCCTGCCCTCCATTTCCCAGCTTTTTGAATCTCTGAGCCACGCTTCCTCATCTGAAAAATGGTACAACGGTGATGATGATGATAACTAGCAACTATAAAATAGGCACTGTGCTAAGTGCTTTAATGCATTATTCATTTAATCTTCAGAAAAAATGTCAGGGCAGTGTTCATTATTATTAGAAGTAATAATAATACTTCCTCCTTTACAGATGAAGAATCGCAATTCTGAGAGGAGTTAGTTAACTTACCCAAGGTCTAACCGCCCTGCCTGTGCTTATAAGACCTGTCTAAACAGGGTACTGGGGACTTCCCTGGTGGCGCAGTGGTTAAGAATCTGCCTGCCAATGCAGGGAACATGGGTTCGAGCCCTGGTCCATGAAGATCCCACATGCCGCAGAGCAGCTAAGCCTGCGAGCCACAAGTACCGAGCCTGCGTGCCACAACTACTGAAGCCCACGTGCCTAGAGCCCGTGCTCCGCAACAAGAGAAGCCACCTCAATGAGAAGCCTGCACACCACAATGAAGAGTAGCCCCTGCTCACCGCAACTAGAGAAAGCCCGCACGCAGCAACGAAGACCCTGGCACCAGCCAAAGTAGATGTGGTCAGAATCACTGACATGGACTGATTTAGTTAACTTAATTGTACACATTCTTCATGGGGTGGGGGAAGATGTGTTCAGAAATGAGTGACTAAAAAATATAATTTTCTCAAAAAGTGAATATAATTTGGTGTGGATGGAGTAGAGTGATCAGAAGACAAAGTCTTTCTGGTAGAATTGCCTCTGGGGATCCAACCCGTCATCCCCATTGGAAGGATCCAGACAACTGACTGTGGGTGGTGAGGGAGGATCGGGTCCTACCACTGCCTCAACTCGGCACCCACAAAACCCAGAAGACTGTACGATCGGGTCTTCACTCAAATCCAGGTGATGTAATGCATCTCGTACAGTGATGTTATCCACGCTGTACAACATTCAAAGTGTGGTAAGGAGTTGAGGTTGGTATCCCTAGACTAGGTAACTCCTTCCTGGGTACTGACTACAGGAGCGGGTCTCAATCCCTTTTTTGGGAGCCCCATATGGCCACCCCATCAGTGGTTGATGAGTAACTCCCTCTTGGCAATCTTCCATACATCCTCTCCCTCTCTCCTGTAGTTCTCCTCTCTCTGGAGGTTCCAATCCTCTGGTCTCCTGGCTTCTGAGTGGGTTTTCAGTTATTCTCATTATCTACTCCACATGGTTCTACCGTGAGATGGGGAAGATTCAGATGTCTGTGGGTGGAGGCAGTCCCTGACTTCCCCTCTTGCAGTCCCCTCTTCCCCTCTTGGGGGAAGAGTTCCTGATAATGATCTGGTCTCTGGGTGAGACCACATTACGTTGCAAAGGTTAATCTCCTGCTAGTATAATTTTCCTACCTTATTCAGTTAAAACAGCATAGTCCTCCTTCCTGGATTTCAGTTGTATTTCCTAAAGCTGCCTTCCACTACCATACTACCCTAGATAAACTAGGTGGCCCAGCCATCTCTATCACATTAAGTCAATTTATTTTATTCTTGGCACTCAATATTAGGTAAAAACTTACTTGAACTCTCTTACATACGAATTGCCTCTCTCCCCATCTTCCCCCTGCCCCCAACCCCACTAGAATGTAAGCTCCATGGGAACAAGGGCATCACCCCTCTCAGGATATTCACTACTTTATACTCAATTCCTATCAAGGTGCGTGACACAAGGTAGTAAGTTTAGGATCTGCATTTCCAGTTGTTGGTTACTTTTATCACATGGGCACTTCAATGACAACTTGGAAAAAACTGAATTCAGGAAAGATGTTCTCAGAAAACCTCCTCTTCCTCCTTTCTACCATTTGCCCCAGCTGGAGAATTCAGTCATCCTGAAATCAACCTTCTTCTCCTTTCTCCCACATTCTCCACACAAAGGAACTCCCACATTCCTTTCTTCTTGCACCATTTTCCTCCTTCTTACCCTCCACCCATCTCACCCGCTGCACTCCCTTGCCACATCTACTTGGCTCCCAGCTTGTGCCAATTCTTCATCCTCAATCATCCCTCCTTCCCATGTGTAAGTGTTACCACTGCTGTGAAGCTCTTTCCTTCCCACCACAGTTATTGGCTGCCATCTTTGAGCATCACACCACTGTGTCCCTTGATTCACTCAGTGCTTTTTAGGTCCCTTTAGGGTCTCACACTTTCTCAAGAATCTGATCAAAGTCATGGGTCCAAGAAAATCCATATACACTCAAAACTTGACATAAAATGGCAGGACCCTGTATTTTAAACGTTTTACTGCAATATGCGTCGTGATTATTTTGTTATAAGTATTTATTCACAGGGGACACACCTGTCTCCCTCACTAGAATGTAAGCAGTTCTAGGGCAAGTTTGTATGTTTTATCTTTTTCCTTTAATCTCTTTGTGTGTAGCACTGTGCTTCGTATGTACTAGATACTGAAAAATGTTAATGAGCAGACTATCTAGGGTGATACTTAGGTTATTTTATTTAGATATTTAGGTTAATACAATGTCTTCTTAATATCAGTCACATGAGTAGCACCTTCACAGTGCTTGCCATATCAGCTACAACTTGTCCTATTGTTTACTTACTTACCACTTAGGGTAGATTGTTTGCAAGATTATTGCCAAAGATCCCTTCCACCTCTGAACACAAGTGCCCCCAAAAGATGCAAAGTCTATTTCTCTTCCCTTGAATCTAGACTTGTCCTGTCACTTGCTTTGACCAATAAAATGGGGCAGGAGGGATGCTTTGTGACTTCCAGATCTAGGCCTTAAAAGATTCTTCAGCTTTTTTTTTTTTTTTTCACTGTCTTGGGATCATGCACAATATAAAAAAGCCCAGGGCAGACTACAGAGACCACACAGAAAGAGAGGGGCTCAGCCAGCTACAGCCATTCTGGTCAATCCAGCTGGGCTGCCAGAAACATGAGTGAAGCCATCTTGGACCTTCCAGTCCCAGTCGAGCTCTCAAGCCACAAGAATGATCCCAGCAGACATCGTGGAAAAGAATTGCACAGCTGAGCCCAGCCAATCCATAGAATCCTAATAAGTCATTGTTTCTTTTTTTCTTTTTTTTTTTACATCTTTATTGGGGTATAATTGCTTTACAATGGTGTGTTAGTTTCTGCTTTATAACAAAGTGAATCAGTTATACATATACATATGTTCCCATATCTCTTCCCTCTTGCGTCTCCCTCCCTCCCACCCTCTCTGTCCCACCCCTCTAGGTGGTCACAAAGCACCGAGCTGATCTCCCTGTGCCATGCGGCTGCTTCCCACTAGCTATCTATTTTACGTTTGGTAGTGTATACATGTCCATGCCACTCTCTCGCTTTGTCACAGCTCACCCTTCCCCCTCCCCATATCCTCAAGTCCATTCTCTAGTAGGTCTGTGTCTTTATTCCTGTCTTACTCCTAGGTTCTTCATGACATTTTTTTTTCTTAAATTCCATATATATGTGTTAGCATACGGTATTTGTCTTTGTCTTTCTGACTTATTTCACTCTGTATGACAGACTCTAGGTCCATCCACCTCATTACAAATAGCTCAGTTTCGTTTCTTTTTATGGCTGAGTAATATTCCATTGTATATATGTGCCACATCTTCTTTATCCATTCATCTGATGATGGACACTTAGGTTGTTTCCATCTCCGGGCTATTGTAAGTAGAGCTGCAATGAACATTTTGGTACATGACTCTTTTTGAATTAAGTCATTGTTTCTTTTTTTTTTTTTTTAACATCTTTATTGGGGTATAATTGCTTTACAATGGTGTGTTAGTTTCTGCTTTATAACAAAGTGAATCAGTTATACATATACATATGTTCCCATATCTCTTCCCTCTTGCGTCTCCCTCCCTCCCACCCTCCCTATCCCACCCCTCCAGGCGGTCACAAAGCACCAAGCTGATCTCCCTGTGCCATGCAGCTGCTTCCCACTAGCTATCTACCTTACATTTGGTAGTGTATATATGTCCATGCCTCTCTCTCGCTTTGTCACAGCTCACCCTTCCCCCTCCCCATATCCTCAAGTCCATTCTCTAGTAAGTCTGTGTCTTTATTCCTGTCTTACCCCTAGGTTCTTCATGACATTTTTTTTCTTAAATTCCATATATATGTGTTAGCATACGGTATTTGTCTTTCTCTTTCTGACTTACTTCACTCTGTATGACAGACTCTAGGTCTATTTACCTCATTACAAATAGCTCAATTTCATTTCTTTTTATGGCTGAGTAATATTCCATTGTATATATGTGCCACATCTTCTTTATCCATTCATCCGATGATGGACACTTAGGTTGTTTCCATCTCCGGGTTATTGTAAATAGAGCTGCAATGAACATTTTGGTACATGACTCTTTTTGAATTAAGTCATTGTTTCTTTAAGCCAATATGTTTTGGGATAGTTTGTTAACACAGCAATAGATAATAGATATCTGCTTTTCTTTAAATCATCTCTTTTTGTTTTACCTCTTTTGTTAAAATTTTTGTTACTTCTATAAATAGAAAATTAGTGTCACTTTTCATAAGACTAAACATGATGAAAGAAAAACAAAGCAATATTATTCACTTCTATCCAGATACTACTGCCTACAGAAGCCTCTATATTAGTTTCAAAATAAGACCTCCAAATGTCAGAGAGGTATTAAAGATACCCCAGAAGTAAACTGGAACTCTCTCCTTGGTGTAAGCTAGACTGAAAGAAGATATAGTGAAAGTAATGTGGTCATTCAGAAATATGATATCATGTAGTGCTCTATCACCAAAAATCATTGTCATGCTGCTATAGTTAATAAGTAATAATGCAGGGAGTAAACATCTACAGCAAACCTTGTGAGGAAGTTACTCGAATGGTTGACACTTGGAAGATGCAGTATTAACCTAACACCTCAACATTGAGATAAGCTACAGACAGTCCACATTTTTAGGGCCTGCTATACAACAGTACAATGCTAAACAGAGAGGGATGTGAATAAAAGATAAAACTTAAAGCAATCATGTCCTAGAAATGCTTATATTCTAGTAGAGAAGACAGGTGTGTAAATAAATAGTTATAACACATTAACCATGGTAAACGTAACTGGATTCGATTTAAACTCAAAAGCCCATGGACTCAAACTCCAAATCCCTGACATTTTATGTAAGAGCTTGAGGGTAGATGGCTATTTCCAGGCCCATAACTTTCATCAGCTTCTCAAAGGAGTCCAGTGGGACACATTCTATCATTTAGGACACACTGGATTAGATAATGGTTCGATTATTGCTACCTCAAGACTTTTCCAGATTGCCTGGACACTTATTTTTAGTCGGTAATTCTGAAATCCAAACTCTTACCTTCTCTTTCCTCCTCGTGGTTTTATACCTTTCTCACATAGGTATACAAAAGCTCTCTTAAATTCTCTGATCACCAGACTTCCCTCAAGATCTCTACTACAATGTAAGTTCTTTGAAGCTAGAGATATGTCATATAACTTCCTGCCTTCCATTATCAATAAACATCTGTTAAATGAAGAACACACCTCCTAGAACTCCTGCAGGGAGTTTCTCCTGCTGTCTAGGACTGATTTTGAAACGTGTTTTCTATTGCTCAGACGCTGAATACTGAATGGGTATTTAATCTGAAACGTGTGCCAAATAAAATATTGGGGGGAAGAAAAGCACCAAGTTCTTCCTGCCATGTGTTCTATGCGTATATTCATCAATGTCTGCAGGGACGGGCATTTTCTGTCTGTGCCTGTTTCGGTCAATGTTGAATATTTTAAATGGTTTGGGGACCGAGTTTACTGACATTCTGCATAAAGCAGCATTGCGATGTGCTTCACACACGGGGCCTCGGGGCCTCTCCCAGGCATGAGAGTGCTGCTGTTAATACGTATGCTTTCCTCACTGTTTCTTCTTTTATCCCATTCCTCCAACATTGCGATTTTGTTTCTCTCTGGAACTTAAATTCAGTGAAAAATAGAGACCTCTAAAATATTAGTACTTTCATCAGAATTTAAAAAAAAATTTTCTTTAGCCGTATTGTGAAGCGAGGGAGCTGAAGTCTCCTCTGTTCAAAGCTCTTAAAGGTTTGACCTTTAAATTTCTTCTAAAATAGTTTTTGCATGAAAACCCAAGAAAGGGAGGATTGTGGTTTGTACCTTGGCATGGAATTTTATACGAGCGGGACGGAAACAGAGAGGTGGTGTTGAAGCCGTCTGCAGGGTTGCTGGCACTGATTGGGGCAGGAGTGGCCCAGTGTCCAAACAAGCACATAATTCATATGACTAATTCTAGCTTTTGCCCAATCCTCTGCCCCACCCCCATAAAACGATCAACATATACGGAAATCTTAGCAAAGCCATCATTTCATTCCCTCGAAATGACGGATTCTCCTCATACCCATGCCTGAACTTTTCCACAAAAGAAGGGGACCTTCGGGGCAAGAGGTTGCAAAGGGCAACAAATCAAAGTGAGCACCCCTGCAAAACCTTCTGTGAAGGGAGAGAACTAAACATCTTTCTTTCCAAGACATTTTCTGGGGGTGTGCTTCTGAGCCATAGAAGCACTGGTGTATGGCTCTGAAAATATTTTATTTATGTATATAATTATATAGGCATATGCATATATACACAGATACACAAAAACTCTAAACTTTACCTTTTTTTCTAAATACTTTTTAACCTAAACTTTAATTTTTAAGGACTAAGTATTGTCTAAATACACTCCTTAGTTCCATGTGTCCTATTCCAGTACTTGAAACTCCCTTTTCATTCCTCTGTAGCTCTGAACCTTTTTAATTACACCTCATTATAATTAGGAGTTTGAACAGACTAGCCGTGACATGACACAATCACTTGCAGAGATGAACACATGTGTGTATTAATATGTGTAATAGAAAACACCTGCCGCTTGTAATGTACAGTTCACCTGATACAAAATAGCAGATTTTGGGGAGAATGCAGCATAAATAGAGTAAGCGCCAGAGGCAAGGCGGGACCCACACAATGATTGCAACGACAGCCCTTGGAAGAGAAGGAGAGTTGTTTTCTTTCTTTCTTTCTTTCTTTCTTTTTTTAGGAGAGTTGTTTTCACGCTCAATCCTCACACCTTTTCTCTTAGAGCTTCTTCCAGAAGGGAACAAAACAGACGTGTGTGCGTGTGTGTGTGTTCCTGAGTTGAGGTAGAAAGTTCTAGAAGTAGATGTTAGGTGCCTGAGATGCCAACGAAGCAGCTGAATAAAGCAGGGTCCATAAGGACAGGGTTAAACCAGAAGTCCTGGAATGTTTCGCTCCAAGTTCAAAAGTCTACTCTTCTCTGATTAGGGGCAATTGAACGAGCATAAAAACCTGCTTCTCCCCAGATCTAAAGAGCTAAAGGAAAAAGTGGAGTGTTTACTGAAAGGTGGTGGGAGGATGAACAGGCAGGGAGGCGCCATCCAAGCCCAGTGCCTCAGAAGCTGTGAACGGAGGGGGAGGCTCTGGGGTGCTTTGAGCCTCTCCACTCAGTGGATGGGACAGCGAGGCCATCCGTCCCCTGAGCACACCTGGAGCTCCCCTCCACCTGGTGAAGACACCCCGTGCGCCTGGATGGACTGTGCACTCACACAAACACCCCTGGGGTGGGCTGCGGTGCAGACAAGAGCAGGAGAAAGACATGGAATCTGAGTCTTTGAAGTAAAATCTCCTTTCCCTGACTCCTCCATCCACGCGGATAATGGTGTGGAAGAACCGAGAAACAGTCAAAATGTCTGGGTCTGTTCTCTGCTCTACCGTTTACTTGCATATGACCTTATGTAAGTGACTAAACTGGTCCCAGCCCAAGTCTTTTTTTTTTAATTCTTTTCCATTTTGGTTTATTACAGGATATTGAATATAGTTTCCTGTGCTGTACAGTAGGACCTTGTTGTTTATCCATTCTATATATAATAGTTTGCATCTGCTAATCCCAAACTCCCAATTCAACCCTCCCTCACCCTTACTTCCCCTTGGCAACCACGTCTCCTCTCTATGTCTGTAAGTCTGTTTCTGTTTCATAGATACGTTCATTTGTGTCATATTTTAGATTCCACATATAAGTGATATCATTAGGGTATTTGTCTTTTCTCTTTCCTCAGAAAGAAGATGCGGTACATATATACAATGGAATATGGCAACACTTCGTTTAGTATATAATCTCCAGGTCCGTCCATGTTGCTGCAAGTGGCATTATTTTATTGTTTTTTACGGCCGAGTAAAATTCCATTGTATATATGTGCCACATCTTCTTTACGCATTCATCTGTTGATGGGCACTTGGGTTGCTTCCATGTCTTGGCTATTGTAAATAGTGCTGCTATGAACATAGGGGTGCATGAATCTTTTCAAATTATAGTTTTGTCCGGATATATGCCCAGGAGTGGGACTGCTGGATCCTATGTGAGCCCAAGTCTTTTTAAACTGCAAAATGGACATAAGTGTAGTGTTTACCAAAACAAAGTGGTGAGGGAACAGCTCCTGTACTTGTGTGCCTGTGAGGGAGGGGCAAAGGGGTGGCCTTTCACGGACTGCACTAGTGCACAGGGGACAGAGAACAGCAAATAGCACCTCAGTCTGTCAAATATCTCATCTGCCGGCCAGAGTCCAGCTAAGCCACACTGAGTGGACATCTGGGCCTCCGCCCGCACAGGGCCCTCTGTCCCACAGCCCTGCCTCCCTCCTGCAGCTAGGACTGACCGCTTCCTGCCTCTGCCGCTTGTGCACTGGAGCCCAGCCCCTCTCACCTCCTCCAAGACAGTGCTCCGAACAGTCCGCTGGCTCTTGCTTCACTGAGCTGTTATTCTCTACTGGATCATTCCCAGCACACAACCGTGCTGCCGTAATTTCTCCCACTTAAAAACATTTTAAAACTTTCCTGGTCCGACATCGTCCTCCAGCTACCACCCTATTTCTCTTCCTTTTGAGAGGAAAACTCCTCTAAAGAGGACCCTAGAGCCTGCCTCCTGTCCACCTCCTCCCATTCCTTCTGGAATCCATTCCAAACAGCTCTCAGCCTCATTACTTCATCAAAATAGTTCCTGTCGAAGTCACCAATGACTTCCACGTTGCTGTCCCCAAGGTCAGCTCCCAGCCCTCCTCTAGCCCACTCTGTCAGCCATACCTGACACGCTGGATTCCTCCCTCTTTCTGAAAACCCTTGATTCACTCAGTTTCTGGGACTTCATTCTGCCCAGAATCCTAGAACAGTATTCCAACCCACTTGGAATAAAAGCCAGAAGCCTTAGAATGGCTTTAAAGGCCGTTTTTGAGTCCTGGAAATGTTTTTCTTCTAGATAACCACAGAACTTCTTCCCTCAATTCCATCAGTTCAAACGTTAGCTTATCAGCCTGGGGGTCTCTCCCTGGCACCCTAGGTAAAATAACGGCCTCCCTAATGCCCTCATTCCCTTGCCAGAAGATTAATATTACAATTGCCCTTGTAAGATATATTGTATAAATTATACAATTACAGGTTTACTTATTTTATATAAACTGGTTTTGCCCACTGCCCTATCCCCAGCACCTACAACACTGTCTGCCCATAGTAGGGATCTGGGTATTTATAAAATGATTGAGTGAAGGAATTCTAAGCCCTGGAAACTAGACAGAGGCTGTGCACACAGGCAGCCTTCAGTATTTAGTGAGAGAGGGAAAGTTGTCAGAATAGAAGTGGACAGAACTAGGGATGTTCTGTCCACCCTACTTATATTGGGCTGGATGGAGCTCTCCCTGTCCAAGGGTGAGACAGGACAAAAGCAACCTGATGCCTTTGAAAAGATTCTCCCGTACCAGGGAAAATCTTGATGTCCTGTTTGGTGTCCTAAATAGAGGTGTATGAAAACACGATCTCCATGAAATCAGAGGACGGACGTTCAAGAATGAATAGGCTATGATGAAAGGAGAAAAGAGAATGAAGCCACTGGAATAAGAAGAAAACATGCAAGGAAATTCAAAATGCCGTATCAGAATGAAAGTCTTCCTTTGAATCAATAATGATTCTAATTGGTCCTGCAGAAAATCACCTGTAGTGAGGATGGATAGCTTGAGTAGCTCTTCTGAAATGCAGCACATAGGTGGGGAAAAAATGCATAAACAAGAATAAAAGACATTTTCCAATATATTAACAATGTTAGGATCGTCAATGATTTTTTTCTCACTTCTATATACTTTTTCCTATTCCTAAATTTTCCATAACTTATGTGTAGAATTATAATAATATCCAAAAAAGGGAAAGGGAAAAAATAAATACATATATCTTAAATTATTTTTTCACAGTCTTTGGGTTTTTTGAGAGAGCAGGAAATTATTCCCTAGCTGACTGTGCCCATGCAGCCTAGTAATGCAATTCTTTCCCCCTGGCACTCAACTACCTAATTCAGAAGAGACCATGAAATTCATTCTAGTAGTAATTACTGTAGGATTTGGCTTTTTTAATATGACTAATCTCAGGAAAGTTCCAATACTTTGGGTAAGATTAGGAGCACTGAGAAATCATGAAACTGGGAACACTTTATTTCATAATCCTCTGCCTGTCACGGGGATGGGTACACAACCATTTTGTTTAAATGCCTGTTAAGATGGAGAGTGCCAATTCCACTTAAACGTACACATTCTGAGTAAGGGGTGAAAAAATGTTCTGGGGCTGCTGGGCCTAAGTGAATGTTAGAGTTTTGATGGAAACTCTGCCTTGCTGTCCTACAGCCCTAATGTGGTGGTCTTGGTTGCTTCGGGCATAATTCCAAGACTGCAGTTAGGCCTTTAAAACGTCCATTGGTTCTGCCACTATGTAGTGCTATTTCTTTCCCTCCTCCCCCAAACTTGCAAGCTCATTTCTTCTTAAATGCGCCATGAGATGATGCATGAACACATTTTATTTCCTCAATGGAAATGAGGATGCTGTACAGCTGTTAGACTTGAAATCACCAGGTGGTACTTGGAAGCAGGAAGTAAGATGCTGTTGCCAGGGTAACCACACATTCTTCCAGTGATGGCAAGAGCTGCCATGTTTTCTGTGCTCTTAGGAATATATGTTATAAAAGGATTGGCTTAGTGCATAGGAATATTTACTATTTTAAAAGAACACGCATTTCTTCATAAACCAGCAGAATATTTTTTCATATGCCTGAAAAAAAGATTTTATCTTTGCAGGGCATTAGGTCTCATCTTTCTTTGCCAATAGAATTGTAAGGATCCAGTAATAACTCGTATTTTATGTTACCCATAACGTACTTGTGCATCTCATTTTACACATTAGATGGATTCATTTTAAGTATGAAATTAGAGTTTAGTATTCATACCACTGTGAATTCTATAAGAAAATATATTTACAGAATGTATTCAATTCATCAGTTATGAAAATCATTATTTCCATTCACAGTAGAATCTCAGAGATATAGAGGCTAATCCTCTGAGCTCCTCAAACTTGCACTGGAGTTGACAGACCTGTAGGGCAGTTTGGGACCACCCTGGCAAGGAAGAAGCAGTCCCATAACACACAGAACAAACGAAAAAGAAGCCAATAACACAAATTTCCCTCCTTCCTTCCTTCCTCCCTCCCTCCCTTCCTTCCCTCCTTTGAGTTCTGTGTACTGAGCTCCTACTTCATACTAGGACTGTGGCAGGTGCTGTGAGACTTTCTCTAGGGATTAAACCCAGCAATGGAGGTACAGGTAGTATGTTAGGTTCATCTTCAACTGTACTAGATTTTGTCAAATTGTTTTCTAAAGTAGTAAT
The DNA here is from genome assembly GCF_949987515.2 of Delphinus delphis. Classification (NCBI taxonomy): domain Eukaryota; kingdom Metazoa; phylum Chordata; class Mammalia; order Artiodactyla; family Delphinidae; genus Delphinus; species Delphinus delphis. The sequence continues at coordinate 36,960,577 of NC_082693.1, read as the reverse complement.
GCCAGTGAAATTCTCCCACGAGCAATGCATAGGAATTCTCTTTGTTCTATGTCCTCACAAACACTTGGTCTCTGGTGGATGTGAAATCCTACCTTCTGACAGTTTTCATATTGCATTTTGCCCTGATCACTATGCTCTCGTGATTACTGGCTGTGTGAGATTTCTTTTCTGTGCACTGCCTGGTCGTATCATTTCCCGATTTTTCTATTGGGTTGTCTTCTTATCGATCTATAGAGATTATTTATATATTCTGGGCATTAATTTTTTTTTTTTTTTGGGGGGGTACGCGGGCCTCTCACTGTTGTGGCCTCTCCCGTTGTGGAGCACAGGCTCCGGACGCGCAGGTTCAGTGGCCATGGCTCACGGGCCCAGCCGCTCCGCGGCATGTGGGATCTTCCCGGACCGGGGCACGAACCCGTGTCCCCTGCATCGGCAGGCGGACTCTCAACCACTGCGCCACCAGGGAAGCCCATGATTTTTTTTATATGTTTAAATCTCTTTCGTACTTGCACACTTGTCTTTCACTTGTTTGTGTCTTTTCATCACAGAAGTATCTAATTTTAACATCGTCAAGTTTATTTATCCATATTTTTCTTTGTATATTGTTTAAGAAATCCCTACCTATCCCAAGTTCATAAAATATTTTCTTTTACATGTTTAAATATATGATTCTCATATTTAAGCCTTTAATCTCTAATTGATTTTCGTGTATAGTATGATATAGGAATCTAATGTTACTTTTTTTCCTGTTATAATAAAATCCATTACTAAGCCATCAAACTTTTCCCCAGAATGACCTCTCATATATACCAAGTTTTCATATATGTGTAGATCAGGTTCTAAACTTTCCATTCTGTGTCATCAGCATGTATATCTAAGCCTTTGCTATTACTATTCCGCCTTGATTACTACAGCTTCATGATAAGTTTTCATATCTATTAAAGTAAAATTCTGCACTTCTTTGAAAGTAAAATTCTATTCTTCTTCAAAATTATCTGAACTATTTTCTGGCTCTTTGCTCTCGTATGTATAATTTAGAATAATTTGTTGAACTGCTACTGTCGTCATGAGTATTTTATGCTATGGATTGCACAGCTGATTTTTACATACAAAGGTTAAATAGATATATACAATCTGATGAGTGGGAGCTCCACTACTAAGTAAGTTATATATACAAATTAGAAAAGTGCCATATCCCCAAATCATATCAAAAAATGATTACTGTGTAACTTTGGTTGATTATGGATATTGACAGACATTGGGTCTTTCGTCGGTAAGAGCCTTGGCCATCTCACTCCGCTTTGTATGATGCTACCATCAGCAATCAGTGGCCAATAATTCTTTCTCCTCCTGATTAGTGTCAGTAGCTGGTAGAAGTTTCTACAGTTCATGATGACACAGGAGGAGGTCCCAGCACTGGCTCACTGGCCGGTGTGCGAGGTGAGACTGGAATATGTCCCATCTCATCCACGCTGCTCCCTGGCACCTCCAAGCTGCTTGCCCCTCAGAGTCCTCAACATTAATCACACTTCTGGGATAGGATTTAAATTAGTCTGTACATCTTTGGAAACTTCAGGCTTGTCACTGGCTCCATAGCAAATGTAGGAATCTTGCACAGCTAGGAGAATGTTATGTGTATCTTCACATTCCTATCACATGTTTAATGCCTAGTGGCACTCAGAAATACCTTTATTAAATTGCAATAACCTAGAGCCACAATAGCTCTGTCTTCATCAAGTGCTGGCCATGAACTCTGAGCACATTTTATGCATCAAGCGTAGTGCTAGATACTTTGTACATATTGTTTCAGATTATCCTTACAGCAATCTTGCAAAGTAGGTAATATAATCCCAAATTTGCAGGTAAGGAGGCTGACGATCAGAGAAGTTATTGCCTAAGGAAAGTGTAATAACTAGCAGTGAAGATTCAAACTCAGATCTTTTCAGATTCCAAAGTCCTTGCTCCTTCCTACACCACTTCAGATCATGTCAAAACCATCAAGTTTAAAACAATAAACATAATGTGACTATTTACATTTAAGGATCCTTATTTACAAATTGTCATTTGCCCATATGATAAACAATTCAATCACTTACTTAAAATGCATTAAATGCCTATAACATGCTAGGCACTGGCAGTCCTTAAAAGCAGCTGAGAATTAACCTGAGTGTCAACACACCCTGAAAATAGTTAGAAAAAGTGAAAATGTCAAATTAGCTGGGGCATATAATATGCAAAACAAAACAGAAATTCAAGGTTCTCTGACTGATTACTTGGAAAGGCTACAGATATACTAACTACTATAAATTTTGCCCCAGAGTTGTTTATTGTCCTTTTGTCTAGTCTGAGTTGAAAACCCCAAGAATTTTAAATCATTCCAAAAGATTCTCGAAATAAATTGGGACAAATTCACAGGCCAGATACCAAGGTAGCTATTTCCCACCACATGAACTATGCAACACATAATTAAGCAAGCAAACGATGTTTTTAAATTGTAGTACTGGTTAATGGAAAATATGGGGACAACTCTCTTTGTTTAATCAATAAAAGGTAAAGAGCCTGGTTCTCTCCCTATATCCTTTGGGTAGCATAGTACCGTTTGTAAAAATGGAGGAAATCATAATAGCCATCTCGAAAGCTAAGGTTGATTAAATGTGGTAATGCACTGAAAAGTACTTTTGAAACTCTACTGTGTTGAGTACATGTTACTTATTATTAGATAGAAGTTTGATAATAGAAACAATTGCCTCTAGAGTTATGTTTATACTACAAGTGAGAGAAAAAGCAGAGTTCTACCTCATTTCAGAATGGAAAAAAACATAGGGCAAGAGACGGGAATGGAAATGAAACGTTTCTAAATGAAAAAGGGATAAGAATAGAACCAATAGAAGTTATTTCAAGTTTGCCTAAGAATGAGAGTAAACATATTTGGAACAATGGAACTGTGAAGTGCCTTTTTACAGGTGGCACTCTCTTTGACAGGAGAGTAAAGATATTACCTGATTCCAAAGTTCAGAACCACTGAAACTCTCAATAGAAGAATCTGTGGAGGTAACGTCAAAGAGTCAAGACTTTCCGCTATGTTTGGTTGAAGTCCAAACTTTAATGTGATTTTAATCTCTTGTATGTCCAATGAGGAATTTAACTGAGGATAATACTGAAAAGAAATACTGGCTGAGAAACAAGAGAGGCCAAAACCCACAAATCCTGTGAGGCCACTCCTGACATGATTTTATGTCAATAGACTGACTGGTTTTTAGCCAGGGCCTTTTCCAAGTACTCAGTCTTTCAGCTTGTAAATCATTGGAAATAGAATAAAATGCATCATCTTAAACTATAAGTGCATGTAGATAAAAAAAGACCAATGACATTGCAGAAATGATTTCTGGCTAAAAGGGTCTAATATTCTGGTGCCATTCTTCTCATTTTTAGATGTGTATAAGGTTTGGCAGGACCTTAACCCTAAATTAAGTGCCCTAATAAAACCTCTGATAGAAAACAGTCTTGGACTGACTGTCAGCAAGATGCTTGTGGATTATCTTAAGTAGTAATTAGCAGCTGCCCAATGGATTCAATGACAAAAACCACTCAACCATCTCTTCCCCAACTCCGACTATTTAAGTAGACTAAGACTGAACAAAATGAACAGCACTTCTCCTGAGCTGAAGCATAGGAGGTGACACCCAAACACCTGCTTTCAAGGCTACCACATTCAGTGTGCAGTTTGGGTTCCACACCGAATCCTGGGTGGAGGAAGGGCGGGGGCTGAAATCCAGCCTGTATTACACTTTTCAAGCCCTGCACCCTGGAATGGGACTGCATCAGCCAGGAAGAAGATGAGCCTTCTTCAAATCAAAAGCCCGTGAGTCTGAAGGGCTGCAAGGCTAGCTGTCACAAAACTGTCATAAAGACTAGTGGACCCTACCTGGCTGACTCAGTAGTGAGTCCCTAAATGACTTCGGGAAAACCATGACTTTTCCATTTCCTTCAGAGTAAGCCTTTCACATTATCAAACTACAACTGCTTGACAATCCACACACTGACTACAGCCCATCTCCCACTGAAGGGTACCACCGAGGGTCTTTATCTCCAATGGGAAAAATATAAACAAATCAGTATGTAGCAAGGCCCCCGCCTGGGGCTTTAAGCAATGACATTCATACTCTCCTATACTTTCCTCACCATCTTGTTCTCCAACTTTAGCCCCAGTTGGATAGAAGCACCTAGAAGATGTTTCACAAGAGGGGATAAATCCCAAGGATCATTTTTCTTTTAACTTGAACTAGTGATATATTGCTTAAACTGCCATTTGATATTAGCATCTCTGACATGGCAAAGACAAAATTCAAGATTTTTTATTTGTTTAAACTAACACTAGCATAATGCTTCATAGGCACTAGGCATGGTTCTAAGTGCTTTCTTTATGAGTACAAACTCATTAAATCCTCACCAGTTATTATTCACACTTTACATTTGTGAAAACTGAAGTTCACAGCTGGTAAAAAGCAGAACCAGAAATCAAGGTAGGCCATCTGGGCCCAGAGTCCATGCTCCCTAGATTGCCTTACTGTAGTTGCCACTGTATTTGCAACAAAACAGTCACCTCTGAAGAATATATTTTCCAATCCTTCCACGCTGTGAATAATGCCCTAGGTTAAAGTCTTTGGCAAATAAATGCTGTGGTCCTTGAAGCCAGATATAATACCTAAATTTTTAAAAAATATTTAAAATATCTTATCAAAAGAGTATATTAGGATGCAATGTTCTCAACTTAAGTAAGCAAAGACCAGCTAAGAAGATTTGCTTCATATTCAACAGAAAACATAATTTCTGCAGAACATCTGAAATATTTTAAAGCAAGATGAAATGCTTGCCCTCAGATCCCCTCTTTCCAGGACCAAGGGATGCAAAAATCCCATATTCTTAATAATCATCTGACTTGTCACAGAAGGCATTCAGCACCTTTGCTCTTCAATTCTTTGTAAATTTAGGTTACAAAGTTTATGAAGAGAAAAATTTCAAATTGTGTTAAAAAACATAAGGGGCTGGGGAAGGGGTGTCTCTAACCAGGACTTCTCATGAAATTTCAGAATCATAAGCAGCTTGAAGAAGGAAACTAGAATACTACTTCTCAGATACATGTTCTCTTAACTTTTCTAAATGAAATTTCCAGGACAAAGGAACTTAGTAATCATAAACCAGTACTCAAAATGAACTTTGGGCTTCCCTGGTGGTCCAGTGGTTAAGACTCTGTGCTTCCACTGCAGGGGATGTGGGTCCCATCCCTGGTCAGGGAACTAAGATCCTGAATGCCGCACGGCATAGCCAAAAAAAAAAAAAAAAATGAACTTCTAATTGTGATCAGAGATATATGTATGCATGAATACATGCATGTATATGTAAATAGATATGTTTTATCCCGTTATAATCAGCTAACTTGAAGCATAATGCAAATTAAATCCAATTTAGAATCAACTTTACAAAGTAACTAGAAATTACTAATTAATTAACTAACTTCTGGTTTTCCAAAATTGAGAAAGTGGATTTTAGCCTGATGGGTTAAAAACGTAAGTGCTAGGTACTTGCTGAGAGCACATCTGGAATCACTTTATCTGGAACTGTTGTATAATGAGGTGATAACATAGCCAACTATGGCTCGCCCCCCACCGAGACAAGTGTGTGTGTCCTGGACTTAACCCCTTTTCAGTAGCGAGTTCAAATTCCAGAACAGCTTGTCCAGGGATCATGTTGGCAGGAATGTGCTTGTCTTGGAAACCTATGGACCAAAATATGCTCATCCTCAAGAAAAGCAGGTCCTGCAGATAACAGGGGCTGGTCAGTCAGTGTTCTCAGATGTCTCAGAACTGCTGGTTCTCACAGATTCTTACCCTCTTCCCAATACCAAGCCCATGTTCTCTTCAGCACTACTTGTAAAACAAAAGGCAATAAGCAAGAAGTGATAAAGAGTCCTAACAAAATATCAACCAGACCAAGATATTTGGGGAGAGGCAATTTTGGGAGGAGAAGGGCAATTTTTCACAATGGCAATGCTGAAGGCTGTGAATGGACCATAGATCTAGATCTACGTACCATAGAATGTACCATAGGTTGTCAATTCACAAGTTTTCTGGTAGAAAGAGATTTATCTAACGGCTGAATAATACGATTTATTAATTCCCATGACATGACACTCTGAAGTGCATGAGGTCACGGGAGACCTGGGTTCTGCCACCAGTCTTGCTGCTAACCAGCAGTTCAACCAGCGGTAAGTCATCTTCCTGCCTGGCCTCAGCTGTTTCCCTCCATAAAATAAGACTAGGCAGATAATCTCTAAAATCCCTCCCAATTTAGAAGCTCTCCTAGATTCAAAGTTTTTTAATGAACCTCAAATACATTTGTGCATGTCTGTGTGTGTAAATATATGTGTATATAAATGTGTGTGTGTGTATGTATACGTATGTGTGTACACACACACACACACACACACACACACACACGGGGAGAGAGAGAGAAAGAACCCAAACAACCTATTGAGAATCCGAGTAGGCATGAAAATCCAAAGGATCCTCTATACAGTCCAGGAACAACTGTTTGATTGTCATCTCCTCCTCGTGCAGGCCATATGGGTGTTCACCCAGACAGGCCTTGAGTTCTCACCATTTATACCTTTCAGCCTCTCTCATTTCCTTCTCTCTTCTTAACTACCCTGACTCCAGAAGATGTATAGTATAGGGCAGAAATTTGCAAAACTGTGAAACGATGCCATGCTTCTCCCTAAATTTTTTTATTCTAAGAAATATAGCTATTTTCACTTTAAAAAATTTATGTTAGCATTTTATGGGTTCATTTTTTTAATGAATTAAATGTTTTAATTTCTAATATGGTAAATATCAACAGAATAAGCCACCTGAAGAAAACTCTTCGTGGTCCTCAATAATTTTTGAAAGTGTGTGCATTTGGGCAGGGGGGAGCAGTTCTAAGACCAGAAAGTTTGAGAACGCCTTGTGTAGTGGTTAAGATCACAAACTCCAGAGCCAGGCTGTCTGAGGTCAAGTCCCACTTCTACCACTTAGGATTTGTGTGACATTGAGAACAGTTGCTCAACATCTCTGTGCCTCAATTTCCTCATCTATCAAATGGGGGTAATAATAATAGTGCTTACCTTATTACCTTGTCATGAGGCTTAAATGAGTTGATACGTGCTGTATGTTATCCATCATTCTCTTTGGTGTCTTTCCCTTCCTCTTCTCCACTCCGCAGTTCATTCTCTTTTATTCTCATTCTCATTCATTCCTCTCTCTCTCTCTCTCTCTCTCTCTCTCTCTCTCTCTCTCGCTCTCTCTCTCTCGTTCTCTCGCTCTCTCGCTCTCGCTCTCCGGCCCTCGCTCTCCCCCCACCACCATTTTTACTTGTTTGGTTTTGCTTGGTTTGGTTTGATTTGCTCTGCTCTAACTACTGCTGCTTCTGCCCTAGGCCAGCAAGTAGCTGTGACTGGCGCTGCTTCTCCAAGAGTTAAAGGCTTAGCTGCCGAGACCTTCCCCAAGGACCACAACGACCGCTTTCCTACCCCTGTGCTGTGGCAGCCAGTTATACTTTGAATTTGCCCTTCACAGACGCTCCATCAGCAAAAGACAACTGGAAAATCAAAGTAAGCAACACTAAGTTTTTAAAAACACGCTATGTCAGATGAAGTAGAATGTAAAGTAGAAACTTTAGCCTCAGGAATAATCAATGAAACAGAAGGAAGTAGAGAGAAAATGCAGGCAATTACATTCATTCCTTAAAGGAAAAGGTGATATTTATGCAAACTCTTGCCAAATTCGAACTGTTTTCTTTCACAGCCTTCCATCTCCTTTCTTAAATCTTTCTTCCACTTCCCAAAACGCCACCCCCCAACTCCTAGAACCTTCAAGCCATCAACTGGCCTCAACATTCTGATGAACTGATCAGATTCCGATCAGAGGCCGATCATGAGCACGTTCTGAGGGCCCTTTAACCTTGGGGTGGGGGTCAGGGTTGAGTTTTATTAAGTATACAATCACAGTCCCTTGTTTCTGTATTAATATTCTAATCTATAAAGTATTTTCACATAAATATTCCTTTAATTCTTGACAATCAGCATGGGATTATTCCTATTTTATACTTCTGGAAACTGAGGCTCAGAAAAGTGAGGCCACAAAACTTTGAACTCACAGAACCGAAACTGGATTACAAATGAAATTGGAGAACTGTGAAAGACTCGGGGAGGGGGAGAGAGACTTGGCCAGGAGGGGCGGGGCCTGATGGAGAAAGGTGGAGCTAGGCTATTTTTGTTAGGGGGTTACCACTTAAGCAAATCTGCTTTACTGTGGAATTAACCTCTATTAATTCCCCAGGGTTTTTCACAGCGTCTTTATTGCCTCCACAACTCAAGCTATCCATTCTCTAAAAATTCCAAGATTTATTTATTTATTTGTTTGTTTATTTATTTGACAAATTTTTTGTACAATGGCTACCTTGGCGATACTGTTCTAAGGAGGAGTTTAAGGAAGGTACACCCGTATGTTTTATATTTGTGCTGCTTCAGAATAGAGTGTTTGTAAATTGAGAACTGTCCGTATGGCATGTGTGATGTCATTAAATATATATTCGGTCAGTCCAAAAGTATCTGGCATTTGTCCTTTACCAACATTACTGAGTATTTTAGTTTCTCAGTCATGCGAGCTTAAACTGCACAGCCGAATCTAATGAATGTCAAACTTGTGCAGTGACTCAAGTCGATTAAAGTATTTTTAAGCAGAAAAAAATTAAGAGTCACAAAGGATCAATTGGGGTGAATAGTCATGTTAGGGGAATACAAAGAGGAATCCTTTTGAACCATCCGTTCTTCTGAATATGTTTAAATGTGCGTTAAATACAACTGTTAAGAAAAAAATGTTTATGTGAAATAACACACATCTGAAATGGGAATGTGTTGTTCTTTGTATGTAAAAGAACTGCTATGCAATCTGAAATATTTTTTAGTAATAGAAATTATGTAAGTTAATAAAACTATGCCCTTTTACCTATTTTTGATAACTATCAGCTCTGTCCAATAGTACTTTCTGCAGTAATGAAAATCTCTGCCCAATAGAGGAGCCACTCGTCACATGTGGCTGTGGAGCCCCTGAAATGTACCTAATGCTACTGAGTAACTAAATTTTTAATTTAATTTTAATCAATTTAAATTTAAATAGCCTCTTGTGGCTACTGGCTGTCTTAGAGAGTTATCAGGTTCCCCTCAGCTGTAAAAAAAAATCCTATGATTCTATCATTCTAAAGACCCCAAATTGTGAGGCCAGGATTAAGACTGGGGTTATTTATTAATTGGGTGCAGAAATAAAGTAAGCTAACCTGACAAAATTTTTCAGAGGTTGTTTTTGCTCTTATTTAATAAACATCAAAAAGTATTATGTGCAAAATAACAAGTTGGACAATGGGATATATACCCATGCTCAAAATATATATCCCTGACCGGGTAGTTTATATCTAGTGGTAAAGAAAGAAAGAAAGAAAGATAGATAGATAGATAGATAGATAGATAGATAGATAGGAAGAAAGAGAAAGAAAACAAGGAAATATAAGAAAGGAGGAAAGTGGGAGGAGTTTGGACAGAGACTATGTCCCAGTGGGTACACTGGTCTCACAGTTTCTGTTAAATCCCAACTCAGTACATCTAACAAGACAAGGCTGACCAGTAAACTCATCCTTTTAACTAGTATTGCTTACTAAGCTCCTATTTTAGGACAAACAACTGTGCTGAGCTCTGGTGACACACTGCTGAGAAAGACAGGATGCCCTTCCGGAAACTTAAGAATCTTCTAGGAAGTAGAGTCAGGTGAGCAAGCAATGAGAATACAATGTACCACTGCAGGCATAGATTCTAGGTGCCCCAGGAGCACAGAGAAGAGGCTTCTAACCCAGTCTTGGAGGCTCAGGGAAGGCTTCAAGAGCAGAAAAGAAAGTTCCAGGAAGAAAAAAAAGAAAAAACCTGGAGTATCTTCCCTATTGAATCCACCTAATATTTATATTTCTTTGTGGAAATTTCCTTTTCATTGGGCATTATGTCATCGACCATTTCAAGGGTGTTCACTTCTTGAGTACATTTCAATCGATATATATTATTCAAACTGATGATTGAACAGCTTCATCATTTTCCTGGAGGGCTTACCATGTCCTAGGCGCTAAAGGTATATGTGGAGACATTTCTCCTAAGGAAAATAAGTTCCCAGGTCAAATATTTCAATAATCTTCCATGCAAGAAAAATGTAATACTGCCCTGGGATGCATGGTTTCTTCTTAAGAGTTTCTTTTTTAAATTATGTGATTTTCTATCCAAACTAAATTTAGACATTTCTCCGAAATAAACTTTAGGAAGGCTAAATAAGTAAAAGGAAAAAAATCCCCAACGAAATGTAAATTTAATATTTCAATGCAATTATGCTTGTTAGTAGGGAATTTCTATAGCATTGTGACCACAACGTGGGATTTACCTCGGACAGTTTGGGTTCAAATTACAGTTCTTCCACTTACAAGCTGGAGGGGACTTGTTATCTAACTCGACTGTGCCTCAACTTCTTATCTCTAAGGAATGAAGTTAAGCTGGTTAATGGGACAATAACAGCTCCTACTTCACACAGTGGATGAATTAAATAATCGCATATTTATAAACAACTGAAAATAGTGCCCGCCCCAAGTACTACAAGGACATCAGCTATTCTTATTAATTACAATAATTCTAATTGCAGAAACCTACGAGAAAACAATACACACAGTTCTGGTGGGAAAGTTAAAACTGGTGTGGAAAAAAAGGGACATCCGGCAAGTCCCCAGTCTGTACTTTTGCCTCAAGGTGGGAGTGAGAGAAAAAAGCCCCCAGAACAGACTGTGAGGAAACCTGAAAAGAGCAAATCCATAACGCTGTCTTCCCAGGCAAAGCAGTCGGTAAACAAAGATCTTAACTTCCTAATTCGGGCTAGTATATATATATTTTTTAATTTGCTTCCAAGACTTTGACGGAGCGACTTGAGGAAAAGGAAACGGTCACAATTACTAGAAAGAACTTAAAAAAACACTGGAGATGAAGCAGTTGGAATACTTCTGGAACAAATGTTTCCTTGTAAGAGCAGAGATAGGGGCGGGGTGTCTGTGTAATGTCTACTGAACGCAATAGAAGGATCAGAGGAAATCTTCGCCGATTTCGATTTCCAAAAGTCTTAACGGGGAACCATCTGGAACCTGCTGCACAACAAATCCCACGTTCACCGAATCCTCGAGGATTTCCTCGTGGGTCCGGGAGTTTCATCTGACAAATACCAGTGTCTCTGGGACTCCCCGGGTACAAGGGATGGGTCAAGGCCTCTCACCCTTTCGTCCCTCCCTCCGGTGCACGCTTTCACAGCCACAGTACCCCCACGGCAAGAGCCACGTACACAGGCACCGACAGCTGCCAACAGGGCGTGATCGCTTCCCAGACTGCAATCTCCCCAGCAGGGCATTCCCACGCGGCCAGGGGAGTCCGTGAAAACTCCGCAGGGCCTCGAGGCCCCCTGCGGCTTTCCTCAAAGGACCCCGAGAAGAGCCCTGATGTTTAGAGCAGTGTAGGTTTTGCAGGTCGCAGGCGCGGGCTGGGCGCGCCCGGTGCAAGCCCGGCTGGCGTGCACTTGGCAGCCTCCCAGCTGACGGAGCTGGACCAAGGGGACATTGCGGGGGCCGAGATAAAGGCTCGCGTCTCCGCACCACTAGTCTCCTCTCTCCTGGACTCCCCGGCCTCCCCCATCACTTCACTCTTCTCCTCCCCCCCCGCCTTCCCCTCCCCGGTTCCCCTCCTCTCCCCTCCGCTACCCTACCCGGGGTCCGGGAGGCGGCGCCTGCTGAGTCACCGTCACGTGGCCCCGGGTGCGCAGGGGCGGGCTGCGCCTCGGCGGCACTGGCGCTCGGAGCCCTAGTGGAAAATTTTCGGAAACCTACTGGGGCTGCGCGCCCGAGGCCCCGCCTCTCTCCCCTCTGCCCCACCCCCACCCCCACCCCCTTCCCGGTCCCCGGCCTTCCGGCCGCAGCCTGGCGCGCCGCTGTGGAGGTTCCTTTCTCCCCGGGAGCGGCGCTGCGCACGCCCCGCCCGCCGCCGCCCCCTAGGCTGGCGCCGCCCGCGCCGCTGGCCCTCCGGCCGGCAGCCCTCACTTCCTTAGCGACCCTTCTTGGAGCTCCGAGCCGCCGTGCGGTCTTGCCCCCGACCTTGTGTGTACCCGGCTGGCATCCTGAGAGGCGAGGAGCGGCGTCCTGGCGCCTTCGCCTTCGCCTCTGGGGCGCCGCAGCCCCCTCGGCCCCGCCACCTCCGATCCGCGTGACACGGGTCCCCCCCATACCTCTTGGGGGGGGGGTGGAAGACAAAGGAAGGAGATGGTTCCAGTGGGCGTCTTGCCTTCTACTCATTTAACGCCCTGCATTGCCTCGTCGTTCGAACACATCGTGTACTCGGCCCTATTGTAAATAGTTTACTTACCCCCGTTTACCACCAGGAAAATAAACAAGTTGTTTTCCCTACCCCATAACATTCCCCACTTCGTTTTTCCAGCCACGAATAAAATGTATTCCTGAGACAGCAACTTTGGGGAGTTCGTTGGCCTCACCCACCCAGGGGTGACAAATGGTTACACAATGACGATATTTCACTCAAAAGGGGTGTGTTAATGTGCGTGGATCACTTCAAGAAAGCAAACATTTCACAGTTTCCTCGACTGGTGGACTCTTGGACTGTCCTTTCGGATGGGTGTCGCTGAATGGGGAGGGGGGTTGAGAAGTGGCGTCGGCACCAGGTGTCTCACGATGAGGTTAGTTAGAGGTGGACGCAGGCGTCTTAATCGGACACCAGGTACCAAAGATTTCGTCCAAAACAGTGGGAGTTTTACCTGAATAAAGATCCCGGAACCAAGCCCAGATATTAAAATGCTTTCCAGCTAAGAACCAGAATTGCAGGTATGTTAATTTTAATAAATCCTTATTTCAGTATCTTAGCTCTGGGCAAAGAAAGATACGGAAACTGACTGAAGGCCAGGAATATAAGTCCATGGTGGCTTAAGAATGTTTTGAGTAGAACACATCATTCAGTCGCTGTCATTTTTCTCTGGACAAGAAAACAGACTGTTAACAATTAAGCGTAAAAATAAAAGTATTTTTAAATCGCTCTATTTTGGAAAATTATGAGTCTGAAATTTTAAAGTCGCTTACTGCTCATTAGCAGGTGTCAGTTTACCCAGTGAAGGAACCATGGTCAATTTAAAACAATCCATCATCTTTCTGACACTGTTTTCATTCATATTCATTAGTATATACCACACCTACCAAAATGGACCATTCCAAGGTCATAGGAAAATGCCATTGGGTAAAAACCAGAAAAAGGTCTTTAATCAAGTCATTTCTTCCCCCTTTATTTGGTGAGGAGATGAGATAAACAGAGTACTGATACTCTAGGAAGTTCTACAGTCCTGACATAAATAAGTTTATACTAAAATGTCTGTAAAGCTATCTAAATATTGCTAAATTTTTTTAAGGTTGAGTTTCTGTGCACACCATAATTTTCTTTTTCAATGAGTGGTGAGGTATGCACTCACAAAACGTTAATGCTTGTGAACGTATGGATTCGTAATAAAAAGTGGTTTTTTTGCGTGACTATGTTACCATGCCAGTAGGATCAGAGACATCCACAGCAGTACTTCCCGGAAATATCATCTCTCTTAATAAAATTGACTCACAGAATTGGTACTTCTTTCTTTTTCAGTGGATGTGGCCCTGTCTGCACATGAGCCCTGAAACCACTGCAGCCAACGCGTGACCATGACAGGCAATAGCTCCAGCATGCTGAAGATGGCAGAATGAAAAGACGGTGAGCTCTTAATCTTTGAGGAGATTAAAAGGCCTAGGACTAGAGGCCTAAAAGAATTAACCTTAGGACTGCCCTATCTGTAGACTTCCGATTATACGAGATAGTAAGTGTCATTATTTAAGCCACTTATAATTGCATATTGTGTTTCTTGCAATAAAAACTCTTCTGCTACTGACAACCTCTCTGTGGTAGCTAGCCTCCAGAAGGCCCCAACGATCCTCACCTTCTGGTAGTCACATCTTTGTATAATCCCCTTGTACATTGGATCGGGGCTTGCTTTTGTGACTAGTAGAATATGGCGGAAATATAAAATGTGATTTCCAAGTCTAGTTTATAAAGGCATTGCCTTGATCTCTCTTGGATCACTTGCTTTGGAATCAGCCACGTACCATGTCATGAGGATGCTCAGTCAGGCTTGTGGAGAAACCTTCTTGGAGAAAAATCAACTGGCCAGTACCAACTTGCCAGCATGTGAGTAAGTGACCTTAGAAACAGATCATCCAACCTTAGGCCATCAGATAACTACAGAAATAGTTATCATATGGCTACAACCTCATACAAGACTCCAAGCTAAAACACACAATTGAATTGCTCTCGAATTTCTGATTCATACAAACTTTGAGAGTTTCAGCCACTGAGTTTTGGAATAATTTTTACACAGCAACTGCTACCTAGTAGAGTATCCTTCAATACCAGAAAAACACGCCAAAGTCACCTGGGTGCTCAGACTTACTACTATTGCTTGGGGCTTAGGAGCTGTCTTAACAAAGATAAAATATAGCCCTTCATTTGTTGGGCCCCTACTAAGCATAATCTCAAGAATAAAATATAAAATATGACAAGAAAAAAAAGAAAGGAATTTATTGAGGAACCTGGGAGAGATTAATGCTAAGAAAATATGGAAGTCATTGGAATAAAGGGAGGCATCTGAGCTGAAGGGAAATGGGGGGCGGGGGTGGGAGTTCACTATTCCTCCATAATGCCAGTGTCCATACTTGAATTTTCAATAACACTGTCTGGACAAGAATGTCAAAATGTGTACATTGCAAAAAGTCATATTAATTAGGTAAAATGAAGCCATTAGAAAGCAATTCTTGAAATCAGTTCTCATGCTTGTGGCTTACAGAAGACTGGCCTCAAGGAAAAATCTGTCCTTTTCCACCATCAAGTCATTGCAACAGACGTTTATTATGTGCTAGGCACTGACGGATAAAGTTAAATGTGCTAATTCAATCAACACTGTTGAACTCCTTCAGTGTATGAGGCACTGTTCTAGGCACTGATGATTCAACGATGAGCAAACCAAAAGACTTATCCTTACTTATCCTTGTCTCCAGAAAGGAGTTTGAGAGGGAAAATGCAGGAAGGGGGAAGAAATCATAGGCAAATAAACAAATAATGAAATAATCTGTTCTTATACCATGAAAAAATACAAAAACTAAAATACGACAATGAGGAAATGGAGATTGCATGCAAGGGGCAACTTTTGCTAGGATGGCCAAGGAAGACTTTTTTTTATAAGTTAGAATAATCTCTTTTTATTTTTAATTTTTAAATAAATGTATTTATTTATTTTTGGCTGCGTTGGGTCTTGGTTGCTGCGTGTGGGCTTTCTCTAGTCGCGGCGAGCGGGGGCTACTCTTCATTGCAGTGCGCGGGCTTCTCATTCCGGTGGCTTCTCTTGTTGTGGAGCATGGGCTCTAGGCACACGGGCTTCAGTAGTTGTGGCTCGCAGGCTTCAGTAGTTGTGGCTTGCGGGCTCTAGAGCGCAGGCTCAGTAGTTGTGGCACATGGGCTTAGTTGCTCCACGGATGTGGGATCTTCCCGAACCAGGGCTCGAACCCGTGTCCCCGCCGTTGGCAGGCTGATTCTTAGCCACTGCGCCACCAGGCAAGTCCAGAAGACTTTTTTTTTTTCAGGAGTGATATTTAAACAGACCTAAGTGATGCTACCCAAACATAGAGACAAGGAGATTTCCAGGTGGAAGAAACAGCAAGTACAGTGCCCTGAAAAGGGAATAACTTAAGAGTATTTCAGGGACAAAAAGAAAATCATTGTGGCTAATACATAGTGAAAAGGAACAGTATAAATCAACTGTACTCCAATAAAAAATAATTTTAAAAGAAGATAGAATGATGCAACAAAAAGAAAAGAAAAGAAAAGGAAAAGAGTGGCAGGAGACAAGGCTGAGGAGGTAGGCAAGGGCACAACCAGGTAAGGCCATGGTGAGTGAGGAATATGGACTTCATTCTGGTTGCAATTAGAAACCACTGAGGGCTTTCACAATTTATTCTTTTAAGCAAGGGATTTCATTTACGTTCTGAGAAGATCTTACTTTCTGCCAGGTGGAGAGCAGACAATGAACACCAAGAACGGAAGCCCAGAGATGAGTTAGGCTGTGGCGTTTGCAGTGATCCAGGAGAGAGGCGATGGCCGCTTGGACTAGGATCCGAGTAGTGGAGATGGCAAGATTCTGAATATATTTGGAGGCAGAACCCTCAAGACTTGCTGATGGATTGGGTATTTGAGGAAAAGGAGGGCTCCCTCATGAATGGTAGCATTATACTTCTAAATTGTAAAGAATTAGGAGAGGAACAGTTTTGCTAGGGAAGTCAAGAGTTCTGCTTTGGGCTTCCCTTTGGGCGCAGTGGTTGAGAGTCTGCCTGCCGATGCAGGGGACACGGGTTCGTGCCCCGGTCCAGGAAGGTCCCACATGCCGTGGAGCGGCTGGGCCCGTGAGCCATGGCCGCTGAGCCTGCGCGTCCGGAGCCTGTGCTCCGCAACGGGAGAGGCCACAGCAGTGAGAGGCCCGCGTACCGCAAAAAAAAAAAAAAAGAGTTCTGCTTTGACCAGTAAGGAATGAGATAGATGCTGTTTAGACATATTAGATAATATGCTTTCTACTGTGTACTCCTACATTTATTCATTCAACAAAAATGTATTACCAGGTACTGTTCTAGGTACTGGAGCTAACAGTGATCAAAGCAGGTTAAACCTCTGCCTTCATGGAACTTATATTCTAGTGAGGGAGACCAACAGTAAACAGATAAATAAATATAATTCGGGTAGTGGTAGGTACTTAAATAGGTACTTCAGTGTATTTCATTCATCCAAATACTCAAAAAGTACCTTCTTTTTACAAGTGACTAGGTCAGTTGTGATCAGCCAGATTCTACCCTAAAAGATATTAACAGAAAATGTCGTACATAGACAACACGAAAAGAAGTGGCACAAAAAGATACTTACAAAGCACTACGTTCAAAGTATTGAATAGAATGAGATCAGTTGCAAATGGGAGCATCAAATAAAGAGAAATTAATGAAAGGTCTGGCATTTAAGGTGGGCCTCAAAGGAAAGATAAGAGTTTAGATACATGGTGATAGCAGGGAAGAGGAGGTATGAAGAATATTCCAAGCGGTGGGTAAAGTTTGAATGGGATATGGGAAATGGTTCGAGAACAGTGGCAAACGCACAGCGTAGAAGAAGGGGAATGTATTAGTTATCAATGGCCGAGTAATAAACTACTGCAAAACTTAGTGGCATAAAACAACAAACATTTATTATCACTTATTTCTGTGGGTCAGGAATCCAGGCTGGGCTTAGCTGGGTCCTCTCACTAACGTATTAGCTGGGACTGCAGTCATCTCAAGGTTCAGCTGGCCATGACCAGCTTCAATGCTTACTCTTGTGACTCTTGGCAGGCCTCCCTGGGCTGTTGCCAGAGACGTTAGTTCCTTGCCCTGTGGGCATCTCTGTAGGACAGTTCACAAGATGGCAGCTGGTTTCCCTCAAAGCAAATGAGGGAGAGAGCAAGAGAGAACAAGACGGAAGCCAGAGACTTTTTGTAACCTAATCTTAGAAGTAACATACCATCACTTTTGCTGAATAGAAGCACATCAGTAGGTCCAACCCATATTCAAGGAAAGGGGATTACAAATGAGTATGAATATCAGGTGAGGTGCACTGAGCTTCATCTCAGAAGCTGCCTACCACAAGGAACAGTGGGGGATTAGGATGGAAATATAGGCTAGTGCCACTTCAAGGGAAGCCACGAAAGCCAACCTGAGAATGAAACTACTCGGCTGGACATGAAGGGTAGAGACAAGCAAAGATAATGTGGGAGCCCACTTCGGGCAAACTGAAATGCTGGATAAATAGAATTTTGAGGACCATCCTGAAGACGATCTTGTTCAACCACAGGTTGGGAAACAGCTAGAGCCCCCAGAAACAGACCCACTCTATTTTATTAGGTGATAATGGTCAAATAATTCTACAGAAGAGAGCTATCTACCCTCCCTAAAAACTTCTACCGACCTATCTTGACAATGCAGTGCATTCCTGAAAATCCAGAGTTGGCAACTAGTATTTGTGATTATTTTCCTGTCTTAGGATAGGTTTACTCTTAGTAGCTTTGAAAATTCTTTGATCCCAGCCCACAGTAAGGAATAGATTTTACTTCATAACTCAGAATATATACATATTTGTACATAATCCAAATTAGTTTTATAGAATAGTACTAGCATTACTATATATGGCATACTGATATTTTAAATTCTATTTTGTTCTATTGAATTAAAGAAAAAAAAAAGCGTGTAGTAATCCACTGAATTCATCACTGTCCTTTCCTGGGTCCCATTCTGCAGGTCTGAAAGACACTGTTCTGCTAAAACATTTGCTTAGGAATAGAGCAAAGTCATAGCACTTCTGACCAACAAGAATTTGGCGGTATAATTTCCTAGAAATTGGGTCAGGGTACTGTGTCCCATGCACTCTAGCCCAGGGCATAAGGGCAAAAACTCAAGCACATCAGGCCTCACTTGGAAGCCACTTGAGTAACCAGATATGCCTCAAGTGGCCTCTGAAAACATGAATCAAATTTGCAAACGAAAAATCAATGTTTCAATACCTCCCCCTCTTTTTTGTCATTTACTGTTCAGGTTCTTGTCATAGAGAAGTCAGAACAGGATTACAGGCCTCCCCCCAACACACACGCACACACCCCCTCAATTTTACAGGTTTCCTTAAGCCTGCACTGCAATCCAAACCACCAAAACATCCAATGGACAAGAGAACTAGTCTGAGAGTAGGATTTGCCAACCATAACCACCTCTGACTATGCAGGGGACTAACCTGGATGAAGAACTGATTTAAGATCTTTTGATTTTCATCAGTTGAAACCTGATAGAAAGGAACTTCCAGCGAGTCCTCTCTAACCCACTACTAAGATTGCTTTCCAGACAAGAGTTGATCGGTGTTATTAGGGAATGTGCGTGGAAGAAAGGTAAGTTTTTTCAGCCCCAAATGTGTATCAAGTGCCAAACTTGCCCTGGGGAGCTCACAGTCTCCCTGGTAAGACTACAAACTTGAACAATTTTGAGTACACGACAGCATAGGTTTTAAAAAGTCCTCGCCACATGGGTTAGAAAACAGTCCCTGCAATAAGAGGGGTGACGAGGGAGCCTTTCCTGAGGCTCAGTGACTAAGCCTTGAGTGATGGTGAGAAGCTGGGCACTAAAGCAAGCAAGAGTATTGTTTAGGTGAGACTGGTCTGACCAGTCGAAGGGGTGGGGGAAGAAAGCAGTATAAAGGGGAAATCGGGTCCCCCCACGTCAATCATGAACACTGGTGCAGGCCGAGGGCACCCGCAGCCTCACGTGCCACGGAAATAGACAGTTGTACAGATTTCCTCAGGAAAACATTGAAAGCAAAAATTGTGATCACACCCAACCCTGCCCAATCTCTCCCACGTCCTCAAAAGGAAGAGAGCAGTAAGTCAGATCGTTTGTTTATTCATTCATTCAACCAACAATTCTCTCTCCTAAGAGGCCTTTGTTTCCAGCCTTTCCGGCAGCACCGAGTATTCCACAGCGAAGGGGCCCCCTAGTTGCCTGGCTCAGCAAGACCACATCAACACTGGAAGGGGAGGACCAGCATTCCAACCGAGGCAGCGCCTATGTAAATACAAGGAGAGAGAGGCGAGGAGAGCTCTCCAATTGGGGTGGGGTGGTGGGATGACTGCAATGTGTTTGCGAAGGGAAAGTGGGACTCCTACACTTCATCGGAAGAGCGAAGCCCCCAACCAAGGACCCCTTTCAAGGAGTCTGGCTTATTGGGCAGGAGGTAGCTTTACCCTTAATAGGGTTTTCCGTGTCCGTATAGAAAGGATCTCCCGAAATGGAGCTGCCAACCGACCTAATCAGGCTAGTTTTGAAGAGTGAAAGCAGGTCTAGGAGGAGAAGAAAGAACGAGAACAGAAACCTACCATGGAGACAACGTTGCTGCGTTGGCCCAACTTTGCTAGAGAAAACCCCCCATGTAAATCACAAAAATAACCGGCAGGAAAGGATTGGGTGGGTGAGATGTGTCCCCAAAAAGCCTCAAGGAGAAAGCAAAGCCTGCTGGAAACTCGGACAAAAGGGTATTTGAAGGAGAAGGTTCCTGAAAGACAACCGCATGTCTTGGGCACCAGTCCGGGCTGAAAGGGACAGAGCGGGGGAAGCACGGGGGGCGTCTTTCCAAGGCTGACCAGGAGACAGCAGAGCGGGGTTGGCCCGGGAGGAGGGGGGCGCCAGCGGGCGGGGCTCGGCGGCCCGAGTCAGCCGCCGGGGACGGACGCGGGTGGGGCTGGGTGGGGCCTTGCGGGCCCGGGCGGGCGGGGGGCGGAGCCCAGGTGGTGTTGATACACAAAGAGCAGGCACCCGGCGGCTGGGGCCCCGCCCACTGACGCGTCCTCCAAGGGGGCCGCTATAACCCGCTGCTCGCGCCGCTGGCTCCAGAGCCGCGCGAGGCTGCCGAGCTGGAGCGCTTTTCCTGCAGAACCGCCAGCTGCCCGACCACGCGTTCCCGCACACTCGCTCCTTTCCCTTCAGACGGCGGACGCCGGACGATTGGAGCGGCAACTTGCCATTTCCTTGTTTAGTTAAAATTGCTTTCCTGCCTCTAGTTGGATTTTCCGTTTTGTTTTTCTTTTTTTTACAATTTTTGTTTGAGAAAAACTCACCGAAGGCGTTTGCGTGTTGGTTCCGGGATACAGGAGTCGAGCCTACCGAGGTAATGCGCGCGGGGGCGTCTGCAAAGGGCTCGGGGCCCGGGCGGGAGTGGGGGAGGGGCGTCCGGGAGGGGCCGCGGCGGGAAGGCAGCTGCCGCGGTCGTTTACTCCTGGGGAGGGCTTTTTCGGTGTGCTAGCCAGCCTTCGATCCCGGTCCGCACCGAGGTCGCGGCCCTCCTCCGGGCGAGGGAGGGGCGCGGGGGCCGCGTGCCCGCCCGGAGCGGAGCCGCATCCTCCTGTTAGGGGGAGGGGAGCCAGCCGGGCCCCGAGGCTCCGTTGCGACAAGTCTTGTGACTGAATTGAATTAATAAAAATAATTATATAAACGGGTCTTGGAATTTGGGGGCGACGGGAGTGGGTTCGGGCTTTTAGTGTAGCGCAGGCCAGGATTGGGGAAGACAAGCGGGAACGTTTGACAATCGGCGATCGATATTGCATCAGTTTCCTTTTCGGGCAGAGGAGGGGCCGGCCCGGCGAAGCGCTCGCTAGCCAAATGCCTGTGGACTGGTGTGCTCGAGGGCACGGGCGTGCGCGTGTAAACAAACCCTTGACGCCTCTGCGCGCCCTCTGCTCCCTTTCTCGGGAGAGGACTCATGTTCGCCCTTTCCGCCCCCTTCGAGTCTGTCTGCTGCTGAGGCATTTCGCCATCTGGGGGCTCCAGGTGTGAAAGGACGAATTACGCGGCATTGCTATTGTAAATGTTAGAAAGGGGGAGCTGTGCGCCTGGGCTACATGCAGTGCACACCTAGCCAATGCCTGGGTGGGATGTTTGCCCTGCGTGCCTGTGCACGACCTAGGAGGCTGCGGGAAAAGCAAAACAGAGCCCCCGCACCCCTCCCGTGAAACTTGAGAGAATGGAGAGGGAGAAACACTAAATTCCGTTGGAGAGGGTCATCGGGGTCCGGGGGGGCGTGGGCCTCTGCAGGCGCAGCGCTGCAGGGGGACCATCTTTGTTCTCCGCGGCTCCGCGGTCTGTACTTTTCCGCCCCTCGGCGCGCGCCCCCGCCCTTCGCGCTCGGCTGGTACTTTTCCACTCGCCTGGCCGGGGATGAATCAGCCTAGCAGCGCCGCCCGGCGGCGTCACGTGACCAGGGCGGGCTCTGCAGTCCTGACGCGCCGCCTCTACCTTCACAGGCAGCCGCGCGGGCCAGTGCATCTCCAAGGACAAAAGGAGCCGAGCGTTACTCGCTGCGCCTGATTCCTCCTGCCGACCAGCATGAAGAAAGCCGAAATGGGAAGGTTCAGTATTTCCCCAGATGAGGACAGCAGCAGCTACAGTTCCAACAGTGACTTCAACTACTCCTACCCCACCAAACAAGCTGCTCTGAAAAGGTGGGAGAAGTTGTGTGCTTTTTAAAAAAACAGCCTGTGTGCATCGGAGGTTCTTTACCTGGAACTCTTCTTCTGTTGCTTTAAATTACTGTAGCGTTTGGAGAGAGCGTGTAATCTCTGGAAGATTATCCGGTGGTTGCCATGACATGGTTTCGTGTGAAAGTCGACTACTACTTAATACGCATTTAAGTAAAGATGTGTGACAGCTAAATGCGGGGACCGTTTTCTGTTGAAGCATTCCTTTGTATATTTCAATCCAATTTAGGATTTTTTTTTTTCTTTTTTTGTAGCCATTATGCAGATGTAGATCCTGAAAACCAGAACTTTTTACTTGAGTCGAATTTGGGGAAGAAGAAGTATGAAACAGACTTTGTAAGTTAAAAATAATTTATGTTTCTGTGGCTTTATGGAGTAAAAGAATAGTTTTACTTTTAGATTTCAAATCTAACTTGCCCAAAGCTGGTTTTCTCCATTTAATTATTGTTATATGTTTGGTTATCGTTTTCCCTCTATGTAGCATCCAGGTACTACTTCCTTTGGAATGTCAGTATTTAATCTGAGCAATGCGATTGTGGGCAGTGGAATCCTTGGGCTTTCTTATGCCATGGCTAATACTGGAATTGCTCTTTTTATGTAAGTATGTGTAAGTAGTGAGTCTGCCATGCAGGGCAGTAAATATGATGATACAACATATATTTTGGCTCCAGAGACTGAATTTACAGTTGAAGTAGTTGGCTTAAAAATCATTTGCTTAAAAGTTAAAATATGAGAAATCTGAAAATCTCTTTATTCTGCTACGTAACTGCATGATATCAAAAAAGCCAATTAGGTAGGAAAAATTAGGACAACTCTTAAAACCGATAATTAAACCAAAAAGTCTTTAAAGTCAAAGGGGATAGTTACAGTTGAATAGGGCTTGAATATTTAAAAAGAACTGTTGATAAATCCAGGGTAGAATTTTTATTCTGGCAAACTCTGAAGCAAGAAATATTAAAAGCATGGTATCCTTCAAGTCAGTTTGGTAAATTGACAGTCTCCCCAAGGACCTGTGGCTCCTTTTGTACATAAAGAAAACAACTTTTTTTTTTTTTTTTAATGTATAGGGTGTGGTGGTATTTGTCTAACCTAGAACATGTTTTTAAGAAAAGTGAGTCAATTTTCTGGACCCTGAAAAGCAACCCATATGTGATTTTTTAATTTATTTTTTGTTTTCTTTTTAATATTTATCTCTTCCAGGTCTATGTGATTGCCACAGCAAAAGATGAATATTTTAATAAGTACCTGCTTTGAATTCCCTTTTTTTTCCCCCTAGTTGTCCAGTTAGAATTAGTTACTCCTGTGCTTTCCAGCGTAAATACCTAGAATAGAATTTTGGAGCTGTAGAAGACTTTAGAACAGCAGTTTTTAACCATTTGGGGGGGGGGGGTCACTGACCTTTGGAGAATGTAAAAGCATGGACCTTATTCCCAGGAAAAAACAAGCGTAAAAGAAAAATACATGTGAAGTTTAGTATGCGTTTTCAGTGATGTTTGTATCATAGCAACTAAGATTGGGCTTCTGTGGGCTCCTGGCTAAGGAACTTTCAGTGGAAGATAGTGTGATTTACTATCAGGCAAAGAAACCACATATGCACGTAGCATGGAATTGTCTCTTTGCTACAGATATGTTTTAGTTAACTGACTGGTGCCTTCTACTCAAGTTATTTTTTTCTAGCAGAGTAGAATGTTCATGAAAAGAAAAGCAGACCTTCGCAAAGCTCTGCTTCGTGGTGAAATTCCACGCTGAAGTTAAGCATGGCTTTGAGCTTTGGAAGCTAGGATTCACTCAGCTTGCTTCATGAGCATGAGACTTTTTGACATCTAAGACCAAGAGCCAGGAATTTTTGTAGAAAGGACCCTAGAGTTTCAAAGTTTTTAGTGGGGTACTTGAATGGCATCATTGTTAAATATTTGAAACCCTTCCTAACTCTTAATATAAAAACTGGAGGCAGTTTTTAAATGCTCCCAGTGTGGTTATGGTGCAGAATTTACATGAGATGACATGGCACCTTTGTTTCGTGAGAGAAAGCAAAATTCTGATATGTTACCCTTGCACTTTTGAAATTATTTATACTCTAATAGGGTCTGTATAAATTTGATGGTTAACCATTTAATAAATGGTTAAATAATATTAAGAGTGCTAAAGTGAGTTTTTAAATCCATCAGTATTTTACAACGTATATTTGGAGGTACAGACGTAAATGGTTCAAAAGCCACATGGCTGCTATCATCTGGTTAAACAACTCTTGTAGCTTACCCTATAACGTAGACTCAACTTGAGGTTGAAAGTGACCTCAAGGGTTATGAAGTCTGTTCATTCCTCATTGTCCTTTCTGTGTAAAAGAAAGGACTGAATTTGTCAGCACACTTTGAACATTGTCTTTGATTAAGCCATGCTTTGTCCAGTTAGAGATGAGGCTGATTGTGTCATTTCCACTGCAGATTAGACCCCATGAAACTTGGGGCATTAGAATGGCAGCTTAATGCTACCACCTATGTTTAACTAAGAGACATCAGTTTCTTTGCCAGTACCATATAAGGTACTGTATTCAGTTTGCCAGTAAAGAATTTGGAAAATGTGACTGTCTTCTTGTTTGCAGAGTTTTCTATGAGTTTCCCTGATTTTGATTTGTTGTTGTTCCTTTTAATAAAAAGAAATTTATATTCTTCTTGGCTTGCGTGGGGGGAAGAAAGTAAAGCTGGAATGAGAGAGGACGTGTGCCCTAAAGGAAAGCGTAGTGGCTTAGTAGAGAACTTTTGGTTCCTCTCTATTCTTTTTTTTTTTTTTCTCCTGTTCCATCCAAGCGAAAGTACTGAGGGAGGAGACAGCCCAGTCGGACTGATAGCCTGCTTGTTCTAGCGCAGGCATTGTTTAACTGACAATGCTGGGCCTGTCTTCCATACCATGGTGTGCAATGTAGTATATGGTTCCAGTAGTTACTTCTCTGATTTGTGCCCATTTGTTTGTAAAGCTGTGCCTGACACTTAACATGTCAGTATCTTTCCCTCCACTTCCTTTATAGTCCCATTCCTTTGCTTATCTACGTGGTCCAAGTAGTCTCAAGACCTTTCCTGAATCTGTCTCATTTGTATTTCACAAGTAACTGGCAGGTGTTAAAACCATTTTATAGATAAAAGGAACTATACAATGCAGAGAAGTGGCAAGTACACAGCTAATTATCATGGTGCCAGGATCAAAATATAAGTCTTGTAACTCTACCACTGAAAAGTTAGGTTTTCCAGTGTCTCCCAGCACCTTTGGTTCAGTGGGTGAACCCTGTTCTTAACCAGTACTGTAGAGTTATTACCTGAGACATGATGCAGTCATGTTTAGTGCCAGGTAAGAGAACTTGTTGACACTCTAGTCAGGAGAGTGAACACCTGTCCTTGGGGGCATTCTGTCTAGTACACAAAATATTAGGACAAGTTCCATATTTAATCTTTAAATAAAGCCAAAAAGAATTGTTTTTAAATATAGACGTGCTTATTTATAACCCTGTGCCTTTTCCTTCTCTCATCAGAATCCTGTTGACATTTGTGTCAATCTTTTCCCTGTATTCTGTTCATCTCCTTTTGAAGACTGCCAATGAAGGAGGTATGGTAGCATTTTTGATATTTCTAAAACAGGTATGCCTGTCATGATTTTCTTCCTCTTATAAAATACTTGCTTCATGCTTCTGTGTTCCTTAAATTACAGGGTCTTTATTATATGAACAACTGGGACATAAGGCATTTGGAATGGTTGGAAAGCTTGCAGCTTCTGGATCCATTACAATGCAGAACATCGGAGGTAAGAATTTTTAAAGGACGATTTGGGTAGACTTTTTTGCTCTTTATGTAGCGGAGAGTGGTGACACATTACTTTTGGTGTCACATGCCACATTTTGCACTTGTAATGGTATAATTTTGTTTTCCTCCAGCTATGTCAAGCTACCTCTTCATAGTGAAATATGAGTTACCTTTGGTGATCCAGGCATTAATGAACATTGAAGATACAACTGGGTAGGTGCTAAGTAAGGTTACTCCTAAGAAACAATTACAGTCTAAAATGGTTAGATACATTTTTATCAAAGTTGGATACAAAATGATTATCAGTAAATTATTTTTTGCAAATGCTCCTGTTGAAACTGACCAAGAAGTCCTGCCGGAAACTGATTTGAAACTTTGAGAATGAAAGGCCAAAGACAGTAGTTATAGGACAAGTTATACTAGTTCTATAACTCTGAATAACAAATTTCTAACCTGCGTGTGAAAACAGGTTTTCTGGAACTACTTCCCTTTTCTCTTTATTTTTACTGTCCCAAGATACTATAGTTGAATAACTCATACCCCAACCTAAGTTAGGATTAACATTTTGAATTACATTAAAAATCAATTCCTGTCTGATTTTTGTGAATTTGAAATTTCATATACTTAAAGTGCAGAATACCAGAAAATGTATGGCTATGCTGTACAAACCTTGTCCTTCTAGCGAAGTTATTCATCCGAGTGGACTAACAGGTTTTTATCTAAAGTACACATGAGGAGGGATAATGTACTTCACAGCTTACATGCAGCTCATTATCTCAAAATAGAGAGGTTTGGTTATCTCTGTGGCATTTGAAATTTAGTTTAGTAAGCTGATCTTTAAATATTAGTTTTCTGTGTGTGGGGGGTCTTTATTGCTGAAGTGAGCAGAGTACAATTGACAGGGCAATTAGAATTTGAAAATAAGTGATTTTAAATGGTGTAGTTGATTACCTAAAAAGGAAAAGGCATTGCTAGAATTCTTAGGAGAGATGCATAACATTTTCTCTTGAGTTCAGAAGGGATCTTTTTACTGTTGGAGTCAAGGTGGGTCAAGGTGTCACAACATACTCTTGGCAACCTGGAATAAGTTCTTGTTTTAGGGGACTGGGTTTTGTTGTTTTGTTTTTGCCTATGTATATTATCGAAGCCTGAGAAATTCCTTGTTGAAATGTTTAGTAAGTACATTTGCTAACAAATGTCTGAAAGAAACTTGTTATAAAATTTCCTTGTTTCCAGCATCAAAAAAAGTGAGCTAAAGCTATGATGAAGTTGGCACACAGTTTTCTAAAAATGCTTAAAGATAAGATTACTGGCTTAACAATGCCACTTTGTTCCCTACATTAGTATCAAGCCTTTAAGAAGCATTTTATGTTATGAATCAGCTGGCAGCCTTCCCAGAGCAAACAGTGGGACAAAAGTTACCCTGTTTGAGATCCCATCTCTAACCTGAGTGAATATTCATTGAGCGCTCAAAGTTAGAAATCTATTCTGTCTATGTGGGCTTTTTGAATAAGCGATACTCTTTCCAAACCTGTCTTTTTTTAAAGTATAAAACGAGTCTTGTGAAAAGAAATGTATGTTATTCTGAGTATTTTTGTGGCTGGTTGTGACCTTGTTTTTCTTTTCTTTAATTCAGATTGTGGTATCTGAACGGTGACTATTTGGTTCTGTTGGTCTCACTGGTGCTCATTCTTCCCTTGTCCCTGCTGAGGAATTTAGGTGAGCACACCCATCTCTAAAGAAAATTGAAATGAGCCTCACCAGCTGGTTGGCTTCCTTTTCATAGAAATTAATAAGAGCTAAAGAGCCCCGAAAACATACCTTTGTGAATTTCAGCATTCAGAACTTGTAGGTCTTTGAAAAATTCTAGCAGGATGGTTACCAAAGGGCCCAAATATTCTGTTGACATTTACAACATCTTGTGCTTTATAAAAATAAAAAAGGATAGTTGTTATTGATTTAGTTATTAACAAGTATTTTTAAGTTATTCTACATCTTACTGTATAAGCATTAGAAATTTGATGTGTCCACACTGAAGTCTTGCAAGCAGAATTGAGTTATATTTGCCCTAAACCTGTTTTAGTAAACGAATACCAATTTTTTTTTCTCCTTATAGGATATTTGGGGTACACCAGTGGCCTTTCCTTGTTGTGTATGATGTTCTTTCTGATTGTGGTAGGTATAATTTTTCTTTAAAGCTAGAGATTCTTTTTCTAAGCCCTGTCACATTATTCAGTCTAACAAATGCAAAATAATGTATTTTCAGGTGGTTTGCAAGAAATTTCAGATTTCTTGTCCTGCAGAAGTTGCTTTTCTTATTAATGAAACCGTAAACAGCACCTTAGCACAGCCAACAGCTTTTGTACCTGATGTGGCTTTTAATATGACTGAAGGTGATTCTTGCCAACCACGTTATTTTATCTTCAACTCACAGGTAACTATAATCTTTGTGTCCTCAGAGGAAGATTTTAGGGAAGAAAACAGGGAAAATACCCACTAGAAATTTTAAAACACTCCCAAGGTAAAGGAAGATCAGGTAATAGCTGCCCTTTAGGAAACATGATTAGCTCATTATTGAGGACTGAGAAGAAAGTGTTGGTTTGTAGCTTAAAATAGATTGAGAGATGAAATGATCATCTGATGTTCATAACTGATACATTGGGAAATGGAGGATATCGATCACACTTAGTGAAAAAATTAGAAGAGTGGGAGCTAATTGTGCCAGAAAACATCATTTTAGGCTTTGATTCTAAGATTAATAAATATAAATACAAGCTGCAGAACTGTGATAACATGAGTTTGTTATATCAGGATATTAAGAAAGTGTTTACGTTTTTTGCAGACTGTCTATGCTGTGCCAATTCTGACCTTTTCATTTGTCTGTCATCCTGCTGTTCTTCCCATTTATGAAGAGCTTAAAGGGTGAGTGCTTTTTACCTACTTTTATATACATTTATTGGAAAAACTAGAAAAATTTTCAATTATTGCTATAACTGCTGCTAAAGTATGCATCTGTATTTTCCTTTGAATTTGTATAGCCGCAGCCGTAGAAGAATGATGAACGTGTCCAAGATTTCATTTTTTGCTATGTTTCTCATGTACCTGCTTGCTGCCCTCTTTGGATACCTGACGTTTTATGGTAAATAATGTCTAGTTTACAAAAAGGATAGTTAACGAAATGGAATTGATACTTTTATATGTATACTTCTGTCACTTTAAAAACTCGGTCTGTTTTGGTATATTTCATATTTGTGATGAACGATTGAATTTAGAGCTTAGAATTTCCTGTAGCGTATATTGAGTCAGTGACTTCTAGAATCCACGTTCCCAAATCTGCCGTTAGCCATTCGAGGGCATTTTTTACGTGATGTGCTTGCATTTAGGTTCTCCCACCCCCTTCAGATTAATACAGCACACACACACACACACTGTAAGCCAGACCATGGGATTTAGCTATTTAGCTCCTGTTGTTTTTAATGGGGGTCATGTGGCTAAATCTCTCCTTGGTATTTCGAAACTTTTTTTCAATGTTATTTTAATTGCATTAACCCTAATTCCAAATTAATCTTATTAACCTCTTAGTTTGTGGTCGTTTTGTGAGTAGCTAATAACTTTGGTGCAGATTTTCCCGTTAAGTTAGATTTTCTAACTAATCTCCAAAGAGGACAGCACACTTGAAGCTTTTTCTTTTCTTGGCCTTTCTCTGTAGAACACGTTGAGTCAGAATTGCTTCATACCTACTCTTCCATCATGGAAGCTGATGTTCTGCTTCTCGTCGTCCGTTTGGCTGTGTTGGTGGCTGTCACCCTGACAGTACCTGTAGTTATTTTCCCAGTAAGTAACCTTTCAGTAGGAGTGAATTGTGAAACATGAAGATTTGTGTGATTTCTGTGTTTTGGGAGAAGGGAAACACTGCTACAGCAGTATCGAGTTGATGCGGGTTTTTGAAGGTTTTTTTTTTTTAAATGTTTCATACATCTTTAAAACATATCCTGGGACACTTTTTTCCATAGTTGAAGACACAGTGATCTTTCTAGTGTTCAGATATTTAGAAAACAGCAATTGAGGAGGGGTACAATTTTAGTATTTAAATAGCTGCTAGTTGATATATATATCCTGTTGTTTGGGGTTTGTTTTTTTCATTAATTAAATCTGCAGTTTTTATTTATCCACTTATTTTTGCAGATCCGGAGTTCCATAACTCACTTGCTGTGTGCAACCAAAGATTTCAGTTGGTGGCGTCATAGTATCATTACAATGTCTATCTTGGCATTTACCAATTTACTTGTCATCTTTGTACCAACTATTAGGGATATCTTTGGTTTCATTGGTAAGTTTTAGGAAGTATCAAAGTTGCTTGAAATATCAGGGATTTTAATGTTTATAAAATGAATAACAAGTGATTCTTAAGAACTGGTAAATGTTCTTTTACAGGTGCATCTGCAGCTGCTATGTTAATTTTTATTCTTCCATCTGCCTTTTATATCAAGTTAGTGAAGAAAGAACCTATGAAGTCTGTACAAAAGATTGGGGTGAGTGAGAGATTATGACTGGAGAAATAATAATAATCTAATGCCAGAAGTTCCTCAACTGATTTTAATTTTAGTCTCCTAAATGTCGTTTATTGTAGTTTCATTTTAAGTTTCTAGTAAACAAATATATCTGTAACTGTGTACTTCACAGATGGAAGATTGGGAGAGGAGGTGAGAGATGGCTTGCCATCTAATATGTATGCTTAAGTTAACTGCAAGAAAGTTATTAGATATTTTAGGAATAGAGATAGAGTGTAAAGTAAAAATAATACAGACTCAACTTTCAACGTTGTTTAACCAGTATTTGTTGGACTGCCTACTACTGTATGACCAGCACTTAAATGGGCCTGGAGTATATAAAAGAGAAATAATGGGGTATTTAGTCAAATGAGACTAACCATTTTCAAAGCAAAGCTTGGGGGTTAGGGAGGGGGCTACTATTAGACTTTAAAGTATAATAACGACTGATTTTACAAAGAATATATGGTATGTTAACCACAAATGATCCTGGTGGGGATATTTAGGAGAAAGACTGCATTTCAGTCCTTATTCGCCACTACTATTGTAGTCTGAGTAAACTACTAGAATTGTTTGTGAACCAACAACTGTCATCTTATTTCACCTAAAATATGTAGTGCAGTAACTGAAGGGGGTAGGATTAGGAGTAGACCTCCTCATGTCTCTTAGAAAAACCTCCAGCTTCGACTCAGGCTGCATTTTTAAGATGACTTGGATTTGATTTTGTAAGTTAAATTTTTTTCCTTCTAAAAAATGTAAAAATCCCAGTCCAGTTCTATTATATGAAATAATTTATTTAGCAAAGAAAATTGTTTACCATTTCATACAAAGGAATGAAAAGGGAAAGTTTGAGAAGGTTTCAAAGATACAGTTACTTAGTGCTCTATAGATAACCCCTTGATCACTCACTTAAGACAGTTTAACTATCTTTAGCAAGGTAAAACTGTAGCTCTGTGAAGTATTATGGACATGCTTTTAGTAATTATAAGCCCATTTTTAAAAGTAGAAAGAGGGGGCTTCCCTGGTGGCGCAATGGTTGAGAGTCTGCCTGCCGATGCAGGGGACGCGGGTTCGTGCCTCGGTCCGGGAGGATCCCACATGCCACGGAGCAGCTGGGCCCGTGAGCCATGGCCGCTGAGCCTGCGCGTCCGGAGCCTGTGCTCTGCAACGGGAGAGGCCACAACAGTGAGACACCCGTGTACCGCAAAAAAAAAAAAAAAAAAAAAAAAGGAATATTTAGCATATGTTTTGTTGCTTGCTGATCCGTTTTCTCTGTGTGCTCATTGCAGGCTCTGTTCTTCCTGTTAAGTGGCGTAGTGGTGATGACCGGAAGCATGACCTTGATTGTGTTGGATTGGGTCCACAATGCCTCCGGAGGTGGCCATTAACCAGCAGCACCACTAAAACTCGATAGTCCATTTGATGCCAGTGTTGAGTCAACTCTCAGCTACTATGAAATTTCACCTAATTTTTCAGTTTCACTTCCTTTTGAAGTGCAGATTCCTCGCTGGTTCTTCTGAGTGCAGAATAAGTGAACTCTTTGTTTGTTTTGTTTTGTTTTTAAAGAAACTATTCTGTATGATAGAAATGGATATTAACAACAAAACCACGAGTCTCGGGTTAAGGGAAGTGACAATTTTATTCCATTCCAGAGAATGGACGAACTCTTAACTTTAATCAAGCCACATGTTTGGCTGTGTCATTGTTTAACTTGGATATTTTATGATTTTACTTGAATGTGCCTAATGGAACCATTCGATGTGAGAAACAATTCTTCTTAATTTACAGCAAAGTATTGAAATAACCATTGGGAAAAATACTATTATTTTTTTGTACCAAAAATATTTAAAGACCTCAGAAGCACTATTCTTTAAAAATTGCTTTTTTTGAACTTTATCCAAAAGCAGTTGTCAGTGAATTCTGTTAAAAAATAATTCATTGTTATTTAAAAACAAATACTAGTATTATGAAATGATTTGCCTTTTTGTAGGCATACTAAGCCAAATACTTTTTTTACCCAAAATAATTTTTAGAGAAAATGATGTAATGAAACATTGTACCATGAATAGGAGCATAGTTTTTATTTCCATTCAGACTTCACCATGAAAGGATAATTGGTTGATTGTGGCTATACCAAATCAGATGAACTCTCATCATCACCTTTCTTCTCTGTCCCCAAATAATTTGGTTCATTTAGACTCTGAAGTATTTATGGCTTCAATCTATTAGAATGGAAGATAATGCAGATATTTCTATGGGAAATAAAATAACTAATTTTGAGGTACCAAATAGTGCAATTGGGTAAAACAGGGTTTATTCAGTTGCATCTGCCTCCAGAGTTGTGTTAACAGCTCTGGGTTTTTTTTTGGGCCAGCCCTTTTTTGGCATTGCTTCCAGCAGTGGAAAATGGGCATTTGATGGCTGTAGGCCAAAACTATTCTACCCAGAGAGTACAACTTTTCAAAATGCTCATCTGCTCCTGGAAGTGTGAATTACTTGACAATGTATGGTTTAGTTGTGTTCATGTTTTGTCTACAGTAGAGGTCTAATCCATAGGTTACACCAATATTTGGTACAATATAAGTTCTCTTCGTATAGGCCACTGGGTTTCTCATGCAGTAAGCTTTTTAAAAAACTCATGTGCACTGGCTTGTCATCTCATTCTCGTACAACATAGAATTACTTGTTTACATCCAACAAATGGTTAGCTAGGGAAAACAGTGCAACCTGAGTGTAACTATTGGTCCGACTGCATGACCACCCTTCCTATTTTAATCCCAGTTAGAAGTGAAAAAATTATTTGGCTTTAAGAGCACATTTATTGTACGTCATGGTGTATGGTGAATATATTATTAAATAATGTGGTACTTTGCTCATCAGGCATAATGTCTAAAATCTAATATACATAATTCCATTAGTGGTTGGGGGAAGCAAATAATGGAATCATTCATTGGTCACCTGGCTATAAGGTTGTTCTCTTGAACTAAACATTGCTAGTTTTAGGCAAGGGCCAGAAATGTGGCAGACATGATTTTTGTTATGCATTCTTGTATTATATGTGACTAAATTACAGACAAGATGCGTCTGTAATCAAAGACCCTTGTGGAACTGGAAGACGTCTTGTAGTGCTACATTGGGTGAAACCAATGGTCCGTTTTTGTTTGTTTCTACGAAAATTAAAGTGGGGACCATCTCGAAAGGCAGTGAGAAGACAGATTCTACAGCACTGCTTTCATTCAGTTGGGCTCTTGGCACTCCATTCGACTCCAGAACCTCACCTCTAGCTCAGACCAAGAATTGGCACTTCTGGTTGGATTCCTGGAAAGAATTGCTCGTTGTGTATCTTAAGACTTGACCAGGGAATACCAAGTAAAGAGTTGTTCTCTACAGTTTACATCCTTTCTTATGGGAGAAAATACCATGGCAACCAGGAAGAAATGAAAAAACAAAATTCTTCTCACGGCAAATCGATGTGGGAGGCTCCTCCAATCTCCTGGCTGTTTGAGGTTCAGAATCAACTGCCACGGGTAAATTCCATTGCATGATTTTCTTGGAGCTATCTCGTCTACCTGGAGGTTCCTAAACAGTGAATTCCCAGTAATGAGCAGTCTTCAGTATTAAAACCACTGTCGTGTCACCTCATTTTGCATTACTGTCTTCCGTGGATGTTTCAGTTATAACTGTAATGTTATTTATAGAACAGCATTAATCCATTAAAGCTAACCTATTTTTCAATATTTATGATAATCTTATGTACATACATTGTCTGTCCATATGTATTTGTAAATAGGTTGTATATAATGTCAGGTTTGGGTCTTGGGTTCAAATGTATATATTCCTATAAGTTTCTTAACTGCATTTTGATGAATTCACATTATGTATCTATAAGAATGGTCCCAAAAGTACCTGTACAGAGATTTCAATAAACAAATTGTGTAAACACTAAAAATTTAAAATACTGTGTAAATTGTATTTGCAATAAACAGACTGGCTGAACATCACATTTTTTTCATGAAAACTTGGTGCAAGTTCAGATCTCTTACTTAAATTTTAAATAAGGTCTAAATTTTCAAAATGCAGTAGTTAACAAAATGATCTAGTGTAATAAAATCAAATATGATCTAGTGTGATTTAAGACCTTTGAGAGCCTGGGTGTGTTAAGCTTTCTGTATATAATGTAAATATCCCCACTGTACTGTTAGAGGCCAACAATTCCAGTATGACTTGTTGGCAAAGAGTGCTACACCGTTTCAATGAAACATCCTATGTTTGTTTTAACTGAACTAAAATAAATACATGCTTAATCCTGAGTAGCGGTGTTTTATTTAAAGTAATGATAAGTCGTGTCTGGTGCATTTTGTAAGCACAGCAACCTAGCACTTAGTAGGGTTCCATATAATGTTAGTGATTATAATGAAGAGAATGGTCAGGAAGTTTAAGTTGCTTTTAAGTTCCTAATGATGATAACCAAGTGTGAGGAGGAATGAAAAAAATGCTTAGCATCTGGAAGACCCAGGCTTGGGCCTGCTCTAAGCAGTGCGTCAAAATCACATCTGGGGAGCTTTTTTAAAATGCAGCTTGCTGGGGACTTCCCTGGCGGTCCAGTGGTTAAGACTCTATGCTTCCACTGCAGGGAACATGAGTTTGATCCTCGGTTGTGGAAATAAGATCCCGCGTGCTGCTGGGCTCGGCCAAAGAAAAAAAAAAAGGCAGTTTTCGGGAGCACGTGTGTATGTAGTCTGATTCCATAGGTTTGGAGAGCACCTTTTCTCCCAGAAAGCTACTGAAGTGATTTCTGATGCACAAATAAAGTAAGAAACAGGCCTGGGAAGAAGTCGGGTGAGTTCAGCCTTTGTGGAGTAGTCCCAGCAAAGGAGAGGAAGTGCTATGGCTGGAGAGGAATCAGACCAGCTGAGGGTTACCTGAGAGATGGACACTTGGGAGGAAGGTTACTAAGATACACAGGGTAGCTCAGGTATGGCCTGCTGGTAGTCTTAAAAACTTAGGGCTTAAAAAGTGAAATAATCCAAAGCTGAAACAGAGAGGAAG
This sequence comes from Delphinus delphis, assembly GCF_949987515.2. NCBI lineage: Eukaryota > Metazoa > Chordata > Mammalia > Artiodactyla > Delphinidae > Delphinus > Delphinus delphis. Next base: position 36,924,871 of record NC_082693.1, on the reverse strand, counting down.
TTAGAACAGGTGTGCTGGGGAGTGGTTCCAAAGGCAAGGGAACCTTAATGCAAGAAATTTATATCCATTTACTAACAATGTTCGAAAGGGAAAGAATTATTTGTGACTAGAAAGTACAGCAGTTTGCAACAAATCTCAAGAACAAAAGACGAGTAGAGTTTTTAGTCATTCATCTGAGAAGCTTTGATTGAACACCTGTGTGCAACTAACAGTGCCCATGGGAAAGAGGCTGGGGTAATGTGTCAGACTCGGGTTTTCACAGAATCCATACAGTTCTCAGTTAAGCCATTTTTTAAAAAATACTGAACTGAACCCAGGATGCCAAGTTATTGATCTGAAATTTAAAATACACGTTTGGCGGATGGGTCCCTTGGGATAAAAATTCAGTCCTACAGCCAGAGAGCCAGATATTTCCAGTAAGCCTGAGGAATAGCCGAGGAACATCTCGGAAGAACCAGGGCTGATTCTCAACTTGGAAGTGCTCTTACCTAGAGAATTGGCTTAGTTAAGTTTCTGGTAACAAAGTAAAGAAGATGCACTTAAATTAGCTTCAGCAAAAATGGTGGCTGAGGGAGAGAGCTTAGGAGGAGATTGGGGTACCTCAGAAAATTAGAAGTTAGATAAACAGGCTAGATTTATTCTAGAGACCTCAGTGACAGGTGTGGAGACTTCACTGTGGGGCTCTACAGTTAGATTCCGAGCACTTTCTTCAGCCAGCCTCTCGAGATAAACATTGGCTAATGACGGGTCCTGCTCTCTAGTCAGGTGGGCAGGTGATACAGCACAGCACGGCTGTGAGACCCACCCCTAAGGTTGGGAAAATAGTTCTCACAGGAAGAGTCCTGTATCCCGGGAAACACCTCAGTTCAGGCAAACTGGGATGGTTGGTCTAATAAAACAGCCCAGAGATACTGATAAACTGTTTCTTTGGATTTCCTTTTTCCAACATAACTGTCGAATGAATAAATATGCCCTTCACAGCAGAGTTTTGGTGAGGCTCAAAATTTCAGCAAAAATGTACTAAATGCTTGCAAAATAAATACAGCTAGTACCATGAAATCAAACACTCAGACTTCAAAGGTAAAGTTCAGTCGTCTTTAACGAGAGGGCTCCAACCGGAAGGCTTTCTTGCCTAGCCTATGATCTACCTCCAGGTACCGGAAGCCATCTTTAACCTCTACCACATATAAGTGAGTCTGTGGCTGTGACATCCTTTTCCAAATCCCAGCCTAATTTGGTAGTCCCCCCACGCAGGGTGAGGGAAACATTAACACAGCAAGCCTGATTGCTCACTACTTATGTCTTCGAGGGAATCATGAGTGACCGCTGGCCAGCTCCTGGGAATGCTGCCCTCAGAATGTTCGTTATGTGAGTGACTGACGATTTTGTTATATACACTTGAAGCAACGTATCATCCTCTACTGGCTTTTCAGGTTGCTTTACCAACACCAAGATTGCTGATGTGCACCTGATTTCATCGTTGGGGTTCTAAGTCTTGGTTGCCAAGTCTGGTTGCAGAGCAGAATAGGCCTATGGGACCAGGAGTACCGCCCCCCTCCGCCTCCTGCCCCCTGGCCTATAAAAGCCATGGACCTTGAGGCACATTAGGGCTTCCCCAGGCAAGGACATTCCGCACACGTCCCTATAGTTCAGTGCTGGGAAAAGAGCATTCTTGTGTGGCCTCGGACAAGGAAGGTCTTGGAAGCCCGTGACAAACCTCTCTGGACCCCCCCGTTGCATATTTTTTCCTGTTGCTTTTGTTCTGTATCCTTTGTTGTAATAAACCTTAGCATTGACTATTAACTGCTATCGAGCCCTTCTGGTGAATCACCAAATGAAACACTTACGGCGTCTTTTCTCTCTACATCATCAGTTGTCAAACCTCATCAGCATCTCTTGCCTTCTCCAGGAAGAACCTATTCACAATGAAAGCCCCAAAGCAAGTTTTACTAAATATTACCTGGGGTGTGGGGTGTTGGAGGGTTAGATAGTAAAGGGACTTTTGACACTGCACATGCCACCGTGTGCAACTTCAGAAAATCCCATTTGACATATTTTTCCCCCAAGTCGGCCTGGCTGTGCTGTGAACTAGAGATTTTCTCTGTCCGCCCTTCCTCCCACACCAATACTCAGCCTGTCCTCTATTCTCATGAGTAGTTCAGCTCTGTCCTCATATCTACCAGTTCATCTCAGAGGAACAAAAGTTTGGAGTCATCAGGACCCACCCTCCTGAGATAGCAGTTTACTGGTCATATCTTTTTATTTCCAGTCTGCTTTTGAAGATCTCACTTCTGCTCCCTCCCTTCCTAAATGACTTACCTTAGTATTCTTTCTAACCACGTATATTATTTTCCCTGAATGGAGTTCTGGTAAGTTTAACTCTTTCATCTGATTATTTTTTAAAACTACGTGACATAGAGCCCAACCTGTGAAGTAGATAAGAGCAAAGCTGGGCTGGTTGAAACAGTCAGAGGTGAGGTCTGGAGCCTAAGTGCTCTGCCTCCCAACCTCTTTGCACCTGCTTCATCCCTCCATAATGATCCACAAGACGAAGCCTTAACCTAGGGCTTTATGCAACGGGGTTTGAAAAACGTGACTCTAAATTCTTTCAGGAGTATGAGACCTCAAGATAATAGGAATCCTGCCAGCCTGAAGCTCAGCTGCTGAGTCCCCTCTTTCTCTCCTTATTGCCAGGATGGTGGCCTTGGCTTCCTGTCTACAACTCAATCGTCTTTGTCTCAGTACAATCCAAGAGCCTCAAGATGGACACGAAGTTCACACAGAGTTCCAGTCTCCTTGACTGTGAATGTGTTGCTGAGGAGATCCTCAAGTCCTTCTAGGTGTATCTAAGGTGGAGCAGGTGAAGAAATCAAAGTGGAAAAGAGACACAATGTCAACTAATCCATTTCCTGTCCCCTACTCAAGAATGATGCCATTGCCAAGAATTGCTTTCAGGTTGCCGAAATTGTAGTCTTTCTAAATAGGTAGGGTAAGAAACCTTAAAAAAAATGTTGACCTTTGGTTACATCTAGTTCTGGAGGTCTTTAATTTTAAAAGGACAAGATATCATAAACCCATCTTCTGAACCCTCTGTTTCTCAGAGATTTGGGGAATTATTCCTAGGTCCTAAGTGTATAACTTTAAGCTTCCAAAGTTATATACATGCTTACTGAAAATGTGGCAAAATCACACATCGACATAGTTTTTAAGAGTGAGGTATCTGGTCTAAATAAGCAATAAAATACCCAAATATATTGAAGATGCCACTTTAAGGATACAATTCTAGCAAGCAGCCGTTTAGTTTTCTTCAGGGGAAGGGCACACCTTAAGTTTTGGTAAATGATGTATTTTCTTCCAGTGTCTCCAATCTACTGTAACCTATCATGGAATCGTGGTGTGTTCCAAGCCGAAACCAAGCTATATTTCTTTTTAATTTCCTTTCATTTTCTTTGTATTTTGCCTTGAAAGTGACTCAAAGTCTCAAGAGATGTGGAACTCATGGTTCACAACACTTCTGCTCCAGATAGAGGGATTGTATTTTTAAACTGATCCCTAAATAGAAAGATCCAAAGAAGGAAATATGTGAAATATGAAAATCTCTTCTCAAAATGCATGAGAGCCTCATAAATTTGAAAATGTTCTTCCCTCATAAACTGTTCCAAAAAGAAATATTTAGTACTTACCACCTGCATTGGAGGCAATGAAGCAAGCAAGAGACCGCTCTTTCTTGCTCGTGGGGGAGAAGCTAGTGAAACAAGACTCTTTCTTCACACACACACACACACACACACACACACTACACACAAGCAATAATACTTACAAGGCCAGCAGAGATTTCACTGCGGTACTTATTGAAGAAGAGTTCATAATCAACGATGCCAGGAGTTGCTCCACACTGGTTGTCACTATGCCACAGTTCATGGAAAGCTCTCCTGGTCTAGGTGGAAAAGCATGACCTTGTAGCTGTGCAAAGTTGGGTTCAGGATCTGATTTGCCATTACCAGCTGTGTGATCTCCAACAAGTTCCTTAACCTGCCCATGCCTCATCTGGCTAACCTTTTAATAGAATTTAGCATAACTCCCATCAGGTAGTGCTTAGCACACACCAGGTACTGTGCTGAGCGTAGTCACTAGAGGCGGTCCTGAGGGAGATGAGCCAGAAGCCTCATCCACAGCAGCAACCTTCAAGTCCAGGACTTCTGGGCAATGTACAGTGGTCTCTTCATTGGGGCTGATGCCCTGTTATGTCTACATTAGGTCTGGGTGTGATTCTTCTTGCTCCAAGTCTTATGAACCAAAAAGATAAGTTATCAGCCCTCAATATACTATACACTGAGAGTCAGAGGCAGGATAAATGAGCTAAATACTCCTGGAAGTCCAGGTCTGTAGCAATTCTAAAATACTGCTGGGCCGGGCTTCCCTGGTGGCGCAGTGGTTGAGAGTCCGCCTGCCGATGCAGGGGACGTGAGTTCGTGCCCCGGTCCGGGAAGATTCCACATGCCGCGGAGCGGCTGGGCCCGTGAGCCATGGCCGCTGAGCCTGCGCGTCCGGAGCCTGTGCTCCGCGACGGGAGAGGCCACAGCAGTGAGAGGCCCGGGTACCGCAAAAAAAATAAAATAAAATAAAATACTGTTGGGCCAACCTGAGGAGGGCTTCCTACCCTGGGATAGGATAAGTTATTTAATTAAGTTCCAGTTCTGCCCTTAAGAACTGGATTCTTCCTTTTATGATATCCTGTTTAGCCTTATCAGAAGTGGGAATGAGTGAATAGCTCTTCCTTAGGTGTGAGGCAGTTTTTCCAGCCCATTTTCTACTCAGAGAAGGTTAGGCCCAAGGGTTGTTTTAAATCCTGAGCAGTCAATTTCTCTTCTCCAGGCTAGTGGTCCCTTTAGCATTTGAACTCACTCGAAAAATTTAGTCCTATTCTTGTCTGATTCCAGTGAATTTCATATGCCAATAGCCATACCCACAGTTCTTTGTGAGATATACTTCCTTTTTAAATTCGAGCTTATTTTGAGATAAAATTAATGTATCATACAATTCACCCATTTAAAGTATAAGATTCAATGGTTTTTCGTATCTTCACAGAGTTATGCAAACTTTGCCAGTACTTACAAAACGTTTTCATCATCTCAGAAAGAAACCCCACACCCGTTAGCAGTCACTCCCGATTTCCCCAACCTTCTCCCACCCCAGCTCACTCTACTCCCAGCAAGAGGCAAAAATATACTTTCTGTCTCTATGAATTTGCCCATTCTGGACATTTCGTATAAATTGGATCATATACTATATGGTCCTTTGTGCCTGGCTTCTTTTACTTAGCATAATATTTCCAAGGTTCATCCACATTGTAGCACGTATCTGCACTTAATTTCCTTTTATTGATGAATAGTATTTCACTGTATGGATATACAGTATTTTATTTATCCATCAAGCAATAGACATTTGAATTGTTTCCACGTTCTTTCTATTATGTATAATGCTGCCACAAACATTTATGTACAAGTTTTTGAAAGGACATAAGTTTTCATTTCTCTTTACTCATACATCTTGAATTTTCTACATGTCTTTGCTTTATTGCCTCTCTCTCTATCTCTGTCTCTTTCTTTCTCAACTGCAATTACTGTGGGCCTATCTTTGGTGAGAAAGACACACCTTAATTCATTCACCCTATTTGGTTGGGAAAGACACACCTTAATTCATTCACCCTATCTTGTCCAACTGAAAAGATATAGCAGGTGTCACCTTAACCCATACAGATTTTAACAATATACCTTATGGTTGTATCTTGCTTTGATCCTTGCTCCAGGGCTATTTTAATCAGACTTTGTTATCAGAGCATTGCTCAATGCTACTTTATACTGTTTGTGGATCAGAAATGGTTGCATTTTGCAACCTTATTAATTCCCAAATTTGTAGACACTCTCTATTCCCTTTCCTGCTCGCAAACTGACCAATTGTTTTCTGAGCTCATCTATTTCTTATAATACCTTGCCAAACATAGTCATTAACAACCAACACAGGCTATAAACATTCTATTTTCCAACCTCTTCTTCTAAGGCTACAAATTCTTGAGGACTTGATGTGCCCACCAAATTACCTCAGATGACAATTTTATCAAATGTTTTGCCACTGCATAATGTGGATATACATCCATTCATCCTCCAATAATAGTTTTCTGCCACCTGCTACCAGCCCCTAAGCCAGTACCTCATTGTATGGGAATTTAATTAAAATAGAACTCTCTATGACATCCAGGCTAGACTAGGTGATGCTCTGGTAAAAAAAAAAAAACCAAACCAAACCCCCAGCATCTCAGCAGCTTAATTTACAAAATTTAGTTCTTGCTTATGCTACGTGCTCAGTGCAGCTCACCAAGGCAATGAGAAAGTAAAAATAGCTTGGACAGTAAAAATCTGTCCTACCATTCATCAGATTGGAATAAAAGACACAGATAAAGCCAGCCGCATAAGTTAACAGGAAACAATATTTCCCCCAAGGACACACAGCAGCTGGAAAGTGTCATAACAATCCCCTTCGTTAAGTGACTACCACTTTCTTCCTCGCTGAGAAACTGTTCTCTAAAATCGGAGACTATCAGAAATGTAAGTAATTTGATTTAAATTGTTGTTTGAAAAGATATCAGTAAGAGAGGAACAACCTACTCTTGCTGGGCCGGGTTGGGGGGGTGTCTAAGTTACTCTGATGCAGAGAGCCATCTGGATTTGCAGCCCAGATGCAGAGTTTCAGATAAGGGGTTTCTGCACACAGTGTCCCACATCTATCTTAGCTTTCTTTTTTCCAGGGAAACAAGACCCTGGGTCTACTCTGCAGTCTGAGTCTGAGGCACTTTACACTGCCTTACTTTGCTTGGAGCCTATCAAAACACTGATTTATTTAAATTTAACTCAGACTCTACCCTGGCCCAGAATTCTCTCTATCCTAGTTCCATCTTTCACTTTGGTTGGTGAGATGCACCACAGTTTCTCTGCTTTATGATCTCCTTCATAGCAATGGGCCGATAAATTTGATTTTGCCTAACAAAGGGTTTGTTTTTGGTGGTTTGGGGTTGACTGGGCTAAGACAAGGGATTCAACTCATTGTAAACTTTTGACAATGGAAGATTTGTATTTTGTATAATGAAATAAATATAGTTCTTGTCAGGCTCTGCCTTGGCCCTAAACTGTCTTAGTTTTCTGAAGATGAGTTACTCCTTTCCTGGAAAAATGAAGCCAATTGGTCTATATGACACAAGCCCTCACTCACAAAAGCTATTAGGTTTAGAAATAACAATAGCTAAAGTCCTAAAACTTCAGGGCAATTTGAGCACCAGGCCATCTCTTAAAATTCCATTGGAGCACAGCCAGGCTGCCACTGAGCCCATTTCTATCTCTGTCTCTCTAAGACACTAATTCCCTAGATAGAGGGAAGCCCCGCACTGTGTCCTGGGTAGTTGACATCTCTCAGTAATACGTGTAGAATAAAAGAGAAGGGAAGAGTTGTAAATATGCAATCTTTTCTCCACTCTCTATCCATCAGTGCGGTTCTCCCTAAAGAATAAGGAAGTCGATATTGGGAACTGCACCAAGAAGCCTCAGAGTTAGAAATCAGGGACATACACAGAGAAAGGGGTAGGACACCAGCCATTGTCCCAACAAGAAACAGATGTGGACAGGATAAAAAGAATTAATAAGGGAAGATGAAGAATCTGGGACAAGCAATAGCAGGGAACCTTTATCACCACTTGTCTGAAAAGGCAACAGGAGGGAAATGTAGAGCCTATTAAAAGCCAACAAACTACAAGTCCATCATCAGTCACTTCTCATTCCTTCCTCCCCTACAGCCCCTGCCCTGAGCAACCACTAACATAGCTTCTGTCTCTACGAATTTGCCTATTCTAGACATTTCATATAAATGGAATCCTACAATACATGGTCTTTTGTGACTGGTTTCTTTCACTTGGCATAATGTTTCAAAGTCCATCCATCTTGTAGTTTACCTTGGTACTTCATTCCTTTTCATGACTGAATAATATTCCATTGTATGGATTATACTACATTTTGTTCGTCCATTCACCAGCTGACGGGCATTTGGGTTGTTCCCACTTTTTGGCTATTGTGAATAATGCTGCTGTAAACATTTGTATACAAGTTTTTCTGTGACCCTATGTTTTCAGTCCTTTGTAGTGTATACCTAGGAGTGAAATTGTCAGGTTATACATAATTCTATTTTTTACCTTTTGAGGAACTGCTAAACTGTTTTCCAAAGTGGCTATACCATTTTGCATTTCCACTAGCACAGTTCTAATTTCTCCATATCCTCAAAAATGTTTTTTTTGTCCGTGTTTTTGATTATTGCCATTCTTCTAATATCCATTTGATAATGTACTTGGGTTTCTTTTACCAGATTATTGAGTCAGCCTCTGGGATACGATAGGAATAGAGGTCTTGGTGGGGTAAATGCATCAGAGAGGGGTTAGAGCCAGGGTCTTCTTTTCTTTTGCATATATTATACGTGTGCATTTATATACACTCACAGATACGTACGAACATACATTTGAGTTTTCGGAGAAAAAGCATAGTCACGAACAAAGCGTCTTTTCATAGACATTTGTATTTGTAAAGTGTTTCAAGGTAGAAAAATAACTTTAAACTAAATTCTGCTCCTAATTGAACACAGTGGGCATAGTAGTTTTAGCTGCCTGTCACATACTAAACAAAGTTCTTGATATTGTCAGAGTAAAAGTTTTAATATTCACATATGAAATTCTTCAGGTTCCCTGTGTGAAGGGCCTCTTTTAGAATGATTTCAGAAAAAAAAAAGGGATTCTCAGTATACTGCAATAACAGCAAGGACTTATGACTAGGCCCACAGTTCTTACAGAAATACTTAACCCCTTGCACAGCCAACCCTTCCTCTCCAGTAAAACATGCAGCTTAAAAGCATTCTGAGCTTCAGACTTTACCGTGTGCACCCTGGAAATTGTGCAATGTTAGCACTGAGTCCTATGTCAGAGATACTACAACACCAGCAGCCAGAAACCCAGGACTTCTACTGGTTTACTGGATATTTAATCACAATGAACTCCTCAACAATCATAACTTGCTTTTTAATGACAAAAATGAAGTGACATCTCTTGGTCTTTACACACATGATAGGAATAGAGGTCTTCACGGGGTAAGTGCATCAGAGAAGGGTTAGAGTCAGGGTCTTTACACAGAGAATTGTGTAGTTGGCTTAGGAAGGTGATGAAGTTGATGACTTCTATGCTTTGGTCTTCCAATTCGGGATACATGCAGGGGATATATGTGTTGGGAGCAGAGCCTAATGGCGTCTCCCATTTTGATAGTCTCAGTCAGTTGTTTTTTTGCTTTCTGTTCTTTGGATCACCGGAAGTTCTTCTTCCAGACACTACCCAGGTGCTGGAGAAATCGTGATGCTGAGAAGTTCAGAGAAATCATGGCGGACAAACAGATAATTGATGTGGAAGTGGATGTGTCGTGGGAGAAGTGGTATCCTGTTTGCAAACACCAGGTTATTCGGTTCTTAGGCTAGCCCAGCTGTCTGTAGAATGTCTGGCAACAGATTGACCTACTCTGCTAGGCCCAGGTTAATATGCTCCCTCGGTCTGTGGGTGGCAGGGGGTTACTGGAGTGATTTGAAATTCTTTTTCCCAAAATTGGCATGCGAAAGGAGTAATGGAGAGACTGAGTCTATGGAGAGAAAAAGTATGCCTTGACAAGCAGAGTAGAGCGAGTGAGAATAAAAGCAAATAGGGCTGCTATGTAGAAGAGTAGTGCATCACTTTGGTGAATCACAGGTGTTAGAATGGTTTGGAACAGGTACTGGTGAAAAATGAGGCCTAATGTAGTGAGTCCCAAGGTATCTGAAGTGGGTGCAATAGTCCCTACGGGGTCTACAATGACCAGATGTCGTGGGTACCTAGTCATTGGGTCATATCAAGAGTGGGGCCATCAGAAGTGGCTTCCGAAGTTTCCAAATACGTCAGAAAGGCTTGTTGGGGGGCAGTTCTGGGTTCAGATATCTCTAATCAGGAAGGACAGGTAGCTGTCCCTGGAAATGAGGATCTTCTTTCCCTTCACTTCCACCATAGCCCTAAGGTGGTTTGGACCCAGGAAGGAATCATTTCATTTGACTTTAAAGAGATTGCAAAGGATTGACTCTGTCTCTATCTCTCTTTTAATTTATTTTTGTTTTACTCTGGAGCCTATGTTCTTAGAAGAGCTAGCAGTGAATTAGCTCACTGAATATTACAGGTAATTTCTGATAATAACTGATATTATAAGTTAATAATCAGTTATTAAGCCTGGTTGGCAGGCTAAGGAGATTTGTGCTGTTATTTCTAATCTGTTTTATGGATTAGAATTTGTTTTTCTCAATAAGTATAATTAAATGTATGATCCAAATAAGCTCTGAATCTAATCCCATGGTTTTTTCTGTGTAGAAATTTTTCTATAATTAAGAATGATCGGCGCTCTCCGGAGCGCCATGCTGGGCGCGGCAGGCGCGGGGCTCGTGCGGCGCCTACGGGCAGGGACGCAGGTGTGGCTGTGGGGCTCGCGCGGCGCTCCCTCACCTTACCGCACGCTGCCAGTGGGCTCCACGCGGGAGACTGGCGGCCCTCAGCCGGGCGGGGGCCGCTCGGGCGGCGGCCGAGCCTGCCTGCGGCGGCGATCGTGAACTCGGCGCCCCGCCCTCTGCAGCCCTACCTGCGCCTCATGCGTTTGGACAAGCCCATAGGAACCTGGCTACTGTATCTGCCATGTACTTGGAGCATTGGTCTGGCAGCTGAAACAGGTTGTTTTCCAGATTGGTACATGTTATCCCTCTTTGGCACTGGAGCTGTTCTGATGCCTGGAGCAGGCTGTACTATTAATGACATGTGGGACCAGGACTACGATAAAAAAAAAAGTAGATTCGTCCCAGAAAGCAACAGAGAGGCTCCTCTCAATTCTGCAGAGTAAGATGGTGGCATCACTTTTGAATGCCACATAAAGCAACAGGATCATTTAGTGTCCTCACTGAAACCCAGCGTGAGAAGCGCCTGTATCAGTTGAATAGCTGGTGTTGCAAAGTGCAGTGTGCTTCCTTTCTCCACAGAGGAGCGGCCATGGGGGCGAGGTTACAAGAACAGCACGTCGCCCAGTAGCTGCTGGAGACATTTCAACTTTTCAATCCTTTGCTTTTCTTGGGGGACAGCTGACCTTGGCACTGCGTGTTCTTCTGTGTCTGAATTACTACAGTATAGCTCTTGGACCAGCATCCCTACTTCTTGTCATCACCTACCCGCTAATGAAGAGAATTACATACTGGCCTCAATTAGCCTTGGGGTTGACTTTTAATTGGGGAGCATTACTTGGATGGTCTGCTGTCAAGGGCTCCTGTGATCCATCTGTTTGCCTTCCTCTTTATTTTTCTGGAATTATGTGGACTCTAATATACGATACCATCTATGCTCATCAGGACAAGAGAGATGATGCTCGGATCGGGTTTAAGTCCACGGCACTGCTGTTCCGTGAAGATACCAAGCAGTGGCTCAGTGGCTTCACTGTGGCGATGCTGGGGCCACTGAGCCTGCTGGGAGTGAACGTCGGTCAAACTGTGCCCTACTACACTGCTGTGGTTGTTGTAGGAGCCCATCTGGCTCACCAGAGTTACACTCTGGACATCCACAGACCTGAGGATTGTTGGGATAAATTCACCTCCAACCGAACAATAGGACTAATAATTTTTTAAGGAATTGTCCTTGGGAATTTGTGGAAAGAAAAGGAGACAGATTAAACAAAGAAAAATATAGATAATAGAATAGAAAATTAGCAAATTAAGTTTAACTGGGGATTTTTAAAACAAACTTTTACAAAATGCTCTCAGGTCTTATTACCACATAACTAGATTTGAATAACAGTCTTACAATATGTTAATGAATTACAAACCAGTAGATGAAGTTGTAGAGCATTTTTGCCTGGATTTTAGTTCAACTATGTACTAGTCAAATTCTTCCCCGTCACAGAAACCAGGAACTCTTCAGGATTTGCGATCACCTGGAGTATTTAAGTTATAATTCTCATCTGCAGTTACAGGAATTATATGAGTTTTGGCACTTTAGAAAAAAACTTGATGTGTGTCTCATCTAAATGACTGTCTCTGTAGGAAAATGGTCTCTCTTTTTAGGGCAAAGTAAAGGCTGCTACAGGAAGTTGAGGCTTATTGTTCTTTGCATTGAACTTTACTTACTGCCAAAAGCTGTAATTCAGGAAACCGTTCTGTTTTTTATATTTTAGGAGAATTTAAATCAGTAAATAAAATTTTTTACCTGTTAAAAAAAAAAAAAAGAATGATAATTAGCCCCACATATCAGTTGCCACACTTATAAGATTAAAAACATTGCATAACTTAAAACCTGTAATATTATTTCAATCTATCTTCTTCCTGGAGCATTTTTTTTTTTTTTTTTTTTTTTTTGTGGTACGCGGGCCTCTCGCTGTTGTGGCCTCTCCTGTTGCAGAGCACAGGCTCCGGACGCGCAGGCTCAGCGGCCATGGCTCACGGGCCCAGCCGCTCCGCGACATGTGGAATCCTCCCAGACCAGAACACAAACCCGCGTCCCCTGCATTGGCAGGTGGACTCTCAACCACTGCGCCACCAGCACCAGGGAAGCCCCTTCCTGTAGCATATTGATGACACTGTTCATTTTAATCCTTAGAGAGGATCAAATGGAAATACAATCAAAAACTCAAATTAGTTTTTCGAGTGGACTTTGTCATTGCTTGCTAGTTTCTCAATTTCTGGAAGAATTCATTGTTTAAATGAATTGGGCATGGAAAATGACTCATACCCTGGTAGAGAACAGAGGTAGAATTTGGAAGGAGCTTTGCTAGAACTTCATTAGTCATTCTCTTTAATTCTTCATGTCAAATGCATAATGCTGTTTTGGCATTACTCTTAAGAATTATTCAATCTCTCCAGGAAGCTTTAAATGTTCTGAAAACAAACATTGCCTCAGAATTTTCAACTGGTGAGTGTGAATAGAGAATGCAAACATTTCCATAATCCTCCAAGAGGGTTTGAGCCAATTTGCTGTTAATGCTCCCTGCTTCTCCCGGGAAACTCCTATTTCTAAGGTGAAGATGTTTTCAGAAAAAGTTGGCTTTATGTAAATAACCTTCAGGTGCTTTATGAAAATACTATAACACTTCTATGGTGAAATTATTTATAGACGTGATAACAAAGAAAATTACAACAGTTCCGTTAGAACCTAGTCGGCTCTTCTTTTCCTTTTTTAAAAACAGCTTTATTGAAATATAGTTCACGTACTATTAAATTCACACGATAAAATTTACCCTCTTAAAGGGTACAACTCAGTGGGTTTTAAGTATATTCACAGAGTTAAATATACTAACTACAAATTTGCATATTTTTATATATAAATATAAATAATTAATTACATAAAAATATAAATACATTCTATTGTATGGATATAACACATTTTGTTTATCTTTTCCTCAGGGGATGGACATTTAGGCTGGGGTCAATACGGGGCTATTATGAATAATGCTGCTATCAATGTTCATGTACAAGTCTTTGGACATATGTTTTCAATCCCAATCATATTTTAAATACGCATTTGTATCGGTTATTGACGTGCTTTCTTCTACTGTGTGCTTTCTTCTGAGACAAAGGTACTATATACTCATTTACACTGTCTCTTTCTTTAAGCCTAAGTGAGGAAGAGAGAAGCTGAGGGAGGTAAAAGGGAGGGTCACCCAGGGCCCCAAAACACTCTTTTCGTGATACGAAATGAAGGGGTAAATTCACCACGGCTATCTTCCAATTGCATGTTTCTTTTTTTTTATGTGAAAAAAATGTAAGTAGGCAAACTAAGAATATACACACACACATATGCATAAACCTATGAATATGTGTTTGTGTGTGTGTGTGTGTGTGTGTGTGTGTGTGTGTGTGTGTGTGTAAAGGCTTCATCCAAAAGATAAATAAAAAGTAATTAAGAAAGATTAGTTTTGGGCTTCCCTGGTGGCGCAGTGGTTGAGAATCTGCCTTCTAATGCAGGGGACACGGGGTCGTGCCCCGGTCCGGGAAAATCCCACATGCCGCGGAGCGGCTGGGCCCGTGAGCCATGGCCGCTGAGCCTGCGCGTCCGGAGCCTGTGCTCCGCAACGGAAGAGGCCACAACAGTGAGAGGCCCGCGTACCGCAAAAAAAAAAAAAAAGAAAAAGAAAGAAAGATTAGTTTCAAATGTAAATATCAATGTTTTGGGTTTTTTTTAAATAAATTTATTTTTATTTGTTTATTTTTGGCTGCACTGGGTCTCTGTTGCTGTGCGCAGGCTTTCTCCAGTTGCGGCGAGCAGGGGCTACTCTTCGTTGAGGTGCACGGGCTTCTCATTGCGGTGTCTTCTCTTGTTGCGGAGCACGGGCTCTAGGCATGCGGGCTTCAGTAGTTGGGACACACAGGCTCAGTAGTTGTGGCTCGCGGGCTCTAGAGCACAGGCTCAGTAGTTGTGGCGCACAGACTTAGTTGCTCCGCGGCATGTGGTATCTTCCCGGACCAGGGCTCGAACCTGTGTCCCCTGCATTGGCAAAAGGATTCTTAACCACTGCGCCACAAGGGAAGCCCGGGAAGCCCCTCAATGTTGTTTTTAAGAGTATCTCTTTTGAATATCTGATCTCCAGTTCTTTTTGGGAAATCCAATTTTGCACAACTAGGTCTTGAATGACTTTATTTTACCCTTGTTCTAAGAAGCAATATGCTTACTCAGGCCCAGTTTGTGATTATAGGGTAAACTCAAGGGAAATAAGGTTTTTTCCCCTGCTTGCATCTTTTCTAAATTTAATTGAAAAATCATTCTTTCTTTTATAAAATCGATTACCAATCCTCATTTTATTGATATCATCTGATAATTAAGCAATGATCTGTGTGTAATTCCAATTGCAAAGTGAACTGGCTGTGTTATGCTGACATGGTCATCTCAATAGCAAGCAGAATGAGAAAGAGTGAATGCTCTCACCTCCTGCTGGGACTTCTCAGTATAATGATAACAAGCATCGGCTCTTATTGGTGCCAGGCACCATCATCATATCATTTCATATGCATTTTGTTTAGTTATCACAAAATACTCCAATGGTACCTTATTATCTCCATTTCACAGATGAGTAAACTGAGAGGTTGCAAAAGTCCCCAGAGTCACATAGGTAGTTACTTCTGGAGCTCAAATTCAAACCCAGGTCTTTCTGACTCCAGAGTCTACTTTTTTACCCACTCCTTTATAGTGCCTTTATATGTAATGAACCTGGATGAGGGCAAATAAACCTATAAAAACATTTACCAAATGACCTCACCTGTTTAGAACTCAGCTATTAGACAAACTCCTTTGAATAGAACAGAACTAAGGGTTGGGAAAGAAACTAAAAGGACCAATATGTGGTCAAAATAGAGTTTATAAACCCCATACACTAAAATATATACACATTGCTTATAGGATAATCCCTCAGGCTCTCTCTCAGAGCCTTTTTTCATTTTTCTAAAATATACATAACGAAATACATGAAATTTACCATCTTAACCATTTAAGTGTACAGTTTAGTGTTACTAAGTACCTTCATATTTCTGTACAACAATTACCACCATCCATCTCCAGAACTATTTTCATCTTAAATACTGACACTCTATACCTATTACACAATAACTCCCCACTCCCTCCATTCCCCAGCCTCAGGCAACCACCACTCTACTTTCTGTTTCTATGATTTGACAACTCTATGTGCCTCATATAAGTGGAGTCATACTTATGGAGTCATACAAAGTGGAGTATTTGTCTTTTTGTGACTGACTTATTTAACTTAGCATAATGTCTTCAATGTTTATCTATGTTATGACATATTGGAGAATTTCCTTCCTTTTTAAGACTGAATAATATTCCATTGTATGTATTATCACATTCTGTTTTTCCATTCATCTGTCAGTGGACAGACACCTGTCTTGCTTCCATGTTGTAGCTATTGTGAATAATGCTGTTATGAACATGGGTGTAGAAATACCTCTCCAAGATCTTGCTTTCAATTTTGTGTATATACTCAGAAATGGTGTTTGCTGGATCATACTGAAATTCTATTTTTAATTTTTTGAGGAGCTGCCATACTATTTTCCACAGCAGCTGTACCATTTTGTGTTCTCACCAACAGTGCACAAAATTTCCAATTTTTCATATCCTTGCCAACACTTGTTATTTTCTGTTTTATTTTAATAGTAGCCATCCTAATGAGTGTGAGGTCTTATCTCATTGTGATTTTGATTTGCAGTTTCCTAGTGATTAGTGATGTTGAGCATCTTTTCATATGCTTGTTGGTCATTTGTGTATCTTCTCTGGAGAAATGTCTATTCAAGTCCTTTGACCATTTTTGAATTGGGTTGTTCTTTCTTTTGTGGTTACCATGGGGATTACTTTCAACATCCTAAAGTTATAACACTCTAATTTGGATATATACCAGTTTAATAACATACAAAAACTCTGCCCCTCTTTTTCAGTTGTTATCATAAAATTACATCCTAATATATTGTATGTTCAAAAACATAAACTAGTCTCTTAAATTATATAGAAAACAAAATGTGGAGTTATAAACCAAAGCTGCAAATAATATCAATACTAGCTTTTAGACAAATAATTCTTTAAAAAATTTTATGTCTCTTAAATCATGTACAAATCAAAAAGTGGAGTTACAAACCACTTTTACAGTAACACTAGATTTTATAATTGCCCATGTATTTATCTTTATGGAGCTCTTTATTTATTCACATGGCTTTCAGTTACTGTTTATTGTCCTTTCATTTCAACTTGTGAACTAACTTATTCATTTCTTGCAGGACAGGTCTAATAATAACAAACTCCCTCTGATTTTGCTTATCTGGGAATGATTTAATTTCCCCCTCACTTTTGACAAAGTTTTGCTGGATATAAGATATTGGTTAACAGTTTTGTTTTGTTTATTCCTTTTAGCACTTTGAATACATCAGCCCTCTGCCTTCTGGCCTCCAAAGTTTCTGATGAGAAACTTGGTGATTATTTTATTAAATCCCTTGTATGTGAAAAGTCACTTCTCTCTAGCTGCTTTCAGGATTCCCTTTGTCTTTTGATAGTTTGATTATAATGTGTCTTGGTGTGAGTCTCTTTGAGTTTATTCTACTTGGAGCCATTGAGCTTCTATGTTTATACTCATGTCTTCATTAAATATGGGAAGTTTTGGGCTTTTATGTCTTCACATATTCTCTCTGCCTCTCTCCTCCTCCTCCCTCTGGGACTCCCACAATATGTATGTTGGTCTGCTTGACAGTGTCTTACAAGTTCTTTAGGCTCCCTCTGTTGACTTTTCTTCAATCTTTTTTCTTTCTGTTCCTCAGACTTGAAAATTTCCATTTTCCTATCTTCAAGTTCAGTGATTCTTTCTTCTGTCTGCTCAAATCTACCTTTGAATCCTTCTGGTGAATTTTAAATTTCTGTTATTGTACTTTCCAGCTTCAGAATTTTTTTTAGGATTTCTATCTCTTTATTAATATTATCATTTTTTCATATCTGTTTTCTTGACTTTCTCCACATTTCTGGACTTTAGTTCTTTCAGCATCTTGAAGACAGTTGTTTTTTCTTTTTTTTTATTTATTTTTTTATACAGCAGGTTCTTCTTAGTTATCCATTTTATACATATTAGTGTATATATGTCAATCTCAATCTTCCAATTAACCACTGCACCACCACCACCACCGCCACCACCATTTTCCCCCCTTGGTGTCCATACGTTTGTTCTCCACATCTGTGTCTCAATTTCTGCCCTGCAAACTGGTTCATCTGTACCACTTTTCTAGGTTCCACATATATGTGTTAATATATGATATTTGTTTTTCTCTTTCTGACTTACTTCACTCTGTATGGCAGTCTCTATGTCCATCCACGTCTCTACAAATGACCCAATTTCTTTCCTTTTTATGGCCGAGTAATATTCCATTGTATATATGTACTACATCTTCTTTATCCATTCGTCTGTCAATGGGCATTTAGGTGGCTTCCATGCCCTGACTATTGTAAATAGTGCTGCAGTGAACACTGGGGTGCATGTCTCTTTTGGAATTATGGTTTTCTCTGGGTATATGCCAAGTAGTGGGATTGCTGGGTCATACGGTAATTCTATTTTTAGATTTTTAAGGAACCTCCTTACTGTTCTCCATAGTGGCTGTATCAATTTACATTCCCATCAACAGTGCAAGAGGGTTCCCTTTTCTCCACACCATCTCCAGCATTTGTTGTTTGTAGATTTTCTGATGATGCCCATTCTAACTGGTGTGAGGTGATGCCTCTTTGTAGTTTTGATTTGCATTTCTCTAATGATTAGTGATGTTGAGCAGCTTTTCATGTGCTTCTTGACCATCTGTATGTCTTCTTTGGAGAAACGTCTATTTAGGTCTTCTGCTCATTTTTGGATTTGGTGGTTTGTTTTTTTAATATTGAGCTGCATGAGCTGTTTATATATTTTGGAGATTAATCCTTTGTCTGTTGCTTCATTTGCAAATATTTTCTCCCATTCTGAGGGTTGTCTTTTCATCTTGTTTGTAGTTTCCTTTGGTTTGAAAAGGCTTTTAAGTTTCAGTAGGTCCCATTTGTTTATTTTTGTTTTTATTTCCATTACTCTAGGAGGTGGATCAAAAAAGATCTTGCCATGATTTATGTCAAAGAGTGTTCTTCCTATGTTTTCCTCTAAGAGTTTTATAGTTTCCGGTCTTACATTTAGGTCTCTAATCCATTTTGAGTTTATTTTTGTGTATGGTGTTAAGGAGTGTTCTAATTTCATTCTTTTACACGTAGCTGTCCAGTGTTCCCAGCACCACTTATTGAAGAGACTATCTTTTCTCCATTGTATATCCTTGCTTCCTTTGTCATAGATTAGTTGACCATAGGTGCGTGGGTTTATTTCTGGACTTTCTATCCTGTTGCATTGATCTATACCTCTGTTTTTGTGCCAGTACCATATTGTCTTGATTACTGTAGTTTTGTAGTATAGCCAGAAGTCAGGGAGTCTGATTCCTCCAGCTCTGTTATTTTCCCTCAAGACTGCTTTGGCTATTTGGGGTCTTTTGTGTCTCCATGCAAATTTTAAGATTTTTTTGTTCTAGTTCTGTAAAAAATGCCATTGGTAATTTGATAGGGATTGCATTGAATCTGTAGATTGCTTTGGGTAGTATAGTTATTTTCACAATATTGATTCTTCCAATCTAAGAACATGGTATATCGCTCCATCTGTTTGTATCATCTGTAATTTCTTTCATCAATATCTTTTTTATTTTTATTTTTATTTTTTTTTTTGCGGTACGCGGGCTTCTCACTGTTGTGGCCTCTCCCGTTGTGGAGCACAGGCTCTGGACATGCAGGCTCAGCAGCCATGGCTCACGGGCCCAGCCGCTCCGCGGCATGTGGGATCTTCCCAGACTGGGGCACGAACCCGCGTCCCCTGCATCGGCAGGCGGACTCCCAACCACTGCGCCACCAGGGAAGCCCCATCAGTATCTTATAGTATTCTGCATACAGGCCTTTTGCCTCCTTAAGTAGGTTTATTCCTAGGTATTTGATTCTTTTTGTTGAAGTGGTAAATGGGAGTGTTTCCTTAATTTGTCTTTCAGATTTTTCATCATTAGTGTATAGGAATGCCAGAGATTTCTGTGCATTAATTTTGTATCCTGCAACCTTACCAAATTCATTGATTAGCTCTCATAGTTTTCTGGTGGCATCTTTAGGATTCTCTATGTATAGTATCATGTCATCGGCAAACAGTGACAGTTTTACTTCTTCTTTTCCAATTTGTATTCCTTTTTCTTCTCTGATTGCTTTGGCTAGGACTTCCATAACTATGTTGAATAATAGTGGTGAGAGTGAACACCCTTGTCTCGTTCCTGATCTTAGAGGAAATGCTTTCAGTTTTTCACCATTGAGAATGATGTTTGCTGTGGGTTTGTTGTATATGGCCTTTATTATGTTGAGGTAGGTTCCCTCTATGCCCACTTTCTGGAGAACTTGTATCATAAATGGGTGTTGAATTTTGTCAAAAGCTTTTTCTTCATCTATTGAGATGATCATATGGTTTTTCCTCTTCAATTTGTTAATATGGTGTATCACATTGATTGATTTGCATATATTGAAAAATCCTTGCATCCCTGGGATAAATCCCACTTGATCGTGGTGTATGATTCTTTAAATGTGTTGCTGGATTCTGTTTGCTCGTATTTTGTTGAGAATTTTTGCATCTATAGTCATCAGTGATATTGGTCTGTAATTTTCTTTTCTTGTAGTATATTTGTCTGCTTTTGGTATTAGGGCGATGGTGACCTCATAGAATGAGTTTGGGAGTGTTCCTTCTTCTGCAATTTTTTGGACGAGTTTGAGAAGAATGGGTGTTGGCTCTTCTCTAAATGTTTGATAGAATTCACCTGTGAAGCTATCTGGTCCTGGACTTTTGTTTGTTGGAAGATTTTTAATCACAGTTTCAATTTCATTAATTGTGATTGGTCTGTTCATATTTTCTATTTCTTCCTGGTTCAGTCATGGAAGTTTATACCTTTCTAAGAATTTGTCCCTTTCTTCCAGGTTGTCCATTTTATTGGCATAGAGTTGCTTGCAGAGTTTCTGCTGCGAAATCAGCTGTTAATCTTATGGGAGTTCCCTTGTATATCATTTGTCTTTTTTCCCTTGCTGCTTTCAATAATTTTTCTTTGTCTTTAATTTTTGTCAGTTTGATTTCTATGTGTATCGGTGTGTTTCTCCTTGGGTTTATCCTGCCTGAGACTCTCTGCGCTTCCTGGACTTGAGTCACTATTTCCTTTCCCATGTTAGGTAATTTTTCAACTACAATCTCTTCAAATATTTTCTTGGGTCCTTTCTCTCTCTCTTCTCCTTCTGGGAGCCCTATAATGTGAATGTTGTTGCGTTTAATATTGTCCCAGAGGTCTCTTAGGCTGTCTTCATTTCATTTCATTCTTTTTTCTTTATCCTGTTCCACAGCAGGTAAGTCCACCATTCTGCCTTACAGGTCACTTACCTGTTCTGCCTCAGTTATTCTGCTATTGATTCCTTCTAGTGTATTTTTCTTTTCAGTTATTGTATTGTTCATCTCTGTTTCTTTGTTCTTTAATTCTTCTAGGTCTTTGTTAAACATTTCTTGCATCTTCTCGATCTTTGCCTCCATTCTTTTTCCGAGGTCCTGGATCATCTTCACTATCATTATTCTGAATTCTTTTTCTGGAAGGTTACCCATCTCCACCTCATTTAGTTGTTTTTCTGGGGTTTTATCTTGTTCCTTCTTCTGGTACATAGCCCTCTGCCTTTTCATCTTGTCTATCTTTCTGTGATGTGGTTTTTGTTCTACAGGCTGCAGGATTGTAGTTCTTCTTGCTTCGGCTGTCTGCCCTCTTGTGGATGAAGCTATGTCAAAGACAGTTGTTTTAAAGACTTTGTCTAATAGGTCTGCCATAAGGTCTTTCTCAGGAACAGTTTCTCTTTGCTTATTTTTTCCTTTTGAATGGGCCTTACTTTCCTGTTTCTTTGTATGCTTTGTGATTTTTTTGTTTTTGTTGTTGAAAACTGGACATTTGAATCTAATAATATAGTAACTCTGGAAATCAGATTCTTCCCTTTCCCTAGAGTTTGATGGATTTTGTTTTTGTTTTTCTTTATTGGTTGATTGTTGTGGGATGACTCTGTGCCAAGGATTGGCATGAGGAGTAAACTTAGATCTTCTCACGTCTCTTCTGAGTGTATGCCTTTCCCTGGGCATGTGCAATAACTTTCCAATGTCCCCCACTTTTGCAGTTACCTTTGAATATCTTAGTCTTTAATGTCTGGCTACCAGAAGGGAAGAAAAAAGAAAAAATGATTAGATAAAAAGACATTGGCACTTAAATCCCTTGTAAGTAACTTCAGCAATAGGGGGAGGGACTTACAACAATGGAGAGAGATGCAACAACAATGGCCACCCACCTCTTTGTACCTCTGTGCTCAGAAGCAGTAATCAGTCATCATAGTACAGATCTCCAGTATTTGTAAGACAGGACCCGTACTGCCCACTCTGGCTCCTACAAGCTGCATACAACCTTCTCCTGGAATGTGTGCATGGCTGCCTGCCAAGGGTCTGGGGGGTGGATACTGGGTACCTGCTACTGTGCTGTGAGGTAAATTAACCAAAATTAACTGCAATTTAACACCCGCACCTTCCTCTGGAAGTTTCAAGCCTTCAACAAATTCCAAAGTTCCAAAATGGTTACATCAGACAGATTCTGCCAGTCCAATTTTTTCTAGGTGGGAAGACATTTCTGGTGCTTCCTATTCCACTACCTTCCCAGGATCCTCCTCCTAGAGACTTTTTATTGTTATTTTACCACTAAGTCTGACAAGATTTGGTATCTAGTTTCCAAGACCATAGTAGATCAGAAGCAGAAATTCAGAAAGAGGACAGCAAGCAGCTACAGGTAGGCCCACTGCCTCACATGTCATCAAAGTGGTGCCCAGAGCATTGCTGTCCCTGTCTCAGCCATCCCTGTCCCCCCAATGGCTAATGCTCTGTTGCCCACAGGCTACTGTCTGGCCCACCGACTCTAGGGCTTTTTTCACTCTGTACCTGGTTGGAAATACTCACTTTTCCTGACCAGTTGTTTCAGAGAAAGATTGCTACAGCAGACATGTGATATGTTTTTCCTTTTTTTATTATCATCTTCTCTTTCTAAGTGCTCAGAAAGCACCAACTCTTTTCAGCAGTGAGACCTTGCTGTTGAGCTACTCCGTCAGAATACACTTTTATTCAAAGAGAATTTTTTCCTCAAAGGCTCAACTGCCTCTTCCTGAAGTTTAGTTTTTCTTCCTTCTTTTCTTCCTCCCTCCCTCCCTCCTTCCCTTCCTTCTTTCCTTCCTTTCTTTTTTGGAGGTTCTCTCTTTTACCATTAAAACTTCTTACACCTGATGACCCCCATTCATGAGCTGAACACTATTTCGTTCCCACTGAGTTCTTGGACAAATGCAAGTCAGGAGATACAGTTGGGCATCTGTTCTGCATATACCATGGGAGTTAAATTTCTGGAACTTTCTACAATAGTTAGAAACTTAGTCTGTCCATATCATGAAGAGTACCTCTCTAGGGAGCATTGCTTCCTAATTCCACATGCCAGCTTATCAGAGGTTTTGCCCTGGCTTAGCAAAGATCCTCATACATCATCATTAGCTTCTTACCAAATTAGTGAGCATACACAAACACATGTATGTGTGCACACGCACACACACACACACAAATTAACTTTAATATTTAATCCTGGCAATGGTGCAGTAAAAATATTGCTTTCAAATATTGATAATGACATTATAAGTTGGAACATGTCTGGAAATCAATATAGCAAAATGTATCAAGAACCAAGAAAATGTTCATTGACATAGTAATTCCATTAAATTGTGTATGGTCTCAAGAGATAATCTAAAATGTAAGAAAAGCCATGTCCTGCATTATTTATAATACTGAAAAATTATAAGAAAATTAATGGTCAACAATAGAGATATTATAGTACATTTATCTATGGAATCTTATATTGGTATTAAAATAATTAGCATAAAGTCTATGTAACAACATATGTATGATACAATAACTACCATATACTGAATGCTTTCTATGTCCCAGGCCATAAATTAGCAATGTTGAGGATATTACTTCATATCTGTCTCACAATAATTCTGTGAAGTGGGTATTACCCCCCTTTGAAGTCTCTTTTGAAGATTCTTCTTTCATTTCCCCTGCCCTCTTTCAGTGATCTCTCTGAGTGACTTCCCCTTTCCAGTTAATAGGAGGAGAACTCCTTAAAGAAGCTCCTACCTGACTCCAGAGCATGAGATTTTTTAACCATTATCCTAAACTGACTCCTACTTAATATGGTGTCAAACAGAAGAGCAAAAGAAAATCAGATTACAAATTTATTATATCCACCACAATTTAAATTTTAAAGATGTTGCCTCTAGGAAAAAACTTGGAAGAGGCTACACATAATTGACGACAGTTGCCTTAGGGTCATGGAATTTTAGAGGGATGATATTTTTTCTTCAGAATTTCTGTAATGTAATGTAACTTTCTTATACTATAAGCATAAACACTTTAAAGCCCCCCAAATGGAAATAATTTGGTTCTTGAGAGTGATGGATCATAATTTTCTTGCTATAAAGCATTCTTTATGGTCACTGTAATGCTGTTTTCAGAATTTTTAAATATGCTAAGCAATAAAAAGATTTTGTCTGCTGCATTTATGAAAGTCACCATGATTAAGTTTTAAAGTTTTAGAGCTTAAGGACAGAAATTGTCTCAACAAGTGAATCAATATAGTGCTTTGTAAGTTTCAGTTTTTTATGTACATGGACCCACTTGATCTTTCTGACATCTGAAAGGTAGAACTTCAGCCTTCTGAAAGTTGTCCAGAAAGCCCCTTCCTAGAGTTTCAGTGCAGCCACAGCTCCACTGCGTGTACTGACTAGTCTGCATGCTCCCGAAAAGGGCCGCTAGGGCACTTGACATACACATCCTCCAGCCCTATCCAGGCACAGCTGGAAACACAGCTGCAGGCTGCAGCTGGCGGAGTCCCTGGTGTAATCATCACTGAAAAATGCTGAAGAGGAAGGCTCTTCTGAAGGTTCTTCCTTCCCACCACCCTCTCTTCCTGTCCCTCTGGGCTGACTTTTCCACTTAATAGGAAGAGCAATTCTACTTAGTGTTGCTCAAAAATTGACAGCTGGTGATGATGATGAGCTCCTCTCTTCTTCCCTGAACTTAAGGCTCTCCCAAACAGACCAGGCAAATTCAGCAGAAACTGCTGCTTTCATTCAGATTTAAACACCTAACAGGAAACACAGAGACTCTAAATGTTGCTTTTCTTTTTTAAAAGCACGGGATTTTTCTGATTATAAAATGACTACTCAGCCTTTTAAAAATATGTGGTAAATATAAACATACATTTATATACATTTTACTTTCACCATTTGAGAATTACACTGCGTATACTATTTAGTTTCCTCCTTTATTTTCAGTTAGCATTTCTTGCATCTTCCCATTTTATTAACGATGCTGCAAAATACCTTTTTAATGCTTTGTGCATAATATCATAACTTTAGGAACCATTCCTTGCAGGTTTGTTGTAATACTGGTGCCATCTGACTCCTCTTCCTGTATCCTTTAACGCCACTGAATCCTCATGGGCATTTAACACTCTTCGGCTTCAGTGAGAATTAAGCACAGGAAGAGGAAAAGCGGGCCATCTGTGCAGGAAGGTAAAACCAGTGTAAATTAAATGGGGTGTGAAAAAAAACCACTTATGCTCTTTAAATATGTGCTACTTGAGAGAAATGCTCACCTATGTACAGAACTAATCACTGAACACACAGGCTTCAGGTGGATGGCTGGTTCTGAGTATTCTTTGTCCAAAAAAGCAAAAGCAATCTTAGTTTTCAAAAATAATTATTTATGGCTTCAAAATGATCCCAGAGATTTTGATCAAACCTTAAACATTTCGAGTATGGTAAACCAAAACCAAAACAAACCTCCATCTCTGGCGTGGGTACCATTTTTCTCCCAGCTCTGCTCAGCAGTTCAGAGTTATTTTGGACCCTTGTCTCTTCAGCCAGGGCTGTTTGCTCACTCACTGCCACTCTTCCTCCCTGGTGGGTTTTTGCTCATCCCTTTCTTTTCTATTTCTCCCTCCATACCCCTCTTCCTTGTCTTCACTGGAACACGTGTAGTGGAATAGCGTGGTGGTGGAGAAATTATGCAAATCGCTGATCCCCTCTGTCCTTCAGTTTTCAATCTGACAAATGGGGATAACAGTACCTATCTCAGAGGACTGTGGTGAGGCACATATGTGCTACTTTCTGTAAAGCACTTTTAGAAAAGTGCCCAGCTCACAGTGAGAACTTAATCACTGTTGCTATTATTATTACTACTAGAAGAGCTTCCTAGATATGTTCTCTGCTTTCAGTCTCTCAAGAGTAGTGATAGAATAACTCTAGCTACCTCTGTGACAGTTCACTGCTTCCTATGAGCCGACCCTGGTCTAAGCTCTTTGCGTGGTTTGTTTTTATTCCTTACAACAATCGGCACACTGGAAATGACCCTCCATTTGACAGATGGAAAAATTGAGGCTTGGAAAAGTACCAGTCCACCTTTTACAACTTCTTTAAGAAATTGCAACATCCTTTTTAGACATGTTGTTTCTTTGCTAAATGTCCACAAGATAGTCTCTTAGCTGCCCCTACATTGCTTCTGCTTTCCAACCATGGGTATTAGATTAGTGCCTGGTAACTTATTCTCACTGCTACCCAATATGGCCATTCCAAGTCCACACTTTCAGCTCCAGTCCTGAGGTTACTTTAGATTCTGCTCATGCCTCTTCCTTTCCTCATCACCATTTTTACCCTAAGACAAAGATTTAAATCTCCATCTTCTCCTAGAAGTACAGTAAGGTACTCTACCCCTCTACTTCTTGGAGGGTAGAGTACTTACATCACCCCTGTCTTGAGTGTCCCTGACTATACACAACTTTAAGAGAAAAATCAATGCACGCAGTCAAGGATAAACGATCAGTATATGTTGGTGCAATTTTGGAACACGATTTTAAGATTTTTTCAGCCACTGACAAGGAAGCATAGAGTGTTTGCAGGCGGCTGTGATGGGTTAATACAGTGCTTCTCAGACTTCAGTGGGCATAAGGATCACTTGAGGATCTGGTTAAAATGCAGGTTCTGATCCCATAGGTCTGAGATCCTGCATTTCTAACAAGCTCCCAGGTGATGCCTGTGGTGTTGGTTCTTGAGTAGCAAGGGTTCAGTAGATATTTTTAAGGAAGAAGTTGAACAATTAATTGAGGACCACAGAAAAATATTAGCTTATAAAGAGATAGGGAATGAAATATAATCTACAAAAGGCAAACATTTATCTAGGAAAATAAAGACCCCTCACCTAAACCTATGTCTCCCTCCTCTTTTTAATGTGTCCTCTGGCTCATTTCTTTTCCCCTGCTAACGATGTGAAAGTGTCTTATAAGAGAAAAGCCAAAGAGACGGACTAGATACCTGGTGATAACTTTTTTCTAAACGAACATAGCAGCCCTGCTTTGCCCCATCACCTGGGAAGTGAGCAGTACAGCTGATGTGGGTTGTGTCCTGGCAAACCTTGCACGTGTAACCCGGCACCTCCAGAGGAACAGCACCGAGAATAAAACCACACGTCCCACTGCTCCACTTGCTGCGAGCTCGTCCCACGACAGGACAGAAATTAAGGAGAAACGGGGAGGGCTGGAGAGGCAGAGGCAACGAAGCAGGCATTGACTTTTCCTCCTGTAAAAAATAAGAAGGCCCCCCTGGGAGGTTTCCTACCTGAAGTTATCAGCAAATACTTTAATTAGAGTTCATACTTAAGCGAAGGCTCATTGCTGAAATTCACTGAAACCAGGGACTGGGCACAGGGGAGGCCCCAGGGGAACAATGGCGGGTGGGAGTGATGGAAGGAAGGCAAGCAGGCCGATAAGGAAGGTGAAGAGGACACTAGGGTTACTCTCTGGCCTGTGCTGGCTGTACCACGAGCTGCACGTTCCTCCCGTCTTATCTTGACCTTAGATTCTGTTACAGAAGTCAACAAACAACTCAGGAGTGTCCCCCTCACCTCGCATTTTTACTCCCCTTAGATCACATTCTTTTACTTTGCCTCCATTAGAAAAAGGAGTCCCCCGTCCATGCCAGCAGCTTCTCCTTTCATCTCCAAAGATCCACCTCCGGGCCTACCTTATGTTTTTAATGTCTTTCAAATGTCAGCTTGTCATGCATTTAGGTAGCTCAGGCAACCTATCCAGGAAATTAATTGGATGACCATTTCTATTACTTTGCCACGGGTATAGGAACAAAATGGCAAAATCGATAGGCTAGTAATTAACAGGGCTGATAAGCACAGTAGATCTTCATGACTAATACTGTATGTTACTCATCGCTTTTTAATCCCAACAAATAGTGAAGTGCCTGGTAATCACTCAATAAATGTTCATTAAACCACATGGATGATAAAGCTGAGTGATGCTAGAATGGCAGGATGATTTCTAATTGTTTGGTCCTGTTCTATCCCTCATATTTATAGCATATAACAGAAAGAAACACAGGCACTGAGAGCAGACAGATGGGAGTTTGAATTCTAGCTCAGCTACTGTCTATAAAATCTTGACTAAGTTATACTCCCTCTCTGCCCTTCACATCCTCCCTCTGAAAACTGGGGCTAATAGTGCCTACCTCAAAGTTTGTTGTGAAGGCGAAACAGACAACACGCAAGCACGTGACTTAGAGGTGGGCACAAGTAGGGGTTTGGTCATTTTTCCTTCTGTTCCTTCCCCTGCAATCTTCCTCGGTCGGCACCTCTGCAACCCTCCTATTCTCCCCTCCATCTCTACCTGTCCCCTCATCCCCCAACCCCACTTCGTAAAGGTCAGAAGAATGAGCTATCTTTCTTAATATGGATAGATCATTATCAACATTCCCTGTTCAAGAATATATGTGAACCTTGATCCCTTACTATTTCTCCCTGGCTTCTTTTTGCTTTGCTGCTTCACCAAAGAAGACAATGAAAAGCAAAGGGAATGGAAAGCAAAATCCAAACGCTTCCATTATAGTTTTTCATGCCCAAGAGTCAGACAAGAGGACCTTAGAACCTTTCTTTTTTTTCATTTTAAGATTTTTTTTTCTTTTTTGATGTGGACCATTTTTAAGTCTTTATTGAATTTGTTACAATATTGCTTCTGTTTTATGTTTTTGGTTTATGTTTTGGCCACGAGGCATGTGGGATCTTAGCTCCCTGTCCAGGGATTGAACCTGCACCCCCTGCATTGGAAGGTGAAGTCTTAACCACTGGACTACCAGAGAAGTCCCTCTTTTCTATTTCTTATCTGTTTATGACATGGAGTACACTAGGCTGTGTGTTTTAAAAAATAATTCTCTCAAGAATTGTTTTCTACTGTTACAAATCTCATTGGATAGACATTGATGATACACGATGTGGAAATTATGAGGATGAATTTAAGTTTATGCTACAGAGGACACCACAGGACACTGTCCCTCTCCCCCTTTAGGACTGCTGCTGTCAGAAGCCCTCACTTATCCGCCCTCTTGCGGAAGTATCTCTGTGAAAGAAAGCTGAGTAGCCCGAGGTCACACTCTTTTCCCAAGGCAGCCTGCGTCCCATGACTGGTCAATATGGAGGTAAAAATATCCGGGTCCTCACCCTAACTCAAGGCAGCTCTGAAGGGCCACTGCAGCCTTGAGCTCCTTGTGGGGTTGGCTGAGGCTTTCGCTGAGACTGTGTCATAGCCCAACTCCTCTCTCTTCCCTAACCTTGCTTCCTTTCCTCCCCTTCCTCAAGTGTGGATCCCAAGAGCATCCCTAATAAACCTTATGCTCGTTAACCTCAGTCTCACACTGTTTCCCAGGGAACCCAACCTATGACAGGTGTCTAATTGGTTGATTTTCAAACACTCTTGGTGACTTAGACCAAGATGCTATTTTACTCCATGTAACAAACACGAGTTGTGTCTACCATGTTTACCTATAGAATAAGAATGTCAACCAATATATTGTGGATGGCTAGAAACCAAGTACATGAAAAGTACCTATTTATGCTTACCTGACAAAGAAATGTAATTTACTTAAAAATAGTGTCTTAGCTGTGCATGGTTAGGACAATTCATATTATTTTAAATAAATTTATTTATTAATTTACATATTTATTTGGCTGCGTTGGGTCTTCGTTGGTGCAAGTGGGCTTTCTCTAGTTCTGGGGAGTGGGGGCTACTCTTCGTTGCGGTGTGAGGGTTCTCATTGCAGTGACTTCTCTTGTTGCGGAGCACAGTCTCTAGATGCATGGGCTTCAGTAGTTGTGGCTCACTAGCTTAGTTGCTCCGTGGCATGTGGGATCATCACGGGGCAGGGCTCGAACCCGTGTCCCCAGCATTGGCAGGTGGATTCT
Source organism: Delphinus delphis (assembly GCF_949987515.2). Lineage (NCBI taxonomy): Eukaryota > Metazoa > Chordata > Mammalia > Artiodactyla > Delphinidae > Delphinus > Delphinus delphis. Next base: position 36,894,785 of record NC_082693.1, on the reverse strand, counting down.
TTTTTTTTTTTTTTGAAGGCTGCTGAGTGTTCCACTGTGCAGACATAATTGCTTTCACTAGCCCCCTCTGAATGAACATTTGGGATGTTTATCTTTCTGTAACCAGCAGGTCTTTTTTCTGTTTTTTTGCTCATTGCATTGTGGTCAGAAAAGATGCTTGATATGATTTCAATTTTCTTAAATTTACTGAGACTTGGTTTGTGACCCATGATGTGATCTATCCTGGAGAATGTTCCGTGTGCACTTGAGAAGAAAGTGTAATCTGCTGTTCTTGGATGGAATGTCCTATAAATATCAGTTAAATCTATCTGGTCTATTGTGTCATTTAAAGCTTGTGTTTCATTATTAATTTTCTGTTTGGATGATCTGTCCATTGGTGTAAGTGAGGTGTTAAAGTCCCCCACTATTATTGCGTTACTGTCGATTTCCTCTTTTATGGCTGTTAGCAGTTGCCTTATGTATTGAGGTGCTCCTGTATTGGGTGCATAAATATTTATAATTGTTATATCTTCTCCTTGGATTGATCCCTTGATCATTATGTAGGTTCCTTCCTTGTCTCTTTTAACATTCTTTATTTTAAAGTTTATTTTATCTGATATGATTATTGCTACTCCAGCTTTCTTTTGATTTCCATTTGCATGGAATATCTTTTTCCATCCCCTCACTTTCAGTCTGTATGTGTCCCTAGGTCTGAAGTGGGTTTCTTGTAGACAGCATATAGATGGGTCTTGTTTTTGTATCCATTCAGTGAGCCTGTGTCTTTTGGTTGGGGCATTTAATCCATTCACGTTTAAGGTAATTATTGATATGTATGTTCCTATGACCATTTTCTTAATTGTTATGGGTTTGTTTTTGTAGGTCCTTTTCTTCTCTTGTGTTTCCCACTAAGAAAAGTTCCTTTAGCATTTGTTGTAGAGCTGGTTTGGTGATGCTGAATCCTCTTAGCTTTTGCTTGTCTGTAAAGCTTTTGATTTCTCCATCAAATCTGAATGAGATCCTTGCCGGGTAGAGTATTCTTGGTTGTAGGTTCTTCCCTTTCATCACTTTAAATATGTCATGCCACTCCCTTCTGGCTTGTAGAGTTTCTGCTTAGAAATCAGCTGTTAACCTTATGGGAGTTCCCTTGTATGTTATTTGTCGTTTTTCCCTTGCTGCTTTCAATAAAGTTTCTTTGTCTTTAATTTTTGTCAGTTTGATTACTATGTGTCTCAGCATGTTTCTCCTTGGGTTTATCCTGCCTGAGACTCTCTGTGCTTCCTGGACTTGAGTCACTATTTCCTTTCCCATGTTAGGGAATATTTTAACTATAATCTCTTCAAATTTTTTGGGGGGTCCTTTCTCTCTCTCTTCTTCTACTGGGAGTCCTATAATGCGAATGTTGTTGCGTTTAATGTTGTCCCAGTGGTCTCTTAGGCTGTCTTCATTTCTTTTCATTCTTTTTTCTTTATTCTGTTCCATGGTAGTGAATTCCACCATTCTGTCTTCCAAGTCATTTATCCGTTCTTCTGCCTCAGTTATTCTGCTATTGATTCCTTCTAGTGTATTTTTCATTTCAGTTATTGAATTGTTCATCTCTGTTTGTTTGTTCTTTAATTCTTCTAGGTGTTTGTTCTTTAATTCTTCTAGGTCTTTGTTAAACATTTCTTGCATCTTCTCCATCTTTGCCTCCATTCTTTTTCCGAGGTCCTGGATCATCTTCACTATCATTATTCTGAATTCTTTTTCTGGAAGGTTGCCTATCTCCACTTCATTTAGTTGTTTTTCTGGGGTTTTATCTTGTTCCTTCTTCTGGTCCATAGTCCTCTCCCTTTTCATCTTGTCTATCTTTCTGTGAATGTGGTTTTTGTTCCACAGGCTGCAGGATTGTAGTTCTTCTTGCTTCTGCTGTCTGCCCTCTGGTGGACAATTCATATTTTATTTTAAAAACTAAAATTTGGTTGACAAATTTCCTTTTCTATAAATTAATTTAGGAAAAATTGCTATCTTCAGGCTGTTCAGGAGTGTGGTATATTTCTCATTGTATTCAGATCTTTATTTATATATTAGCAAAATTTTATACTTTGAAAAATATAGAAAGATAGCCTATACATTTTGTGATAAGAGAATCCTTGGGTATTTTAGGTTTTCATTGTAAATATTTTATGTGTGTGTTTAAATTGAATTATAGGTGTGACAAAAGTCCAATTGTTTTCTTTTATTGACTTATTAATAATCCTAAATTCATCTGGAATAATAAACAGTAATAAATAATAGCATCTGATAAAAGAGGCACCACAACTGAGGAGAGAAGAGAAGGCATTTTCACAACGGGTAGTGGAATAATTGGTTAGCGATTTGGAGCAAATCAGTTTAGATTCTTAACTCTCCCTAGATGGATTAAAGAATTAAATGGGTGGAAAAATATCTAAGTCATAAGAACTAAAGCCAAGTTCTGGTGTATATTATCTTTTCTCTGGATAAGAAATGAATTTGTAGGGCTAAGAAAAAAAATTTCAACAGTTCATTGACATAAAAATTTTGATGTCTGAACATAAAAAATAATAAAAGGCAGACAAAGGAAAAACTGTAGCTACAATTATGACTTTTAAAATATAAAAAGCTTACACAAATGGATTTAAAAACACTAAAATATTAGGAGAAAATGAGTAAAGCACATGATACACAATTCAGAGAAGAAATAAAAGGTCTAATAAGCACATTTTAAAAATTCAATAAAACTGGTAACAAAAGAAATGCAAATTAAACCCAGAAACTCTTGTTCACTTATTAAATTAATAAAAGTGAGTAAAATTATAATACCCAAGAATGCTGAAGATTCAATGCCATGAGCAGTTTCACATACTATTAATGTTTTAATGCATACTTTCTTTCTAGAAAGTGATTTTAAATTTGTAGCAAGTATTTTAAAACATAGATACATTTTAACCCTGGAATTTCACTTCTAGAAATTTATCTATGGAAATAATCAGAGATGAGGGAAAAGTTTAATACACTTATATAAAAAGTAAAAATCTGAAATCAATGAGAATGATTGCAAAACTGTATGATGGAATACTTTGTAGTCTTAAAATTCTATGTTTTTGAAAAATTTTTAATGACATAGTAAAATGATCAAAACTTAATGTCACCAAAATACAAAACTGGACATGATTCTGATTGTAATAATGGTATGCACATATACAAAATGAAGTAAATGTCAATAGTGGTTATCTAGAGTCTGTAAGCTTATGAATGATTTGGGTTTTCTTCTTTAATTTGACTGCATTTTCCAACTTTTCCACAGTGAGAATAAATTTTACAATTGTGTGTATGTGTGTGTGTGTGTGTGTGTGTGTGTGTGTATTTAAAAAGTGAATGGGAGGTAAAGAATTGGAAGCATATTGTTAACTGTTCGAATCTTGGCCCTTAAATAGAAGAAAGATGAGAGCTATAGCCAGAGAGAAATGTAAAATCAAAGGAAATTTCCTCCCTCCCCCCCACCGCCACCCCACTTCTCCTCCATCCTCTCTTTCTTTATTTTTAATGATGGGAGAGGATTGAATACTTTACAGTCGGTAGAGCAGAGGATGAAAATACCGTAGTAGAAAAATAAATGCAGGAGTAAGTTTCCAAAGGAGAACAGAAAATCAGATAAAGAACACTGCCAAAGGACTTAACTTTGAACACGTGTTGAACAAATGAATGAATGAACGAATGAACAAATGCCAAGCAATAAGACAATTTTTTTTCATTCTGTTCCTTTTCAAAATTGAAAAGGAAAGATCAGTGCATTTTTTTTTTGATCAAAGTTACAATATTGAATATAGAGAAAGAACTATTGAATTCATTATTAAATTGATATTGGTAAGTGCTTTGTATCTTAACTATAGGATGATGTCTAAATACTAACTGTTATGAGAAGAACAAGGAGGAACAACAGGACAATTAACTTATAACTGTTTTTTTAAATCACAAAATTTAATTAGACTCCATTTACAAATGTTAATTTCATACAGCAAATGTGACTTAGAGAAAGCTGGCACTTATCCAGGTAAGTCTGGAAGTAAAAACCACACTTGCTATTAAGGAATGATCATTTTTAGGTGGTTGGGGCTCTGAATTGTCCAGATCATTCCCATAAACTAGAACCCTGTTAAATTAAATACATTATTTAAAAGTTTTTTGTAATTTTTGTAATTTTTATTTCTTCTTGAAGTATAGTTGATTTACAATGTTTCAGGTGTACAGCAAAGTGATTCAGGGATATATATATATATATATACACACACACATATATATTCCTTTTCAGATTCTTTTCCGTTATAGGTTAATACATTACTTTTTAAACACAGGTTGACGTTCCTTTTTTCCTTTTAAAAGTGTCATTCAATAGACATTTACCCTTGATGTTTTAAAATGATAATTTATTCATCACAAGATTCCAAAAATGGCTATTCATTTGATTTGTATATATAGACTCCCAGACTTTAAAAACTTAGCTAAGTGTACATTTGATAAATATTTTATATAAATATTTTAATATTCCTTGTCATTTTAAGGACCTGACATTTAAATTCAATAGAAAAGAATTAGAGCTACTTAACTGTAAAGATATTCTATATATTCATTCATACATTCATTAATTGGACAAATATTTATTGAGCTTGTATTATGTCTGAGGTGCTTGGAAACAGTTAAAAACATGCCATTTTCCTTTATGAAGCTTGCAGACCTGTGGGGAAGATAGTCTCTGAATAAATCATTTCAATGGGTTTCAGAGACTGCCAACTCAGGCAAGTGACTTCTAAACTGTTGTGGAGAGATTATGTGGCCAAAAGTGGCTGGAGGGAGACCAGCTAGGAGGCTCTTGTGGAAGGCTAAGGCGGGGTAACAAAGTGGGCTGCAGGGAGAAAATATTGTTCCTCCTATGTAGATGAATAGATCAATGATGGCTCTCCCTCAGCCCACACATTAGACGGTCCCCGTCAATTGCAGCATCCCAGGTATCTTGAGGAAGGAGCACAGAAGGTGACAGTGGTGCCTTAGTTAATTCGTCCCCTTTCAGTATATTGCAATGTATTGCATTTCTGTATGCTTGGTTGAGTGAATTTACAAATTATATTTTCTGTTTTATCTACTTTAACGTGTCCTCCAAAAATGGACAAAGTAGATTTAAAAGATTCCTCTAAAGAAATTACAGCTGAAAAATAATAATAATTCAAGCCTAAGGAAATAAGAAAAAGTAGAGCTGACACTTTCACCCCTGTAGAGAGCTCTTTGGTCAGCCACATTGCAAGGTAAAGCAATGACCAGCTAATCAAATGTGATAAGAAGTCCATCAAAACAAATTCAGAATTATCAAGTAGGGCCCATGGCTCACTTCCATAACCATGAATGATGACCTCCATCTAAGTGTATCTTTGTAGAGTAACAGTGAAAAAATAAATCTTTGTCAATTAGTGGATAGGATTAAGAACTGAACAGCTTGATTTGATAAGTATAGCCAACAGTACACTGCCTCCATTGGGTCCCCGTGTCTCTGTGAGGTCTCTTTTCCAGTTATGACAGCCATTAAATTCAAGAGTCAAAAGTAACCAAATTTGGAACCAGACTCGTGAATTGCTGTGTGACAGAGTGTTAGACTAAGAGTTTAAAAATAAAGTATATTGAATTAAACTTATCTCACTAAAATGTTAATATTTTAATAATAATTAGAACTATATTTTAGTAATAAAAAATATTAACAAATAAGTGTAAAATACTGCTATTTAATTTTAAGTTTTGTGAATGTTTTTAATGCATATAATAAACAGGACAGTAATACAGGTGTATTACTGACAAGTATGTACAAGTACATATTATGTTGCAGAAGTAAAATCAAGATGTTTTTAAGGATGAGGTACGTTATCAACGCCTTTTGAAGAGAACTTTTCCCAGAAGTGTGTTACTAGAGGCTCATACTAGTAATGGCTGTAAGGAGTTAGGAAAAGGAACAAATGCTATGAGTATTTAGAAGGTGGAGTGATAGGACTAGTGATTATTCCTTTGAAAATGCTCACTGGATCATGTCCATCACCCCCTCCCTATTAAAACCCTCAGCATAAAGAGGATAGAATCCAAGCAAGGCTCATGTCTTCTGGGAAGCCTCCTCTGATTCCCAGCCCAGTGCATGGGCCTCTGTTACCCTAGAGAGTCATACTGAGTCCTTTTCCTCACAGCACTTCTCTCCATCTATAAATCGTACATTCACTGGTGAGATCATTGTGGAATGTTGGTCTTTCCAAGCTCCATGAAAGACTCGCAGAATGCCTGGCACTTAGGAAATGTTTGTTCAAAGAATGCATCAATTGGATGTGAAGGGTGAAGGAGACACTAAGATACTCCCCTACCTCTCGCCTGAGCTGCTGTGACCACGATGGTACGGTTTCCCAAGATGGGTTCTATGGGGGAGAGGAGAGTTTGGGTTGGGGGAAGAAAGGATGAGTTCAGTTTTGGACATGTTACATTTGAATCAAAAACTTTGAGTATTTTATCTTAGAAGTACATATATGTGTGTGTGTGTAGTTAGCTATAAACATATCAATAAATCTCTTATTAAAATTACCCCATTTGTGATTACGAAATAGCATTGGATGTCTAAAATACAACTGAATAAATAGTCCTTCAAAATCAAGCACACTGAAAATCACCGGGGTTTTCCTATTTTAAGAACAATTACTTCGAAAAGAAACATGTTAGTAAAGCGTGTGACTCTACTCAAGTAATGAATAGAGTTCTTCCCCTTTTATTGCTTCCCAGACGGAATAGAAAAAACGAAGACAAAAACCAACGCTTCCTCCCCAAAGCTAACTTTTCAGCAGAGAAGACAAAAATTATATTTCTGCCCAGCAAGATTTTAGCATCAAATAGCGCCCCCCCTCCAACTTCCTGAGATGACCCTGCCCTCGTCCTGGCCTGAACTAGCTCACGCTAGGCATCTGTGGCTTCAGATTCTTCTGATCTTGTCGTTCACTTTCTCATTTTCTCATCTATATCCCCACTTCCCTTGATGCCTTTCATCACTTGCTATCACTTTGATTTCTCTCACTCTTGGATGAAGATCCTTTCTCCAGCTGTATTGCCTTCGGACATCCAAACTAATAAGAAACCAAAAGTAACCACATCGGATCAGGACTAAGGAACAGTCAGCCCTGTATTCTGTTTCCCACAGTATCTCTACAGAGGGTTTATAGGTCTCCCCTAGCCTAGACACCTGAGTATTTACTTTTGATCTGTCATTTATGAATTTATGTTATCCTTGCTTTGAATGAATACGTTCAAACATGCTTTTTACCTTTACTTGCCTGATTCCAAAGCCTGTGCCCTTACCTTCTGTGCTATTTGTGAACATCTCTGTGCATTATTTTTAGGATGCAGACTCCCAGAAGTGACACCAATGGGATCTAAGTTCTTCCTATTTATTGTCAAATTATTTTCCGGTAATTAGTATTATTATTTATTAAATACCTGAGATAAGTTGTGACTTACTTTAAGTGTTTACACATATTAACAAACATATTTCATATAAGTGTATAAGGTAGGTATTATTGTTTATTTCCATTTTAAAGATGAGGAAACTGAGGCACAGAGAAGTTAAGCAACTCATCAAAGGCCACAGACGTAGTAGGCTGTGGAGCCAGAATTAGAACTCAAGAAAATTTGGCTTCAGAGCCCACATTCTTAATCACTAAATTGCTACCTCACATAAAGTTGTGCTAACTTACACTGGCACCATTAAAAAGTATAGATGTGATATTCGATTTGGGAACACTTCTACTTTTTAATTAATACATTTCTTATGTAGAGCCTAAACTACGCTTTCTCACTTTAACAGTAAGGTTTGGAGTTAACCTGAAGGACTAACTATTCTCTAATAAATACCTTGTCTCCTTAGTCCCGTAGTGGGAAGAATGGGAGTAGAGGTGTGGGCTTGACAGCTGTTTCGGTATGGAGTGAGCATTAGAGAATACTTTGTGCCTATAAACGTGGGCTTTGAATATTCATTGTCTTGTGCTTATTTCTGCAAAGTGTGCAGAACGGTAACAGATACCATTTATTGTGCACTTATTATGTGCCAAGCATTGTGGTGAATACTCTGGAGACACAGAGTCATTCGATCATCAGATGGGTCTCATTACCTCATTTGGTAACATGCTAGGGAGATCCACTCAAGTTGACCTGCATAACAATGCATACACGTCGGGTAAATTAGACATTAAACTTCTGGGACTGATCACTGGCCCTGGTTCTTTAGTTGAGCTTAAACGAATGAAACCGTATTGCCATATTGTCACAATACCTAACAAACCCCAGTCCCTGCTTCCCTAACTGTGACCCTACAAAACTGACCTGGGCTGAAATCAGAAACAATGGACATTTTTTTAAGAAGCCTGCTCTGGGATTTTAATTTAAATTCAGTTTAGAATCAGCGGGAGTTGTTGACCTCCTGCCAGAGCCAGTTACAAATCTGATGAGGTAGAATGTCCATCGCAACGCTGGCAGAGGTGACAGCAGGCCCTGTCACAGTGCTACCAAGGGGGTAGGAAACATGGTACCACGTATCTGCAGAAGGATAGGCCAGACAACTGGGGACTCTTTTCGTTGCAAATTTACTTTTTGCTCTGGCTGCTTTAACTAACTCTTATTGTCAAAATATTGTCATCTATGGATGAGCTCCAAGGAACATCAAAGTTGGTAAAAAAGGGTTAATCGGGCAAAGAGATGTGATTGCATCAGTCAAAAGAAGCACTAATAATTTTAAAGACCATCTGTTGTTTTAGGGCAGACCCTATGAATAGGAGTAAAAGACTGATTTCAAAATAAATAACTGAGTTTCTAATGAGGCAAGATTTTTTTCAGATGGCTGTACTGCTTCTGTCACAAATAGGAAGTGCTCAGGACACTTAGACTGTAATAACCGCACCAATTGACATTTCTGTTTTCATCATTGTCAAAATTCAGACTGTCCTATAACCAGTTAAAAAGGAAAACAGCTATACATATTCAGAAGGTAGTTTTGATCCTATTTCAAAATTCATGCACAAGAAGTCTACTGGTATTAGACCAGATATATTTAGACAGCTTTGAAAACCCATGGAGGAAAGCACCTTTTCTCTGTAAGCGCACAGCTGTCCTATTGGGCAACCCAGATGGAGAAGAGGTACAACCGGGTGAGTACAGGGTGAAGCTGGGATGAGAGCAGATGTGGCTCAAGTTCAGGCTGAATCTGCTTTGGGAAGCGGTTGATCTTTCTTCACAAAGCTGCCCCTCCTTCCTGGAACCATCCAGAAAGGGCCTATGGAGCTACTAGAAAACTCCCAGGTGACCTGAGGTGATTCAGTTCTCCTTTCACACTAGAGCTTCCTGCTCCCACCTCCCTTTCAGATACAGAATTTTTCTTTTCTCAGTTCCATAGGGCAGTCCACAGTATAACCCATTAAATGTGTCCTGACTACCTGAATATCTTTTGGGGAAATCTAGCTACTCAATTGCAAAGGTCCACAGTAACATTAGATCCGAATGACAATGCTCTTGGGGCTCAGAAACCTATTACAGAGCAAACTGAGTCCTGAGGTCTCTGGCAATAGGGAAGTGGTCCCCATGTGAAGGCAGAGGGGCCTGGGATTTGTCCTACCTCTTTGGAGGACCTCTTTGGAGGACCTGCCTTTGGTCCTCCAAAGGCGGCTGTTCCAGCATCGGGGAACATTTTAGAGCCAGGCACAGAAAACTGGCTTTGGCGTCAGCTCCGGATGTAAGACTAGATATGCCAATTAGAGCTGGGTGGACTTGGAATCAATTTCTTAACCTCTGAATCAGGGGGTAGGATGGTCTGCAACCTCTTAGGAATGATGTGAGGACTAAACGAGAGACCATCTGTAAGGTGCTTATCCTGTTGCTTATCTCTCGGGAAGCACACAGTGAATAGCAGAGTCATCATCACGACACCCCTTTCCCCCATTTGAGACCACAGCAATTGGGTTTAAGTGCTGGGCTACTGAAAGGACCGCTGAAAGGAAGTTTCACCTACCAGCAGTTTTGGAGGAAAAGCCCCACTGCAGTGACCAGGCACTCGTCCTGAACACCACCCACACTCTCCTTCCCCGCAATCCTCCCCACGGCAGCTTCTTCACTTCAGCCTCCATGTTGATGTCTACCCTTCAGTTCCAGGTTGTCAACTAAAAGCCAGAGGAGGGGTGAAGATCTTCGCACACTCAAGGCCCAAGAGTGTCTACCTGCAAATGGTCGTAGCATCATGGTTAAGCCTGAGCGTGGATTTTGAATTCAGGCCTGAATGGGAACCACTTCCCTCACGTCCCCTTTCACCACTTACTGTCTTAAGTGAACGTGGCCAACTTAGCCTCTTCAAACCTGCTTTCTTGTTTATACAAACAGGATAATACCGAATTGAGTAGTTGAAAGGATTACACGTAATAATATTTATATGTAAAGTGCTTAGCACAGTAATTGGCAAGGAGTGAAGTCCAACTCATCATTATTGAATCCAATTTTTAAAATGCTACTTAACTGCAGTCTTTGGTGCACAGAAACTAGCAAATAAGTTAAAACTGTAATCAAAAGATAAGCTTGCGATCAGATGCTCTCCAAACACTGGTGAATACACATGATGATAACAAAGGTAACCATTTCAACTGGCTTATGGAGCTATGCTCACAATCTACGTACTTTGCCTGTTCAGATTTCCTACCTTAGTCATAAGAATTATCTCTGCCAGGCAAGGTGCACACTACTTATAATTAGTAATTTCATCTTAAATTAGCTTCCTCTAGGAGGGAAGGGGGAGAAGAACCAACTTTCTGGTGGCCTGTAGAATATCACTATGAGATGGGTCCTACTAACTCTCTTTTTTACAAATCGGGAAACATGACTAAAGACAAAAGTTAAGCAGGCAAGGGACGCAGTGTTTGAGGCAGAATTTGATGGCAGGTCTGTCTGAACGAGGCTGCCCGGTATCTTCCCTTCTGTTTGCACTGCCTTTCCATTTCTCAGGTTTATTCAAGAGCTGGCCTTCAGAGTAGAGTTCTCTGATAGCCATTCTTGAACTAACGAAGACTGGACGGAACGAGGCTTTTAGTCAGTTACGAGGAGTTTGGTTGTATTCTCTCCTTTCCAGCGCTGACTAAAAAGCCATAGCCACTCGGTCACAGAGGCTACTCGGTCGGCCCCCTTGAAATGCTCCAGGTAGATTAATTTTTGACAGATGATTCACCTTCCCTTTCCTGTTTTGATGGAACACGGAGACGGAACCGTTCCCGTCAATAAAAGGCTCGAGTTTCCACCTCGCAAATTCGCGCTGTGCTGACAGTCTAATTGGCTGACGCGCAGGTGGGATTTCCTGTCGCCATTTTAAGGAAACACACTCCCCGGCAAGGAAGTGCCCAGTCAGTTCAAGGGGGCTGTGCCTGGAACAAAGAGTGAGCAAAAGAAAGGGAAATGGGCCCAGCTGTCCCAGGCCCCTCCATCCTGCGCCCTCGCTCCCCGCTGGCCCCCGACTTGGAGCGCCGGGCTCCCTGAACCCCGACGCGCCGAGCCCGGAGCGGAATCACGTGGGGTCTCCCCGCCGGGCCAGAGTGCACCCGCAGTTCAGCAAAACCACCCAATCCCCAAACAGAGCCCCCCAGAACAGATCTCGGGGAGGGCTGGCGAGGTCTGCGGGTGTTGGATCCGGAGGACAGGAGGTGCCTCCCACTGCGGGTTGCGGACAAAGGGTTTCCAGAGGTGCAGCGTTCCCCGCTGCCCCAGCCGCTTCGGCTCCCTCCCCGCCGACCCCGGCCATTTCGGCGCCTTCCCGGGGGAGCCGACACGCCGCTCCCTCTATACCCGCGGCTCCTGCGGCGCTAGCGGCTCGCGGGGCTGCGCGCCGACCAGCCACTCCCACGGCCAGCCTCACGCGGCGCCCTTCCCACAATGCAGCTCCCCTCGCTCCCGTGCCCCGGCCCGGCCTTGGCGCTGACCCCAAAAGCGCCCCCCCAGTCCCGCAGGGCGCAGCCTTCCTCTCCTCCTTCCGCGCCCCCCAAGCCGCCCCCACCTCCTCCATCCCCGAGGGCTCTCCAGCCGCCGCCGCAGCTGGGCTCTGGGCTCGCTGCCAGGCCCCAGGGGGGCGTGGGGCAGGTGTCCAGGCTGCGCGCAGCCTCTGCTCCCGGTGCCACTGCCGGCGCGCCCCGCACACGCACGACCCGCAACCCCTCCCTCACTCCTCCCTTCTTCCCGAATGCTCAGTCTCCGCCGGCCGCGGTCGCTGCATCCTCGGCGGGCGGTGACAAGGAGGTAGCAAGGGGCGGCCGCCGGCAGAGGCACCATGTGACGGGCACCGCTGAGTGACACGCAGCTTCGGTTAAAGAGCGGGCGTGCAGGAGGGGAGGCGACGGCACGCTGGACGCGGAGGAATAGCCTGACTTTCCCAGCTAAACCGTCACGAGCCATGGATGCACAGGGGCGACGCGCCCCCCAATAGGAGAATGACTGCGATTCGAGGCCCTCGGCGGCCGAGCATGTGGATGTAAGTGCGAGGCTGGCGAGCACCGTGTGGGTGGGGGTTGGTGGTGGGGGGAGATTCTGATGCAATCGGCTCCGAAAGGAGGAGAGACAGGAGAGCGCGGGCTGGGGCAGCCACGCCGCTCCGCCTGAAGGTCGCCGCCCTTCACCTTCCTCGGAAATCCGCCACGCCACGCTGAGCCTCCCTGCCCAGACCTCACTGACGGAGGCCACCTTTCCTCCGCTGAGGCAGCCAGACCTTGACACAAAGGACGTCGCACGGCCGGGGGAAAATCCCGGAAGGGCGGATACCTTGACGTCTCCTTTTGCCACTTTTCCTTTATTGCCCGAGGTAAGGTGATTTCGCGTTCCCGGGGAGAGCTGAGGGAGCGGCGGCGGGGAGGAAAGGGATGTTTTAGATGTGAGAGGAGGCGGTAATGCAGAAGTCATCCATGCGGCGAGAAAGGAAGGAGTGCGCGGCTGTGCCGGATGCGTTCGGATTTTGCTTTTAGGAAAAGTCCAGATCCCCGGTTCTCCTGACCGCCCACGACAGTGTAAGGAGGTGCCAGGGCCCCTTATTTCACCTTTGCATGGGCTCTGGCTTACTTTTGGAGTCTGTTTTCTTAGGGACAGATTGTGGCACCAGATCTGGTTCAGTCACACGGGGGTTAGGGACCACGAGGGTCTGGAGAGCCCGGCCGAGGTGAGGGCGCGACTGCATACCCGACGAGTGTTTGAATGCCGGGCAGTTGCGGGGAATTTCCTGTGTCCGCAGGGCCCCGAGGAGGGCATGTGATGTCCTCGGGACTGTGTGTGCGGCCGTCTGGGTCTCGGGGACTGGCCGCGGGTCGGGGAGCGGAGGCGCGGAGCCCGAGTAAACGGGAGCACGCTTGCCGGCCCTTCTCGAGCTCTGCCCCGCTCTCAGTATGAATAGGAGTGGGAGGATGCGGGTCGTGGGGTGGAGGTGAGGGGGTGATTGCTAAAGGATGCTGGCAGTGACTCACTGCCCTTTCCCGCCCCAAAGAAGTTCTTTCCCAAATGAAGAAGGAGAGAAAGAGAGAAGTGCCACTCTGAGAGCTGGGATCCGCTTCAGCTGGCGAACAAAAGGCCACCGCTTGCGCGGGGCGCGGGCGCGGACAGTCCTCGCCTGCACTCCCACCTCCTCCCTCCACCCCCGCATCTCGCTCGCTTCCCTAAACGTTGCCACAAAAGGCCTTTAACCTCGCCGCGGCCGTGCCCGGAGGAAGGTGTTCCTTCGCCCTGGTGCGCGTCCCCGCCCCGCACCGTAATCCGCCTTCCGGAGCATCGGGCTCCTCAGCGCCCACTGGGACCTCCAGGTTACAGGGCGGCCTGGGCGCCGCTTCCCTGCGGAATCGCCCGGCCCTGGGTTTGGGCTGAACTGTAGTCAGAGAAGGTACAAGTGCATATGGCGGCAAAAGGAATTTCGCGGTAAGCGCGTCACGGAGTTTCGGGTGCCTTTCACAGGCTGTCTTCGGCTTAGGAAGGTGGTGCTACAATTTTGAGAGTCCTTTGTGTCTCACTCTGCGGCGCGGACCCGGTTTTTATTGCACTGGTTCTACGGTGAAAACCTAACTGGCACCAGGATCACATACTTCCGCATACGAATCCCTGGTGATGTATTTCATGAGTGAAAAAAGACCCGAGAGCTAGGAAACAGGATTTATTTGCATTTGGAAAGGAATCTGACATCTCTGCCGTGGGTTTAAAAATTTTTAATATAAGGGGGAGGAGAGAATAAATCTATGGTTTGCAGACTGCTGGGCCCAACAAGGCTGTAATTTGTCACCTTGATAGAAGAAACTGTGCAGCAACTCGTGCTTCTTCTGACGTCAGAAGGACAACTGAAATAAAACCTGAGCCAGGCGGCTGGCTGGCCTCATTGTTAAATATCTCTCGCTGGGTGGGTATTCCTGAAATCTATGCGAAACAGCCGAGTCAGGGCTCAGATCCATGGTGGGCTCCCTGGATTTCGGTTTGGACCCCAATCTCAAAATGGCTTTACCCTTCAGAGTTAATTCAGTGTTCAGTATGTCGCCGTAGGCATCGAGAAACTCACCTAGTTTGGCTCGAGGTCTTAACCTTGACGTTTATTCACTTTTTTTTTTCCCCTCCAACATATTCAATGAGTTTTTCCTACTGAGGGTTTATGTGGCAGTTAGCAGCTAGCAAGATAAAGTTCCTGCTTCTGTGAGACTTCCATTCTCCTGGGGGAAACAGACAATAAATGTACCTATAAATGAATTTTGGAGATTTGTTCCAGCAATGAAGAAATAAAACAGGATCATGTGATGGGGGAGGGTGCTTGAGACAGATGACCCTCTAGGAGGGCCTGTGTGAGAGGGGACATTTGTCCTGAGACTAAGAGGCCAGGAACCTGGTTATTGCTAGGCCGTCTTTTCCTCCCTCTGGGTGATACTTGAGGGCAAAGACCAGTCTAATTCATTACTGTTCCCCTAATGCCCAGCACAGAGTAGCTGCTTAATAAATGCCTGTTGCATTGAGACCTTGGCCAAAACATCTTGTTCAGCACTTTGTGCTACTGTTGACCATCCCTTTCTTTCTGTATCTCATTATTTGTTCCCCTGTTAAGTTGAAACGTCAGAGTCTTTTTCTACTCTGCTTCTCCTTCTCTCTTACCTTCTCTCCGCTTCTGAGCAGTTACCAGGTGCTGCACATGCTCCACAGATCTGTTTTTTCATCTCCATTCCCACTGCCCGGGTTCAGGTCTCTGTTATCTGCCCTAGACAGGGCAATTGCAGCGGTCGGTTGGGATACAAGAACGGTGAAACGGACATTGAGGTGCCCCGAAGAAACCAGCGCTCAGGGGAGCAGATGCAAGCACAGCGCGTGGTAAAGAGTGAAGTAGCCAGCAAAGGAGGTGTGATGGGCTTCTAGCTGATCTCTGTACCAAGCTCTGCTCCCCTAATTCAATCTCGACACTTCCATGTGATCTGTGTTTTCAAAACTCATTTCTAAAACTCATCTTGCTTCTGAAAACCTTCAGTGGGTTCCAGTTGCCTACAATTGAAGTCTAAATTCCTTAGCTGGGCACTCGGGACCCTCCACAATCCTCACCTCTTTCTCCCAGTTCACCCTATACCCTTCCTTTCACTTTTCTGCCTCAATATTGATGTTGATTCCAAACTGGAATGCCTACTGAAATGCTATATATTTGTGAAGGCTTAGCCTACATGCCACTTTTCTACCTCATCAAATGTGTCCACTGATCCCCTCACCTTTAAATAAAGATTTATCTTTCACTTTTTGCACCATCGTCAGTCCAGGTGATGGAAGGTGGAGGATAAGGACATACACTTTGAATCAGTCCCAGGTCTCCAGCCTGGGGACCTTGAGCAAGTTTTGTGTTTTTTTAGCATTTCTGAGCCTCATTTCCCACCCCACCGCCCATTTGTTAAACGTGGTGGTAGTGGTACGATGAGTTAGTCAGAAGGTGTAATGAGGATAATGGTTGTGCAGTGCTTGGCATAATGTTAGCGGTCCATATATATTGAATTAAAAGGGACTTCAGGTTTCTCATCTATCAGAAGAGATGGGGGAAGCTGATCAGGAAAGTTCCCCTTACCTCTAATATTCAATGAATATTTAATCATTTGAAAATACTCTGAAAATAATACCTTAATGGAAACTACCTGAATGTTCTCAGTCCCTGGGAGAATGTGCATCTATGAAAGGTGGTGTGCAGGTTCGTGGAAGGAAGCACATTCCAAATAGCATAGATTTCACAGAAGGACAACTTAGAACACTTACCCTAAATTGAGTCTTTTAAAAACAGTGAGGCGGATGGACCTAGAGTCTGTCATACAGAGTGAAGTAAGTCAGAAAGAGAGAAACAAATACCGTATGCTAACACATATATATGGAATCTAAAAAAAAAAAAAAGGTTCTGATGAACCTAGGGGCAGGACAGGAATAAAGACACAGACATAGAGAATGGACTTGAGGACACGGGGAGGCGGAAGGGTAAGCTGGGACGCAGTGAGAGAGTGGCATGGACATATGTACACTACCAAATGTAAAATAGGTAGCTAGTGGGAAGCAGCCGCATAGCACAGGGAGATCAGCTCGGTGCTTTGTGACCACCTAGAGGGGTGGGATAGGGAGGGTGGGAGGGAGACACAAGAGGGAGAGGATATGGGGATATATGTATGTATAAATGGAAAAACTAACACAACACTGTAAAACAATTATACTCCAATAAAGATGTTAAAAATAAATAATAAAAAATAAATAAAATAAGGGAAGGGTTAAGTATGATAAGAAAAAAAACATTGTTACACTTATTTCTGGAAGTTGATCACATTTTATTCATCGGTTTTTCTACTCACCTCCTGTGTGTTAAGGTTACTACTAAGCATAAAGGAATTCAGTGATAGGGAAGCACCATGGTTTGGGGAAACTTTGCAGGCAGCCATGTTGCGATCAAGGAACTCTGCCTCAGGTGAAGCTACAGTGTGTCTTTGCCAATAACTAGCTGGGTCCACTGGGGCAACTCAGTTAACATTTTTTTTTTTTTTTTTTTTTTGCGGTACGCGGGCCTCTCTCACTGTTGTGGCCTCTCCCGTTCCGGACGCGCAGGCTCAGCAGCCATGGCTCACGGGCCCAGCCGCTCCGCGGCATGTGGGATCTTCCCGGACCAGGGCACGAACCCGCATCCCCTGCATCGGCAGGCGGACTCTCAACCACTGCGCCACGAGGGAAGCCCCAGTTAACATTTTTAATGCCTCGTTTTCTCATCTGTCCAATGCCGATGATAGTGTCCAAGCGGCCAAACTCACAGAGTTGTGAAGGTACGATGAGAACAGAGGTGAGAACATCCTTGAACAAGTTAAAAGAACTCAAGATGATAGTCGTCTGGAGTTAAACACGCTGCTAATCGGCAGTTTTAGGAGACGGGTAGAGATGAACGATTCTCAACGTGAGCGTCACATTAGGCTCACCTCGAGTCTTTTAAAAGCTACCAGTGCCCAGACTCCCATTTCCAGAGATTCAGATTTAGTCATCCTGCGGCAGAGCCCAGACATAGGAACTTAAAAAACAAAAAACAAAACAAAAACAATAACAACACCAGGGATAATTCTCATACGCAGTGGTTTAGATTTAAAAGCAAGCAAAACCGAAGCAGACATTAAATGAAGACTTCCATATATTGTTTGATAAAGTCTTGGTAATGTGAAATTATGAGCCTGACCGGCTTTTCCCCTGACTTGGCAAAGCTCACCAGTTGTTGACATCTTGGAGTCACAGCCTCAGGTTACAGTTTATAACCTGAATTTTCCCGGGCGTAGAAGCCCATCCAGTGATGCAGCCAGGGCCAAATAAAGATTTAATGTGTGGGTCTCAGTTTCCATGTCTTAGGAATGATGAAGATGATTGGAAAAGAGACAACGGAAAGGAAAAGGAAAGGGAGAGGTTATGGCCCAAGGTCTGGGAGGGGGAGGCTCTGAGTTGGGAGAGCAGCAGGACAGAGCACAGAGGAAAAGCTGGGCTTGGGTTATTGAACTGGTTTTGTTTATGTTGCAAACTGGTGGCTGCAGAAGCAAATGAAACCTGTGGGTAGATTTTGTGGGACCTCCATGTTCTCTTAAAATTGTTTGGAATTAGTTGTCAGCATTTAAGTACAGTATCAGAATTTCACTTAAAGCCTGGGGATTTCTGGCATTTCTTGAAAAGAAGCCAAAAGATCTGTCTTACTTTTACTGAAATAGATGAGACACATGTTCTCCAGTTTCTTGTGCCCAATCTGCTTTGCTCATTCAGCTTACCAACTTGGGCTCCTGCTGCATTTGTTTTAAACCCTTAGTATTGGATCGGCCAAAAAGTTCATTCGGGTTTTTCCATACCATCTCACGGAAAAACCTGAATGAACTTTTTGGCCAACCCAATGTAATCTGTAGCTCTTAATGTTGGCAGCACATTAGAATCCCCTACAGAGCATTTAAAATATCCATGCTTAGATTCCATCCTAGACCAAGTGAATCAGAAACTGGTGTGCGTTAGGGGGGCAGGTTATCACTGTTATTTTTCTAAAACTCCCAAGGTGATTTCTATGTGTAGTCAGAACTGAGTACTCCTAGTCTAAGTCACCTATTCAAAAGACTTGTCCACAAGCCCATCTTCTTATCTCTGAAATGAAAGTGATTCATTAAGAAACAGTCTACAGAATCATAAATTCAGAGGATTTTAGAAGTGGGAGAGATCTTTGAGAGTGCATCAGTTAATCTGAACTTCAGATTCTGTCTAAGACAAAGGTCCAAAGAGAAGAAAAAACTTGTTCAAGGACTATAACATCATTTGGTATTTAGTTATAGTGTGTTTTATTATATTTTCTCTTTTCAAATAATGGCACATTTTTTAATGTTTATATTTATAAATGAACCTCCTTACATGCAGTTTGAAAGCACTTTGTGGTGCTTTCAAATTGTCATTATTTCTGTTTTTCCTGGAGTATTTTGTTGGGAGTTAGCTGTCCTAACAGCTAGGACTTAAAAAAAATAAACTCCTGTTTATTGTTTTTAGTTCAATAGTAATCCTTGATCACAGATATTACTATAGCAAAAACATACATGTGCAAAGAAAAAGAATTTCTCAAAGGCTGTAATATGCCAAGCTGTTTTTAAACTGTGTATGTGATTATTTAAATCCATGAATTTTCAGTTGATGAGAAAGATTTTTACTTGTGTGGTATTCACACTGCTCAAAGACACTCACTGTTTTAATTAAATCAAACTTTAGTTTTTGTAATGTAATATACAGTCCGTCCTCCTATATCCAGAGTTACAGATTAACTTCATTAACTTCTAGAGTTTATTAATATTTTCTGACTTTGAGAAATCAGAATAGTTTCAAAACATCTGAATATGGGTAGGTTAACTCCCCAACATCGTAGGCTGGGCATGTTGATAACAGACATTTAAAAGATCATCTGGATGAGTCAAAGATTTTAATGTAAAAAATAAAACTGTAAAAGTTATAGAAGAAAACATGGGAGGGAACTTCTTGGGGGATAAGGAGTGAAGGAGGCTTTTTTCCCTGTAGACTCTTATGTACTCTATGAATGTTGTACTATGTACATGTATTACCTAGTCAAATATTTTCCAACAAAATGAAATAGTTAAATAAAAAAATAAAAATTAAGAAAATAAAAGACCATCTGGGAACCTGAACAGCCTTGTGGAGTGGTAGGAGCAGGTGCTGGGATACTGTGAATAAGACAGGACGCAGGGGGCAGTCTTTCCAGGGAAGTGAGCAGCTCGTCTCTGCCCCGTGCAGAAATGGTCAGTCTTGATCCTCTGGTGAGCTTCGTTTAACATGGGGCTTCTCACCCTCAGCACTCTTGGCATCTGGGGCCAGATGAGGCTTTGTTGTGGGCAGCGACCCTGTGCATTGTATGGTGTTTGGCAGCATCTCTCTCCACTAGAAGCCTGCGACACCCTCTCACTTGTGACAACAAAAAATGTCTCCAGGCATGGTCAAATGGGCACCAAAATGGTCCCCAGTTGAGAACCACTCCTTTAATACAACCCTTTCTCTGAACTTGTAGAAATCATGCCAAGAGTTCTCAAACATTCCAGGCATAGAGGCCGGGATGTTCATGATAAATACCTTCCATTCATATAGTACTTTACAGTTTTAAATGCACTTTCACGTAATTCTCACATGCCCGGATCAAATGTAAAAGAAATTAAGTGGCAGACTTAATGAAAACTGTGCTGTGGGGCTGTATGTGTTGCTTCCTTTAACTTCCCATTTTTGTTATGTTTTCCTGTGAAATTGTGTTTGTGAGGATTGCTGCTGTATTGTCTATAGACAGATTATCATAGCTTGCTTTTTCAATTTAGTCATCACCATTATTGTTAACATATTTACTATCACCGTGTGCTGGAGAGCTAAGAGGGCTGTGGTCCCTGTCCTCGAGAAGTTGAAAATGTATAATAATTAGGGAACTGGATAACTCCATAAGGAGATCATGAAAAGATATAAGAACTCTTGCTATAAGCCAGTGAGTAATCTATACAAAAGTGCTGTAAGAATTCATCACAAGTAAATAATCAGTCATGAGCTGGTCATTGGAGGAAGACCTCACAGAGAAGGTTGGCTTGAAATTAAAAAAAAAAAAAAAAGCATGCAAGCCAGCAAGATGGGCTTTGAAAGAAATGTACTTAAATGAGCATGAGCTTGATGGGGAAGGGGTTTGCGGGAAGTATGTTAGGACCAAGATGGTGGAAGCAAAGCAGAAAACTGCTTATAAGTAGGTCCGTCACAGGAATGGAAGGTTCAGAAGGAACATCGTGGGAGAGAAATTTAAAGAGAGAGGTAAGAGCAATCTGGGCCTTGAATTTGAGGTTCCAGGGATTCAGCTATTAGGAACAGTTATGATTGGCAAGGGGAGGGTGAAGAGGAATGTGCAAGACATGAATTTTCAGGGAGAACCTGCATCTTCCTGAAGTGGGTAGGGCTCAGTAGGCAGCACGGGGGGAAGCGACTGGCCAGGCTAGGACTGGGGAGCTGGAAGGAACGAGAGGAAGGAAGGGACGGTATGAAAGAATGTTGATAGGACCTGGGGACTGATTAGATATCCGGGTTCCATGTCTGAGTGAGGAGGGGAACGAACATTATCGTGAACAGAAATAGAAAAGCTGATGTGTGAGGTCGGGTGATGTGTTCAGTGAGGCACGTGGAGTTGGAGGTCATGGCAAACATCCACGTGGGGAGGGCCGGCGGGCAGCTGGGGTCTGAAAACAATTTGTGGAAATTTTTCTGAGCAGGAGGGAACCTGAGAGATTGCCCCTCCCCTGCAGCCTTCTCAGTTTACAGATGAAGAAACACATGCCATGTTAAGTGACGTGATCATTAGCAAGTAGTATTTATGAGGAAGATCCTATTTCAAAACGCAGAGGATTTCTAGTTTTGTAAAATGAAAAGGCCTGGGGGGAAAAAGATATGAAAGATGCCCTTGCGGGGTGAAGCCTGACACTTCAGGCTTGAAACTTACAAAGGAAAGAGTTTGGAGTGTGCGGAGGACGAATGGAGGGAGAAGGGCTGCCCGCACTGAGGCTGGGAGGAGGACAGGAGCTGGCAAAGGAGGCAGGAAGCAGCGTGTAGGAGGATGCGGCGAGGGGCAAGGTGGTGGAGGTCCGGAAACAGTGACCCTCCTGTGCAGGGAAGTGAAGGGATGAGGACCGAGAAAAGGCCACTTGCCTTGATTAGGAAGAGGTAGCAATAGTAGCAGTGACAGTCACCCTCGCTTACCAGAATCAGGCCGAGCATGGACCCAGTTATGGAGACTTTATAAGGACTCTGTAAGGTGGGTACTGCTTTATCTCCATTTTACAGATGAGGACACTGTGGTAAAGAGAAGTTAACCTACTTGCCCAGGGTCAGCACAGCTCCTGAAGGGTGAAGCCCGGATTTGCCAGTGGATCCTGGGTTCAGAGGAATGATGAGGTCAGGGGCAAGTTGTTCAGACTGTTTGCAGTAAAGACAGGAGGGAGGGGTGACAGTTCAAGGTTACTTTCCAGATATGAGGCTGAGCGTGACTGACAGAAGTCGGGGAAGCCAGTAGAGAGAAAGTGGGAGGCCAAGGCCTAGCAGAGCTGAGACATAAACACTGGATAAGTCATGAGTTGTTTTTTTTTTTTTACATCTTTATTGGAGTATAATTGCTTTACAATGTTGCTTTAGTTTCTGCTGCATAACAAAGTGAATCAGCTATATGTATACATATATCCCCATATCCCTTCCCACTTGAGCCTCCCTTCCCTCCCTATCCCACCCCTCTAGGTGGTCACAAAGCACCGAGCTGATCTCCCTGTGCTATGCGGCTGCTTCCCACTAGCTATCTATTTTACGTTTGGTAGTGTATATATGTCCATGCCACTCTCTCGCTTTGTCACAGCTTACCCTTCCCCCTCCCCATATCCTCAAGTCCATTCTCTAGTAGGTCTGTGTCTTTATTCCTATCTTACCCCTAGGTTCTTCATGACATTTTTTTTTCTTAAATTCCATATATATGTGTTAGCATACGGTATTTGTCTTTGTCTTTCTGACTTACTTCACTCTGTATGACAGACTCTAGGTCCATCCACCTCATTACAAATAGCTCAATTTCGTTTCTTTTTATGGTTGAGTAATATTCCACTGTATATATGTGCCACATCTTCTTTATCCATTCATCCGATGATGGACACTTAGGTTGTTTCCATCTCCTGCCTATTGTAAATAGAGGTGCAATGAATATTTTGGTACATGACTCTTTTTGAATTATGGTTTTCTCAGGGTATATGCCCAGTAGTGGGATTGCTGGGTCATATGGTAGTTCTATTTGTAGTTTTTTAAGGAACCTCCGTACTGTTCTCCATAGTGGCTGTACCAATTCACATTCCCACCAGCAGTGCAAGAGTGTTCCCTTTTCTCCACACCCTCTCCAGCATTTATTGTTTCTAGATTTTTTGATGATGGCCATTCTGACTGGTGTGAGATGATATCTCATTGTAGTTTTGATTTGCATTTCTCTGATGATTAATGATGTTGAGCATTCTTTCATGTGTTTGTTGGCAGTCTGTATATCTTTTTTGGAGAAATGTCTATTTAGGTCTTCTGCCCATTTTTGGATTGGGTTGTTTGTTTTTTTGTTATTGAGATGCATGAGCTGCTTAAACTTTTGGAGATTAATCCTTTGTCAGTTGCTTCATTTGCAAATATTTTCTCCCATTCTGAGGGTTGTCTTTTGGTCCTGTTCATGGTTTCCTTTGCTGTGCAAAAGCTTTGAAGTTTCATTAGGTCCCATTTGTTTATTTTTGTTTTTATTTCCATTTTTCTAGGAGGTGGGTCAAAAAGGATCTTGCTGTGATTTATGTCATAGAGTGTTCTGCCTGTTTTCCTCTAAGAGTTTGATAGTTTCTGGCCTTACATTTAGGTCTTTAATCCATTTTGAGCTTATCTTTGTGTATGGTGTTAGGGAATGATCAAATCTCATACTTTTACATGTACCTGTCCAGTTTTCCCAGCACCACTTATTGAAGAGGCTGTCCTTTCTCCGCTGTACATTCCTGCCTCCTTTATCAAAGATAAGGTGACCATATGTGCGTGGGGTTATCTCTGGGCTTTCTATCCTGTTCCATTGATCTATCTTTCTGTTGTTGTGCCAGTACCATACTGTCTTGATTACTGTAGCTTTGTAGTATAGTCTGAAGTCAGGGAGCCTGATTCCTCCAGCTCCGTTTTTCGTTCTCAAGATTGCTTTGGTTATTCGGGGTCTTTTGTGTTTCCATACAAATTGTGAATTTTTTTGTTCTAGTTCTGTGAAAAATGCCACTGGTAATTTGATAGGGATTGCATTGAATCTGTAGATTGCTTTGGGAGTAGAGTCATTTTCACAATGTTGATTCTTCCAATCCAAGAACATGGTATATATCTCCATCTATTTGTATCATCTTTAATTTCTTTTATCAGTGTCTTATGATTTTCTGCATACAGGTCTTTTGTTTCCTTAGGTAGGTTTATTCCTAGATATTTTATTCTTTTTGTTGCAGTGGTAAATGGGAGTGTTTTCTTGATTTCACTTTCAGATTTTTCATCATTAGTGTACAGGAATGTCAGAGATTTCTGTGCACTAATTTTGTATCCTGCTACTTTACCAAATTCATTGATTAGCTCTAGTAGTTTTCTGGTAGCATCTTTAGGATTCTTTATGTATAGTATCATGTCATCTGCAAACAGTGACAGCTTTACTTTTCTTTTCCAATTTGGATTCCTTTTATTTCCTTTTCTTCTCTGATTGCTATGGCTAAAACTTCCAAAACTATGTTGAATAAGAGTGGTGAGAGTGGGCAACCTTGTCTTCTTCCTGACCTTAGTGGAAATGCTTTCAGTTTTTCACCATTGAGGACGATGTTGGCTGTGGGTTTGTCATATATGGCCTTTATTATGTTGAGGAAAGTTCCCTCTATGCCTACTTTCTGCAGGGTTTTTATCATAAATGGGTGTTGAATTTTGTTGAAAGCTTTCTCTGCATCTATTGAGGTGATCATATGTTTTTTCTCCTTCAATTTGTTAATATGGTGTATCACGTTGACTGATTTGCATATACTGTAGAATCCTTGCATTCCTGGAATAAACCCCACTTGATCATGGTGTATGATCCTTTTAATGTGCCGTTGGATTCTGTTTGCTAGTATTTTGTTGAGGATTTTTGCATCTATGTTCATCAGTGATATTGGCCTGCAGTTTTCTTTCTTTGTGACATCCTTGTCTGGTTTTGGTATCAGGGTGATGGTGGCCTCGTAGAATGAATTTGGGAGTGTTCCTCCCTCTGCTATGTTTTGGAAGAGTTTGAGAAGGATAGGTGTTAGCTCTTCCCTAAATGTTTGATAGAATTCGCCTGTGAAGCCATCTGGTCCTGAGCTTTTGTTTGTTGGAAGATTTTTAATCACAGTTTCAATTTCAGTGCTTGTGATTGGTCTGTTCATATTTTCTATTTCTTCCTGATTCAGTCTTGGCAGGTTGTGCATTTCTAAGAATTTGTCCATTTCTTCCAGGTTATCCATTTTATTGGCATAGAGTTGCTTGCAGTAATCTCTCATGATGTTTTGTATTTCTGCAGTGTCAGTTGTTACTTTTCCTTTTTCATTTTTAATTCTATTGATTTGAGTCTTCTCCCTTTTTTTCTGGATGAGTCTGGCTCATGGTTTATCAATTTTGTTTATCTTCTCAAAGAACCAGCTTTTAGTTGTATTGATCTTTGCTATTGTTTCCTTCATTTCTTTTTCATTTATTTCTGATCTGATTTTTATGATTTCTTTCCTTCTGCTAACTTTGGGGTTTTGTTGTTCTTTCTTTAATTGCTTTAGGTTGTTTATTCGAGATGTTTCCTGTTTCTTAAGGTAGGATTGTATTGCTATAAACTTCCCTCTTAGAAGTGCTTTTGCTGCATCCCATAGGTTTTGGGTCGTCGTGTCTCCATTGTCATTTGTTTCTAGGTACTTTTTGATTTCCTCTTTGATTTCTTCAGTGATCACTTCATTATTAAGTAGTGTATTGTTTAGCCTCCATGTGTTTGTATTTTTTACAGATCTTTTCCTGTAATTGATATCTAGTCTCATAGCAGTGTGGTCGGAAAAGATACTTGATACAATTTCAATTTTCTTAAATTTACCAAGGCTTGATTTGTGACCCAAGATATGATCTATCCTGGAGAATGTTCCATGAGCACTTGAGAAAAATGTGTCTTCTGTTGTTTTTGGATGGAATGTCCTATAAATATCAATTTCGATCATCTTGTTGAATGTATCATTTAAAGCTTGTGTTTCCTTATTTATTTTCATTTTGGGTGATCTGTCCATTGGTGAAAGTAGGGTGTTAAAGTCCCCTACTATGAATGTGTTACTGTTGATTTCCCCTTTTATGGCTGTTAGTATTTGCCTTATGTATTGAGGTGCTCCTATGTTGGGTGCACAAATATTTACAATTGTTATATCTTCTTCTTGGATTGATCCCTTGATCATTATGTAGTGTCCTTCTTTGTCTCTTCCAGTAGTCTTTATTTTAAAGTGTATTTTGTCTGATATGAGAATTGCTACTCCAGCTTTCTTTTGGTTTCCATTTGCATGGAATATCTTTTTCCATCCCCTTACTTTCAGTCTGTATGTGTCTCCAGGTCTGAAGTGGGTCTCTTGTAGAAAGCATATAGATGGGTCTTGGTTTTGTATCCATTCAGCCAATCTGTGTCTTTTGGTGGGAGCATTTAGTCCATTTACATTTAAGGTAATTATCGATATGTATGTTCCTATTCCCATTTTCTTAATTGTTTTGGGTTCGTTATTGTAGGTCTTTCCTTCTCTTGTGTTTCTTGCCTAGAGAAGTTCTTTAGCATTTGTTGTAAAGCTGGTTTGGTGGTGCTGAACTCTCTC
This sequence comes from Delphinus delphis, assembly GCF_949987515.2. Classification (NCBI taxonomy): domain Eukaryota; kingdom Metazoa; phylum Chordata; class Mammalia; order Artiodactyla; family Delphinidae; genus Delphinus; species Delphinus delphis. The sequence goes on along the minus strand of NC_082693.1, from coordinate 36,868,326 downwards.
TCAGCTTTTGCTTGTCTGTAAAGGTTTTAATTTCTCCATCAAATCTGAATGAGATCCTTGCTGGGTAGAGTAATCTTGGTTGCAGGTTTTTCTCCTTCACCACTTTAAATATGTCCTGCCACTCCCTTCTGGCTTGTAGAGTTTCTGCTGAAAGATCAGCTGTTAACCTTATGGGGATTCCTTGTGTGTTATTTGTTGTTTTTCCCTTGCTGCTTTTAATATGCTTTCTTTGTATTTAATTTTTGACGGTTTGATTAATATGTGTCTTGGCGTATTTCTCCTTGGATTTATCCTGTATGGGACTCTCTGTGCTTCCTGGACTTGATTAACTATTTCCTTTCCCATATTAGGGAAGTTTTCAACTGTAATCTCTTCAAATATTTTCTCAGTCCCTTTCTTTTTCTCTTCTTCTTCTGGAACCCCTGTAATGCGAATGTTGGTGTGTTTAATGTTGTCCCAGAGGTCTCTGAGACTGTCCTCAGTTCTTTTCATTCTTTTTTCTTTATTCTGCTCTGCAGTAGTTATTTCCACTCTTTTATCTTCCAGGTCACTTATCTGTTCTTCTGCCTCAGTTATTCTGCTATTGATCCCTTCTAAAGTATTTTTAATTTCATTTATTGTGTTGTTCATCATTGCTTGTTTCATCTTTAGTTCTTCTAGGTCCTTGTTAAATGTTTCTTGCATTTTGTCCATTCTATTTTCAAGATTTTGGATCATCTTTACTATCGTTATTCTGAATTCTTTTTCAGGTAGACTGCCTATTTCCTCTTCATTTGTTAGGTCTGGTGGGTTTTAATCTTGCTCCTTCATCTGCAGTGTGTTTTTCTGTCTTCTCATTTTGCTTATCTTACTGTGTTTGGGGTCTCCTTTTTGCAGGCTGCAGGTTCGTAGTTCCCGTTGTTTTTGGTGTCTGTCCCCATTGGCTAAGGTTGGTTCAGTGGGTTGTGTAGGCTTCCCGGTGGAGGGGACTAGTGCCTGTGTTCTGGTGAATGAGGCTGGATCTTGTCTCTCTGGTGGGCAGGTCCACGTCTGGTGGTGTGTTTTGGGGTGTCTGTGGACTTACTATGATTTTAGACAGCCTCTCTGCTCATGGGTGGGATTATGTTCCTGTCTCGCTAGTTGTTTGGCATAGGGTGTCCAGCACTGTAGCTTGCTGGTCGTTGAGTGAAGCTGGGTGCTGGTGTTGAGATGGAGATCTCTGGGAGATTTTCACCGTTTGATATTATGTGGAGCTGGGAGGTCTCTTGTGGACCAGTGTCCTGAAGAAGAAAGAAAAAAAGAAAGAGAGAGAGAGAGAGAGAGAGAGAGAGGGAGGGAGGGAGGGAGGGAGGGAGGAAAGAAAGAAAGAAAAAGAAAGAAAGAAAGAAAGAAAGAAAGAGAAAGAAAGAGAAAGAAGATAAAGTAAAATATAATAAAGTAAGATAAAATAAAATAAAGTTATTAAAATAAAAAATAATTATTAAGAAAAAAAATGTTTTTTTTAAAAGAAGAAAAAAAAACGGATAGAACCCTGGGACAAATGGTGGAAGCAAAGCTATACAGACAAAATCTCACACAGAAGCATACATATACACACTCACAAAAACGAAAAGGGGAAAAAATAATAAATCTTGCTCTCAAAGTCCACCTCCTCAATTTGGGATGATTCGTTGTCTATTCATGTATTCCACAGATGCAGGGTACATCAAGTTGATCGTGGAGATTTAATCCGCTGCTTCTGAGGCTGCTGGGAGAGACTTCCCTTTCTCTTCTTGGTTCTCACAGCTCCTAGGGCTCAGCTTTGGATTTGGCCCCGCCTCTGCATGTAGGTCGCCAGAGGGCATCTGTTCTTAGGTCAGACAGGACGGGGTTAAAGGAGCAGCTGCTTCGGGGACTGTGGCTCACTCAGGCCCGGGGGGAGGGAGGGGTACGGAGTGCGGGGCAGGCTTGCGGCGGCAGAGGCCTGTGTGACGTTGCACCAGCTTGAGGCACGCCGTGCGTTCTCCTGGGGAATTTGTCCCTGGATCACGGAACCCTGGCGGTGGCCGGCTGCACAGGCTCCTCGCAAGGGGGTTGTGGATAGTGACGTGTGCTCGCACACAGGCTTCTTGGTGGCGGCAGCAGCAGCCTTAGCATCTCATGACCGTCTCTGGGGTCCGTGCTTTTAGCCGCGGCTCGCGCCCGTCTCTGGAGCTCCTTTAAGCAGCGCTCTTAATCCCCTCTCCTCGTGCACCAGGAAACAAAGAGGGAAAGAAAAGTCTCTTGCCTCTTCGGCAGGTCCAGACTTTTCCCCCAGACTCCCTCCTGGCTAGCCGTGGCGCACTAGCCCCTTGCAGGCTGTGTTCACGCCGCCAACCCTAGTCCTCTCCCTGTGCTCTGACCGAAGCCCGAGCATCAGCCCCCAGCCCCGTCTGCCCCAGCGGGTGAGCAGACAAGCCTCTTGGGCTGGTGAGTGCCGGTCGGCTCCGATGCTCTGTGCAAGAATCGCTCCGCTTTGCCCTCCACACCCTGTTGCTGTGCTCTGCTCCGCGGCTTCGAAGCTCCCCCCTCCGCCTCCCGCAGTCTCCGCCCGCTAAGGGGCTTCCTAGTGTGTGGAAGCCTTTCCTCCTTCACAGCTCCCTCCCACTGGTGCAGGTCCCGTCCCTATCCTTTTGTCTCTGTTTATTCTTTTTTCTTTTACCCTACCCCGGTACGTGGGGAGTTTCTTGCCTTTTGGGAGGTCTGAGGTCTTCTGCCAGCCTTCAGTAGGTGTTCTGTAGGAGTTGTTCCACGTGTAGATGTATTTCTGGTGTATCTGTGGGGAGGAAGGTGATCTCCGCGTCTTACTCTTCCGCCATCTTCCCCTCGTCCCCCAAGTCATGAATTTTGTGTAAGAAGAGAGAAAACACCTTTTCTTATGAGAGTGCTTACTGGGTCCCAGCCTTTCACTACTGAAGGCCATTCCCCGCCTCCCGAGGACCCCAGGTTTTCAAAGACTATCAATTTTAAGCTTTTTTTTAGTTGAAGTATAACTCTCTATCCTCTAGATACAGAGCTGGACTAGAAAGACGTGGGAACAAATATTGAGTGGGCCAGTCCATCACACAGTGTCTTAGCGATTGAAATTGTATTTTTGTTTATTTATCCCCCAAAGTAATTTTGGACAACGTTTGAGTTATAGTATATTCTTTGGTTTTTTTATATTGTGGTTTTCCCTCTACAATTTTTTAATCAGCTTTTGCTAAACCAATATAACCTCTTATTACTCAAGAACGTGTACCTTGCTCCCTCTGCTGTAGCGAGATTCATCTGAGTGGGTGTTCTGTGCACATCTGGCCTCCATGTCTTCGCCTGTGCTGTTTCCAGTGCAAGGAATGCCTTCCCTACCCCAGTCTAAATCCTACCTATTTTTAGACATAGTTCAAGTCCTAACTCTTTATAAAACCTTACCTGATTTCTGCAGGTTCCAATTTCCTTCCTCCCTCCCCCCACCTCCCTCCCTTCTTTCCTTCCTTACTTCCTTCTTTCCTTCCCTCCTTCCTTCCTGTATGTACATATGTATGTATGTATGTCTCTGAAATCTTTCTGGACTTATTCTTTGTTCTATTGTACAGTTTGGTCTCTATCACGCAAATGTTTTATGATACACTGTCACTTTATATGGGAAGGTCTTGCTTGTTTCAGTAGGTTGTAAGCAACGTAAGAAAGACCAAACCAGGTTTCTCTATGTATCCTCTCCTTTGATGCATATCACCAGGAAGAGTAGAGAAGAAGTTTCTGTATTTTACATTGGTACTATTAGTAAAACGTACCAGTAAGCATGGCAAGATAATAATGCTTCTTCAGAATACCTCACAAGATTGCAGTGAAGGATCAGAAATATTCTATTTGTAACCTATTATAAATGTTGGGAGATAGTAATTGTGGTTGGATTGGCATCAAGATCTTCACATGATGACCCCATTCGGTCTTTTAATTAACTGTATAGTCTGATAATTGCTTCAGTCTTTCAGTGAAACTATAATTCTTTTGTTTCTTAAACTCAACCTGCACTTCCTGTGTCTTTGTCGTTGGCCGTGTTTTCCTTCATTGAAAAGTCTCAGCTCAGGGCCCATCTCCACCTGTCAGTCTCCTGTCCACCAGGCAGTGTGACTGTCTAGCAGTAGTAGGTTGGATGTCAATATATGGCACAGTCAAGCGGTTAAGGAGCATTTGCCGTAATGGTGTAGACCCGTGTTTACGGACATAACTCAGGATAGGAGACCATATCTTGTTAAGTGAAAAAATATGTTTGAAAAACTCTGTGGTATGATTTCCATTTTTGTAAATGTATACATATTTTTAAAACATTTGTACTCATTCTTTTCATTTAACAGATATTTATCGAGTGCCTACTGTGTGCTAGGCACTATATCTATGTGTGTAGAAAAATCCTTGAAGGTTATACTCCAATATATATACAGTGATCATCTCTGCTTGCTGAGATAATAGGTGACTTTTTTCTTTTTATTTGTTCTTTCTTTCATTTGCAAGCTTGTATTTTCGCATTTTTCTACAAAGCCCTGTATTATTTATTAACAAGGAACTAATATACTTTTAAAAAACACTTCTGTCCTTCAAAATACGTACTATGTAATATTACATGAAAGACAGACTAAAAACAGGCTAAAATTCCAATGTTAAATAAAAAAGAGAGAGGAGAGAGAGCTAGAGAGGAAGAAAGAAAGGAAAAGAAAAAAAGAAGAAAAGAAGGGAGGAAGCACGTGAAACTCTAACAGTGACCCATTTTGGGTGGTGGGGTTTCTTGTACAATGTTCGCTCTGAAGATTCTACAGTGGGCATATATTAGCTTTAGAACCAGAAAATTTTTGCTTTCTTTTTCAAGAGCCAGTTCAAATGTGATTTTTCTGTGAAGCTGCCTCAGATCCTTTTCAGACTTTTAAAATCCTTTCATCACCTAGCACTCAATAAGTATATAATAAATGGAATGGATGGTACTTCCTAAGTGTGGCCTCAACCTTAGTGACAGATGTCACTAACTTTGTTAAATTTCCCCATTTTTCCAGTTTTTATTTTCAAGAATAAGTTAGATTTCAGATAGGTTATTTCACAACAATAAAAATTTATCCTAAATTTAAAAAAAAGAAAAGGAGGTTACAATACAGAGAACACACAGAAAGACGAAAGACCATATGAGGACAGATCGAGAAGACAGCTATCTGTAAGCCAAGGAGAGAGGCCTCAGAAGAAATAAAACTTGCCATTACCTTAATCTTGGACTTCTGGAACTGTGAAAAAATAAATCTCTTTAAGCCAAAGGCAAAAATGTATCCTATGTGATTAACTTAGAACTGGCATTTGCCTAATACTGACATAATTTTAGTGGCCAGAACTTACTCTGTTCTTTTTATTCTTTTCCTTTTTGGTCCATTGCACGTGTGTGTGTGTGTGTGTGTGTGTGTGTGTGTGTGTGTAGTATATATTTGTATTTACACACATATATTGATATGAAAGTTTACATTCAAACAGTAGACTCCAGATCTGTTGTTAGTCAACTTTTCCTCTTCTCAGAAATTTCTTGTCTAGTACCCTGTCTCCTACAAGTTTTTAGAGAGAAAAGGACTCCTTAACCCAGATTGGAAACGCCATCCACTGAGTGAACTTTTTTTTTCTTTTTTTTAAGATTTATTTTATTATTTACTTATTTATTTATTTAATTTGTTTCTTTGGCTGTGTCGGATCTTAGTTGCGGCACGCGGGATCTTTGTTGAGGCACGTGGGACTCCTCGTTGTGGTGCGCGGGCTCGTCTCTAGTTGTGGCGTGCAGGCTGTCTCTTCTCTAGTTGTGGGGCGCGGGTTCTAGAGCACGTGGGCTCTGTCGTTTGCGGCACGCAGGCTCTAGTTGAGGCACGCGAGCTCAGTAGTTGTAGCGCGCAGGCTTAGTTGCCCCGTGGCATGTGGGATCTTAGCTCCCTGACCAGGGATCGAACCCCTGTCCCCGGCACTGTAAGGCGTATTCTTTACCACTGGACCACCAGCTAAGCCCCCACTGAGTGAACTTCCTAGCAACCCCACGGTATCACCTTAGTGGCCTCTGAGGGAGTCATACAGGCAAGAGGCCGTGTGCCGAGACTCCTAGGGGTTACCCAGCCCAGTCCACTGTGCAGCTTTCTTCAGAGGGGGCCAAGGGGTGACAAGGGGGCTTAACCTTTCTGATGCACTTCAACTTCTGCAAAGTAAAGACAGGCTGTAAATGCTGCTGCTGTGTGAAGACACTAAAAGCAATTAGTCATGGCCCAGGCTCCAGCACTACCACCCTAGCTAGAAGAATCAGCCCTGAGCTGCCAGGTTAGCCTTAGACCAGGAGTTCGGGGAGCTCCAATCTCCCATCTCCTGGCTTCCTGCTTTCCAGGAGAGGCCCTGCCCTGCAGGAAGGGTGAGGCTCCTGGAATCTGAGGTATTAGACAGTATTTATCTTGTGGAAGCTGTAAAGGATCTTGGAACCAGGGAAGATTCATTCTAGACAGGAGACGATGTGAATGGAAAGGAGTAAGGTGGGGCCTAGCTGTGGGGAAGAGAAGAAGGAAATTCTTTTTTTTTTTTTAACATCTTTATTGGAGTATAATTGCTTTACAATGGTGTGTTAGTTTCTGCTTTGTAACAAAGTGAATCAGCTATACATATACATATGTTCCCATATCTCTTCCCTCTTGCGTCTCCCTCCCTCCCTCCCTCCCTATCCCACCCCTCTAGGTGGTCACAAAGCACCGAGCTGATCTCCCTGTGCTATACGGCTGCTTCCCACTAGCTATCTGTTTTACATTTGGTAGTGTATATATGTCCATGCCACTCAATCACTTTGTCCCAGCTTACCCTTACCCCTCCCCGTGTCCTCAAGTCCATTCTCTAGTAGGTCTGCGTCTTTATTCCCGTCTTGGCCCTAGGTTGAGAGGAAGGAAATTCTTAAAGAAGTATCATTCTAGGGTACTTTCTAGGGGTCCTGAAAATATTATCAGTTAGCAAAATGCTTCTTCGGATATACTAGGATGCTTAGATGGGCACATTGGAGCTTTGACTCTTAACTAGGTTACAGTTATCTATGGAATTCAGGATCAGACAAAATATCAAAACATCCTCCAAGATGGATCATGCATTGGAGGTTAAAAAGAGATCTCGCTGACATTCTGCTTCATTCCATGATCCCCATTGCCTCACCGAGATTATCTTAGTGAGGCTCCTATACCTTTACAGGCCTTACTTTTGAAGTTGCATTTACCTCTTAAAAGGGTTCCTGGACCCATTTCCAATGTGTGTGTGTGTGTGTGTGTGTGTGTGTGTGTGTGTGTGTAGGCTTCCCCACACCCACGATTGTCAACTCAATTCTGACGCTGTCCAGTGGTAGATAGAATGAGATTCTACGGGTCAAGGGCTCCATGCCACAAGGCTGCCCTTCACTTCAGACACCAGTCACAAGCCCAGGTTATTGCCTTTGCTCCTGACTGACTGGCCATAAATCAGAGGTTCCCATGACCCCCTCCTTGGGTTCCATTAATTTGCCAGAACAGCTCACAGCACTCAGGAAAACCCATTTACTCACTAGGTCACCAGTTGATTCCAAAAGATATCAGAGGACACAAATCAACAGGCAGATGTAGAGATACACAGGGCGAGGTCCTCAACACAGAAGCTTCAGTCCTTGTGGAGCTTGGTGCCCAGTACGTGGTGGCGTTCTGGGTCCCTTGTATGGATATTCTTTGAACCTCCTCCTTTTTTTGCTTTTTATGGAGGCTTCATTACATAGGCATGATTGATGAACTCATTGGCCACTAGTGATTGAGTCAAGCTCTGGCCTGTCTCCTCTCCCCGGAAATCACGGGGTGGGACTAAAAATTCCAACCCTCTAATCACATGTTTGGCTCCACTGGCAACCAGCCCCCATCCGTAGGTGCTTTCCCAAAGTCACCTCATTAATATACCAAAAGACATTTATCACCCTCAACACTTAGGAAATTCTAAGGGTTTGGGGAGCTGTGAACCAGAAATAGGAATGAAGACCAAATATGTCTTCTTTATAATAAATCACAGTACCATACCTCTGTTGCCACCTGCTTTTTGATTTGTGATGCTGTGTGTCTGAAACTCTCTACCCCCTTCTATATTATTGGTGACCACTCAGAAATTTAAATCACAGTCATCCATGTGGGAGAAAATGTGAACTCGGCAAGTCTTTCATTTCTGTGAGGAAATACAGTTTCAGGTGGATTAACCTAAATCCCCTGAGTATGAGTTTTTAATTCCCTAACTCCCTGACATGGAGTGATTTCACTGAAGAGACTGATTTAATCTCTTGCAGTTGATGGATAAACGGTTTGCTAAATTTCGGAACACAGATATGTCCTTTGCTGCTTGACCTCCAGGTTGGGTGGTTGATCCTACATGATGCCGTTTATTGAGGATTTGCATTTTTATTAAACTGGGATTGCTAAATCAGACGTGCTTTTGTGCCTGTTCAGTCTGTACCCAGCTATATGTGTGCCCTGTGGTCTGACGCACTAAAATAACCTATTCGCTTTCCTTTTAAACACACTGCTTCATAAAAGGGCATCTCTGTTGCCTACAGATCACATGGTATTCCTATGAACGTGAGCATAAAGATTATGGGACATGACTCATTTTATAGTTAAAAATGGAGGAAGATTTATGAAAGACAGAAAATTTACAGCCTCTATAACTTGATGTACCAAGATTGCTTTAATGCTTTGAATAGCAAAATGTAAAATTATGTTATCAGCAAAGCATTTGTGTGTAATAGCTTATGTGTAATCAGTGGTGATATTCGTATGTTTAATTATTTTTCCTTGTGTTGTATTTTAGGGGTGTGAACCTTATATTTTTGCTGCTATCCATTTGTAAATACACTCAGAAAAGGAGGATTTGGACGACAGGTACTTTCTAAACATGATGCATTTCAAAAGTGGACTCGAATTAACTGAATTGCAAAACATGACAGTGCCCGAAGATGATAACATTAGCAATGATTCCAATGAGTTCACCGAGGTAGAAAATGGTCAGATAAATAGGTGAGTATTTTTCCACGAACAGTTTCTCTCCAGTGAAAGAAATGTCTCTAAAATATCATTCTGGTTTTCAGTTATTCTCTTGAATATTCATTACTAAAGTTATGCTCCATTTGAAGATGTAATTTGAATTTCATATGTGACATCTGTTGGGCATCGTCTGCAATAGCAGATGAAGCAAATAGGAAAGTAATTTATTCATCCTTTCAAATCTTTCAATTGAGTCTAATAAAAATGTATAAATACATTGGACCACAACCAGCCCTAACTTTTCAAAAGCTCTGTGTTTATGAATCAGACCAACTGTTGGAGTTTCACTGCGTGCCATATCTGAATGTGTACTACAGTCATCTGGCCTTGCACACGTTAATCAAGGAATGGTCAAAGTCGCATTTGTCAATGTTCCCATGTTAAAATGACAAATACGCCACTACAAGCATCGTTTGTAATATGGATTTTAAGTAATAATAACACAGAGCCAAATGGCTCTATGAGAAATAGTAGATGAAACAGTACATGAAACGGAGAAATAGTACATGAAAGAGAAAGAAAAGAAGAGATACAGTGAGTGAGGGGAGGTAGGGGGCGGGTAGGAAGAATGCTGGCCTGGCAGCTCTCACCCTTAGCTGTGACCTCAGCAAGTCCTTCCAGCCCTTGGGTCCTGTGTTTCTTAAGTTACAAGAGTAGGACCAAATATCTTTTTTTTTTTTTTTTTTTAATGATTTGGGGCATTCTCTGACCTTCTGATTTTATTTTTTAATTATTTAAAAAAATGTATTTTATTGAAATATAGTTGACTTACATTGTCATGTTATTTTCTGGTGTACAGCAAAGCGATTCAGTTATACATATATATATATATATATATATATATTCTTTTTCATATTCTTTTCCATTATGGTTTATCACAGGATATTGAATATAGTTCCCTGTGCTATACAGTAGGACCTTGTTGTTTATCCATTCTATATATAATAGTTTGCATCTGCTAACCCCAAACTCTCAATCCACCCCTCCCACACCCGCTTCCCACTGGCAACCACAAGTCTGTTCTCTGTGTCTGTGAGTCTGTTTCTGTGTCGTAGATAAGTTCATTTGTGTCATATTTTAGATTCCACATATAAGTGATATCGTATGGAATTTATCTTCCTCTTTCCGACTTACTTCACTTAGCGTGATAATCTCTCTAGGTCCATCCATGTTGCTGCAAATTCTGACCTTCTGGTTTTACAGCCAGCTTATATGGATCCCTTAGCAGGAAGCTTTCCAGCTTGGGAGTTAGTGGTGAGGTTTGTTTGAAGCCTAAGGTCTCCTAAAAGGCTGGGAGGAGAGAGTGGAATATACGGAGACTACTTACTAGAACACCAGCCATGCTACGCTTGCGGGAGCGGGGTCAAAAGGAAATTGGGAGGAAGATGAAAACCAGGCATCTTCACAGAAATCATTTCTGATAATCTGCTCTGCATTCTGATACAATGTGTCATTGACTGGGCTGCCATCATTTACAGACACTCAGAAGTTTCAGCCCTGCCCCTCCTCCTTGTACTGTTCCTTACATATTCTCAGAGGTTAAGTCTCCAACCCAAATACTTCCTCATTGCCATCCAAGTATCATTCACCATGTGATACTTCTTAGTGTTGAACTCAAGTTTGCTTTTTTCACCTTTTCCGTGTAATTTTTTTTTTTCTTTTTTTGCGGTGCGCGGGCCTCTCACCGTTGTGGCCTCTCCCGTTGCGGAGCACAGGCTCCGGACGCGCAGGCTCAGCGGCCATGGCTTACGGACCCAGCCGCTCCGCGGCATGTGGGATCTTCCAGGACCGGGGCACGAACCCGTGTCCCCTGCATCGGCAGGCGGCCTCTCAACCACCTTTCTGTGTAATTATTAAGAATAACTACCATTTCTTGAGTGCCAGATGTGATTACATATATTACCACTTATCCTTATAACATCCTTCAATGTATTCTTTTGCAAATAAGGAAAATTTAAAAATTCAGTGTACCATAAGAAAATGGGGGCTCAGAGAAATAAAATAAGTTGCTCAAGGGCACACACAGGTCTGTCTGAAATCCCTGTCTTTCCTCTCAGTCCTGCTGCCTCTGATTAAACTGCTCGGGCGTGAATGAGAAAGATAGTCTCTACTATCAATTAAACTCTGCTAAACTCTACCAGTGCTATTTTCTGCTCTGGGCCCCTGGGGTGTTCTGTAGTCACTGCTGACCTGCAGTTAACGGTGGTGGATGGGATTCCAGCTATTTCACAATTAGCACATTATAGGTTTATAACAAAGCTTCATTCCCAAAGCAGTGTAAACCTTGAGGACCTTAAAATGAGAGTCTTTTATAATATTCAGCTTAAGATCTGAACTTGATATTTAAAAGTTTTACTAAGAAAAAGTATTGTTTGGGAGGTGATAACCTCTTGCGGTAGGGAGAGGCACCCCTTCTCGCCCCTTGGGGTGCCTGCCAGGGGAGCTCACTTCCCCAGAGACCATGACTAAGACATGGACTGTACAGCCTCCTGATTTTTGGAATTTGGTTCCACTGTCACAAGTGTGGTGTGATGCGTTTATTGCTTTATTTTATCTCCCCTCTTTCATTGACATGGTTTATGAATTTTGCTTCATTTCTGGCTCTAGAACAATGAAAATTTAAAAACAACATATTACAGCATGAAGCCAAAAAGGTAAATAAAAATCAGAGAAGACACCCACCCACACACACACACCCCCGTGATTTCTGCAAAGCTACACCTAATACTTCTGACTCTTCTGTTAGCTTTTTCACATTGGTGGGAGGAAGGTAGGCCCAATTATATGAATCTACGAAAACCGTCTCCCAAAACAGTGAACTTCTAGGTAACAGTACCTTTTATTAGGAAGCTAGAGAAAATGTTGAAAACAAATGTTGACTTCTCATTAGCTGGCGTATAACTGATAGCTTTGCCTGGAAACTCCCTACTAGGATACCTTAAGAATCATTTTATTAAGTTTAGTTAAAAATAGAGTAGAGGGGCTTTCCTGGTGGCGCAGTGGTTGAGAGTCCGCCTGCCAATGCAGGGGACACGGGTTTGTGCCCCGGTCCAGGAGGATCCCACATGCCGCGGAGCGGCTGGGCCCGTGAGCCATGGCCGCTGAGCCTGCGCGTCCGGAGCCTGTGCTCCGCCATGGGAGAGGCCACAACAGTGAGAGGCCCGCGTACCGCAAAAAAAAAAAAAAAAATAGAGTAGAGCCATTTGGGCATTAGGACACCTGCTCTTATTCCAGTTCAGTTGTTTTATTTCATGCCCTAATTTGTGGGTTGTAGTCATAGAAACCTATACCTGGAACAGCAAAGCCTTTTTTTTTTTTTTTTTTTTAACATCTTTGTTGGAGTATAATTGCTTTACAAAGCAAAGCCTTTTGAAATGTCCACTGGACCAGTACTGCTGACATTTTAATGTGCATGTGAAACACCCGGAAACTTTGTTAACATGCAGATTCTGATTCAGTAGCTCTGGTACTGGGCCTGAGATTCTAATTTCTCACAAGCTTCCAGGTGATGCCCTTACAGCTGGTCCATGGACCACATTTTGAGTAATGAGCTCTAGACATTCCTCTAGATGTGAGCTTCTTGAGAGAAGGACCCATCTTAATCATTTTTATATCTCTTGTACCTTGTAATGATATGGTAATAGTGCCTGGAGAAGGGCAGGCATTACAAAGTATTTGTTAAATGAAAGAAAGAGACAGAGACAGACAGAGAGAGCAGTTAAGTGCACGGTTTGGATTGCAACTTATATTGAATCCTGGCTCCATCCATAGGTCTTGTGTGATCTTGTACTTTAAGCCTTAATTCCATCCCTGTAACACAAGGATAAAAATAATACCTGACCTCCTGGGATTGTTGGGGAATATTAAATGCAATGCTGTTTGTAGGTTAAGGACTCAGGCTGTACCATCAGCCTGCTTAGGTTCAAATCATGGCTCAACAGTTTAGTTATAATGTAACTTTGGTCAAGTTACTTAATTTCTCCAAAATGGAGCTAAAAATAGTACTAACCACATGCAATTATTGTGAAAAGAGATGAGGAAGCTCATGTAAAGCACTTGACACGGTGTCTGGCAAGAGTAAGTCTTTTAGTACGAGGAAAGTCTCTAACAGTAAACGTGCACCCCTCTTTCTTTGGCAAGCACTTCTTTCTTCTCCACCCAAGGACTAATAATACTGTTTTAGGTTTGGGGTGATTGTTGGTTATTGTTATCTTAAAGTCGTTGAAATATTAATAGATTATCCTAGCTGTAGCCAGGCAAATATTCACATATTTTAATATTTATCTACCGTTGCTCTAATCTCCATGAATACTTATTGTTGTTATGACCCAGGAAGCTTCTAACAAAATTTGAGAGTCTTTCATTAAGATATTTCTTAATGAGGGACTCTTGTCACTACACCTTACATCAGCCTTTTTGTTCCTTGGTCCCTGTATGTCTTCCGGAGTTCATGAACTACATTTGTATCATCGGGAGGACCCTTGAAAAGTTACCCCTTCTCTTCTTCTAATGTCTTTTCTATACCTTAGGGAAGAAGATACCATAACTTCTTCCCATATTCAGTTTTCATTTCAGAAAATTCTTCCCTGGCTTTAATTGCTCCTGCTACAACGAAAAATCTGTTTTCTCCTATTTTGGGGAGAGTTTATCCACCAGATAAGGCTTTTCTCACCTCTCAGTCTTCTCTTTAAATGCCTTTAAATGCCTATTTCTTTAATTCTTTCATGTTTTCCAGTCTCTCAGTTACATGCTTCTTTCCTCCTTTTCTCTTTTCCTTTTTTATAGACTGTTAGTTTCAGGGAAAGAGCTAGGAAAGGTCATTTAAGTTCAACCACTCATCTCTTTCGTGTTATAAATCTTCCAATGGAACACTATAACCTAGTAAGAACCTGACTGGTAGAGATTAAAATAGGAGGATTATCTTCCCATTGTACAACCCATCCTTAACTGGATTGTTGTTGTTGATTGATTTTTGGCTTCAAAGAACTGCTCTATATTGCTTGTCTCCCTTCACACTACCTCAGTATAACGCCTACATCCTTTTTAAGGCTTTGTCTGTTGAAGGTCAGCATGACAGCCACTGTAGATTTTTGTTTTGTTTTGTTCACAGAACAATTGGCTACCTAAGAGTTGATCAGATTCTGCTTTATGGGTACAGAACGACCCACTGAAAATGCTTTTTTAATAATACTTTTCATTCCCAAGACCGCATGTCAAAGGCACCTTCTCCAATAGCTCATTTTTAAGTCAATAAAGAGGTCTTTGCCAGAGGTCAGTGCTTTTTAACATGAAATTGCATTTTTAAAATGGTGAGATAACAGAAACTTGTGATAAGCTGCTTGACCTAGTTATTATAAATGGACTTTTCCATTACAAAAAAAAAGGTTGGTTTTATTTTGTTTTAAGAAAAAGTTTGCAGAAATACAAAGCAAAGATCGAAAGGCAGAAGAACAAGTTGAAATACCGTAAAGAGAATACAGAGGCTTTATCTGAGTACTCCGTTCTTACTGAGCGAGATTTCCCTGCAGCCTAAGCTACGCCCTAGTTCCTCAATGGAAGAGGCGCATTTGGTTTTTGGAGGGTTCCTCTGAGCTGCTAACACATGGGCAGGTACATAGAAGGAGGAGCTAAGGGAGTGAGAACATGACACCACCACTCTGGATGCAAGATGAGCTTAGTGCCACAGTCTGTGCTACAGAAAAATCATAAGTAGGTCAGAGTCAGAAAACTGCGTTCAGACCAGAACATCCGCAGACTCATGGAAGATGAGGGTTGTGAACGGGCAGGAAGGCATTGGCAGGGAGGAGGATGGAGGGTCTCTTGAGGGGAGAGTGGATTCCTAGCGGTACTCGTTTTTCAGTCTCTATTCTCATAATGCCCTGGTCTTATCTTGATCCTCACCGCCTCTTGGGAAGACCATTTGGAAGAGCAGGGGGAGCTAAGATTGAACAGTGGGGCAAAATCAAATTCAGCAGTACCTGGAATTTGCAGGGCGAGCAGTTTGGACTCGAAACTTTTTCAGTGGGAGCACCAGTGAAGATATTTGGGAAAACCTATTAAGTCTTACTGTAGAAAATAGACAGAAAGAGGCAGAATCGGGAAGCACTCAAAGCACTATTTGTTTTAATGTGCTTTTTCATGGTTACTCATCACAACAGCTCTGCAGGTCACTTGCATTATTCTCATCCTGCAGAAGCGCTGCCGCAGAGAGCTGGCAAGCATGCAGGGGCCTCTTCTTCCTCCCCTTCCGTTGCAGTGTTTGACCCTGTTGAATGCCCCTGCATCCAGGTGCCTTGATCCGGTTCTTCTCTATCAGTCTTCAGCCGCAAGTCTGGGGAGCATTGGCAGGCCAAGAACTTAGATCTGCCATAATAGGAGGTTTACTGGTGTTTGGTTTAGTTTCTTTGAAAACGTTCGGGCTTTCCCCTTAATTTAAAAACAATGGAGATTCTCTTTGAAAAGCAAGTCTCTCTGCAAGAAAGGCAAACAGGGGACCTTCTGGATAATGATTTGGTAGACTTGAGTTGATTGTTGAAATTAGCCTGATTGCATACAGTCTTTTATTTAACAGCCACACTAATATGAGTCAATTTCAGTTTGGAAAGTCCAGCACCCCCATTTCCTTGGGCCACCTGGGTGAAAAGGAAGGCTGCTCTCCCGGTCCCTCTCCAGCCAGATCTGTAAACCTCAGTTCTTGGGAAAGATTGAAAATGTTAAGGGCAAAAGAAGAGCCAAGGCTAGAGAACTGCCAGACGGGTCTCCAAAGACACAGCTTTCATTATGTCACTCTCTTGCTAAGACCCTGCAATGCTGTTTCTCAGGCCTCGGCCCTTTAGTTTCCTCGGGCTAATCCCACCCAATAATGGTTTTTCCTTCTCCGGCTTCCTTATCTCATCTCCATTTTGCATGGCCTGATGTTCCTATTCTGGTGTTAGCTGGTCTGGTCTCTCCTCAGCTGGAATGTCAGCTCCTGGGTTTCCGGAGACCAAGGTTTTCTTCACTGCCTTTTCATCTCTGACAGTCACTGGACAGGTCCTAGGCAAAGGCAGATGCTGAAGGAAATAAACCGCAGGCTGCGCCACTCATACCAGGTGGTGGCCTCAGGGGAAGTTCATAATATCTATGTTGCCTGGCTTTGGTTTCTCCTGGCGAAATAATGCAGACCTGAAGAATATGGATTAAAGATGAAAACGGTAGACAGATAAAACCAACATTAATGATATATATCTTTCATTAAAACATGGTTTATGGTGAAATATAGCCTCATTAGAAAAAAGCATATGAGGGCTTCCCTGGTGGCGCAGTGGTTGGGAGTCCGCCTGCCGATGCAGGGGACACGGGTTCATGCCCCGGTCTGGGAAGATCCCACATGCCGCGGAGCGGCTGCGCCCGTGAGCCATGGCCGCTGAGCCTGCGCGTCCGGAGCCTGTGCTCCGCAACGGGAGAGGCCACAACAGTGAGAGGCCCGCGTACCGCAAAAAAAAAAAAAAAAAAAAAAAAAAAGCATATGAAAATATAATGTATAGTTTAAAGATATATGCCTCTTTAAGATAGTCCAATTCAAATGGCTTTATATTTATTAGTGGAAAACGCACTGATTATTTCTTACTTAGACCAGATAATAAAACTTCCAGGAGAGCCGAAAAGCACCCCTAACATGTCTTAACTAATACATGTGCAGTTTGCTTATGAATAGACTTTTCTTTGACAATAGCACTTAAAGTTCTGATATTAATCCCGAATGTATTTGCTGGTCCTTCGAGCATTCCGAATTCCTCCTTCTGTATATTTGTGTATACTTTACTCCACTCACCCTGTCTGAATCTTTCCCACGTGTTGCTCTTCCTCTGTGCCTGGAGCTGTACTTACGTTTTACATGTGCTCTCATTTAATTCTCCCAGTAACACTATGAGATAATATAATAGCGTCGTTCCCGTTTCACAGATCAGGAAACTGGGGTAGCATACTCAGGCCTTCAGAGCAAGTGAGAATTTGAACTCACGTTCTGAATCCCATGCTTGCTTTAAGCCCTACTAGCTCTGCCTCTAACCATGGACCGTATGCCCTGCTTCCTCCACCATAATTTCCTGTGGGCTACTGCTGCATCACTTATTACACACCCCCATATCTCCCACATTGCCTGGTCTAGTGACTCGCATATAAGCAGGTGCTGAAAGAATGTGTGATGGGAAAAGAGTTGTTTTCCTTTTTGCTGGGGGGAGGGAATTCCTATGTAATACCTTTGTGCTCCAGGAATGTGAGCTCAGAAGGAATCCTGCCTCCAATATTCTTTTAAATGCCAGCTTTATAGTATTCTTGACATCATCTAATTTTCCGTTAGAGAACAATCTATGTAAAAGTTAACTTGCATTGCATATAATGTTTTAATTTATTAGTATTAAAATGATTCAAAATCTATAGCTCTTTTTGACTTACGGTTGTCTTTCATTTCCTCTCAAGATGAGCACCTGCTGTTTGCATTGTTTTGTGCTAAGTAGAGTGAGGGATATAAAAAGGAATGAGGCAAGGTGTCTGCCCTTGGAGCACATTTAGTTTATTTGGTAAACCAAGAATGTGGACAACTAACACTGGCAAAAAAACCCAAACCAAAACAAAAATGAGGTAGGGAGAGTGGTTGAATAGGACTATAAACTCTTAAGTAACTGGTTGATAACTTTTTATGTGTGATGTTTTGGTAAGTAATAAATCATTTAGTCATGATGTTAAATTTTCAAGTCATTATCATGAAATTAAATCATAATACGTCTCTTTACAGCAAGTTTATTTCTGATCGTGAAAGTAGAAGGAGTCTCACGAACAGCCATTTGGAAAAAAAGAAATGTGATGACTATGTAAGTGTCATTATAATAAAGTTTGCTTATTTTTTAAAATTACGTAAATTGTGACAGATGTTTAATTCATCCAGCATAGTACCAAAAACATAGCTATTTATTCACCGGGTTATTCCTCGGAGCCTCTGTATTTTCTCCTAAAACCCATTTAAAAAAAGTAACTAGACCACTAAGAAAGGATTCCTCGAACTTCATTTCCCTGTTGGTTCCTGGTAGTGCTTTCTTTAAAGGCTTTGGCATGACGATCTGTCTTGAGGACTCTTTTGCTTAATGTGTCTCTGTTCAGATTCCAGGAACAACCTCCTTGGGCATGTCTGTTTTTAACCTAAGCAACGCCATTATGGGCAGTGGGATTTTGGGACTCGCCTTCGCCCTGGCAAATACCGGAATCCTACTTTTTCTGTGAGTGTTGACACTGCCGTGCCTTTCATTTAAAAAACTGTATTTTCTGTATGTTTCTGTTCATACACAGAAGACATTGGAAATATTTCGAAATAGTTCTTATTTCTTTCTATGTTTTACTAACTTGGCTAAGTTACAGTGTATCCTTCTATATTGTTTGTTTGAATGATTTTCGAGGAAACACCTCATATTTACAAGAAAGTAAAAGGAGAAAATGTTTTCATTAATCAAAAATACCAAAATAAGCACTTGCAAAAAAGATAAAAGATTTGAAAATAGCACTTTTTGTATTTTTGGACTCTAGACTTGTCACTTTAAATCTCAGCTCTCAATAAATGGTGAAAATATTGAGGTGTTTAATCCATCCAGTCACCACTTTGGTATTGGATAGCTGTGGAACACATACTATATCCAAAGGTAACTGCAAATTCGTTTGTAAGAAATATTCAAGAAGCATAGATGTTTTCAGTGTTTTAAAGATGAGAAATTATTCTGTACTCTCCCCCTGAGATTCAGTGAAAAGAAAATGGGCAATTTTCTTCTGAAATAAGTTCATCTCAAACTGTCGAATGAGATTTTCTGCAAATGTACAGAGGGCTGAATTTCAGTTGGAATGAGATGAAGACAGATCATTACAATTTATACCAGGAAAATTCCCACCCAGCCTGATTTCTCTGACCTCAAAGGAGTAACAGTGGTGCTTTCACCCCTGACGACACTCATGCTCTTCACTGGGCTTGCCCAGTAGTCATCATTGTCAGATCCATCATTTCCTTGGAAGCAGTGACCAAAATGTCTACTAATCCTGCAAGTTGTGTTTATTCCTTTAGAAAGACTTAGAAGACTGTGATGGAAGTGCATTGCTACCCATTCCACTACTCAGGCATCAGAAATGCCCATCCAGGCTGCACCATATTGGTCCACAGCACTAGGGATTAATAGTCATACTTTTGTGTGTAAACCCACTAGAGGTATCCCTCCTAGAATCAGAACAGCTCTGTGTAGGACAGCGAATCTAATACATTACCTTCCTCTTGTCAACCTAACCAGTAAACCCAGCTGTAGCCTCCTCGCTTTATTGCCCCGGCTGGATCTTTCTAGGTGGTCTTTCTGTTTACGTATATCATGAGCCAAGTGGCAGGTTTTAGGGTAAAATGACAGGAGTTGGATAAAATATTTCTGTGGTGATACTTTTTTTGTATATGTGAAATTCTGACCTTGTGACGATACCATAGATGGAGTTTGAGTAGCTACGCTTGTGAAATTCAGTGCATTGACATGAAACACCTGGCTGCTAATCTCAACTCCTCTTCTGAATTGGCTGTATAGTCCAGCAAGTTACTTAGCTATTCTGAGCTTCAATTCCCTACCCTTTGAAACAAGGAAATTGCACTAGAAAAATCTCAGAACCCTGTTCACCTCCAAAACCCTATGGTCTGTGACAATTTTCAGTCATTCCAAAGCTGGAAATATGTTTGGTTTGGACATGTGTTTTACACTGATTGCTTTCTTTTTAATTATTGTAATATATCAAGTAGTTATATGTTAACATAGGATAAAGAGTCATTTCTTTGGTGATGATAACAAGAACAGCTCTTGTGGCTCTTACTCTATGCCAGAAACTGCTCGGTGTTTTTGTTTTGTTTTGTTTTGTTTTGTTTTGTTGCGGTACGCGGGCCTCTCACTGTTGTGGCCTCTCCCGTTGCGGAGCACAGGCTCCGGACGCGCAGGCTCAGCGGCCATGGCTCACGGCCCAGCCGCTCCGCGGCATGTGGGATCTTCCCGGACCGGGGCACGAACCCGCACCCCCTGCATCGGCAGGCGGACTCCCAACCACTGCGCCACCAGGGAAGCCCTCTTCATCTTTTTTATGTAGCCAGGGCTTTTGTTTTTATTTTGTCTTTTCTGGACACTTGCCAAATCCCTTTGTTCCCAGTGTTTCACAATGCTGTGTCTTGCTGTGCGCCTTTTTTCCTCCATTGTGTCAGGCAGCTGGTACATCTTTTCTTTTAGAAATTCATGGTCTTCAGTTCTGGGACATTTTCTTACATTGTTGTGTTGATGAATTCCTTCCTTCTCTTTCTCTTTTCTCTCTTTCTGGAACTGTTAGCAAGATTTTGGACCTTCTGGACTAGCCCTCTAACTCTTTATTCTTTTCTTTATTTTCATTTCTAAAGTTTTTCACTGTACTCTCCGGAATATGCCACCAATTTTTTTCCAACTCTTTACTGAATGTTTTATTTCTCTTATTATTTTTTTATTTACAGGGGCTTTTAAACTTTCTTTGAATGTTCCCTTTTTATATTATTTTGTTTCTGTTTTACAATTTCATTGTTTTCTCTGAGGATTCTAGTAATGGTTTTTCTCTCTTATGGAAAATTTCAGACATCAAGTAGAGAGTCTAAAATATCCCTGTATTCCCTTCATCTCATGACCATGCTTGTTTAGTCAGCCCCTCACCCAGATTGTCTTGAAGCAAATCCCAGCCATCACATCGTTTCATCCATAAATATTTCAGTGTACTTCTCTAATATATAAGGACTGTAAAAACATAACCATGATATGCCGTACCCAGAAAATTAACCACAGTTCCTTATATCATCAAATACCCAAACAATATTTAAATTGCTCTGCTTACCTTATTTTTAAAAAGCAATTGGATTGTTTAAATCAGTACTCAAATAAGGTCCATATACTACAATTGGTTGTTATGTGGTTTAAGTCTCTTTCACTCTATAGGTTCCCCCATTTTCTTCTGTTCTTTTCTGCGCAGTTTATTTGTTGAAGAAACCGGACCATGTGTCGTATAGTGTTTCCCATAATCTGAGTTCTGCTGATTGTATCCCTGTGATGCAAGTTGATTTTTCTGTTTATTTTGGACTCTTTCATTTTAGAATCTTTCCTTAGATGTCAGGTTGCCCTTCTCTGTCTGCTGTATTCAAGAATTGCAGGGGGTGGACTGGAACAAGGCTAATTGGAGCCTGGTACACATGAGTGGGGTTTGTTGGAAATAGCTTCACTAGAGGTGCTGTCAGTAGCCCTTTCCTTGGGGAACCAGCCGTGTCAGTTTCTTCTTGGCTCTTCAGATCACCCAGGGAAGATCTTCCAGTCACCTGCCTGTAGGGTCTGGGCACTGCTGCCATCTTTATGGGAACCAAGTTGGGGGAAAGGGCTTGGGTGCATATCTCTGTGCATGTGTCCACCCAATCCTAGTTTTCATTACAGAACCCCTCCCTCACAAGTTGTGCTGAGTCCCTCGCTCAGAGACTTACACTTTATACTTTTCAGAGAATATATTTGCTGTATATTTATGTATCTTTTGCCAAGATGGGAGAGGAGCAGTCACTCTGCTTTACAGAGTAGGTGCCTGGTCTGGGGAATCTAGCTATTTCTTGAAAGAAGTTCAACAGATGCTCTTTATTTTAGTTCATGCTGTCCATTGTTCCCTGCTTCCAGTAATGCCACCAGGGCCTTTTGGGAATTCTGTGGTGTAAATTGGATTGGTCTTGGCTTTCTCCACTGCCAATTTAAATAAGACTCAGCTCTGTCCACTTTCCAGCTTCCAAATTTTTGTTACTGTCGTCTCTTCTCTGCTGTTCTTACTATCCTAGCAGTTTTATGCCTTAAGAAATCGCTTTACTGGATTACTGGGGCCAGGGGAGCAGGAGTAAATTCTTGTTTTCAACCTACCATTCCTGGAATTTGGTTGATTTTTAGTTATACTGGTTCAGGGATAAGTGATCTCTTATCTCATGACTTCAGTTTCTGATTGAGACCAAGAATTGGGTAAAGGTGACTTTTAGAGTTGCGGGAAGATTTCCTCTGGGTAAAACTCTCATAGGTTGTTTGGTTCTTTGCAAGACGCATGAATAGCAAAGCACAACACACCAAACCTTCAGGTTAAAGCTCATGAAGGTAGTTGTATAGAGACCCAGACGTACAAGTTTTTCACAGAATGCAGAGCTCTCCTACCTCAGAACAAGGGCTCCCTCTGTGTTATAAAACCAGCTGTTCCCACAACTGCTCAAGCCAAGAAGCAGTTGGCAGGAAGAAGATAATTCATCTGGTGCAGGGCCCCGTTCCAGACTCATCTTGGCCAAGGCAGAGAAAGAGCCCAAGGCTGTCCAGCCTTCTTTAGAAAAGCAGCTGGGAAGGCTCCTCCGTGTCTCACTGAGGCTGGGGTGCTGGGCTCCTCATTGGAGTCATCTGGAAACTTGCTGGGGTGATTTCTTTTTGCTGGATGAGTTTGGGGCTCATTTTGGGGGCCTGACTATAATGGCTGTCATTCCTGTTTAACACACGTCTGATTCAGTTCGATTCAGTGAATTCAGCCCTATTATGAGAATGCTGTGAGGTTTTGTGTTATCCTAAATCCTGAGGCCTTATAATTGCATCAGAGGAACCGGAAGTATGCTAGTGGTGAATCTCAGTGGACAGTTGTTCTGAAGGTATATGTTCTCTGTTGGCAGTAAAATGGGGCTGTTCCCTGAGGCAGCAGTTTGGGGATGTGCTGAGGCACGGGTAAGGGTAAAATGCACCTGTTGAATTGAGTTTTCCTGAGTGGGATCCAAGGGAAAGGCAAAGGGTGCTGAAGAAATCTCTTTCCCCTGCATCCTCCTCTTCTATTGCTACTCTTTTCCCACAGCTTCCCCATAACTCCATCATAGCAAAAGTAGGAATTAAAAGTAAATATTGGGCTTCCCTGGTGGCGCAGTGGTTGAGAGTCCGCCTGCCGATGCAGGGGACACGGGTTCGTGCCCCGGTCCGGGAAGATCCCACGTGCCACGGAGTAGCTGGGCCCGTGAGCCATGGCCGCTGAGCCTGCGCGTCCGGAGCCTGTGCTCCGCAACGGGAGAGGCCACAGCAGTGAGAGGCCCGCGTATCGCAAAAAAAAAAAAGAGTAAATATTAGCACAGAAGAATGATGGCTTTTGTTTTGTTTATTTCACATTACCATCTCCCCAAATAGGAAAGTTACATTTTCTAAAGATTTCTATTAAACGCATACGTTTTATAGAGAATTAATCTCTGAAGAGCATGTGATCTCCTCACTGTGCTAGGTAAATGAGAGGTTTATTACACCGTATGGAATCTGATAAAGTAATAAATGCTTTATATTTTCCCATAACTTCTTAGCATGTATCATTATTATTTATTATTATTTTAATCATGTAACCTTTAAGTTTAAAACCATGAAAAATGAGAATGTAATTCATGACATTGCTGGGAGCTCAAAAAGATGTCATAGTTTATCATAAACACTGAGTTTGTAAACAATCTGTTTGAAATGATAATTGTGAAACAACGTTACAATCTGAATGAAACAATCGTTTAAATTTTATTTTGGTTGATTATAATTCCTGCCTTTTTTTGGTGTCTTCCATTTTCTTTCTCACTGGGGTAGTGGTTGTGAGAATAAAAAAGATAATGTATCTAAAAGCACACTTTGAAAAGGGGCACGCAAGAAGACATTTATTAGTTAGTACAACCCTATAGGGCTGCTATAAGAAACTGAGTGAGCGTGTGTGTGTGTGTGTGTGTGTCTGTGTGTGTGTGTGTGAGAGAGAGAGAGAGAGAGAGAGAGAGGGAGGGAGGGAGAGAGAGGGAGAGAGAGAGAGAGACGGAGATGGAGAGTACCAGCAGTGCCTGGTACATAGTAACACTATGTACTAAGTGTTTGTTAAAGTATTAATTAGGTAGTTACCAAATGATAGTTAACATTTATTGAATGGTAACTATATATACCATGTTATCTCATCTAATCCCCACCAACAACACTATGAAGTAAATGTTAGCCCCATTTTACAGATGAAGTAACTGAGGCTTAATAACAACTTAGAAAATAGGGGAGCCAGGGTTCCATGTTCCATCCAGGATTTCTTGAGTCTAGAACCTGAGTGATCTAAGACACTATACTGCCTTTTAGTGATGCCTTCAGAAGCCAAACTTACATTATTAATGTACTTCTTGAGACAAATTTTATTCTTACCAATGGATACTTGCAAGTTAATCCTTTAGCTCTTTAAAGTCACCTTGTAAAATCAGTCAGTGTTCCTGAACTATTTTACGACTGTTCCACCAAGAACCGTCACCTTTATTGTAATGAAAATCGTTCAGCAATACCAAGGGTACGAAATTGTGTATCAGGGGTGGTCACGTTCCTGGTCGCAGCAAGTACAATACATGCCTCTAGTATATTGTAAAACCAGTAAACTTTTTGAACTGCTTCATATTGTCATATCTGTGCCTGACTTTGCCTCATGTGCTATTTAAGATTTCCCACTGCCCTTGAACTTAATTCCTTCCAGGGCTTTAACTAAACTTATTGTAATTAAGAATTGAAAACCAAGAAATAGCAAAGGCAAATAACACCAAGTTCGTTATTAGGGAATTGGTTAAATAACCATAGTAGTTCCATAAAATGGAATATTAGACTACTATTTAAAGGAGTAAGATAGACTTACATGTACTGGTATTGAAAAATTAAAAACAAACTGAATATGGGGTGGAAGTGAGGATGGGGGTAGATTGCGTAATATGTGCATATATTAGACTGTTCGGGAGGGTAAACAAGAAAACTGTTGACAGTGGCTACTTCTGGAGGGTGACACGCGGTCTGGGGGTGGAGTGGGAGTGGAAAGTTTACACTCTTTAAAGTATCTTTTTACCATGTGCTTTAGGGGAAGAACCTAGTTGAGAAAACTGTTTTTTAGAGAACTTCAAATCACTGCGATAAGATTTTTCCTCTTTCTCTTTCCTGCAAAAAACCTGAGAAAAAATATTTTCGGTGTCACTATTTAGACCACAAGAGCTAGAATGAGCGATCAGTACAGTGCCACCTGCTCCAAACTGCATTTTCACCACACTTGCCTGCAGACGGCCTTTGCATCAGCTACACCAGCCTCCCTCTCTTCTGTAGGGGCCGCTGGCACCGTGCCCATCACCTCGGCCTTTCTGCCACCCCCCTCCCATGCCGTCCCTGTGCTTCTGAATCCTGATGGTCCCATGAGACCCAGGTCCGATGCCATCTCCAAAAGTGTTTCTCTGATCCTCCCAGGTGGAAGGAAAGATCTCCCTTCCTTCTCTTTTTGGTGTAGCCTTTATCTTTCTAATAGCAAGTATTACTTCCATTATTTAGGCGTATATATTTTGTTCCCTATTGAACACTAAGCCCTACAAGGGCAGGATTAATGTCTTCCTTGTCTCTCTCCCCACAACAGGATCTAGAACAGTGGTTGCCTATAGCTGATTCTCAATAAAGTTTCCCTGAAATGAAAGAATATGTAAAAATTAGCATAGTCTTACATAGTCTTACAAGGCTTTAGGGCAAACAATGGCTCTCATAATTTTGCAAACTTAGCAGAGGGAAAACATCAACTCTGAGGTTTAGTTCACCTTCAGATTTAAAGTAGGCTCTGGAGATGTAATGAAAATTATAGAAGTTTAGGAAGGGACTCACCACCCATTGGTTACTTTCCTGGGAATGCCTCCTTCATTTGAAAATTCAAAATAGTTAGAGACTGTTAAGGAATACTGTAGGAGGTTAGCACTGCATTGCTAAAAGGGCGTTTGTTGCTAAATTGCTGTTTGCAAAAAGGACAGTAATTGTCATTGTCAGTTTACAGCAATTACCTTCACTTTGTGGTGGATTGTTTGTTCCAGTTGTAGGTGAATTCTTCTCTCTCTCAGTATTTACCTTTGTGGACCATTATCACTAATCATTATCCTACCAAAAGATGCAACATTGTATTGTCTATAATCACAGTGTTTACAAACAAATCAGTATATAGCCATGCCGGTAAAGATAAATCTATAAAATGAGGACTCTATAAACAAAGATCAGACTACCAGGTGCCTTCTCTCTTTAAATTCGGTGTTTTACAATTCAGCCTGCATAACGGGTAGGCAGAAATGGAATTAGAACAACAGACCCATCAACACGTTGCCCTAAGTCCTGTTCAGATATTATAGTTATTTGATCGTTACTATCGTGTCACAAAAATGGGCTTCTTGTTCTTTCAAGAGGTTTGCAGTCGCAGATAACTGCCTCAGCATAGCTCTCTGGAGTTTCTCAATCATTTTCAGCAAATTCTACCAAATTGGAGTGAGATTGCAGTGTACCTTTGCAAATACTCTGCATGTTCTTGAACTGTCATTGCTCTGTTACTTTCCATATATTCCCAAAAGTTTGAATCACACCCACCAAGGTGATAATTTTGCTTTTAGCAGTAACAAAGATGGTTTGTGTGATATCTCTCAAGTCATTCCTGGTAAATGTTAAGTTGTCTTCTCTGTGGGCTCCTAAGCAGGCAATGCTTTGCCTCCTAAGGAAGGACCAAATTGGATTTTGTGATACCAAAACAGGGCGATGAAGAGGAAGTCAATAGGAAACGCTGCTCTTCTGATGATCCGAGGAGGTCCCTGGGTGGAGGCACACTCATCTTACGTCTTACGTCAGTCGCTTACTTGTTTTCAAAATTCTTTGAGTTATAGTCTCCGTTCCTTAGAAATGATTTGAAGAGAAAATTGTTGTCCTTCAGCTGGCAGCAAAAATCATTGGCATCAGAGTCTCTTCTTTGGGAACAATAATACTGGAAGGGGAGCAGTGGCACATTCAGGCTTGCCAGCATTAGAAATACATGTAGAAAGGACAGCGGCAGTGCCATTGAACTCTATTGAAATTCAGTGGATGAAGAACTTTTCAGAAATGGGCAAATAGGAAAGGGGGAAGGGGTGTTGTGCTCAAAATGAGTGCCTGTTTTGTAAACAGAGTTGGCAAGTGTAGGCGATGGGTCCCACCCACTGTTTTTAAAAGTTGAGCAGTTATGCTTAGTTGATGAGTCATCTGATATGTGTCTGATAAGGGGGGTTCCAAGAAATTGATTCTCTTGGCCCCAGAGACGTAGGAGTGTGGTGTGTGTGTGTGTGTTTGTGTGTGTGCGAATGTGCGAGAGCGTGTACACTGAGCTCACTCAGTCCTGCCTGTGCTGTGTTGCATCGGGTGCCCCGGTACTACCCAAGGACAGCAGCGTGGCCCCCATTTTGGGGCCCCGTGTTTTTCTTAGTCTGCAAGAGGCAACTTAACTAAACTGTCTAAGGTTTTAACAGTACTGTTCACGGCCGTGATGTGTAGAATGCCTTTAACATTTACTCTTACGGGTTACAGTAGGACAGATGTGTATCTGCACAGTTGATCCAAATAGTCCAGAAATTTGGACTTTCCAGAGTAGCTTGAACTTTTCTTACTCATAGAGTGGTAGTTGGTTTAGTAGATTAGAAAACTGCCCTGATGTGGGCCAGTTAGTTTTGCTTTGTTCTATGGCCACACGCTTCACCTTTCATCAGGCACATGGTATTAATGATCTACATCTGTATCGGGGTCGGCAGACTATAGCCCAAAAACCAAAGCCACCTGCAGCCTCTGTTTGTATGGCTTTTACTTTTTTAAAGGGTTAAAAAAAGAAGGTAGTTATAAAGTATACATTGTTTCATGGAATCTTTATAACAACCCTATTTATCATCCCCATTTTACAGATAAAGAAGCTAAGATTCACAGAGGCTGAGTAACTTGCCCAGGATGACACCAGTTGGGGGTGGGATGGGGGAAGGGAGGGCAACGAAGGTGTATTCCTCTTAACTCTCCCATCTCTCCTTAAATGTGCGTTGCTACCATGGAAGCAGAGTTGCAAAGTGTGAATGGAGCCCGTAATCCATCATTCCTACTGGAATGGAAGTCCAAAATGCCCACCAAGTACAGCATGTTCCTTTACCTAATGGTTATATGGAATTCTTGTCACTCAGGAGTCACAGCTTTAGAGTGTGATAAAGGGGGCATCGTTTTGAAAGGTAAGGATCTAGGTTTGAGGAGAAGAGAAACCAGTGATCCTTGTGGAATGGAAGAAGAGGAAGGAAATGGTGTCTAGAGTTATAAATGGAGTGCCCACAAAACCGATAGCCTTCTACCAAGGACTGTAGGTAAAAACAGGAAGTGGTGGTGGCATCTGGTTTTCTTTCTTGCTGGTACAACTTCCTCATTTAAACTCAGCCCTCCTCCTAACTTTCTTAACTTCTCAAAGCATCAACTAAACTGATAAATTCTATTTCTCTCCGCAAATCTCTTTTAAACACTTCTTTCTCTTTAGGATTGTATTAGATATTATTTGGTTTGGTCACCAGCGATGCATATTCCTTTCCTCAGACAAAACAAAATATCTAATCAATAGTGAGGCTAGTTTAAGAGAAACTTTGCAGCACAGAAGTTCGATTTGCCTACACGGAAAGAAATGGAATTGTACAAATAATTGATCCTCACCTGTTCCCTGCCCAGCCTTTAAAAACCATCCCTTTCATTCTCTAGTTCAATTTGTAAATATTACAAATAATCACATGCTACTAGATCCTAGTGTGCTGGTCCTCTGACCCTCAGAATGTTGAAATTTAATTAGGATGTAGTGATTAAGAAGTCTACTTTGGGTCTGAATAATTGGATGTTTCTGCTCCTTTCCATAAGCATTTCTTGAGCTCCTTAAATGAAATAGGGACTATATTAATGAGCTTGGGGCTTAAACAAATGCACACACCCCAAAAAGGGTTTGGAATAATAATACTTTTCATTTGAAAGTTTCCTTTATTTTTCATTTTAATAGTGTTATTGCAAAAGTAAGATAATCATTAAAGACCGTTTTGAAAATGCATAAAATAAAGTATCAAGAAATCACCCAAAGTCTTACTGTTAAAACAAGCTCTGTTAACATTTTGATATATTTTACTCTAAGTTTTTTGTCTTCTGCTTGGGTCTTGCTTTTTACACTGGCATCCTTCCGTGCACACTTGACTTTGGCAGACAATAGAGCATGGTGGGTAAGGACTCGAGTCAGACTACCAGGGTTTGAGGGCTCTGATGCTCACTTTGTGACCTTGGACAAAATACTCAACCTCTCTGAACTTCAGTTTCCTTATCTGTAAGGTAGATAGTAATAGTACTACTCATAAGTAAAATATTGTAAAAAGTGCTTAGTGTGGGCCCAACATAGTGAATACGCTTAAATTTATTATTAGTGGTGATCAATAAAGTGTTTTATTAATTATACTGAATTCTCATTGAAGTAAATGAAAGCTCTAGGGGTACATTTGTATGTAAAATATAATTTTGAATTTGTCAAAATATTTATAACTTCCTCATGAATTAGAGTCTCAGAACAGCTTGTCCCCCTCTCCTAATTTTCAGATGTGTCTTCTTCCATCTAAGCTCTTGTTAAATAAACTTTCTCTGTGTGCCCTTTCCTCTCCACGTAAGCCTCTCCCACTGGCACCGCACAGGAACAAGGCTGCACCACCTACCTGCACGTACCTTCCAAACACCCTGCTTCGGACTGCAGCCTCCTCTACTTCCCTCCAAGGGCCCCCCCTTGGATACTCCCACTGTGCCTGGCCTTAAATGTCATTGAGGACCTCTGTGCTTCCTTCCCTGTCCAGCTTAGATGCCACAGTCCTTCGCTTAAACCCCTTCAGGTCTTCCCCACACCTGAAATTCCCTTCCTCCACCGGTGCTCTGTCACACTGGCCCGGAAAAGCCCTGAATCTGAGCTCTCTCATCATACAGATGGGTGACACTTGAACTTCATCCTCGGTGAGCTCTCCAGCCCTTCCCTCATCCCCCACTGGCACTCTCTTCAGCAGTGTTTTTAAATCTTTATTCACTTCATAGAGATATTTCTCATAGGAAGAATGGGGGTGGAATGGAAGAGCAGCAGAGTGAGTGGAGATCAGAGGTGAATGAGAAAGTGGGGAGGAAAGTGCAGGAGGGCAGAGACAGCCTGGAAATGTGGAAGAAAGGAAGGAGGTAGAAGAGAGCTTGGGAGAGACCCGCACCCCAGGGAAGGACTGGAGAAAGATGATTGGCCAGAAAACAGAATGTTTCCTACCATTTGTCCAGTTCCCTTGTCCTGGTGTTTTACATTTTCTTGCAGGTGATGAGCATCTATGTCTGTGAGTTTAGGAGTGAGGGGCTGTGGTTTGCTGGGAGATGATGTTAGATAAAAGCAGGACGAGCAACAAAGACCACTTTTCGTCCAGCAAGGTAGTTTTTATGTGGGCTCTTCTAATCATGAGGATGGTAAAAGTTTTATATTTTTTAATCAAATAATTCATTTATTCATCAAATATTTATTGGTACATTTTATGTGCCAGACACTCTCCCTGGCACTGAGGATATCAAAGAATATATAAACAAAGGTACTTGCATGATTAAATAACATTAGAACGTTAGGATACTTTTCAATTCAAGAAGGATTTTGTGGGCACCAAGGGGCGGAGCATGGGTGCTCCGGCCCTGCCTCGGGTGCCAGCATGCATCTGCAGAGCCCTATGGCTCAGAGACACCCGTGAGCACAGGCTGAGCACGGTGGGAGCCGCGGCCACGTGAAGCCTCAGCGTAGAGATGCTGCTGAGACCAGCCTTTCCTAAATGACTTGGTCTGTCTTGGTCTCAGAGAAAAACACCAGCTTGTCAGTCGGTTCTCGGGCAGGGGATCTCCAGAACTCAAAGGAAAGTTGTGTGATTTTCTGGTGAGAAAAAGAAGAGGAACTACAGTAACAATTCATGTAGTAATTGCTTACTTGGATGGAGTGCCTCCCACGTGATAAGAACGAATTGCTCATCCCTCCTTTCTAGCTCTTTCTTCTTTGATTTTTTTTAAATTTATTTATTTATTTATGGCCGAGTTGGGTCTTTGTTGCTGCGTGCGGGCTTTCTCTAGTTGCGGTGAGCGCGGGCTACTCTTCATTGTGGTGCACAGGCTTCTCATTGCAGTGGCTTCTCTTGAATCGGAACACCGGCTCTAGGCACGCGGGCTTCAGTAGTTGTGGCACGTGGGCTCAGTAGTTGTGGCTCGCAGGCTCTAGAGTGCAGGCTCAGTAGTTGTGGCGCACGGGCTTCGTTGCTCCGCGGCATGGGGGATCTTCCCGGACCAGGGCTCAAACCCATGCCCCCTGCATTGGCAGGCGGATTCTTAACCACTGCGCCACCAGGGAAGCCCTCTTCTTTGATCTTGACCCTCTCCCAGTTTCTGCCTTCTCAGATGAACAGCTCCTACTAGCTTGGAATGTTATTAATGAATTCTTCCCCTTGGACCTTCTCCCAGGAGGATGCAGTGGCCCTGTGTTCCTAGAGGAGCACCACTCACCAGCGTAGACCTGACTCATCCCTGCTGTGGGCTCCGGGGCCACTGGAGCTCTGCTGAGATGCCTGTGCCCACCCTTGGTTACCGATGTTCCATTTTCTTCTCAAAGCAGAACTAAAAAGAGACAAGAAATTAACAGAAGCCTGGCTTTTTCCTAAGAACCTGCAGAAAGAGCCGTGCCCTAAGGTTGGGAGTGCAGGTGGAGGACAAATCAGCTAAAAGTAGGCCCCAGATCCACTTTGCTAGGCCCAGCCTCAGCTCCTTGTTTGGGCTGAACTGACCACAAAAAGGAAGGTTATAGCTGTGCTCTTAGGATTTGGGATGGAGGGCTTGGCCTAGGGATTCACAGGGTTTCAGCCTCTCTCAACCAGGTGTCAGGGTCTCCCAAACGATCTCAGGCCTTGCCCTTGTGGCTCCACCCATGGCACCCTGTCAACCAAAACCATTTGTTTGGAAAACCCAGCCCCTCCCAGTTAGACGTTGACCCCATTGCTCCTTGCTGAGTTGTATTGTTGATTTGTAGTTCAGAGGTACAAAATTAGTGGTAATTAAACTGTTACTTGATGTCACCAGCCTGAAATGCAGTCAGCTGGTAAGAAATAAAACAAGCATCTCTGGACATTATTAAAAAGAAAAAACTTTTGGGCTTCCCTGGTGGCGCAGTGGTTGAGAGTCCGCCTGCCGATGCAGGGGACAAGGGTTCGTGCCTTGGTCCGGGAAGATCCCACATGCCGCGGAGCGGCTGGGCCCGTGAGCCATGGCCGCTGAGCCTGCGCGTCCGGAGCCTGTGCTCCGCAACAGGAAAGGCCACAACAGTGAGAGACCCGCATATCACAAAAAACAAACAAAAAAAAAAAAAAGAAAAAACTTTTATACTTTCAGCCACGTTTAGAAGAGGAAGGATTATATAGTGTGGTGAGCCTCGGGTCCCTTTTGGAAGGAAAGACATGGCAGTGTGGGGAAGAGTGTGGAGTTGAAAATACTTTAAAAATATATATCCTGGTGAGGTAAGTAATGCTCT
The DNA here is from genome assembly GCF_949987515.2 of Delphinus delphis. Classification (NCBI taxonomy): domain Eukaryota; kingdom Metazoa; phylum Chordata; class Mammalia; order Artiodactyla; family Delphinidae; genus Delphinus; species Delphinus delphis. The sequence continues at coordinate 36,835,807 of NC_082693.1, read as the reverse complement.
ACTACCCTTAGGAAGTCGACCAAAGGAAGCAGACAGGACTCGCTCTCACACTGAGCGCCGGTCAGGGACTCACAGGAATGGTAATGGTTCAGCTGTAAATGCTTCCCTTCAGTGCAGTCTCACCTGGACAGCGGTGGGATCCGTGTCGCAGGTATTCACGCTGAATACCTGCAGGCAGCGTGGCGGGCAGTGTGGTGGCGCTGGTTCGGAGGTTGTGAGAAACAGAAACACTGAGATGGATATGCCGGGGGACCAGAGCTGGCAGCTTCCCATCCCGCCTGCTCCAGGCCGGTCCATGGACCAGCAGCATCAACACTGCCTGCGAGCACCAACAGAACCTCAGGTCCCATCCCAGACCTACAGAATGACAGTCTTCATTTTAACAAGCTCCTAAGGAGATACGTATATACACATTGAAATGTGAGAATAGCTGCTTTGAACTCTGGCAAAGGAGAGGACAGGAGGAGTCATGCTGGGAGGGTTGGTAAGGGTTCTCTCTTTTTTGAGAGGAGCGGGTCCTGGAAGAGCTGAAAGCCCTCACCTGCGTGGCAGCCTTGAACACCCCCATCTGAGCTATTTCTGGATCCGCAGCAGTGACGGCTGCTTCATCTTCACCTCTTTCAAGGACTCTGACGCTCGGTTGAAGGATGTCGTATGATTTCTCGTTATATAGCTGGGCTGTTAAAAGATAGTCTCATCTCCCTTAAAGTGCTGGGAGGTTGGGTTTTTTTCTTTTTTCTTTTTTTTTTTTTTGAGATATAATTTATAAAATTTCCCCATTTAAAGGATAAGATTTGATGAGTTTACCCAAATAGAGTTGTGGAATCACCACCACAACCATGACATAGAACATTTCAGTTGCCTTAAGTGTGTTGGTTCCATTTATTGTCACAGCTTTCCATTTCATTAGCATAAAATACTTTAAAAAATGAAATTTTTTATAACATTATCCATATAATCTTTGGGTAAATTATAGAAGAACAAGAATCGTAGTCCTATCAATATGATTCAAAACAATGACAGATAAATGTTTTTAAGATAGATGTTTAGATGTTCGTTGTTTTAATGTGTGAGTCAAAATTTTCTTGCAGCAAATAGAGTAAAAATATCTAGGAATATTTAAGAAATCATGGAGGGACTTCCCTGGTGGCACAGTGGTTAACAATCTGCCTGCCAATGCAGGGGACACGGGTTCGAGCCCTGGTCCGGGAAGATCCCACATGCCGTGGAGCAACTAAGCCCGTGGACCACAACTACTGAGCCTGCACTCTAGAGCCTGTGAGCCACAACTACTGAAGCCCGTACACCTAGAGCACATGCTCTACAACAGGAGAAGCCACTGCAGTGAGAAGCCCTCACACCGCAACGAAGAGTAGCCTCCACTCACTGCAACTAGAGAAAGCCCGCACGCAGCAATGAAGACCCAAACTCATCCAAAAACAAATAAATAATTTTTTTAAAAAAGCATATGAATTAAAAAAGAAAAATCACGGAGTATTGCCAGAGGACTGGAAATGGGCCAATTTCATCCCAGCTTTCAAAAGTAGTAAAAAGTGTATCCCAAACATTATTCTAGAGCAGATTATTAAATAGCTTATTTACATGCAATTACTGCAGAAAATACTGCTCCCTGGGGGCAAATAAGGTTTTCCTAAATAGTCGTGCTAACCTAACTTCATCTTTTGAGATAAGAATGAACTGGTATAATAAGAATCTGCTGTATAAATAAATTAATTTAATTAAAGTTAAAAATTCAATAAAAATAAATTCTTTTTCAGAAAAAAAAAGAAAGAGTGAACTGGTAGGTCACCAAACCGGCTTAAGCAGAGTGTACCTTGATTTTAGCAAGATATTTGGCATCTCACGTGGCTTACAGATGAGATTCTAATCTTTGTAAATTCACTTATACTTAGCCAAGAGTCCGCTATGTGCTGTGTTTGGTATTGGAAGCAAACAGGTAAGTAGGACAGGCCATGACTGTGAATTAAACCATCGTGGCCTGTCCTACAGTCTAGTGGTGAAGAAACATAATAAAGCAATAGAACAAAAAGATACCTCTGGCTGCTGGATGGAGGATGGATCAGAGGGGTCAAGAAAAGGGAAACAGGTTATCACAGTTGCCCAGAAATTAAAGATGACAGTGGCTTGGATTAGAGTAGTGGCTGTGGAGATGGGAAAAAAAAGAAGCATATGGATTTGGGATATATTTTAGAGGCGGAAATGATAGGACATTTGCCGGTGAATTAGAGATGAGCGATGAGTGAGTAGATGAGAAGTCAGGGATGACCTCCAGGTGTCTGGCTGGAGCAGTTGGCCGGACAGTGGGCCATTTTCCAGATGGGCTTGTTCCGTTCAGAAAGAACCGGTGACTTGGATGAAGGCAGACTCAAGATAGGAAGCTGGATGAGGTAGTTGATACGTAAGTAAAAAGGATAACAATTTTAAAAATATCACAAGACTGGAAAGATAAAAGGTAATGAAAATAAGTGCAGAGCCTTATACTTGGCTTAAAAAAAAAAAAGAAGTGCACAGGATGGAACCAGGAAGACTGGCCTAACAGCAGTTCCCCCAGAAGCTCAACAAGAATGAAAAGTGTGACTTGCTTCCATAAAAATGAAAACCAAAATAGTTTGCCTTAAAAGAAGCAGGATGACTCCTGGGCATATACCCAGAGAAAACCATAATTCAAAAAGACACATGCAGGACTTCCCTGGTGGCGCAGTGGTTGAGAGTCCGCCTGCCGATGCAGGGGACGCAGGTTCGTGCCCCGGTCCGGGAAGATCCCACATGCCACAGAGCGGCTGGGCCCGTGAGCCATGGCCGCTGAGCCTGCGCGTCCGGAGCCTGTGTTCCTCAATGGGAGAGACCACAACAGTGAGAGGCCCACATACCGCAAAAAAAAAAAAAAAAAAGACACATGCACCCCAGTGTTCACTGCAGCACTATTTACAGTAGCCAGGTCATGGAAGCAACCTAAATGCCCATCAACAGACGAATGGATAAAGAAGATATGATACATATATACAATGGAATATTACTCAGCCATAAAAAGGAACGAAATTGGGTCATTTGTAGAGACGTGGATGGACATAGAGGCTATCATACAGAGTGAAATAAGTCAGAAAGAGAAAAATAAATATCGTATATTAACGCATATATGTGGAATCTAGAAAAACGGTACAGATGAACCAGTTCGCAAGGCAGAAATAGAGACACAGATGTAGAGGACAAACATATGGACGCCAAGTGGGGAAAGCAGGGGTAGGGGAGTGGGGTGGAATAAATTGGGAGATTGGGATTGACATATATACACTAATATGTATAAAATAGAAAACTAATAACTAATAGATAACTAACCTGCTGTATAAAAAAATTAAAGCAAAAAAAAAAAAGACATACAGATGGCCAAGAGGCACATGAAAAGATGCTCAACATTACTAATAAAAAGAATAAAAAAAAAAAAAGCAGGATGTCCAACTCAAATTAGTAATCTTACTGTGCTTTGCACGGTCTGGATCAAAACTAATGTGAGAGCATCCTGCTTTTCTAGGCTCACAGCCGTTAAAAAGGATGGATGAGAAACTGGACCACGACTGAGCTGTAAACAGCTGAACACTCCATCACAGGATGAAGAGCTGAAAGTACTGGAGAAGTTAAAGTCAAAGAGCACCATCTTAAAATGAGCACCGTCAGATGGACCTTTAGGTGGAGGAGGGGCTAGATTTCAAGTAGATTCAAGTAGGTCCAGAGGGTAAAATAAGGACCCAAGATAAACATAGCAGCAGAAGTTTCAGCTCAGCCTCAGTTCCAGTGCACAGCACTTTCCAGAAGCAGGGTGGGTTGCATATGTGTCCCCTGACAGAAGACTTTGCAGACCTGGATGCCTAAGTGTGGGCACAGAGCATAGAGGTTTCCCATCCTGCCTGAAAAGCTGGGCAGGGTAGTCTCTGAAGGTCTCTCCCCAGTCCAGGAGTCTAGAATTCTGTTTCCTAACCAGCCTCTTTCTTCTCGGGACACAAAATCTACTGGAATGTCCCTGCACCACGTTTTTCAAAGTATCGCTGACACATGAGGGTTCTCAAAATCCCTGAACACGTTCTTCGCGAGACTGATTCTCCCGCCACTGCTTCCCCAGGGCCCGTGTTCAGTCATATGTTCTAGGTCCCCTTCTCTTCAAGGCTGAACATCAGTCTGAACTATTAATACCTTGACAATTCAGTTGCCTGTTGTTGAGGTTTGGTTCCCATTGAAACATGCCTTTTTCAGCGAGCAGCTTTTGCCCCAACCATATGGAAACTTTTGGTCAATGGTTAGCTGTGTGAAAGCTTACATGATACCCAGATGAAATGAAAAAAAATGAATCACTTCTGTTCCTCTTAGCACAGGAATACCAGCTTATGTTTCTCCTCCAGGAAACCAAACTATATGTACAAATATTTACTTGTGTAAATAGGGGCACAGTCATGCTCAAGATAGAAGAAATGTTCAAATAAGTCCTTAGTCTCACGAGTCGTTCTCCCTGCTCTTTCTTTCAGATGTCATCTCCGACTGGATCCTCTTAAACTATTCTAGGATCTGTGATAACCAATTCGATATTTTATTGCTTCTTTCCAAGAATCTAAATAGGGAGATACACTTTTCTAAATTTTAATTCCATTAATGCTAGATTCTGTTATAGGCTAAAGCAGTGATAGAGTTTTACATACAGAAGTTGCCTTTTAGTGACCTGATAGAAAAAGGTTTTTGCTTTATATTAGTTTTGAGTCTTGGAAGGGAAGGTCTATATGTTGGGAGGGATGGAGAAAAGGGTCTCCAGGGATTGGCTGTCAGACTTACTAGGGGTCGTTTGGCCGGGGGTGCGGTGTGATGTCTCTCAGACGTGAGAGCAAGGGGCTTGTCATCGCTGTGGAAGGATCTCATTCTGCTGCTGTTAAGTTTGGGGAAGAAGATAGGTGAGCTCCCTGCTAAAATCTTCCCTGATCAACACTTTTCTCCCACTTGGAAAAGAAAAAGAGGTGAAACGAGTTTATGAAGAAATCCTTTCTCTTTTGCCGAAGGCCACAGGCCAGCTGAGCATCCTCTGCAGAGAAGTCCACCCAAAAGAATGGCTCAGAGCCGCTATGTGCAAGAACATGTGGTCCCAGGGCTACCAGCTGGGGGAACAGATGTTTCTGTAGAATGTTTCTTTTGCTACTGAGGACCCAGTTCTCCCTGGCTGAGGGCCTTTGGTTACCCATTAGGTAGATGCTAGTAATTATCCCTCCTACAATGTACATATTTCGAAAGCTCATACTCTTTACTCATTAGCCTGGGGCCCAGTGGTAATATGTCCTCTCCTCCCCAGGTCAGTCCCAGGAGAGTCAATTCAACAGAGGACAGGGTCACTTCAGAAGAGCCCATGGCTAATCCTCAAATTGCATCCATTCTATCCCCAGTTGGTAGCCCAGGATCTTCTGTGCCACAGAAATCCCCTGTGGCCTGTCACAGGCTCTTGTGGAAGTTGCCACTTAGGGTTCAGTATCAACATGAGTGAACTCTGAGTGAAACTCAAGGCTTGCTTCCTTAACATAAATATTATCTTATAAGATGAAGGAAAAATCATACCACAGATGTGTCCTGTCTCTTACCCTCCGGCAGAGCATAGCAAATCATGTTTCATTACAGATCTCAAAACTGCTGGATTGCTTAATAAATGCTTGCTCTCAGTTTTTCGTGTCCCTTAACCAGAATAGGTAATAAGGGACTTACCCTCTCATTCACCCTCTTACTCAGGGATCTGAGTCAATATATGTCCGAATGTACTTCTTTACAATCATATCTTAACCTAAATTCCCCTTTATTAGCCGGTCAGTTGGACTTTCACCTGAAGTGTTAGATTTTCCATTCTTCCTCCCATAGATTTTCCATTCTTTCTCCCAGTGTTTGTTTTACTTCTGCCGAGCCCTGTCACTCTTTTATGGTTTCTGGCCAGTCTCTGGCAGTCCGTCTGCTCTGCCCTTGGCTGTCTGTACTCCCCCGTTTATTTCCGCATGGTTGAAACAGAGGAGAAACAAAATGCCGCGAGACAAGAGAAAGCTAAGAAGCAGTGTTTCTGCCTGGGGCAAGGGAAGGTACCTGAGGAGGTGACATCTGAGCAGTGGTTCAGCAGGTGTGCGGAGTGGGGGAAGGGCTGGGAAGAGGCCCACGCAGAGAGAATTGCACAAGACGCCAAGCACCGCTCAGCAGTACTTGCTAGAAAAAGAATTGCCTTAATTACTCAAACATGGAATCAGTTGCAGTAATGCATTGTTCCTGGGACATATTTCCCTACATCAGGAAGTGAGCGGTCTTATCTAGGGGGCTGGAATTTAGTTCTTTAAATAAATAAGCTTTATTTGCAATTCTTAGGTCTGTTTTAACCAAACGATTCAGAAATAATCTATGCCATCTCCCACATCATTCTAACTGCTTTTTCTCGAGGAAGGTTTGATAATGAGCCAGATGTACTAAAACAAAAACATGAGTTTGTCGTTCAACAAAGTCTTTTCATTCCGCTTGGTTGTCAAACTTTTCCCATCCGTTAAGAGAGGGAAACTTATTATTATTTTAAGAGGAACCGGGTGCAAAAAAAAGTGAATTATCTCAGTGGTCTAATGTATAGATTCAAAGATAGCCATAAAGTAATTAGGTGAAAAGAACCTAGACACCGTTTGGCCTTCTGTTATAGGCGAGGGATGGGAGACATCAAGCAAGGTGTCCACAGTCACGTGATCCTGGACCTAAGGGTCACTGAAAGCCTTTCCCTCAACATCCCCACTCACCCCACTCCCACCCTCACGCCCCTCTCTCACACTTCCTCACGGGGGTGTCACAGCAAGTGCACCGTAGACCACAAAAGCTTTCTTTCGCAATGTTTTAAAGTGGCCTCAACTGAAATGATCCCAGAAAGCTATTTCGTTTACGCTTAGGATTACAAAGCATTTGAATTCTTGGAGTTACATTCTAATGAACAGTTGTTTACTTGGTAGAACGTTTTTATTGAGGATGTTAAGGAGGGTGTGACTAATAGGTTCCAGTATCTGGATCCTGTCAATGACTGGCATTAACCGTATAACATCTAAATCAGCCTTGGCCTTTCTGTTGGTTTGGCCAAAAAGTTTATTCGGGTTTTTCCGTAACGTGGTACGCAAAACCTGAACGAACTTTTTGGCCAACCCAATGCAATGTGAGGTCAGGGTCTGTGTTCTTTACAGTTATCACAAGACTTATTTTCTTTGCTTTAGGGTACTTCTGACTTCAGTAACACTGCTGTCTATATATTCAATCAACCTTCTGTTGATCTGTTCAAAGGAAACAGGTAAGCTGATAGCACGTCTAGTTTTGTGAAGCCAGGGTAACTGATTCTCATGGTGATACTGTGAACAAATGATACTCTCCCTGTTCAGCAACTTGGTTATTAAAGAAAAACAGTACTTTGACCTGTCGTCACTGGAAGACCTGTAGAGGAATTTACCTAGAGGAGTAGATAGAGCAACATATAAGTTAACTTGTTATGAGCAATGAGCAAATAACATTGCCATTTAAAGAGAACCCTCAGTTATACCTGCTTTTCTGGTTTAAGATGACTTCATTTTAAAGGCCTCGGCTTTTTCCTTAGGTCTTTATAAAATCAGACCAAGGATCCCATGTGTTTATATGATAGCCTCCAAGGTTTCAAAAGTAAACAGAGCTTTCATTCCCTTTCATGCATATTCCAAGGAGAAAACGTGATTCCCAATGCAATGTGGGAGTGAGTGTGCTGTGAAAAGACTTCAGGTTCTCTGGGCAGTGTAACACCTGAAGTGTTTATTTTCTGTTCCTGGGACACTGGATTATGTGTGTAATACTTTGACTTTTACTCTAGCTAAAACCACATTGGCCGACTATTACTGTAGGTGATGACTCCATTTAACTGGAACATTTTCTAATAAACTGCAGATCTAACCATTGTCTAGTTTAAACACCAGTCTTATGAGAGAATAAACAAAAGTTTAATTGTAGTCTGACTCATATTGCTTCCTGTGAACCTTTTGAAAAACGCGAGCTGAACTGTTACAAAGAAGTATAAACCCATTTTCTTAAATGAATGGTTTAACATTTTAGTATTTATTGAGATGAGCCGGTTGAACACTTCAGAATTTTGCCATGGCCAAATTATTCTCTTGACAGAGTTATCTGCTTCCCTCTTTTGTGAGTTGCAAATCCCTGAACTAAATTTTATCAAAGGTCAGAATTCTGATGTTGTGGTTATTACATGTTTCTAAGCTTGTTACTGTATTTAGGACCCATGAGGCATTGTTGGAGTATTACTAAGATAATTCCTTGTTAGCCTAATCAGTTCAGGTAATTCATTCAAAAGGAACTTTTCTTCCCAAGCATCAGGATTTTTATTTTTAAACCAAATTTTTATTTTAATGATACACACCAGACCTGAGAATAAGATCAGAGTGGGAACTTCCCCCCCAGTAAAGCAGGGAGACTTTTGAGACAGGAAAACAAGTAAGTCTTATGGCCTCCTCATTTATTTGCAGTGCTTTTGTAGCCAACCTGAAAAAGAAAAAATCGTGGTCATGTCTGACATTCAAAAATGTCAAGGGGTTGTTTTGTAATGAGAATGCCTTAACCCTTGCAAAGCCAAGAAGGCTATTTGTGTGATTTTTTATAAAGACACAATAACTTGGGGAATCGTCAATAGAATGATGAAATCTTGGCTATTTCTAACATAGGGAACTCTGTCATTTCTTCTGTTCTCAACTGTGGTTTTTAAACAGGCTGCATGGTTTATGAAAAGCTGGGAGAACAGGTCTTTGGCACCACAGGGAAACTTGTCATCTTTGGGGCCACCTCCCTACAGAACACTGGAGGTAAAAAGATCGTGTTTTTCTATACATTAATGTTGTGAACATTATTATTTCTTTCTAATCCCGGTGGTTGGGTGGCCACATGAATTTTAACATAATTCAAGCAGTATCATTCTCATTGCTAAAATGGCGCTTGGAAAGTCCAGCAGGCACAGTAGTCGCTTAACAACCAAGGATACTGGGACAGTGTCTACAGCTGTCTTTGTGTCTTATTGAAGGTTAGTCTAGGAACAGGCTGGTGACCTTTTATATAGCTTGCAACATGAGCCTCAGTATCCTCTTTCTAAAAATGTTCTCATTTTCCTCTAGCAATGCTGAGCTACCTCTTCATAGTAAAAAATGAACTACCCTCTGCCATAAAGTTTCTAATGGGAAAGGAAGAGACATTTTCGTAAGTTATAGACCGTTGTTTGCGAGATAACTAAAATGCTTTTAATTGAAATGTGGGCTAACCAACGTTTTTGTTTTATGACGACTGCAGAAACAAAGTTTTCCCTAGGCTGTTTTTTCTTGGTTTGTTGTTTCTGGGGGTATATAAATGAAGGAAGCAGGCAGAGCCATTTGAACCTGAGCATTTAAAAGGTAGATTCATCGGTCATGCTGTAAACGCTAGGTGCTGCAATTTCCCAAGAGCTTGAAATCTACATCCAGTTTCTATGAAATAGAACAGATGTGGAGTATTTTTGACACAGAAGTGGAACAAGCAAGATTAAGACCCGAGTCTCTTCCTTAAAGAAGGGACAGAGCATTTGGGGAGCAGAACTGACGTGAGCCAGCCTCCTTAAAGATGCAGCTAACCTTGGAAAATGTTGCAGCTGCGTTCAGTGCATCCTGTGTTTTGACTACCTCTTGTTTAACAGTTCTTGTCAGTCTTAGTTTGTCTGTTTTCTTTCAAGGGAGAATCGTAGAAACCAGAGTTCCTAGTGTTCTTTCATCAGGATTCAAGGTCAAATACAAGGGATTAGGGAGAAAGCAATGGCTACCTGTGGTGACTTGTTTTGCGATGATATTAGCCAAGCAAAACAGAAAGGAACTTTCTCTTTAAATAATTGATAAGAGAAGTTGTAATCTGACAGAACGTAATGTGTGCATCAGCTTTGAAACGATGTAAATAATTCAGAGGAAAGACATGCTTAGCCAGTGGGAGTGAGGGGGGGAAGCAGTATCTCTTCTTCTGCTGCCTGGGGAGAGAGATGATAGTAAGTGACTAGTGGTTGGGTCAAAGTGGTTGGATAAAACCTGAATAATGATAAACGTTAATGGTAAACATTAGTAATAGTTAACAGAGTTTAAATACTGTGAAATTTTATGTGTGAGGAAAGAAAAGTCACTTTCTAAGAAAATGTGACCTAACTGCTTACATGCCTTTTCAGAGCCTGGTACGTGGATGGCCGCCTTCTGGTGGTGGTAGTTACCTTTGGCATAATTCTCCCTCTGTGTCTCTTGAAGAACTTAGGTAAGAGCTTGCTTTTCTCATAGTCTCTGCAATACCCAGGTGAATCAGAAACCTAATAAAAACGAACAACTTTGCCCTCTGCTTTCACTTGTAGGGTAAAGATTAAATGAGTGATAAATTACAAATATTAATCAGGCTTGACTTTAACATGGGATAAAAACACTGGTTGGTATGTGACTTCCTAAGCAATCCCTCTACTAAGCTGTGGAGGGAAGAAGGGAGGTCCTGGGACCAGCAACAGACAGTGCTCTGTCCAAAAGCACAAAGTCCAGGAACTGGAATTCTCCTCATACAAGGTCTTACATACTCTGATTATTTAGATGAGCAGAATTTCACATCTGATATCAAGACAGAAAGTTGCTTATATTTTTACCCCAAAGTATTATGAATCACTCTTAAAATTATCAGAGTCTAACCGGTCTCAATTATTTGCTTCACTGAAGGGAGAGAGAGAAGCAAAAAGTCAAAAGTGGTAGATAATCACTAAGTCATATCCATTTGGTTTTGACATTTTTGTGTGTGTGTATTTGGAGACCAGGGTCCCTGATGTTATGGACATTTCGTGTGTGGAATAATGCAGCCAGACTGCCGTCCAGTCCAAAGCCTCTGAAATGCATTTCCTTTAATTCTGGGCTCGTTCAAGGCAGACATTTAACGTTCTTCCCAAAATGATTGCTAACCATAATTTTTTGTTTTGTATGAAAAATACCCAGCCTCTGTAGCTGTTCTGTGAGACCTATAAGTAGATTTTTTTTTAAGCTACTTAATTATCTGGTTTCCGAGTCTGTGTTTAAGCTTTTCTGTGTATATACATGTAGCTCTTTTCAGTGCTAGTGGAGAAGGGCTCTTCTCCCCCAGGGGTGAGAATAGTGCAGCCCCCAGAGACCACTGAACTCTGCCTTTCTGGAGAGTATGGTGCTTGGAGATCTCCCAGGCATTCCAAGGGGAGCAAGGTGGAGATCCTCAGGTGTTCAGTTTCTCCCTAGAAAGCACTTCCTCTCCTCTGCGTATATTCAGTGTTTATACAGTATGTGCATAATCAAGAATTATTGAATGGATCAAGGAGTAAAGGGGATTTGGCCATAGGAATCCATCCGAGTACAGCAACAGAGACCTATGGCCAAATTTGGGAAGGTCTTTTCCCCTGGATCCTGGGAATCTGTGTTCTCTATCTAGTGTGTCAGGAAGAACTGGAATCAAAACACAATGCTATAATGTTTTAATTTCAAGTCACCATTTTTGCCAAGTAAGGTAGCACTATCAAATAATCTTGTATTAATACTAGCGTGTATAAATACTATTGGAACCCCAGACTATGCTTGAAAGAATGCATTGAAAGAGGTGATGGATGAAATCATAATAATTCTTTAAACTTTTTTTTTTAGGCTATCTTGGCTATACTAGTGGATTTTCCTTGAGCTGTATGGTTTTTTTCCTAATTGTGGTAAGTGCCGATTGAAATGGTTGGCTTGGTTTTGCTGTAGTATGATGCTATGTAATAATTATGCATTATTTGGCTTTATGTGATAACGTCTGATTGTTTCTCCTTTATTTTTTAATACTAGGTTATATACAAGAAATTTCAAATTCCCTGCATTGTTTCAGAGCTAAATTCAACAATAAGTGCTAATTCAACAAATGCTGGCATGTGTACGCCAAAATATGTTACCTTCAATTCAAAGGTAAGTTTCTTATCCTTTAAATATAAAAACGAGTGTTTCTGCTAAGGGCATTTGTATTTCTCAGACTTCTTTTGATTAAACTGTCTTTGATGTGTTTGTTCTCAAAAGAACACTGTATCACTGCTTCCAACTGCCACAATCCATTTAGGGACCTTGGAGAAATATACAAATTGTATATTTCATCCTCCCTTTTACCCAGTTTATGTGTAGGACAGCCTTAAGTATTCCCTGTGAAAACCTCTTTCTGGATAATTGTCTCAGCTCTGTTATTCCTTGTGGATCTTTAAAAACAGATTAATAACTAACATCCTTAGCCCACTGCTTCTTATCTTGTGGTGACAGAAAGGAACACCTCAGACTTCCCCAGCAAGTACAGTTGAAATACAGACGCCACCACAAATTGGCACTTAAGGAACGTTCATACGACATATTGGGAAATGATGGACTATGGAACCAGTCAGGCTTGGATTTGAATCCTCAGGCAAATTATCAACCCCATTTGTAAAATAACTATTCTATTCTGTATCTTACAGGGTTTTGTTAGAATGTGCCTGGTACAGTGCTTAGGCAAAATTAGAGCATGAGAAATGTTACTTTTCCCTCCTTCTCTGCCAACTTCTTTTTGCATAAGAAGTTACTATATTGAATTTGGGAGTTTTAAAAAACCTTATCTAAGAAAACGAATTTAGCTCATTCTCTCTCTCTCGCTGTCTTTTAACTCTCAAGGATACAGCCAAAGCAGTGAAGTGATTTTCTTTTTAGAAAGTAACTTTCTTTTTAGATGCCATATTTAAGTCTGATTGATGCGCCTGGTATAGTGCAAAGAGCAGTAAAACGGAGGTGGAAGTTCTGGGCGTGTTGCCTAGCCTGTCTTGGAGGGAGTCAGGAGAACAGCACTGGTCTGCCTCAGGGTTGCTGTGGGGACTCAGTGAAATAATGTAGGAAAGTGCTATGTAACCGGCTAGCGCCACATAAGTACGGGGTGACGCAGTGCCTGGAGGTTGTAAAATACACTGTGGGTGAGCCCAGCTCTAGAACCCCTGTCTGCCAAGTGCCTAACGTCTCAAGCTAGATAAGCTCTCTTAGAGAAGCTGCTCCTATTTCGATACCAAAGCTCTCCTAATAACCAAATAATCCAGGGATTCTGAAGGGCTGTCAGATGAAAAGACGGCTCAGAAATACTGGAGCTGTACAGTTTTTATGGTAAAAATGCCTTTCCGTAACATTTATATTTTTTCTTTCAAATAGACCGTGTACGCTTTACCAACAATTGCGTTCGCATTTGTCTGCCACCCGTCTGTCCTGCCAATTTACAGCGAGCTTAAAGAGTAAGAGATGTGTTTAATTTTTTTGCAAACTGAATCATTTTAGGGCCCCTCATTAATAGGCAAGTACTGTATTTAAAGTAAATGGACTCATATGATGAAGCCCCGCTGACTCATCACCCAGCTTCAACATTTACTTTCTGCCATTCTCAAGCAAGAAAAATCACAAACCTACAGTATATTTTGGCCATAAATGTATAAAGCGGCTTACTCTGTGGGCTTTTTCTTGTTGATTTGGTTTTTCAAATTCTGTATTACTCAAGAGAGTTCAAGTATTTGTGTTGCTTTATGTTACTCATGATTATTTTGCAAGTGGATAATAATAATCTTCATACCCATCTGTGAGCCACTAAATACACTGCATCTGATTTGCCTTTTGGTTGACTTGGAAAAGGCTGGTAAATCAGGCAGGAAGAAATTAATGTTAAGACCACAAACTGGACAAAAGAATATTGGTGTTCATTTCAAACGACTACAGTGATTATATGGATTTGTTTTTGATTACTGTTAGAGAAAACGAAAGCCCTGCTTAGAAATTCCCTCATGGGTTCTCTTTTTAGCCTATTGTTATCAGACTTTCCACATAAAAATAGTCATCATGGCATAGTGTCTTTTTTTGAGGTAACTGGTTTACAACTTACATAGGTTTCATGTGTACAACCTAATATTTCTCCTTCTGTATACATTACATCTGGCTCACCACCAAAAATTTAGTTTCCATCCATCACCATAGAGTTGATCCCCTTTATGCATTTTATCCTCCCCCAGCCCCTTCCCCTCTGGTAACCACTACTCTATTCTCTGTAGCTACCTCCTTGGTTAGTTTTATTCCTAGGTATTTTATTCTTTTTGTTGCAACTGTAAATGGATTGTTTTCTTAATTTCTCTTTCTGCTAGCTCATCTTTAGCATACAGAAACATGGCAGATTTTTGTATGTTGACTTTGTACCCTGCAACTTTACTGTACTTGTTTATTATTTCTAATAGTTTTTTGGTGGAGTCTTCAGGGTTTTCAATACATAAAATCGTGTCACCTGCAAATAGGGACAGCTTTCCAATTTGGATGCCTTTTATTTCGTTTTCTTCCCTAATTGCTCTGGCTAGGACTTTCGATACTAGGTTGAATAAGAGCGGTGAGAGTGGGCACACTTGTCCTCTTCCTCATTTTAGAGAGATAACTTCCAGTTTTTCATCACTGAGAATGATGTTAGCTGTGGGTTTGTCATATATGGCCTTTATTATGTTGAGGTAGGTTCCTTCTGTCCCCACTTCATTGAGTTTGTATCGTAAGTGGGTATTTTGTTAATGTGGCATATGTATCACATTGATTGATTTGAGAATGTTGAACTATCCTTGCATCCCTGGAATAAATTCCACTTGATCACAGTGTATGATCCTTTTGATGTATTGTTGTATTCAGTCTGCTAGTATTTTGTTGAGGATTTTTTGCATCTATGTTCATCAGAGATATTGGCCAGCAATTTTTTTGTGTGTTTTGGTATAAGAAATCAACGAAACTATTTCTCAGACATTGTGTGTTTTGGTATCATGGTGATGTTGACCTCATAAAATGTTAGGAGGCATTCATTCCCTCCTCTTCAAAATTTTGGAAGAGTTTGAGAAGGATAGGTATTAAATCTTCTTTAAATGTTTGGTAGACTTCACCAGGGAAGCCCTCTGGTCCTGGAGACTTGTTTTTTGGGAGGTTTTTGATTACTGTTTCAATCTCTGTACTAGTGCTCAGTCTATTCAGATTTTCTATTTCTTTATGACTCAATCTTGGAAGGTTATATGATTCTAAGCATTGGTCCATTTCTTCTAGGTTGCCCAATTTGTTGGCATATAGCTTTCATAATATTCTCTTGTAATCCTTTGTATTTCTGTGGTATCCATTGTTATTTATCCTCTTTTGTTTCTGATTTTATTTATCAGGGCCTTCTGTCTTTTTTTCTTAGTGAGTCTAGCTAAAGGCTTGTCATTTTTCTTTATCTTTTCAAAGAATCGGCTCTTGGTTTCATCGATCTTTTCTATTATCTTTTTAGTTTCTATTTCATTTATTTCCACTCTGATCTTTGTTTCCTTCCTTTGGACTTTGTTTGTTCTTCTTTTTCTAGTTCCTCTAGGTGTCAGGTTAGATTGTTTATTTGAGATTTTTCTTGTTTCTTGAAGTAGGCATCATGGTATAGTCTTAAACTCAGAAAGATATACAATATAGCTATCTGTTTCCATTTTGAAACAAAAATAAAGATGATGTTATTTAGCATTGAATTCACTCATTAGTCTTCCTCTTTCATATTTAATTGATATATGAGTAAACTTTGAAGTATCGGTATTTACATCTACCTATCTATGTGTTCATCAGGCTTACTTTATGACCTTATATTTAGGGTGTTTAAATACGTCTTTGGCATCTTTTAAATTTAATAGTTCAGCTTTTAGTTTGTAATTTCCTCACATGGGTACTTCTCAATTTTTCTCGTTTTCCATACTCCCTTTTATGACACATTCAAATGTTGTGACTGTTGGTGGTCGACTGTTGGGTACAAGTCTTGTGGATTAATTGTTTGGGCAGTTAAAGAAACTTAGAGGTTCATGCAAACTCCCAGAGTAAACTTGACCTAAGAGAGAAAGAGAGAGCCCTTCATTATCCCAGCTGTGAGCTCTTAGGCACTCATTGCTCTGGAGACAAACAGGCTTCCCTGGGGCTATTCAGTGGGAAAACCGGAACTTAAATAGCAGCTTTAGCAACTGAACACCGAGGTCAAGTTGTAGCTCTGCCCCGAGGTGAGAGAACAGCTTTGGAATTTATTCTGCCTTTTTCCTGTGCATGCTGAGTGTAGAGATAGTATCAAACAAATGTTAAAAAATACTCTTTGCTCTACAGATGAGAACTCCATGTTCTTTCAAAAGAATGGGGAAGAACATTCAACGGATTGTTCATTACATGGCTGTCTCTCTCACAATACCCATTTGGTGTAAAAGAAGTTATTATAAACTGGCATATTTGCTGGGGGTAACTTCAGGTGGTCAGGTCAGCCCCAGCCTGATAGAAAGTTAAGTTCTATTCTTCAGTGTTAACACTGGTGCTTACATTCAGCAATGTGATTTTTAATTTTTCAAATTCCTTTATCTTTGTTTTTAGTCGATCACAGAAAAAGATGCAGATGGTTTCAAATATCTCCTTTTTCGCCATGTTTGTTATGTATTTCTTGACTGCCATTTTTGGCTACTTGACATTCTATGGTAAGTACCTTCTGTCAGTACATAAATATAGGTATTAGTAAGTAAATTAGTAAAAATCGATATCAAAATAACTTTTAATATGATAGCCCAAAAAGCAACAAATCTGTCCATTGACTTGGTGACCTTTTCTTCTACTTAAAGCAAATGGCAGTGGTTCCTTTCCATATTCATGCAGACTGCACAATAGAATAATTACTGAAACAATATACTGTAATTTTTTTCTCCTAATACTGTCCTTAAAAGAAATTGCATTTTATAAGCACGCCACCTTTACTGAGGAAAGTTTAAAACTATAATCAGAGAAGGCTTTCCTAATTGCTGTTGAGAACTGGGTCAGATTCCATTAATAGAAAAGAGAGACAGATTTTGAAAGTGAGAAAGAGTAGAGTGCTACACTCATGACACTCTGCATTAATTAAAAATAAAGCACCTGGGGCTTCCCTGGTGGCGCAGTGGTTGAGAGTCCGCCTGCCGATGCAGGGGACGTGGGTTCGTGCCCCGTTCTGGGAAGATCTCACGTGCCTTGGAGCGGCTGGGCCCGTGAGCCATGGCCGCTGAGCCTGCGCGTCCGGAGCCTGTGCTCCGCGACGGGAGAGGCCACAACGGTGAGAGGCCCGCGTACCGCAAAAATAAATAAATAAATAAAAATAAAGCACCTGATCCTTCAGCTGCAGGTGGAGCCTTGCAACGATTTGAAGCAGTGACATAGAAAGTTAAAAGAAATGAAACCTGAAAAAGAACAAGGTTTCATTTGTAACTTTTATTGACCCTGTATGAATAGTTTACCTTCTTTTACTACTTCTTCATCCTCTTCTATTCCAATCATCCTGCAGCTTTATTTAACATCTTTCATTATCATTATAATTTGGGACCTAATATAAATTTAAATACATAAATTTCACATTCTCTACTAAATAATATTTCTTGGGGGCATTTTTTCATAAACACAAATGTCTCAAAACTTAAACACGTTTAGAGATGATCAATTCATCCTAGAGAGGAAGGGAAGCACCAAGTCCTAACCACTGGACCGCCAGGGAATTCCCTTATTAACATTCTCACAAGCGATAGAGAATAGCATTGTCTAGTGAGTCCATAAATACCACATTTAATTTCTGCATAAAGATGGTGTTCTTAAGTTTCCTGCAGAGTTGTAGGGATTAGGGTGGGTAAAGGGAGGGAGAGAGAGAGAGAGTGCCTAATGTTAGTTGAATGGTCTCACTGCAACCTTGTTTAAGCTATGATTTTTCTTGGCAAATCCATTTTTTTCCCACATAGAATAGAATACCAAACCCTTTCATACTCTTAGGTCAAAGAAAAAACTCAGCTATTTTTAGACGGTTATGAATTTTGAATCAAGGAAGTTAGAACTAAGGAGATTTTTATTATATCCTAGGGCCCTTTTTCTAAAATTGAGACCCATCTCTGGCCCTGACTAGAATTGGAATTCCACACCCTGAACCTTGAGAAGGGAGGGAAACTATCTTTCGTCAAAGGAGTGAGCATTTTCCAGTTGGAGATAAGATGGCAGAGTAGAAGGACCTTGAGCTCACCTCTTCTCACGAGCATCCTCAAATCACAACTAACTGCTCAAAAGTCATTGATAAAAAAGACACGAGTGAGCATTCTTGCTCTCAGTGGCTGCCATTCTAGCTTTGGTTCTCTTTGAAATGACACTTCCTGAAGTTCAGAGTTGAGAAAAAGTTCAAAGTGGTGTATAAGCTAAGTACTTTTTTTATGAGGAAAACATACCTGGAAGAGAAGAATGATGAACTTCACCATGGTGAAGTTCCATGGGTACCTCTGCCGCTTGGACATTGAGTTATAAGAGGAGAGTTTGAAAGTGGCCCCGTGGGGCCTGCAGTCCACTTAGCGAGAGCGAGGCTATTCTGTGTTGTTTGATGAGTGACACCAAGTCGGGGAGAATCTAGATGAAGAAGGGCTTTGTGCTTCAACCGTATGGTATTTCTACCCCCAACTTACTCTTAGGTTTAGTGTAGTGTAAGTTAAGCTCCCCACTTGGTGTAACTTCTTCTAGTGATTACTGTACATTCCTTTTTGCTACAGGTACGTGTGGACAGGTGGTGCCCATCTCACACAGGGGATTTTTCTTTTCAACTTTATAAATTGTGAATAGACACTTCGATACCCAGAACATTGCTTTCCTTGCCCTTTAGTTTACAAATTCTTTGTGGCTCAGAAAACCCGTCATTCCGTGATGTGCCTTTGTCTTGTTTTAACACCCTCTTACGTTTCCCTCGTTTTAGAAAACGTGCATTCGGACCTCCTCCACAAGTATCAGAGTAAAGATGACATCCTCATCCTGACCGTGCGGCTGGCTGTCATTGTCGCTGTCATCCTCACGGTGCCGGTGTTATTTTTCACGGTGAGTAAAAGGCCTCAGTGCAACTGGAGAAAAGCTGAGGTCTCCTTGCAGAGCAAGCCTGCTGCAGGGAACTCTCCTGCATCATTGAAACTGCATCAAGAAAGGACCCCAAAGCTCTTTGCAAAAAAAGTGGGATCAGTGAGTTAGGGTAACCTTCTGATGGAATGAATCTTCGTTCTAATTTATCTGTCCCTCTTCTTTACAGAGAAATGTAGATAGACCGTTTGAATCCCAGTCATCCATGACAGGGGAATATAGAAGAACCGTGAAAGAACGCTCAGTCATAGATAAAACAGAAACTATCCCCATTTTATTCGTAAAGAAAAAGACTTCCCATCTTAAGTCAAGCCCCCCTGCTTCCCAAACTGTTAAAGCTATCTATAAACTCACTAGGTGTGACAAAACATGTCCCAAATGCCTGTGCACCAATCTTTCAGTCACTGCCGAGAAATGTGAAAGGCAGCGTGCTGTGGGCATTACGGAATTTTTTGTTTTCTTTTCCTGCAGGTTCGTTCTTCTTTATTTGAACTGGCTAAGAAAACAAAGTTTAATTTATGTCGTCATGTCTTCGTGACCTTCATACTGCTGGTTATTATCAACTTGTTGGTGATCTTCATACCCTCCATGAAGGATATTTTTGGAGTCGTAGGTACGACTTTCTGACTTTCTGCTTATTCTATTTACAATAGCTGTTTAGAAACCTGAAGTTTCACGATAACAACCTCAAACTTTGTTTTTCCTTATTTTTCAGGAGTTACGTCTGCTAATATGCTTATTTTCATCCTTCCTTCGTCTCTTTATTTAAAAATCACAAGCCAAGATGGAGATAAAGGAGCTCAACGAATTTGGGTACGTCTCATGCCAGCCACTCTCATTTTTCTGATTAGTTTTTCACTGAAATATATCAAATACATAGTCCATCTCCACCAACTAATACTACTTTTAGGGATCTCAAAAGTAGGCAGCAGTCCTAGTGTTTGCCCATTTGGGAAATTTAAAATATCAGAATTTTCTCCATTCCCTCAAAATATTTTCAGGTTTTGCTCTTTTGTGCCTTATTTTGCTCTGCGAGGGCAGGGCCAACTGAGAGATTAGACGTTTATCATCCTGTGTCTCTGTAGGGTAATGCCTTGTCTTTAGCAAGACCTGAAGTGGAAAGGGCCTCAAAGATTTTATGCAGTCTGCTGTTTCGGTACAATTCCTAGTCCTGTAACTCCATGCTACAGCCCAGGGAACCTGCAATGCCTTACTTTAAATGGCTGAGTTAGTGTAAAGAGTCTTTTTTATGATTTGACAGAAATGCTTTGGAGCAGCAGACCTGGATTCAGAAACTACCTTTCTATATTGGGATTCTTGTTTCCAGGTCTGGTGAAGTTCAAGGGCATCTTGAAGGTGGTGCACTTGGAGACAGTGAGGGAAGCAGGGGTGAAGTGGCTGCTACATGAGTACCTTCTGGAGCACCATTATGTTTGGCTTCGGAGAAGGCTTCTCAGCCGCCCTCCCAGATAGTGTAAGCACTCCAATCCACGTTACCTGAGTCAACAGACCCGGATGAGAGACATAGGCATGGGGGATCATCGCTGTGCATGGAGGAGAAGCAGCGTTGATGCTGGTAGAGCATCTGCTTCCCCAACAGGATCATCCCTAAAGCCATAAATCCTCAGTCCTTCTAGAGCTGACCAGTGGGGACTTCATGAGGACAGAGAGGAAGAGCAGTCACTCTGGCACAGCAGTAACGTAAACTAAGATTAAGTTTGACAATGATGGAGACCTACTGCCCGTGAATTCTCTGGGCCTCTCCAGCCCTGCTCCCGTTTCAAAACTGCTAGGAGGATCTACCAACTAGCATTAGACAAGGGATCCAGTCCATGTGGGGACCCAGTGGGAGTTACACCAGACCGGTGATGGTGAGCCTGTGTGCAACCCTCCCAATGCCACCCTTCACCTTCTCCCCTTCCCTTACCTCTGTCTCCCCATCCAGACTCTAGTCCAGCCCCCCTGGCTCTCATGTTGCTTCATCCTTCTCCCTGAATTTCAGCTCTCATTGGAAACTCTCAAGGCCAAGCAGTTTATAATCTCGAGTTCTCCAGATTCTAGAGTTGGGAACCTGCCCCCTGTGGCCTTCATCAACCCTTGAAATAACTTTGTTTTGGACACCCATTTCCTATGTTCACTCTAGCAAATCTACTTTTCTTTTTGATATCCTTTTAACACTTTTTCAAACAGAAATGTTTGCCTGCCAGCGATAACCTAGGTTGGTTGGTAAAGAGTAATGAAATGACCTGTATGTTTTCTAAGCCCATTCTTTTTTTCGGTTGTCGTCTTAGTCTGAAAGAAGCTGTGAGGATACCGTCAGCTGTAGAACAGATTCACTCTGAGGTGACTGTGAAGTCAAAGGACAGAATGCAGAGGATGGTTCTGATAGCTGGTTTTTCTTAGTTTCCCATCCCTGGAGAATCAGATGCACACAGTTTTAGAAAGATTCTCACAGTTCGGCAATAGTTGTAACAAACTTTGTAACAAACTCCAAATACAGAGGGACTCAAAAAGAGCGGGAAAAGCATATCTGTTTTTTCCCTGGTATGTGTGGGAAATGTTTGCTTCCCTGAAAATAACCGTTGCCTTTCTGTCACTCCAGGCTGCCCTTTTCTTGGGTCTGGGGGTGGTGTTTTCCCTGGTCAGCATTCCCTTGGTTATCTACGACTGGGCCTGCTCATCAGGTGGTGATGAGGGCCACTGAGACCAGATGGAGAAGGAAACGGTCAAGTTACCACTCATCAGCAAGCCCTCATCGCATCCTTTGCAAGTTTACAGAAGCAAACAGAAATTTACAAGATACACAATGGAATAACACTTTGGTAACAAAACAGAGACCTGTTTCTATCATGGTTCATGTCCCTCCAAGATTGGGGATCAATTTTAAGGATTATGGATTTCTTTTGTTCCAAATTGCACGCAATCACATTTTCCAGTACTTTTCCCAATCAGTTATTTTTCACTCTCCTAACTCTGTTTTCTGTGATGTCATCGTCTCTTAGAACTTGGAAGACATGATCATCCGTCATGTTTATTTATTACACATCCAGATTCTGACATAATTTTCCTACTGATGTTCAGCTTATAATATCTGTACCTTTTTAGAAAAGAAAAGAATCTTGAATTGTATATATTTATTTTGCTTTACAGAAAAAAAAAATGGTTTCGTAAATAATTTGCCTATTTTGGTTAACATAGCACATAGGGATAATCATATGAGAGTCACAGGGCGTGCACCCTTGCTGGACCAGAGGATGCCCAATATTTGAGGCAGCTCTGATCACCTGGCAGCCGAGCTTCTGCAGCCCATGGCCTCGCTGGCACTGCAGCCCACTCTGTGCAGAGATATTCTCTGGCGACTGTTCTCAGCTGGGAAGGGGATGGGAGTGATTCTTACCTTGGTAAACATACTAATCTACACATCTGGGTAATCTAGCAAATGAAGTTTTGTTTCCCCCTTGACAGTTTCTGTCAGAGTTACTCTAAGCTGCGTCAACTTCTATTGGGGAAGACCCATGATACCTTTGTAACAAATTGAGAAGCGAGAGTCCTACAAAAAGATTGTCCAAAATGCCTAAGGAAATATTCCTCGGGTGCAGGTAGCCTTCAGCCCTGCATCGGTATTGTTGAAGGGGGAAAAGCATTTTCTTAAATTACAAACCCAGCAGCTTTTACTCATGTCCACCAGCTTTTTGCACAGAGAATCATGTGTATCTAACCAAGGATGATCTAGGATAAGTAATTCCTGTTTTATATTGGGTACCTTAGGGGGGTCTTTAAAAGACTTGTTTTATATCTATAAATTTAGGTTATTACAAATATAAGATTTTTGTACCTTAAATAAGCCTCATTCCTATTTCTTCTCCATTAACCATCCATCCAGTCTTGAAAAAAGAAAACGAGCCCTCAGAGATGGTCTTTGAGAAGAACACGTGATGAAATCACTGTGTACCTTTCTTCCCCCAGATGGGGCCTTTGGCGTCTGTGCTCTCTCTCTTCTCACCCCTAGTCAAGGGTGGGCCGTTACTGCCCGCCTGACGTGAACCACACAGGAGGACAAAGTTGCCTCACACTCTTACCCCAGCCCCTCTCCTAAAGCAAGTGAAGGAAACTACAGAGAGGCTGAAAAAAGAAGACAGTTTGGGACAAGGTAGCTTGGAAAGGCGTGGGAGACAGTATAGAAACCCAGCACCGCATTCTGCCTGAGCTGGGCCATCACCTATGATTGGATTGTCCGTATCACACAGTGAGAAGTGTGTGTACCCTGTGAGCTGGTCACTTGAAACAGGACTTGTGTTTTATCTGCATCCTAGTTGAATTCCACAGACACGTAAGTTCACCGAGCACAGATTTCTTATCCAGAGATAAGTGGCCTCTAACCGCAGGCTCCTGGCAGAGTTTCCAGGCACTTAGCTCTGGGCTCTGTTCCTCCCCCACGGAGACCCCCAGAGGCCTCCACACTTGCCGGGAGTAACACGGAAATGTCCCCTTCCCTTTACAGACTAGTGTCCCATAGAGAGCGCAGGCATCAGAGCACTTTCTCGTGATCCTCCTGGGGGAAAAGGAGAAGTTATTTCCTGCATTTCTTAGTGGGATCATCATAGCTTTTACCATAATGCTCCAGAATTACATGCACATTAGGTCAGAGTTCAGGTGTTTAGATACGAGTACCTACCTATGTATGACTTCCTAACCTAGTAAAAGCCACAGCCCTCTCTGTCCTTCTCAGCAGTGTCTTCCATGTTAGATGAGCAGGAGAGAAACTCAACAAAACAAGTTGACTGGCCCTTTGAGCTGTCCAGGGCACCAAATAATGAAATAGCCAGAGAGTGGATGACCCTCCATTACATAAACTACAAATGTAGCCTGCAAGCTATATTATGCTGCTTTTCTTCGTTAATTTATAACAATTCATTTTATGCCCACAGAGTCCATTTAGAAGGCGATCATTAGGTCTTGGGATGTGTAGTGATATTTTTGGATGTCTGGATTTTACGTGTCAGGACAAGGGATTTTTATTATTATTTAAAATATAGAGGAGGCACATTGCTGTGAATGTCTGTGATACTACAGGATTTTTAAACCTTCTTTGTAATGTTTATCTAAGTTTATTGTTGACTGAATATAATAGACCCTACTGTAATTTGTCAAATATCACGGACTAATTACATCATTTGTGTGGGATTAGCTGTAAAGTGTACTGCCCTTATTCTTCTTATTCAGAACAGTGAACCGGTAGCCAAAAATACATGTACCACAGATGTTAGGTAGAATTTAAATAACACAGTCAAGTGCTGTAGAAGTTTTTCTGCTAAATGAGTAGACTAACGAATATTATACCTTAGCCTTTGGGAGCAGCACGTTTTCCTTTGGTAGATAGGATCTCAGCACTAGTGAACGGCGCCAGCTTCGTACTTTGGATTATGAACTGTTCTCTAGTTATAATAACACAGCACACTGGAAATCCCTAGTTTCCTTCATGTTACTTACTGGAAGTGGGGTTGCAGAGTATAGACGGGAAAGAAGTCCAGTCTTGTTAAGCACGGGCAGCCCCCAGTTTGTAAGCAGACCAGTTGTAAAACTGTCAGTTGTTTGCAACCTGGAATGCATTTTCCTTTAGAAACCAGGTTATACATGATGACTAGGCCCCCCAGACCAGCTAGAGAAAACGATCTAAGCCCATAGTTTAGCTGAAATAGGATAATATAACAAGATTGCTAAAGAACCTACGCACTAAATATAATATTGTTTCTAGGGGGTATTTGCTCAGAGTTGCCAAGAATCCCTCACTCGTTGTTACTGGAATCTGGATTGCCCACTCCAGTCACACACCACCAATTAGAGGTGCCCAGAGTGGCCTGAAGCTAGGTCTCCAGCAAAGGAGGGGGACCAAGTTCAGGGCCACCAGAGACCTCGTGGTAGGAGGAGGGTTACGGAGGATGAAGGGTCCTCCTGTGGGCCGTAAACCGCCAGGGACGTTCTCCGCTGCTACCCTTTCTTTTCTCTGGGGTCTCAGGCCTGGCCTGCCTGTTTCTATTTGTAGGACCTCTTACTCCTGGAGTTCGTCTCCTTCCCTCCTGCTACCAAAAAGGATGCCACGGCATAGCTTCTCCCACATGCCAGTCATAGAAGCCAGCACACAGCACTTTTAATGGGTTTAGTGCTAGTAAACCATGGTTTAACTGCCCAGTAATCAAATGGGGGTAAAAAAGCTCTCTACCCACTTTTCCTTTTTTACATTTGCAGACCCTGTTGAGACGGGCATCCATGGGTCATGGCCGCGGGGCTTGGGGTGGACAAAGGACTGTGGTAAGGTGTCACGGTATTTCAGAGGACACCTCAGACAGTTACCCCAGAATTGGCTTCTTTCTGGAGTTGGCGTCAAGCCTCCAAGCCAGTGGTTCTCAAAGTGGGGATCCCCAGACCAGAAGCATCAGCATCACCTGGGAACTCATTGGAATGCACATTCTCAGGCCCCACCCCAGACCCAGTAAAATCAGAAACTCTCAGGGTGGAGGCCCAGTAAAAAGCCCTGCCAGGGAGCCAGTTTGTCTCTCCTTTTCCTCTTCATTAGTCCTGCCCATAATTCTCTGAGGGAGGTTCCTAGGACTCACGGACAAGAAGTGGGAAGCAGGACTTAGGGAGGGGAGGAAGGGGCCTCGTCTCAGCCCCCTTCCCACTGGAAATGCTGGTACAGGTGCATCATTGTAAGCGGGGCTCGCGCAGGCTGACACACCATAAGATTACAGTTACGGCAGCTGTGAAGAAATAAAAGTGAGGTGTTTGGGGTTTGGGTGGTTTTTTTTTTTTCTTTTTTGAAAGGAATTAAATGATAATACCGTTTGTAAACGCAACCTCAGAGGAAATACTGAATTCATGTCAGGAGTAAATTCTCCAGAATGTTTGGGTTCAGTGTATGGCGATCAATCCTGTCCTCCCTTTAAAGTGAATTCTCTGCTGAAAGTCCTGCACTGCAAGAGGGGCTACAAACCGCTCCGAAAAGATGAGTGCTCAGCTCGGTTTCAGCGGATCAGAGTGCTGGACAGCACGTTTTGTTGGGGTGGGCGTGGGGCGGAGGTCAGTGAAATGATCAGATACATGATTTTATGCCTTAGTGCAAAAGCCATCAATCAGTTCCTCTCTGTTTATCAGTGTAAGTGGCATGAGGCTTAGAAAGGGTGTAAACTTTAAGAATGTTTAATTCCTCCATTCCAGTTCACAGTAAACTTCTAGCCCCTTTCAGAATAAAGACGATGGAGACTGCATCATTTAACGATGTTAATGAATGTTTCCTTAGAGATGGCAGATCTGAGAATCTTTTAGCAGAATACACTTCCTCTAAAATACACACGGTGAATTATTCATAGTTATCTAAGGCTTTCAGGTACAAATTGGGGATGGGGTGGCTGACAACTGAAAAATACCACTAAATCTTAAAGGGAAAGTTCTTGAAAAACATACAATTCACAAGGCTCAGATCTTCTTTAGGATTTTCTTGGAGGAAGGACTGTGAAACTGGGCCCATGTGCATACAGGCTTGAACTTGTGCTTTTAAAAGGAAGAATCTATGCAGTTGAGGCTTATTGTAAGAAATACTTCATTTGTATGTAAATATATTGTAAATAAATAGGCTGTATATTTTTGCAGTTGTTGATCCTCATTGAAATAGAAGTCACTAGTATCTGCATATCAAGAATGTTTTCATAGATATTAGCGGTTTTGTTTGGGAATTAGAAAAATTTACATTCTCTCCCAGGTAACATAGTTCTCTCAATGTAAACTTGGAACCTACAAGTCTTACTTAATTGTTTAGAGAGAGAAATGTCTGAGAAATAGTTTCGTTGATTTCTTATACTGGTGTTATGATCAATTATTTCAAAGCTAGTCCTCTGAGATACAAATAAGGAACATTTTAGACCCAAATTATTGCCATATAGAAATAGATGTACCCAAAGTAACGAGTTGTTTCTTCATAATGCTGTTTCACCGTTAACACTACACAGCATTTATGAAAACAGAAGTTGGGGAGGAGAACGGTTTTTGGGTTTTTTTTTTTTCAAAATTGAATTGCTGCATTTCCCAAACTTTGGGATCTCTGAAAGGGGGGAAAGACCTGAAGATTAACTATGAGCACAAATATGAAAGAAAGAAAAAAAAACCCATTATTTTATCAAGCTTTTGCAAGTCTTGCATGATTGCCTTTTCTTTCAGTGTCAACGCCAACATAGACTGTGTTAAGTCACTTTTTCCCAAAACACTTGAATCTTGATCGTTGGTATGTAATCCGCTCACTAGAGTTCAGTGTATTTTAGACTTCATCTAAGATCAGTGCGTGTAGCACACCACTGTTTTATTAATGTAAAAACCTTGTAAATGAATTTCAGATGGATGATTTAAGTGAGTCACAAGTCACAAAACTTTGCCATTCATGGTTGATCAAACACATATTTCCCCCCCCCCCCCAGGATGTGGTGTAAATAAAGACATGTAAGAAGTTCTGTTCTATAACTGCTCTGTTAACATAGTTTTTAAACATTAAAAATGTGGAATAAAAGTATTTATGAATTTTTGTCTTCATTCTTCTGGGGTGCAGTACTAAAAAGGGAAGTATTTAGGTACTTACACACTATTTGGGATTGTTGGAGACAGATTTGACACATTTGTCAGTGCTCTGGGACACCGAGAGTTCATGGAAGATTATATTCAGGTGCCCAAACTTTAAAAATTACTTCTGATAGAAATCTATCTGATCTGAAGCACATGACATCTTTTCCATCCTTTGCAATTAGAGTAGGCTGAGCGTAATATTTTCTTCTTAAACTCAGGTTCATCTTCATGAATATCAGTTTCTGTGCCATCTTGTGGGAGGGACTCTAGTCTTCCTCTACCCACACTGCAACCACCCATAAAATAGGAAATCCTGTCGACACTTCCGTTTCTCCAGGAACTATTGAAGGGAAATCTCCTGCAGCCTCATTTCCATGTCCATCACTGGCTCCTCCCCATGATCTTAGGAAAGTTTTATCTGACCAAGATGGCAAGATGACCATGGTCTGGTATCCAGATTCCTCTGTGGACAGGGTTAGTGCATGAACGACCTGGGCCTTCATGGTGTGACTGGCTGTGAGGCTGCTCTCGACTCTCCCTGGGCTGCCCAGGAGACAGCCCGTTCTGCAGGGCCACCTTGGTGCCCGTGTGGATCTCATGGTGGAAATTTGGGGCCCAGGAGTCCAAGCTGTGGACACCGATCTGACTTCATTAGCAAGAAGGCTGATACTTTTATCCTTATGTGCCTCCTGTTTCTATTTCTTAATTAATCAGAACCCCAGGGACGGGCTTCCCTGGTGGCGCAGTGGTTGAGAGTCCGCCTGCTGATGCAGGGGACACGGGTTCGTGCCCCGGTCCGGGAAGATCCCACATACCGCGGAGCGGCTGGGCCCGTGAGCTATGGCCGCTGAGCCTGCGCGTCCGGAGCCTGTGCTCTGCAACGGGAGGGGCCACAGCAGTGAGGGGCCCGCGTAACGCCAAAAAAAAAAAAAAAAAAAAAAAAAAACCCCAGGAACAAAGGGTGTGAGTCGTCATCACTTTCCAAGCCAAGCAGTTGTAAAAGTGCATACGTGCAAAAGGCTTGAGGATATGAGCAGGTTTTGTTATAAATCAGAAGGTCTGGTCCTGCTGTGGTTTTGATGGTTCTGACTTCCACTGCAGTTCCATGCGTGTCTGCTAATACTGTTCTCTTCTGCCCTATTCTACACATAATTGTCTGGGTCTGCGTTATTCTACTCCTCCAAAATGGAATAAACTATGGACTTACTGATTACTTTGCAACTCAGAAAACCTGCTCGCTTACCTTCTAGATTTATAATTCGGTTCTGTCTGGTTAGCCCAGTCTGGAAGGGGTTGATGAGGCCCAAATAACGGAGCCAATTTTTGGTATGCCAGTGTTTTATCTTTCATTAGTTTAAATTTTAGACTAATCCAAATTGGCAGGACACTCTGTTCTTTGGTAGGGTTACTGCAACATCATAATAACCGGCCAAATTATCAAAATGTATTATAAAGCAGTAACACTTAAACCAGATTTACACTGAAATAAATAGATCATAATAGAGAACACAAATAACATGAGAAAAGTGGCCTTTCAAATTAATGGGGAAAATATGGGCTACTCAATAAATGGTGGAAAGATGACTAGCTTTTTGAAGATAATAAAGCTATATCCTTGTATTGCCCCTTATATCTAAAAAGAGCTCATATATATTAAAGACTTTAAAACACACAGGTAAATATGTCTGTTTTTTTACAAATGTAGAAATGTGACTCATACAAAGTGTGTCAAAATATTTATCTAGTTCATTATTTTTTGTTTTGTTTTAAATTTATTTTTTGTCTGCATTGGGTCTTAGTTGCTGCACGCGGGCTTTCTCTAGTTGCGGTGAGACAGGGCTACTCTTCATTGCGGTGCATGGGCTTCTCGTTGCGGTGGCTTCTCTTGTTGCGCAGCACAGGCTCTAGGCACACGGGCTTCAGTAGTTGTGGCTCACGGGCTGTAGAACACAGGCTCAGTAGTTGTGGTGCACGGGCTTCGTTGCTTCGCGGCATGTGGGATCTTCCCGGACCAGGGCTTGAACCCGTGTCCCCTGCATTGGCAGGTGGGTTCTTAACCACTGCGCCACCAGGGAAGCCCTAGTTCATTATTAATAAAGGAACAATTAAGATGTTTTAAAATGATTCAAAGGAGAATTCAAAGAACAGACACATATATGAGCAATCAGGGATGCTGAAATGAATTTGCTAATAGATGAAAAGCTGGCCTTCTCCACAGAGGGAAATCAATTACATCTCCATCAGACAGAATTCATTTGCTTCTCTGGGCAATAATCATTTCTGTCTCTATCAGTTTTCTACAATTTACTGGGTTATAAAATAGCTCAAAGGCAAAAAAAAGAAGAAAGCAATATTCATTTAGAATCAGGTAACTCAGAAGGGACAACTAGTATTACATAGGTAGTAAACCCAATAATTTTTTTTGCTCCTTTCAAATTGTCAAATGCTTTCCAATTTTCCTAATAACTTTCTGCTTTTCGACCATGAAAATCTCAAAGATTATTCTTGGTTATTAAAAAAAAAAGCCTGGCCTCATTAGGTTGGGCCTGATGATTTGCATAGGTGCAGCAGGTGTTAATTAACCACATAGGCTTTCTTGGGTTTGCTTTGCAAATCTGGAGGCATGCAGTATTGAACAGCTATTGGAGCACAGAATTGCACTTTTAAAAGTCTCTGTTATTTGCCAGCTCAAGGCTAGGAAAGCAAGCCCAAGAAACCCCACCGTATTTCACCTGTGCTGTCTAGAAATTTGGATGAATTCCTCTCCATTTGAGTTCCCCCCAAATTTGCTAAGGATCCTGCCCTTCCAGGAAGTGCCCTTTCTCACCATCTATAAGGATGGTACTAGGCCAGCTTTCCTGGGATGGTTTTGTAGGCATTGGCTTCATAAGTAAAATCAACCTTTGTTCCTTAGAGGTGTTTGATTAAATGGGCATCATTCACAAACATGATATTACAAGGAATTGATACACAATTTTTCCAACTCTATACCGGTAGAAAGGAAACTATGCAAATAACTCTATTGCTGTGAAAAAGTAAAGGAACTCAGAGCTTTTTAATTTGGAGGCAGAGGGAAGTTGAATGAGTTTACCTTCACTTTACAAAAGCAGAGTCCACTGAGTTGTAGATTAAAGACAGCTTAAGAAGAAAGAGAAATGGTCTCCTTATATATCCAGAAAATAAGAGTATTAAAACAGCCTCAGCACAGCCACAGTAAGATTTCCCTCATCATCTCCTTCCATTCCTTGTAATTTTGCTCTGCTGGATCTTGGGTTAATGCTCTGCTTTCATAAAGTTGTCTGCTTCTGGACTAAAAGCGGTCGTGTAAATCCACGCTCACTCCACAGGTACAGCTTGAAAGTTGTCTAAGTAACGTCAGCTCAGAAGCTCCTACCCAGGAGTCTATTCTTTGAAGTGTTTAATAGTTTAATGCACTTGGCACACTCCTTTTCTACGAGTCGCTGGGCCTGTGTGTCTTTGTTAAAGAACCAGATTTGGGCCTGTAGCTTATAACAGGGCCTCAGGCAAGTTTCAAGGAGAAATAGAAGAGGCTCTTTGATAATGAGATGGAAAGGCTGTGGTCCATTTACTAGGTAACTAATGGTTTCCACTCTATCATAGGTATCCTTCCAGGTAACCTTGAAGAGCTGTGTAGTATTCCACTGAAAGGGCACCCAGTAATCATTTTTACCTATTTCAAAGCCTTTCACAGTTTTCCTATCACTGTCTGTATATCTGTATCTCATATATATAATATCTTAGAGAGCGGAAGGCCTTTCTTTGTACAAAAATACAGAAGTCACAAAGGAAGTAACTGATCTATAAAATTGTGCAACTCCCTATGACTTACAAAAGTGCCAAAGGGCAAAAAACCCAAAAGCCCAAATGAGAGACAAAACTAACATTTGCTACACATGGGTTGCAACTGGTATGACCTGACTCTCAAATTTGAGGTCGAAATTATTCAAAGTATTCCCTTGGTCATATTACCAGGATGCCCCATGTCTCTTTCTTGATACTCCCTCCCCTCCAAATTGTCCAAGAACCCTCGAGGCATTTGGCTCCAGAAGTGCTTGCTTCCAAACTCCAGGCGAAAGAGAAACTTGCTGGTGAATTTAATCAGTTCATAGCAGGCTTCCTTCCCACTGCAGTGCAGCTTCTGTTGCTACCACACGGTGTCACTGTTGAACACTGGCTCTGAACAGTTTGTTCATCTGTGTCTACTGTTAACAGTGGTGCCCTCACAGGTCCACAGCTCCACCAGGGCTGAAGCCACCATGGAGGAAGGGCAACTAATCCACCCAGTGCTGTGGAGACTGCCACCTTGGGAACCCAAGCAAGGTAGAGCTGTTTACCACAAGCTTGTTCCCAACTCACGCCCTCCAGGCTGTCTGGCTTAGGCAGGGCTCCAATTATAACTTCACACTGTATCAGAGCCAACGCTCACCCCTTCCCCCACCCATGGGCACTGAAACCTGATATTGATGCCAGGTCTTCACTCCGGATGTCCCTCATGGTGAGTTTCCCTTTGGGGAATCAATGGGAGAGGTTCTAAAAGTAGTAAAATTCAAAACAGAAGGTATTGGGTAGGAGAATTAATACTATCTTTGTGGTGCCTCTGCAAATTTGCCTGACTCTTTCCAACAGTCATTGTTTCAATACCCCAAGCGATGTTTGGCTTTGGACAGTCACATTAAACCGCAAAAATGTTTCTGGTACAGTCTTCCCTTGAGGTAATGCCTGTCTGTTTGACTCCTATTTAGAACTTTATAGAGGCTATTCCACTGACTTTCTTGTTCGAAAGTTACTAAACTGTATTCACAAAGAAGCATCTAGAAGCATCTTAAAGCTCTGCCTACCCAGTCCTTGGCTACATAGCATAGAGCTCATCTCCTTAACTAGTCAAAAGCTTTTAAAAATCACTAAGAAAAATATTTAAATCCCAACAGAAAAATGGGCCACAAAAATGTAAAAAGGAGCTGCAAGAAAGAGAAATAAAAAACACTTGAAACGATGTTCAATCTAATAATCTAACTCATAAGTAAATAAATCTAATGTAGAACATTTATATACCTTTTAAAATTTTACTTTCATATCAGAAATGATTAAAACTGTTGCTATTATAGTTCTGGTAAGGATGTAGGAAACAGCCAGTTTCATATGCAGCTGGTGAGAGTATAAACTGTTGCAATTTTTTTGGCAATATCTATTAATATTGTAAATGCTCTTCACTTTTGCCCATCAATTCCATGCCTGTGAATTTTTCTAACCCACAAGAAGTAACAGAAATAAATGAACAACATACTGCCAGATTCTCATCATGTCTCTTCATCTCAATTCATATCCTTGTCTCTCTTTTTTTACTGTTTCTTCTGTCCTTTGGGCTGTTTCTTCATCTCTTCTCTTTTCTTAATAAACTCTTGAACAGTCCTTATGTTAACACCAACCCCCCAAGTAAACCCAGCCCCAATCCCTATTTTCCATATTCAGGCTCCCAGTTAGCCCAGCTCCAATCACAGATAGAAATTAGAGACATTTCTCCATCTTATGCATCAGAACATTTTAATCGGTAGATTCTTGTTCAACGACAGCTTGGTTCTTCACAGCTAGTTCCAAAATGGTGATGGGTCGGTTTTATATATTTTATGAATTTAAGACAGCTTTAAAAAAAACTATGCCAGAGTATTTCTTCAGGCCAATTCCATCATAATCTCTAGTGGCAAAGCCAGAGATATTTTAAAAATTATCCAAAACTTAGAAATAAGACAGGGAGAAGACACAATATTGAACTGGGACATTATTTAGCAGTGCCACACACGGATTATTTAATCATCTAGAGGAAGTACTTCTGTTTGATATGCTGTGTACTACTGACTAAAGTCCCAGATTTTGTGATAAATCTGTAAGTTGTAATATTACAACATACATAATTACATATTGTAATAGTTAAATGTAATGTGTAATTATATATTTATATATGTAATTTGTAATATGTATTGATAATTGCATAATTACATATGAAATATGTAATATTTATATACAATATGTAAATATTACAAATTATAAACTTTAAATATCACACATTTAATGTAATTTATAGATTTTTGTCTGTTAGAGATGCAAATGATTTCTTCCCAGTAGAAATATAACCTCAAAAGCTGTGTGTTTAATTTAGCAAACTTATTCTATCATTCCTTTTTAAATGCGGATAAACAACCAATTCCTCAAAATGCCCTTTAAACTGGTTTTACTAACTTAGTTCAGATTGGCTGTGTATTACCTTCAGCTTATTATTTTTATCAAGAAAATGCTAGGATGTGAAATTCCTATCACTTTTTTGATATTTTATGTTGCCATATTCACTGTTCCCCTAAGCATAGATTATTTTTTATCTTTGATTCTCAGCCTTTTATTCATAATATAAACACTCTGGACACAAATTAATTTTTTGATACTTTTTTGTGGGCAAAATTTTTGATGCTTTTTTTTTTGACAAATATTGCAAGTCCAATTTTTAAACATATTATGCAGACCAAACAAAACACATCTGAGAGCAGGATGGGTCCCTGACCACTAGCTGGTGCCTTTTTCCTTAGGCAGTTGGAAACACACTAGGTCTGTATGACAAAAATAAACTCGAAATGGATTAAAGACCTAAATGTAAAGCCAGACACCATAAAACTCTTAGAGGAAAACATAGGCAGAACGCTCTTTGATATAAATCCCAGCAATATCATTTTCGACCCACCTCCCAGAGTAATGAGAATAAAAACAAAAATAAACAAATGGGACCTAATTAAACTTAAAAGCTTTTGCGCAGCAAAGGAAACCATAAACAAGATGAAAAGACAACCCTCAGAATGGGAGAAAATATTTGCCAATGAAGCAACTGACAAAGGATTAATCTCCAAAACATACAAACAGCTCATGCAGCTCAATATCAAAAAAACAAACAACCCAATCAAAAAATGGGCAGAAGACCTAAACAGACATTCCTCCAAAGACATACAGATGGCCCACAAACACATGGAAAGATGCTCAACATCACTAATTATTAGAGAAATGCAAATCAAAACTACAATGAGGTATCACCTCACTCTGTTCAGAATGGCCATCATCAAAATAGCTACAAACAATAAATGCTGGAGAGGGTGTGGAGAAAAGGGAACCCTCGTGCATTGTTGGTGAGAATGTAAATTGATACAGCCACTATGGAGAACAGTGTGTAGATTCCTTAAAAAACTAAAAATAGAACTACCATATGACCCAGCAATCCCACTACCGGCCATATACCCTGAGAAAATCATAATTTAAAAAGATACATGCACCCCAAAGTTCATTTACAATAGCCAGGTCATGGAAGCAACCTAAATGTCCATCAACAGAGGAATGGATAAAGAAGATATAGTACATATATACAATGGAATATTACTCAGCCATAGAAAGGAACAAAATTAGGTCATTTGTAGAGACATGGATGGACCTAGAGACTGTCATATAGAGTGAAGTAAGTCAAAAAGAAAAACAAATATCGTATATTAACGCATATATGTGGAATCTGAAAGAACTGGTATAGGCGATCTTGTTTACAAAGAAGAAATAGAGACACAGACATAGAGAACAAATGAGTGGATACCAAGGGGGAAGGGGGGGGATGGGATGAATTGGGAGATTGGGATCGGCATATATACATTATTGATACTACATATAAAATAGATAACTAATGAGAACCTACTGTATAGCACAGGGAACTCTACTCAGTGCTCTGTGGTGACCTAAATGAGAAGGAAATCCAAAAAGAGGGGATATATGTATACATATAGCTGATTCACTTTGCTGTACAGTATAAATTAGCACAATACTGTAAAGCAACTATACTCCAATTAAAAAAAAAAAACCTAGGTCTGTACGACTGGCTCAAGGCTTGGAAATTGGGCATCAGAGGAAGTAGTATGTACTGTCCCTACCTGTTAAAAAGATGGCTCTTCTAAGTTGTTTAGAAGCAGTCTTTTCCACCTGGGGAAGCAGCTTACCTGCTTACCTGGGGAAGCATTTTTCAAACATGGAAGTTTATATTTGTCGTAAAGGTGTACTTTCCTGTTGAAAAGCGTGATGGTTTGGAAGAGCACGAAGGAAAGTGTGAAATCTGCTTTTCATTCGTAGTTTTCGAAGACCCTTTTGGCAAACAGTGTCCTTACTCCTGGATCTTGTCTCTTAGAGATTTTCGGTGGAGCCCACTCTGTGATCCACATGCCTAAGAATTTAGCATTGCTCCACTTCACACAGCACGTGACCAGTGACTGACAGGGGTGACGTATAACAGCTTGGTAACCTTGCGGGATGAGATGCGTGGCGTGGAGGTGTGCAGTTTTCCTTCAGACATTTGTGATCTTGATCCTGCACAATTCCTTGCCTGGCTCCTTCCCTTCCCAGGCCCACTCCCTGACCCCCTGAGGGTTCTTCATAGGAACACTTCTTAATAAAGCACTTTTACACAAATTCTGTCTCAGAATTTGCTTCTGGGGAACCCGACCTTCAACACTAAGTTTGCCTCAGGCCACACTGTGTAAAATAAATGATCTGAGCTTCTAAAGCTTCCTGACAAATCACAGTCCTGGGGGTCTTGTTTTGTTTTTTGTTCTTTGTGTGGGAGGGGCGTCAGGCCCCAGCTAAATCCTGGGGACATTTTCCCCTCACTCAAAATCAAAACACAATACTCCTGGAATAAACTGTCCTTATCGATTTTCCAAGGTTTCTTTTCTTTGAATAGGGTAGCCACAAAACAAACCACACGGAAAAGCACATTTTGTCAGCAGGGTCCAAGCAAATGAGGACAGGATTTCCAAGCACTCTCAACAATTCCACTCAGCCGCCCGCTCAGACTTCTCTGGAAATTCTCCAGGCCACGTCCTCTTTTCAAATAATGCTCTCAGGGAACACACTGCAGTGTTTGCGTGTGTTACGCGGAGTGAATGGCAAATACTGTACTACCTTCAAACTGAAATGGCCAACTAAATATTCTTCAAGTCGTAGGTTCATAAATCCTATCATTGTCACTGTTCAGAATCCTCCAATGGCTTCCCATATTACTCTCAGAAAAAGCTAAAGTCCTTCTCTACATGATCTTCTCATGATCTTTTTGTCCCTCCACCTTCACCCCAATCTGGCCTTCTTGTTCCTTAAACATATCAAGCGTGCTCTGACCTCAGGGCCTTTGCACTTGCTATTCCTTCTGTTATTGCACTCTTCCCATAGTTATCCACATGGCAGTTATCCTCTTTGCCTTCAGGTCTCTTCTGAAGTGTCACCCTATCCCTCAGACATTCTCTGACCATTCTATTAAAAAAAGTAGCAACTCACCTAACACTCATAGGCTCACTCCCTATATCCCTTATCTTACTTTGATTTTGTTGGTAGAACTCTTGTCTCCAACTGAAATGCTTTACTTTGCTTGTTTATTTGTTTATGATCTGTCTATCCCTATCTGGAATGTAATTCCATGAGGTGAGGGTCTATGTCTATTTTGTTCACTGCTGTATCCCCAGCAATTGGAACAGGGTAGGTGTTCAATAAATATTTGTTGAATGAGTGAATGAATAAATTAATGTGTTTACATTAAGTCATTTTCTTCCTTAAAGTGTAATAATCAGATGCAGCATTCAATATCATGTTCCCAGATTTGTTTTCCTCCTCCTTTACAAATTTTTTTAACTTAATTTAAAATATTTTTCTGTATAGGTATTTTAAAAATTATAAGCCCCTCCTCACAAGTCAAACATGATAGAGATGTATGAAGAAGTGATTAATAATCTTCTCTTATAATCCCACTCCCTGAGGCGGCCACAATTAAAACCTTTTTTCCTTATGCTCATACAGCTCTGTATAGGTGTAGGGCTGACTTGTCTTTAGACTACTGGGCTAATACTAAACATCAGAAATATAACTTTCAGTATGGTGATTATACCATGGTGGCAGGAATTTTAAAATCAGACTGTCTGGATTCAAATGTATTGGCTTTGCGAACTCAGACATGTTACTTAATATCTTGATGCCTGGCTTTGCCCTTATAAAATAGAAGTAATAAGAGAACCACTCCATAGACTTGCTGCGGGATTAAATGACTTAATTAAAACACAACCAAAACTTAGAATAGTATACGTTGTACTGTAAGCACAACGTATATTACCTATTTTTTTTCCCACTTAACAGTAGGTCTTGGATATCACTCCAACAAATTACCTATAGATTTAACTCATTCTATGAATAATTGTGTAGCATTTCCTGGTATGGATAAACCAGGGAAATAATTTTGTTCAGTTTTTCCCCTATTGATAGACCTACAGATGTTTACAGTTTTTACCAGTACATACAGTGCTACAATAAATATGTAAGACTGCAGGTCTTTGAAAATTGGTGTATTATTTCTCTAGGATAAAAATCTCAAAAGTGAGATTGCTGGGCCAAAAGGTCTATGGTTATTTAATTTTAATAGAAATTACCAAATTACTTTCTAAATTATTGGTAATAATCCATGCACCCACAAATAATATATATCTGCCCCTTTTCTGCATCTTTACCAGAACTGGATACTGGGACTCTTTTAAAGTTTTGCCAAATGGTAATCAAGAAATGGGATCTTGTTTTTATTTTCAATTTCTAAACTATTAATAAAATTGATCATTTTTTCATATATTTATTAGCAGTTTCATTTCCTTTCCTATAAAATACCTGTTCATATTCTTTATTCCTTGTTAAATAGGATTTTTTAAAAAGCAGTTTGTGTAAAAAGGACAAAAGAACATTTTATTACATGTGTTATAAAATATTTACTTTTTCCCAGTCTCTCATGTTTGTTTTGGGACTTTGGGATATACTGAAGCCTTTTAGTTTCTGCTTTCAGACAGTCAAATATAGTTCTTTTTACTGTATGGTTTTAGGTTTTTCTGTATTTCTAGTCTTTATAAAGAAATTCTATCTTAGTACCAAGTAATAAAAATATCTTCTTAAATCATTGAATGTGTTTATTATTTTATTTATAATATTTAAGGTCTTCAATCCATGTGAAGTATATTTGTGTGTATAGGGGAGGTAGGGGTACAACTTTTCTTAAAGATGAATGGATAATTAAGGCAGCACCATTTATTATACAAACCATTCTTTGTCCATTTATTTATTAAGTTCTCAAGTATATCTTGATCTGTTTCTGGGCTTTCTTCCTGTCAGTTTTTCTAGTCCTATGCTAAAACCATCTGAATTACAGTTGTCTTATTTTTTTAT
Organism: Delphinus delphis; assembly: GCF_949987515.2. Lineage (NCBI taxonomy): Eukaryota > Metazoa > Chordata > Mammalia > Artiodactyla > Delphinidae > Delphinus > Delphinus delphis. Next base: position 36,796,916 of record NC_082693.1, on the reverse strand, counting down.
TGTTATTTTTTGTCTTCAAAATGTTTTCAATTTACTTACTGCATTTTCTTTTTTCAACTTTATTGAGGTATAATTGACAAATAAAATCATAAGATAGTTAAAGTGTAATATCGTGATGAGTTGACATATATATACATTGTGAGAGGATTCCTCCCATCTAGTTAATGAACACCCCATCACCTCACATATTTATCCCTTTGTGCATGTGAGGGAGAACAGTTAAATTCTACTTTCAGCAAATTTGTTACACAACATAGTGCTAACGACTATAGTCACAGTCATTTCATGCTTTCATAATTGGTAAGGCAAGCCCCTCTCAACCCTTCTTTTAAAATTTTTAGTTACTTTCAGATATTTAATCTTGTATCTTGATTCTAAAATAAATTTTCCCAGGTTTTTCCTGCTGGAAGTCAGGTTGGCATGGCAGTACCTTCATCTTATTTATTTGGGAATAACAGACTTTAAAATATTGAGTCTTTCTCCCATCCAAAACAAAACTCTCTCTCAATTTATGTAGATTTAATTTTACATCTTTCAGAAAGATTTTACAGTCACTTCATATAGGTTTTATACCTTCCTTTTAAAATTTATTCGTAAGAATTTTATAGTTTTTGTCACTATTATAAATTGAGTATTTTTCTTAGTCTCCACTCTTAACTGATTCTTAGCAGACTACAGATTCCTTATTTCATTATGTCAGGTAGAAGAAGTACCTCATTCCCAGCCTTGTCAAAGAATCAAAGTATCACTGACATTCTTTTTTCTTTTCAAATTCAGCTCTAAAAGAGCTAATAATTCTAGCTCTAAAAGAATTACAGTATGTTTTGAAAGCCATTTCTGCTTCATATCATGTGCTTTATATTTAACTCATGATTCTCCTTTGCCAGAAAAGTTAACAAAGTGCTTAGTCTTTAGCTATGAATCAAAAAGAAAATATGAAGGCAACTCTAGATATGCAAATTTGGAGTTGGACATAGGATTACTTTTGAAAAGGCTGCTTATGTGACTAGTACCTGTCACTTTTACTGTATCCATCTATAGATCCTCCCTTCAGTAGTGTTGATACTTTCCTAACTCGGTCCTCTGACTCAGGCATAAAGACAGGGAGGGGGGTAGAGAGAATTCTACTTGAGGATGCGCTCTTGGGGGAATCCACCCAGCTGCCAAGGCTGACTCTGAAGATGTGGAGAGGGAGGGAGTGTCACACCAGCTTCAGTCATGATCAGCCATCTGTCAAAGCTACAGGGTCCAAGGGGAAAGTGGCCAGGGACCTTCTAGTGATGAAACTCTGCAACATGTAATTAGAAGTGATTCCCAGGTCAAGACAGCCATAGGCATCAGCCAGGAAACTTCTCCAAAGACAGTAGTGCCTCAGTCAACTGTACTGGACTCTAGGGCAAGTCTCTAGTTCTAGAGGGGAGCAGAGTAGTCACCAGGGTACCGACTGGAACTTAGGAACCAGGATGAGGCATAAGCCAGTGCCATGAATTGAGGCTCAAGTGGGCGGAGCAACGGGAGGCCCAGCTTCGTGATAACACTAAGTGGTGGTCTGGGAAGAGCTCCTGAGCCCAGGGGATCTGGCCTCTTAGTCACTTGACCTCCCCACCTTCAATGATTTTGTTTTTCACCCTACCCCAGCCACTCACTCCCATCATAATAGCTAGACCTTGTCATTATCAATAACTGCAACTCCTCCATAATCTCAATTCCATGCATCCCACCATTTGACCACCGCCTCCTACCTTTACCTCCTATCATCACTCCTTCTGTTACCTGAGTGGCAGGTATCTTTCATCCTCACCAGATGGTGACTGCTTTGTATTCTCACTGTCCCTCATGCCCTTCATGTCCTCTCTCCCTTCTTTACCCATTTGAGTCCCACAGGCAACAATTATAATGACTCTCTTGTGTATCGGTTTGACTTACTTGCTCTTTCTTACTTCAGTGTACTCATCTAGCAAAAGCACAACTCTGGTCTGGCCGCATATCCTTCTCTGATCTACTCTCCATCCTTCTTCCCTCTGCTCTGTGCACTAAGAGCTGCCCTTTATAGATGCTTCAGCATGGCTTCCTTACCCTTTAGCTACCAGTTAGCAGTGAGAGGCAATGAGAGGCACTGGCAAGAGAGTGGAGGGCAGGAGAAAGAGAGGTAGGGGTATTAATTCCCTGCTCCCTTCCTGTCAGTCTGCAGCTCAGCATTGGCTGAGTTTCTCTAAGGCCACAGTTCCAGATTGACAAGCTCTTTTCCTGCAGCCGTACCACTCACGGGGTTCTGATGACCACGCCTCCTCTTGCCCTTTCAGCCTTGGGGAAGCAATGGCTCCCTGCTGCTGCCATAACCCTAGGATGCCTCATCATCCTTGTTGGTTCTCTTAACGTTGCCCACACCTTGGAAGACTGTCCCTCCGTTAAACTGTCTTCAATCAACTCCTCTTGAGAGTCACTTCACTTTTCTCCCTAGGTTAAATCCAACTGAAAACCTGCTCTGTGCCTGCACCTGTATATGTAGCTCAATACGACTGGAGAAAAACTACAAACTCTTGACAAGTTGCACGTTAAATTTATGACCAGGAACCACAACGGGGCCCCTACTGGCTACAGATGAGCATACCATTTATAACAAGTTCACTCATTCTCCCACTCTCAAACAACTTTTTCACACATTTTCTCTTCTGAAACCCCAAAACCTCATCCTCCTCTCTAATCTCAAGAGATGACCTTATTTCCTGCTTCACTGAGAAAATTGAAGCATCAGAAGAGAATTTCCCTAAACTTCATCACACCATCTCATGTACCCACCAATCAGCCTCATCTCCCATATGCTCAGCTTTCCCGCCTGTTACCACAGGTGAACTATCTGCACTCTCTACAAAGCCAGTCTCTGTACTTGTGGACGGGACCTACACTCTCTCATGTAATCAAGGACATTGCTCTAGCAGTTTTCCTTTGTCTCTCCCATAGTATTGATCCTCTTTCTCTTTGTTGGGTCATTCTCATGAGTCATACAGGCATGTTTATATCTCTACCATTTCAAAATCAGCCATAAAAACACCGCTCTTATGGAGGTTCCTTAAAAAAACTAAAAATAGAACTACCATATGACCCAGCAATCCCACTTCTGGGCATATACCCAGAGAAAAACATCCTTTGAAAAGATACATGCGGGGCTTCCCTGGTGGCGCAATGGCTAAGAATCTGCCTGCCAGGGCTTCCCTGGTGGCGCAGTGATTGAGAGTCCGCCTGCCGATGCAGGGGACGCGGGTTCGTGCCCCGGTCCAGGAGGATCCCACGTGCCACGGAGCGGCTGGGCCCGTGAGCCATGGCCGCTGAGCCTGCGCGTCCGGAGCCTGTGCTCTGCAACGGGAGAGGCCACGACAGTGAGAGGCCCGCATACCACAAAAAAAAAAAAAAAAAAAAAGAATCTGCCTGCCAATGCAGGGGACACAGGTTCGAGCCCTGGCCCAGGAAAATCCCACATGCTGCCGAGCAACTAAGCCCCTGTGCCACAACTACTGAGCCTGCATGCCTAGAGCTCATGCTCCACAACAAGAGAAGCCACTGCAATGAGAAGTCCGCACACCACAATGAAGAGTAGTCCCTGCTCACCGCAACCAGAGAAAGCCCCGTGCACAGCAACAAAGACCCAAGGCAGCCAAAAATAAAAAAATAAAAATTTTTTTTTAAAAAGAAAAGACACATGCACCCCATTGGTCATTGCAGCAATATTTACAGTAGCCAGGACATGGAAGCAACCTAAATGTCCATCAACAGAGGAATGGATAAAGAAGATGTGGTACATATATACAATGGAGTACTACCCAGCCATAAAAAGGAATGGAATAATGCCATTTGCAGCAATATGGATGGACATAAAGATTGTCATGCTGAGTGAAGTAAGTCAGACACAGAAAGACAAATATCATATGATGTTGCTTTTATATGGAATCTTAAAAAAAAAGGTACAAATTACAAAGCAGAAGTAGAGTCATGAATGTAGAAAACAAACTTATGGTCACCAGGGGGTAAGGGGTGGGAGGGATAAATTGGGAGATTGGGACTGACTTATACATACTACTATATATAAAATAGATAATAAGGACCTGCTGTATGGCACAGGGAACTCTACTCGATACTCCGTAATGGCCTATATGGGAAAAGAATCTTAAAAAAATAGGAGTGGATAGAAGCTAACACAACATTGTAAATCAACTATATTCCAATAAAAATTTAAACAAAACAAAACACCTCTCTTAACTCCTCATTAGCAACTGCCTCTTTTCCTTTCCATTTGTATCAAGATTCTTAGAAATAATTGTCTATATTTACTGTCCCCAGTTACTTTCCTTTTATTCCACTTGAACCTGCTTCAGTCAGGCTTTACCTCCATTACTCCACCAAAATTGCTTTTGTCAGGGTCACCAATATTAATCCCAATGGTCAAACCTCAGACCTTAACCTGTCAGCAGCCTGACTTGTCTCCTTCTCCCTAATACTCTCCAGCATAACACGTTCTCATAGTTTTCATACTACCTCTCTCATTGTTTCTTCTCAGTTTCTTTTGCTGTTTGCTTCTCTTAACTTATCCTCTTGATTTTGGAGTACCCCAGGGAGCAGAGTTTGAACCTCTTCTTCATTTACATCTTGATAACCTCAAGCAGTCCCATGTCTTTAAATAAAATCTATATGTTGATGATTCCCATATTTTATATCTCTCTTGAATTCCAAGCTCATATACTCAAGTGTCTACCCAACATCTCTACTTGGATGTCTGGCATTTACAAAACAAACTGCTTGATTTCCCCTTATTCCCTAAACTTGTTCCATCCACAGCCCGCCCTCCCTCCCTCAGTTGATATCAACTCCCATCTCCTAGTAGATCAGACAAAAATGTTGAAGTTATTGCTGACTTTCCCCATTATGACTTCTTATTTTGTCTCCTTCTATTATACTGTTTGTTCAGTCTGTTCCAGCTACACTTCCTGACTGCTCTTTGAGCCTGCAAGTCACATCTCTGTCATAGGGTCTTTGCTCTTTGTAGCTCTTCCCACAAATATCCTCTGGCTAACTCACTCCCATTCTTTCAATCCTTGCACAGTTCTCACTTTCTTAATAAGGCTTACCCTGACCACTCTGTGTAATACCACAACTTACACATACACACACACACACACACACACACACACACACACAGAGACACATCCCTTGCTCTACTTTTTCATTTTCTCATAGCAATTACTGCCTTAATAATGTTTATTGTTTGTTGACTGTCTCCCCTGCTGGAATACAAGCTTTGCAAGGTCAGAGATCTTTCAAGTGTGTTCACTGATGTATCCCAAGTGCTTAGAACAATGCCTGGTACCTAGTAGGTGCTCAAATATCGAGTAGCACTCAAATGTTATTGAATGAATGGAAGGTGATTTAAATATTAAATTCTGCTGGTTTGAGGTAGGAATCTAAATCTGTTTGCACTCTGCTAATCTCAAAAAACTGGGGTCATGAACTGGGCCAGGTCAGAGATTATAGGTGGAGTCTACCTCGAAGCACCTGGATAGGGGAGTCTTGTCAAAGCAGAGAGGTAGGTGTAGAGAAAGGGAAAAAAAGCCAGCAGCTTCACTCAATCTTGGAGCAGTGTAAGGCTCAACTGAAGGTCCTCTGTCAGGGCTGGTTGGAGTTTGGAGTGTTCTACTCAATCTGGATGGGAAGAAAGTAAGAAAGGTCAAAGGTTTATTCATGGACATGACTAAAGAAAGGCTTTACTAATGATGAAATAAGCATCTCAGAATATATTTGTAGAAGGTATTAATAAGTCTAGAAACCATAGATGTGTGTGTGTACGTAGAGTGTTGTTGTTGCCCCCTACCTTTTCCTGAATGTAGTTTTTATAACCCAAAAGGAATGAAACAATATGCAAGCCCCAACCCAAAAATGGGTTCCAAAGTTTCTCTGTTCAGGCTTGTCTGCCCAACCACTATGAAGTTTCACTACCTGAAGAAATGCTGTATTAGTATCTGCCAACATTAATCTCTCCTTGTATGGCTTAATTGTCTTTCAAAGTATGATCTCTGGACTACCTGAATGAGAATAGTTGGGTGTCTTTTAAAAATGTAAATTTCTGAGTCTTCCCAGGATCTATTAAGCCATGTGTATGGTCAGGAATCTGCATACTCACTAAGCTCCCTAGAGAATTCTGATGCATACTAAAGTTTGAAAACCACTACCATAGGTGAAGGGACTTACTTTGCCCTAGTTTAATTTGTCTATACTATTTCACCTTTTATTCTGTGTCTCATCCTTTAAATTTCACTCTTTAGAAACATAAAAAGAAGATTTTTTCTGAAAATAATACATATTCAGGACTAATTAAGAAGTCATGGATGGAATTTACTTGGTTCAACAATTTCTGTGACCCATTTTATTCTACTTACTTTTAGGTATGGGATAAGAATCACCAATCCATGTCCTAACCAGGCATACAAATTGTCCTTTTCTCCTGGTTAAGCCTTTGCTGACTTTTAACCTGCCTGCTTCCAACTCCAGACCAATAATTCCTTCAAATTTAAGGATTGCCTCTGGAGATAATGGACAGTTTCACACCAATATAGGGACCCAGCAGAACTTAAAGCTAAAATATGACTCAATATCAATTAACTCAAGACCCAATCATATTAGGCAGACTGTTATCTATAACATCATCCATTATTTAATGGAATGCATTAAATAAATGCATTAATGAACTGCAGTCCTTCGCTATGCTTCCCTCTGTCGACCAACAAACACAGAAGGCTACAAATAAAACAGTTCATTGGGGATCTTAAGAATTGCAATTTGGGAGACACAGATTTGGATAAAACCTAAAGCATATTCTAGGGAAGAGTAAGAGTGAGGGGCTTATAAAGGTAAAAGCCATGAGGCTGTACTCTGACACAGAAAGGAAATATTTCTCTTTAAGGGATAGGCTATTATGAGTTATTTAGGCTAAGGGTCTGATAAGTATCTTGAGTTTTTGGAACATTGTTTTGGATGCCTGTGTTAAGACAATAAGTGTTCAAAATCAGGTTCCACCCAGGCTAAGATATGCACAAGTCACATGTCCTCAGTGGCCTCCCAGCCACATATTAGAGAGCTCTCTTAGCAATACTGACTCCATTTTTGTTTTCCTTTCACATTTCCCCCTTTTGATTAAGATCCTTCTTTAGAAAGCATTGATGATCAACCATTTGGTTATCTGGCATCGGCATCTACTTCCCAGCACTGAGAAGTCTCATTCCCAGAGAGTCATATCCCATGGAGGACAGAAAAAGGTGGTTGTGTGAGAGGTATGCTGTTAGAGACTTTATGGCCACATTTGAACAACAAGGAGCCATCTAGGAAGTGAGTCTTAGACGGCATTCAAAATAGGAGAAGTTCATGATTCTTCATTAGGAGGAATCTTATAGGAGTGGTTAATCATCTTCCAGACATTGAGCTATCATTATTCCTGTGGAAGGCATCATAGTACAACAACAAAAAATACAAAGTATTAACATTTTAAAAACAACAAAGAGTGAACAAGTTAGAATTATGATTAGTATAATTAGTTGCAATCCAGATCTCCATAAGTCACCAAGTCCAGAGGGGAGCCAACTGAAAAAGATTTCTAAATGTCAGGTTCAAAGCATCTTTTGCAGTTTGAAATGTCTCTGATGATGTCATTGGGTATTTAGGTAAAGTCTCTGAATTTCTCATACAGCAACAGTCATGAGGATTGTCTATACATGAGCAGTTACAGTGATTTCTCTGAGGTTTTTATCAAGTTGTCCAATTTTAGCTTGCATGGCTTCAGGAAAAGGGCAATTTTAGTTCTCAATGATTCTAAGGAGAAAAACTGGAAACATTAGTATGGAGAGTCATAGCCACATATTGGAGGAAACTAGAAGGATTTAGGACCTGGTTCAGTTTACAGGTAAATACCAAAATCTCAAAGACAATTAACAGCACTAAAATCTAACACCCATAAATGTATATTACTGAAACATAAGTTTTCTCTCAAAACTAACCCTAATTTCTACCAAAAGTAGTCAAATTAAGACTTATTTGCCTCCAAAATAAGTTTGTTTTCAATAAACTTGGCCTGATTATTTACATAAGTGTAATAAGAAGAGCGATTGATCATATAGGCTCTTTTAAATCTGCTTTGTTGGAACTTTTCTTAAAGAATCTTAGCTTGAATTTTTAATAGTCTCTTGAGGCCAGGAAAGCCAGTCCAAGTACTTTCCATCAGACTTTGTCTGCAATACCTATAGACTTGGGTGAATTACTCTCTTCTTGAGGTACTCCAAATATCTTGAGGTTCCTGTACCTGCCAGGAAGTGACCATCCTTATTCACCTGGTTAGGATGCTGGGAATCTTGCAAGCAAGGTACCAGGCTGCTTTTCCAAGGGGCTTTATTGGCTCCATAAAGTCAATTTTAGTTCCTTCAAGCCGCATGATCACATCTGAGTTTATATATACTCAAAGTCAAAGCCTTGGTAATATAGCCAACGTTTCTAATCAAGTCCTGTTATAAGGAGAATGGATTCCTATTGAACTTATGCAAATAACTATATTGCCATGAAAATAAGAATACTTACTAAGAGTTTCTGAATTCTGGAGGGATCAGGTAGGGAGAAAGAGATAAATGTTTCATCTTCATTTACAAAGGTATACTTTATCAAATCGCTGCAAATCATAGATAGCTTGAGAGAAAAAGTTTCCTTAAATCTGGAAAAGCAAAACATAAAAGAGCCAGCAATGTTTAAAACAAAGTCATTATAATTACAATTAGTTCTTGACCTTGACCTTTTGTTAGCAGTTTTATGAAGCCATTAGTTTTTCCATTAGGCATCTATAATTTTTTACCCATTTCAGTGGTATGATCCAAAAGTTGTCAGAAACCTGTATTTGTCAAAAAATCCTTTCTATGAATTTCCTTGAAGGTGAAGCCTTTTTGCAAAAACATCAGAGTAAAACAGCAACTGCCTACAAATGCTAAAAGATGGTCAAAGATCTGGTTACAATGAGATTAACAAGAGAACTTGATTATTTCTATGGCATACAACGTTTAAAAATAATAGCTAGAATTATGACTGATATTATACCAGGACATATCAGACTTTTAGGAATTTCACATAGTTTCTGAAACACTTAGAACATACACCTTTACAGACACAACATAAGGAAGGCTTAGTATTATTTCTTATTTGACAATGCTTCCCATGTAATTTAACATATCAAATAAGCCTAATTAGCTTAAAATCTCCCTTTCCATAAAGAGAGAGCAATCTTTTTTTTTTTTTAAACATCTTTGTTGGGGTATAATTGCTTCACAATGGTGTGTTAGTTTCTGCTTTATAACAAAGTGAATCAGTTATACATATACATATGTTCCCATATCTCTTCCCTCTTGCGTCTCCCTCCCTCCCACCCTCCCTATCCTACCCCTCCAGGCAGTCACAAAGCACCAAGCTGATATCCCTGTGCTAAGCAGCTGCTTCCCACTAGCTATCTACCTTACATTTGGTAGGGTATATATGTCCGTGCCTCTGAGAGAGCAATCTTTGAGATATTTCAAGAGCCCTCTGAAACATCTCATATCTCAAAGTTAGTTCTAAGTCAAAAAGACTTCATTTAGAATTTGATTTGGGGACGTTTGTCAAAAATATCAAAAGTTTTTTAAACACTTGGGCAAATAGGATCATAGATCACTGTGAAACAATGCTTAGTAATCCTTTTAACCAAAATAACAATTAAAGACCTCATAGGCAAATACAGAAAGTGCAAAATACAGTTCTGAGGAAATCTTAGCTCTTTTAATATCCAGAGGACAAGGTTTACTTAAGTATTCAAAGACCTGATAAAGAACATAGAACATAAGAGATTAACTTGACAAGACATAAAACCTCTGTTGTTTTTTTTTTAAGGTGGATTACTTGAAGGCAAACAAAACAAAACAAAAGACAAAACAAACAAACAAAACCTTTCACAATCTTTTATTATCAAAAGCAGGCCAATAGAAAACAACAGAAAAACCAAATTTAAATTTTGTACCAGCTTACTTTTGATTTTAAAACTCATTTGCTTAATTAAATTTATTCCAATTTTAGCAAGTTCTGACGACACCTAAAATTCCTTTCTAAAGATTCCTTTTTTTTTTTTAACAAACCTTTTACAACTTCTATGGCCATTTTATTTGTCCCTTGTTTTCTTTCCCATTTAGAAATTACCAGCTTTGGGACAAATTCACTTTCTTTTCCCTTAACAAAATGCATTTCCATTCCTTATACCTTTAAAAAAATTTCCTTGCATGGAAGGAAATTTAATTCTAATAGTTTTAATTACATATATTAATTTGGATTCTTAATTCTTTGAAATCTTAATTTTTTAGTGAAAATAAAGGAGCAAACAATTGTGAACTGTATTAACATTTTGGGGCTTGGTGAATTTACAAATGCATTTTATAATTTTTAGAACCATATGCTACTTCATAATACAATCTTTCAATAACACACAAGGTATACATATTAACTAAGAGACCCAGGCACAGTCTTTCTGTAATAAGAGGTCAAAATTAGGTAACCTTAGACTTGTTTAGCAATTAATATTTCAGTATTTTATCTTATTTGGAAATGACCTAGACATTCAAAGAATTCCCATCATTTAACTTAACTTAACAAAACTCTGAAGTTTCAAGTTACCAAAAAGATTTGGGGAAACTATTTTTAAGTAGACATACGATAAAACATAATTATTGTTAAAGAGTTCACCTAAAACTCTTATCCCATTTACATTTAATTTGCCTATGATAATTCATCATACCAAGTTATTTTTCTTGCAGACAAATTTTATTACAGATAATGTAAACTTATTTGACTTTTAGTAAACCTAGGTACAATAAAAGTATTATACTTAATGTTGATAATTCTGAAGACATATTTGCATTAATTAAACCAACAAACTTAAACTGGCTTTAACACCAAATATTTTCCCAGATGACATGAATCTGAAATTCATTTGGGTTAGTTTCTGTTACATTTCTGAGAGTTTTATATAGACACTGGCTTTTTTAAGCCAATTAAATAAAGCTCTTTCACAAATTAATTTTGGCAATGCCATCCAGAGGTTAAAAATACCATATCTATAATGTACATACATAGATATACATGCATACAGGTAGGCGTAAAGATCTCATAGTTTTCATTTTAAAACTTTCGTCATGAATCAGGTATAATATAAAACTCATCAGCTTATAATAACAATTGGAATAAATTAAGTCTACTCACTCAGGTAGCTAAAGTCTTTTACTATTTTTGGAGAAGACTTTTAAGATCTGTATTGGCCCTTGACAAGAAATTTAAGGAAGCTGTTTGGGCAAGAGAGTCCGTTTAGCATTTTGTGTTTAAAAAGGCTTCTTTTCCTCCTTTTTTTTTTCAGTCTTAGGAATTGAAGATGGTCTAGATAAGAGTTCCCAGAGAGGTTACAATAGTTTTGAAATAAATAAGGGAGGTCTGGGGATCGATGAAAAGGAATGGGTGGAATTTGAACTGCCTGTAGGGCTGTATTTCCAGTTTTGCAAAGATTTGTGAGCTATAACTTCAATGCCATCATAGGCTAATCCACCCATCCAACTACATCGCACGTGGTTTTAGAAGATGCTGTCATTACGGGGGGTGAGAGGTGGAGGCAGCATGGCTAGCCTTCTGCAGGAACTCAATCTCCATTTTTTTTTTTTTTTTTTTTGCAGTACGCGGGCCTCTCACCAATGTGGCCCCTCCCGTTGTGGAGCACAGGCTCCGACGCGCAGGCTCAGCGGCCATGGCTCACGGGCCCAGCCGCTCCGCGGCATGTGGGATCTTCGGGGACCGGTGCACGAACCCGTGTCCCCTGCATCGGCAGGCGGACTCTCAACCACTGCGCCACCAGGAAGCCCTCAATCTCCATTTTATAAAAAGGAGGTTCAGAGAAAGATGGAGGAGAAGGAGAGGGGGCTGGAGAAAGAGAGAGCTCTCAGAAGCCTCAGAGGATTTTTCCAGTTTGGAAATCCTTTGAGATAATTGTAAGTTAGTTTCTCTAAGGAAGCAATAGTGGATTATTATGTTTGGGGGCCTCAAAATACCAATTGACATATACTTCCCATTCTTGTTTTCTTGCAACCTTTTGCTAATTGACTACACAAATAGACTCACTTTGGAATTTCAAAGGAGCCCCAAGTCGACAATTTAACTGTAAATCATTCCAGGTAATCATAGCCCAGCAAGACAAATATTTGCGGGAGGAGGGCCCATAGTTCTTGTACATAAAACCATCAGAAGTTCCAGGAGGACGCTGTTCTGTAACCTTACCCTTAAAGAGTAAACCTCCCATTATTCTAAGAGTCATTACTCACCAGAAAAGAAGCTTGCAATAGAGGCACTCCAATGAACTAGAACCTCTACCAAGACCGGAGTTTTGGGTACAGCAGGACTCACCGCCATGACCTGGGACCACCCGGGGGACAATGGAGTACGATGGACTCTTGTAGGTACCTTACTTGAATCTGTGATAGTGCTGGCGGGGATGGTGTAGGTCACTCTGTATCCCATTTGTCTGACACTATTTAATGTTGACCAAGAAACATAAAGGCTGCAAATAAGGAAAGAGTTTATTTGGGTCTTAATAACTGCAGTTTGGGAGACACTGATTCAGGTAAAACTGAAAGAGTAGTCTGAAGAGAAAGAGTCAGGGGCTTCTATAGAAAAAAGCCACGGAGGCGGGTTTTTTGTCACAAGAAAGGGAATATTTGTCCTTAACGGATAAACTGTCATGAGTTATTTTAGGGTAAGGGTCTGATAAGTATCTTGAGTTTCTGGAACACTAGGTAGACGTTCTGGATGTCTGCATTAAAACAATAAGTGGTCAAAATGTCAGATTCCATTTGTACTGAGATGCGCATAAGTCACACTTCCTCAATGGCCTGCAGGTTCCACTTCAGAGGGCTCTCTTAGCAATACTGACTCCATTCTGATTTTCTGTTCACACCTTGCAACCCACTGACTAAGCAGTAAACAGGTATAAGGTCATATCATAAGGAAGTCCCTCCAAAAGCTATAACTAAATTTGATTTTAACAAATAATGAGATAATCTTAATATTTTCCAGAATATGTCTTAAAGAGAGGTTCAATAGAGGGAATTTAGGTAATAGAATTCCTATCATTCCAGCTCCTCTCTAAAATAAAGTGATTCAGCTTTCAAGAAAGGGGTCTTCGAAGGAAGCTGTTTTTGCCCAGTTCATCTCTCTTATCATTGACGCTAACGAGAATTCAGCAGACACTGAGATAATTCTAAACAGACCCTTTTTCGGTACTGGATTATCTCACTTTCTAAACAATATCCCAGCTACCTCTGACAATCAAGAAGAATTCCAAAACCCTTCCGGAGAACAGGAAAATTTCAACGCACCCTGTGTCTTCAGAACTCATTTGCTTTTAGAAGGAAGAGCTCTCTTTAACATCATTTTAGAAAGGCATGCTGAAATGTTTGTCATTTTTGAATTTCTATTTATTCTGTATTCGATTTTTAGTTTTGAGTTCTCAAAATAGTATTGTAAAAATGGCTACTTGTCCAGTTCCTGACTTTGGGTGGGGGAGTGACTACTTTGGAGATGTATTAAATCTAGACTAGAACCTCACAACACCATTTACTACAGAGAGGAATTTGGTAAGGAGGGTCCATCTTATATGTCAAGTGGGTGAAGGGAAGCATTTACTGACAAAGGAGGCTGTCCTCTTAAGGAAGTTTCACCTACACACCAGTGCTACGGCACTGCCTGTAAGCAAAACCTTAGATCAAACCTCCACATAAAAGAAGAATAAGATGGGAAATATGTCTTCCATCCTGTCCAAAGAGGCATCCAGCATGCCCTGCCTTTTAGGGAACGGCCTTGGCCTCCGTTTTGGAGAGTGGTCCTTAGGTGGTTGGGATAGAGGCAAAGTTCCTTTCCTGTGGTGGAGAATTGGCCTGAGCAAAAGACGCCCTTACAAGCACTGATTCCATGTCTGATTGGGAGCAAAGCTAGACTACTGTATATGTGTGTGTGTGTGTGTGTGTGTGTGTGTGTGTGTGTGTGTGCGCGCGCACGCATAATGCCTGGTCCTCTCTTCCAGGATTCTCCCACATGACCCAAGGACAAATGGCTTGTCTGGGAGAAGGTATAATCTTTCTCAGTCTCAGTTTTCTTGACCATAAAATGGGAATAATAATAGCCACCCCATAGAGTGGTTGTGGAAGAATAAATGGGACACCGCATTATAAATCGCTTAGCACAGTAAGCCTGGAATACAGGTTATCCATTATCATGATGATGATCTTACTTGTGGGCCCATATCCCATGTTTCCTCTGAGCTGGCAACAGAAACGGACAAGAAAACTCTACTCAGCAAGTACAGAATCACTGTTTATACCAGGTTTGAGTGTAAAAGCCAAAAGAACGTTGTAGTTAAAGAGAGTCCAAATGTAACCATAGCTCTTCTGAATTCCCAAAGGGGATACTCAAGGTGGAGCTGTCACAGAGAGTTTGTGACTAGACCATTGTGTAAAAGCCAAACAAACTGCGTGCTTTAGAGAGGAGTTCTTTTCACAAGAGCAATTGGCAGAGACTGATACAGTCAAGAGGCGAAGCAGGGTAGATTCTCACCAGGAAAGTGCTGGCAGCAGAGACTCCTGGCAGAGGGCATGGAGGGTTATGCTAGGACGTCAGATTTGTGGGCTGCTGGGCCACATAAGTAGGGCCAGCAGGGCAAAAGCTCACCAGGAAAAACGAATGGCAGTGGAAGTATAAGAACGCCAGTTCCCAAGAAGCATGAAAGATCACGTGTGCTGTGGGACAGCTGGTTCCTTCAGTGTCTGAGATCATCGTCAGATTCAATCTTTCTCTGTAATAATATGTCACCTCTATTAATTTGCAGATTCCAGGGTGAGATAATATGGAAAGTACTAGATGCTGCGAAAACAGCCCCTGATATATAACTAGAAGTTAGGCGTATGGTAATTAGTTTGCTGTAACTAAAACCGTGAGCCGCATCAGCATCACGTCAATCTGGTACCTCATGGCATTAGACGCCTGAGCTATTTTATTTTATTAACTGTCTTTGGCAGCTACCCAATAATAACTAGAATGAAGCAGTCCCTTGCCCCCCACCCAGCCCCTGCCCTGCTCCCATGTAGCCTATTAAGCTTGTTGAGCTGGAAAACTTCCTCACCTTCAGTCAAACTTTCCTTAATTGGGCAATCTATTTGCGTATTTCCAGTCCTGACAAAAGAGAAATGCCGTTTTGGCTTTTCCGGAGCATGCCCTAAAGACTGCAATTCATTTATCTGAGTTCTTAGTTACACATATGTAACAGCAAAGAAACAGGTTCAGCTAGGTGTACGTGTACTCTTCTTCATACTTCATCTTTCTTGCCTTTTCAGCAAACAGAGGTTTAAAATCATCAGTTTAAATAAGAAAACATTCGATGCTGAAATGTTTACCCGTTTATTCACCTCAGGGTCATTCAGACTTATGATTGAAACAATAGCCAAAAATCGCTTTATGAGTGATTATATCTGCACAAAGACATCCTTTATTTAAAAGAATATTATTTAGTCATAAAAAGAATAACGCCATTTGCAGCAACATGGATGGACCTAGAGATTATCATGTTAAGTGAAGTAAGTCATACACAGAAAGACAAATACCACATGATATCACTTATATGTGGAATCTAAAAAGAGATACAAATGAACTTATTTACAAAACAGAAATAAACTCACAGACATAGAAAACAAATTTATCGTTACCCAAGGGGAAGAGGGAGAGTGGGATAAATTAGGAGCTTGGGATTAACTGATACACACAACTGTATATAAAATAGCTAGACCAAGGGTTTACTGTATAGCACAGGGAACTATATTCACTATCTTGTGATAACATATGGAACATGGAAACAGAATCTGAACATGGAAAAGAATCTGAAATATATGTGTGTGTGTGTGTGTGTGTGTGTAACTGAATTACTTTCCTGTACACCTGAAAGTAACACAACATTGTAAATCAACTATACTTCAATAAAAAATTTAAAAGTTAAAAAATAAAAAGAATTCAAGTAAGACATTATTGGTGAAGTGATCTGAATAATTAGTTACACAAGGATGTTTACAATGGAGGGCTTTTTTCACCTTTTGTTCCCACATGGTAGGTGCACTTTAAGGATTTGAAGTAGATTTGCAGCACTAGGGGTAGTTGGTTCCCAAACATCTACGTATATGTTGACCCAGGATCTAATTTTCACTGGTCAGGGGAAAAAATGAGAAAATTAAGGATATTATAGTGAGTTTTTCATGTATTTGAAATTATTCCATTTAAAGGACTGACCTTTGTTCTAAGATTTTTGGTCGTCTTTGTATTTCCATACTTCTTTTATTTTTAATTGGACTTGTTCATGAAATTCACATTCTGGGAACCACTGCTGGAACGTCCAACAGTATGAGAACCTGCCTCTGAGAACAGGCTGAGCTCACTATATTCATATTGTACAGGCTACAGAAAAGCTGCCAGCTTTGGGTCCATAACAATCTAGCTGATCCAGCTGAAGATAGCCCCAGGTGGTGTCTAGTCTCTCCCGGTCTATTAAATCTACTCCCTCCCCAAATCTGGACCAACACTAGGTGACTCCATTTTAAAATATGGGAAACCTTAGCCCAAACGCATCCTTTATTTGAACCTAAGAAGAGTGAGTGAGTGCTGGGTAAACCATGCTGAATCCTGTATGACAGAATAATCCCTGAAGAATAAAAATGGCGGGAAACACATTCTCTCCTCTCTAGAAAACGACGATCACCCACCTAAGCAACGCACAGGCAGGTGGCACCATGTTGGTTCGGCTGGACAATTTCGCACTCGTGAAGAAAACATTTTGGCAAAAAATTATCTTAATCAAGAAGTAAACTACAGACTTCCAGTCTTAGCTGAGGCCGCCCATTATAACCTACATGAAAGTGCTCTGGAAGGAAAGCTCTCTATCCATTGCGTTGTAGTATTTTCGATACTCATTGGACCTCTTAACGCTAAGCCTCAACGTGAGCGCCTGTAACGCAGCACATCTTGGGCTGAACTGGCTGGGAAAACGTATTCCCTAGAGAAAGGAAGAGCATGAGAATCCTCGGAGGAGAAAGACCCCATTGGGGACTCTGACTGGGACTCCAGCCCACATGGATTTCAGAGCCTTTGAAGTGTTTATGTTTCTACCCATTTTGTATCATTGAGGAAAAAAACCCCCAAAACCTCTCTCTTTCTAGAAGATATTTTCAGATTGAAACTGTAGATAACTCCAAGTTCTTTTACACTGAGGACAAGATACATATAAAACTGTCACTTTGGGCGTCCCTGGTGGTGCAGTGGTTGAGAGTCCGCCTGCCGATGCGGGGGACACAGGTTCGTGCCCTGGTCCGGGAAGATCCCACATGCCGCGGAGCGGCTGGGCCCGTGAGCCATGGTCGCTGAGCCTGCGCATCCGGAGCCTGTGCTCCGCAACGGAAGAGGCCACAACAGTGAGAGGCCCGCGTACCGCAAAAAAAACCAAAAACAAAAAACTGTCACTTTGGTGAAATCCTAGGAAAAAGTTAATGTAATTTTATAATCTTACCTGAGTATCAACAGCCATCCCTTATGCCCTCTCTTCCATAACCAGTTATCAGCTCTAGTTACACGGTAATCTTCTCAGTGATTCTTTTGGCTAGGTTTTATACCATAAGGGAAGCAGTGCTTCTGAATTTGACACACAGAAAATCTTGGTGCTAGGAATTCTAAGGAGTTGAAAGCAGTGATTATAAAACAGAAGTCCAGGGCCAGAGCTCGTGTCAGTCTCCTCTTCCTCTACCTTATGTTCTCCTATTTCCTACTACCCTCCTCCGTACACACCTAAGATCTGAGGAGGCATCACTTAATGTGATGAATAATGGATTTTGAGTAGCTCTTTGATGCTCACAAAGTATGTTCACTTTCCTGATATATTTTATCATCACAGAACATATGCTGCAGATATTCTTACTATCCTTAACTTATTGATGAAGAAACTGAGGTTCAAAAATGGATCGCAACACCAAGAAATGTGGCAGAACTGGAAGTCAGATATCAGTTTTCTTAACTTCATATCCTGTGTCTTAAGTAGCACTTGAGGCTAAAGAAGTAACTGTACAGAGTCAGAGGAAAGAATCTCAACAGTTTGGTTAAACATTCTTTCTTTTTATTCCTCGAGATTTGTAATTCCCCAAGTTCCTAAAACATGGTTAAAAAGAAAAAAACTGAAAACAAAGAATACAACCTGAGAATAGCAGAGACCTCCCATCCAATTCTCCCCTTCTCTAGGGAGGTTACAGCGAAGAGCAGGAAGCAGACAGTGGACAAGCCAGTAAGACTCTGAAAGATACAGGGAGATATAGAAAAACAGTGGTATTAACCCACAAGCTAAATCAGTGAAACTATGCCTTGGGCCTGGAGAAGCAGGCCAAGAAACCAAGAAGAGCGCCCTCTAAGGGTTAGAGAAGCTACACGAGGAAAAAACCCAATGACCAGTACCAACCTGCATCCCTGAACATCTTGCCACTCCCACATAGACAGTGTTTGAACAGAACAGACAAACTTACTGATTCTCAAAAGATGAAACAACTAAGACTCTGCAAACATTTGGGGAAAACTAACACCTTGAAACAAAGACCAAATTCAACAAATAAAATATCTTGAACAGAGTTAAAAGACCTTACAAGTTTTTAGAATACGCATAAAAATATCTCTGGAAAGATGTAAGCTATTATAACTAAAGCATTAACTGAAAATAGTAGAAATTAAAAATTTGATCATCAAAATTAAAAGGTCAATTGGGAGCTAAATAGTAGAATAGACACATATGAACAGCATTTTGAAATACCAAGCTGACGAATTCTCTCAAAACATAGTGGGAGGGACTTCCCTGGTGGCACAGTGGTTAAGAATCCGCCTGCCAGTGCAGGGGACACAGGTTTAATCCCTGGTCCGGGAAGATCCCACATGCCACAGAGCAACCAAGCCCATGCGCCACAACTACTGAGCCTGTGCCCTAGGGCCCATGTGTGCAACTACTGAGTTCATGTGCCACAACTACTGAAGCCCATGCACCTAGAGCCTGTGCTCTACAACAAGAGAAGCCACCTCAATGAGAAGCCCGTGCACCGCAACGAAGAGTAGCCCCTGCTCACCACAACTAGAGAAAGCCCACACAGAGCAACGAAGACCCAACGCAGCCAAAACAAAGAAAACCCAAAAAACAGAAAACAAAACAAAACAAACAAAAGAACAAAGAAAAACATAGTGTGAAAAGACAAAGAGAATATGAAAGCAAAATTAAGAAACAAGAAGGACTGACTCAGCGATTCCCAGAGCCATTTGATAGGGGTTCTGGAAGGAGAGAACAGAGAGAATGTAAAAGAAGAGATAAATGAGGAACTAGCAAAACAAAGTTTCTCAGAGAAAGAAGATATTCATGTTGGTATCCACCAGGTTCCAAGTAGGACAAATGAAAAACAGAATTTACATCTAGATCCATCCTTGTGAAATTTCAGAATGAAAAGAATAAAGAGGGAAATCTAAAGCCTTCTAGAGCCTAAAACACAGATGATCTACAGAACAGTGATCATATTAACATCACACCTCATCAATCGTACTGAAATCAAGAAGAAATTGGAACAACATCTTCAAAGTTCTGAGGAAAAAATTTGACCCTGAAATTTTAACCTAGCCAAACTATAACTCAAGTGTGAAAGCAAAGACATTTTTGTAAATGTAAGGACTCAAAAAATTTATCAAGCATGAATCATCTTGGGAAAAAATTAGTGAAGAATGTACTTTCAAATAAGGAAAAATAAACCCCAAAAGAAGACACAGGTCAGAATAGCCATCATTAAAAAGTCTACAAATAACAAATGCTGGATACTGGAGAGGGTGTGGAGAAAAAGGAACTTTCCAACACTGTCGATGAGAATGTAAATTGGTGCAGCTGCCGTGGAAATCAGTATGGAGGTTCCTTAAAAAACTAAAAATAGAGTTGCCATGTGATCCTGCAATCCCACTCCTGAGCATATAGTTGGAGAAAGCTCTAATTCGAAAAGATACATGCACCCCAATGTTCACAGCAGCACTGTTTACAATAGCCAAGACATGGAAGCAATCTAAATGTCCATCGACAGATGAATGGATAAAGGAGTGGTGTATCTATACAATGGCCTATTACTCAGCATAAAAAGAATGAAATAATGCCATTTGTAGCAACATGGATGGACCTAGAGATTATCATACTAAGTGAAGTAAGTCAAAGACAAATATCATGATATCACTTATATGTGGAATCTAAAAAATGATGCAAATGAACTTATTTACAAAACAGAAATGGACTCACTGATACACAAAACAAACTTATGGTTACCAAAGTGGATAGCAGGGGCAGGGGGTGAAGAGATGAATTAGGAGTTTGGGATTAACACATACACACTACTACATATAAAATAGACAAACAACAATTTTCTCTTTTATCACTTGTACTTTTGATATTGTATCTAAGAAATCATCACTTAACCCAAAGTCATGAAGATTTACTCCTGTTTCCTTCTAAAAGTTTTATAATTTTGGCTTTTACATTTAGACCTATGATCCACTAGGGTTTATATTCTAAGTGTTGTCACACAAACAGCTTGGGAGTTGAGAAGGGTGACAGTTAGGTCTTGGTAGGGTAGGGTCATGTGATGCCATTCAGCCGTGGCACATTTGCTTTCTTCCAGCTCCGGTTGGAAAAGATTTGGAAGCTGTGAAGGAAAGTTATGTAGTGACCCATGGACTAAACCTTGTTGTAGTGATTCTTTAATGCAGTGTCTCACTACAAAAGTCATAATAACTTGGGATTTGGGGGACAAACTCAGTTATAATTCCATAACCCAAGTCTTATTGATTCTTTGCTACAGACCAGTCAGTTTTCTAACTGATTAAAATTTCTTCTGTAATGTATTGATCTTCACAGAAAATTAGTTTTCCTTCTGTGTACACATGGAATGAACAAATCATTCTGTACTCCAAAGCAAAACTTTCCTTGGACTCTGAGAGGTAAGTGTGGTGTTTTTTCTCTTCTTTCCCTCTAGAACTCTGTTGCTAACCAGGAGCCTGTCCCTTTATAGGTTTTTTACTGCCAGATTCTTGGCCTTGATGTTCCCATATATGACCAGTTTGACACCCTTCTATAAAACTCAAGATTGGACACTCCTGAGGAGCATTTCACACTGTCAGAATTCTGCCTTATTTTTGACGTATCTCAGATGATGAATTTTTTTCTCTGAACTCTTGAAATCTGTTTTTCTCAAGCCTCCTGTGTATTTTATCTATGCCCCACAATCACTTTTTTGGTAATTGGAACTTTGAGATGATGTAACTCCTTTTTCACAAGGTTCCTGCTATATCACCTTAACAAATAGGTTCCTTTTTTGCTGGTCAAAATTCAAGCCAGGATAGCCTTTGGAGCCTCCCAAGAGACAAAACTCATGAGCAAAGGAAGTAACAAGTACATCCTGGTGGCGCAGTTTTTAGGAATCTGCCTGCCAATGCAGGGGCCATGGGTTCAATCCCTGGTCCGGGAAGATCCCACATGCTGTGGAGCAACTAAGCCTGTGCACCACAACTACTGAGTCTGTGCTCTAGACCCCACGAGCCACAACTACTGAGCCTGTGTGCCACAACTACTGAAGCCCGCGTGCCTAGAGCCGGTGCTCCACAAAAAAAGCCACTGCAATGAGAAGCCCACGCACCACAACAAAGAGTAACTCCCGCTCGCCACAACTAGAGAAGGCCGGCGCACAGCAATGAAGACCCAATGAAGCCAAAAATTAGTTAGTTAATTAATTAATTAATTAATTTAGAAACGAAAGTACATCCTATTCTCTTCAATTCCGTAATATCATGCCTTCATTTTGGTTTTGTAATCCACAGTAAGAAAGCACTATCTATTCCTTCCATCTGGATGGTAATTCCTTGGTCTTCTGCCACAATAATTCTACTCCTGTTTCTTTTGATTTGATGCTCACCAAATGTTTTTCATTGTGCTCTACCCTAAAATTCAATGTTATTCAACAAATATTTACTGAGAATCCACTGTATGCAAAGTACTTCCTGGAAAAAAAAAACCTCCATATAGAAATATTACTTATATTTTTTTTGCCAGGTAATAATTTTCCTTTATTGGTTAATGATTGTTTTATCATCCTATAATAGCTCAAATAGCTCAAAAGTAAAACAGATATATCTTGGTTTATATCATTTTATCAGCTTAATTATTTCATGAATATAACAGTACATATCAATTGCAAATAAATACTTAGTCTATATTCATTTTTTCATAAAAGCACATTGCTACAGTCTACAAAAGGGACTTCGTTGTAGTTGCTTGATCTGCGATCTAATTTGTACAAGTATATGAAAAAGAAAATCAGATAATCCAAAATTTAACTTCTTTTCAGAAAGTCATAAGATATTGGTTATGAACTTGCGTTGTAGTCATTGATTTAGAAGAATTATGACAGTGCTGTGTAAGCAGAGGTTGCATTACTCCTTCACAATATTGTTGATGGTAAAATCATCTTGAATGGTAAATCTATCCATGGGCCTGCTATCCTATTGACTGTACTTCAAATTCTAGAACTTAGATATATTACTTCCCAACATACCTTCAATTTTTACCATTTTAACTAGGTCCTTCCCTTTTGAACAAGGTATGTCACCATCTGCTCAAAGAAGAGAATCAAATATAATTTATTCTTTTCTTACTAATCAGTTTTGTCTCTTATGAAGCTCATAAATTCTGACCAAAAAGGGACAGAATATATATCATGAATATGGGTACAATTCAAGAGCAACAGTTTTATTTAATTAAAAAACAAAAAACTTTAGGTACAAAATTATATTAAAACTTTATGGATTGATTGTCTACAATCAAGGCTTCCTCTAAGTGTATAAACATATAATACATGTAATATATGTATGTTTATAATATAAATATATATTTAATATATAATATAAATAATACATATTTTTACAGCATCATTTCTGTGACACTTCTGCTAAAAATGCATTACCTGAATGTAATCATGAGGAAACATCAGACAAAGCCAAACTGAGAAATACTCAACAAAATAACTGGCCCATAACCTTCAAAAGTGTCACGGTCATGAGAGTCAAGGAAAGACTGAGGAATACTGTTCTGGATTGAAGTCCACAACTAAATGTAACACACACAGTCTTGAACTGGATCCTATAACTATAAAGAATGTTACGGTAACAATAGGTAAACTTAGTTCTAATTCTTAGAAACAAAAGTTTCTGCGAATTAGGTGAAAGTAATGTACCAGTGTTAATTTCTTGATTTTGAGGGATATATTGTAGTTCTGTAGGAGAATATCCATGTTTGTAGGAATTATGCTCTAAAGTATTTGTGAGTAGTGGTGCATCGTGTTGGCAATTTAAGCCAAATTGGGGGTGGGTGGGTGGGAGGTGGACTTATTTGTATTATTATTATGCAATATATTTCTGATGCTAGCATATGGGCATGGTGACAGCAGAAAATCACTATTTAGCAGCGTGGCTGGCCCTGTTGGTAGCCTACCCATCTGTCATTTCTTTCTCCCATTCGTTCCTGCTAGTAGAACCCCAATTTCATTGAGATATGAGTCTTTTCTACCTCCAGGAGGTGAATTTTCATTGATCTAAGCCAGTCATGGTTTAAACATGAGCATGTGATATGTAATTCTGGCTAATAATACATGATACATGAAAGCAGGTCCGTTGGGGTGGGGATAGTAGTGCTTCAAGGAAAGATTTTCCTTACAAGTAACAAAAGACCCACTGAGTAGAAATGGCTCTTCTTCTTCTATCTGATGAGGTCATGTCTATATGTAACACCTAGAATTACAGCAGTTGTCCTGCAACCAAGAGGAGATAAGCCTAAGGAGAACGCCAAGACAGTAAAGATGACAGAGCAAAAAGAGAAAAAAATCTACGTCCTTGAAAATGCCATTGACTGCTAAATTAAGCACCCTGTAATCACCCTATCCCCTTGCTTGTTATGTGAGATAATAGATTTTTGCTTATTTTATATATATATTTGATATATATATATATTTATATTCATGTTAACATATAATGTATATAATATATATTTATATCTCTATTAATGTCTTTGATTTAAAATCATAGTTATAGATTTAGAAGTAGCCTTAGAGGTCATCTATATTCTAGTCCAACCCTTTCATCTATTTATGAAGAACAGCTTAGACAAGTGAGTCATCTTGCCCAAGGTCAAAGTTAGTAGCTGATGAGGTTCTAGATTCCAAGTCTTTGGATTCCTTTCTGAGTACATCATTGTGTCTACTCCTTAAAAAAAAATGAAGATAGTTCAAAAACTTTCAGGTCATTTTGACTGAGGGGAGGAACATTGGGTATCAAATTTCCTGACAGGGAATGACTGATTTTCATACAGTGAAAGATTAATTCTATCATTTTAATATGGGCTTCTGCCAGGGACAGACAATTTCCACACCAGAAACAATTTTCTGCCCAGATTCACAGAACTGCTGTAGACTTTTGCAAGAAACACTGACTTTTATCTAATTTAAGTAAGTATGTGGTGATTGTTTTCCCCTAAGTAACCACAGGTATTCAGAGAGCCACATACAGATATTTAGACATTATTTCATATAGAAAACTTTAGAGAAAGAAAGAAATTTTCATCTCTTGGGAAGTGACTTTTGAAAACAAAAATATGTAAGCATTTACTTTTCTCTCTTTATGATTTTCATACCGAGGAGGCTAAACTGAGAAAGACAGCAAACAACGACAAAGCATTATCTAAAGCAAAAGCAGTGCTGCTGGGAGTTATATATTTTGTGGTTTTAACAGTCTGCTTCCTTGTTTGAATTTGAGTAGTGTTGCCATTTTAACCACCTTAAATTTTGCACTTTTTCTACAGGTTTTTATATCTTCATAAATACAGCACTGTGGTTTGCAAAGATAAGGACGTTCTTTGTACATTTTGCTTTTCAGATACAAAGAATGATGAGGCACATTTTTATGTTACTACCCACCATAAATAAATATACTGCTATTTTTTTTGCTAAGCACATTGCTGATTAATCACTATAGATTAAAACAATCCCAAATTGAAAAGAGTAGTTTTTTAAAGGTTAACAGAAATCGTATCCATATGGTATCGTTGCTTTAACATCTCAATTTGCAAATAAAAGAGCAATAATAATAATTTACCTCTAAAAAAATAAAACAGATTTATAGAATGTTTTCTTTCATGAAAACAGCATCACCGTCTGGAATCCTACAGCTTGTGCAATGAAAGAATTAAATTACAAGGTTTCGTTTTGTTTTGTTTTAGCTGGTAGAAAAGTAATTTGTCTCTTCCTGAGAGGTTTTACAGGTAAAAATAATGCAGAAATAGCATTTTGTTATCAAGTTACAAATAGCTGTATTCCTCCCCACCACCACAAGGCATCCATGTCATTTGTGTCCTAGAGAAATCAACTGATTTTAATGGTATCAGACTCTCACATGATTTCTTTTATAGCTAATGTTATTCTAAAATTAACATTTCAACAAGGATTAATTGTATATGCTTTCCTGACTATGCATTTTCTCCACAATAGAAAAATACTTTTTTTCTTTAACCTAATATTAAAGAAGCTGAATGTCCCAATTTCTTTGTTTTATTTATTTATTTATTTATTTTTTTTTTTTTTTGGCTGTGCTGGGTCTTTGCTGCTGCGCGCGGGCCTTCTCCAGTTGCAGCGAGCGGGGACCACTCTTCGCTGCAGTGCGCGGGCCTCTCGTTGCAGTGGCCTCTCTTTCTTGCGGAGCACGGGTTTCTCATTGCGGTGGCTTCTCTTGCTGCGGAGCACGGGCTCCAGGCTCACGGGTTTCAGTAGTTGTGGCTCGCGGACTCAGTAGCTGTGGCTCGTGGGCTCCAGAGAGCAGGCTCAGTAGCTGTGGCACAAGGGCTTAGCTGCTCCGCGGCCCGTGGGATCTTCCCGGCCCAGGGCTCAAACCCGTGTCCCCTGCATTGGCAGGTTGATTCTTAACCACTGCTCCACCAGGGAAGCCCTGATGTCCCAACTTCTTACTTTTTTTTTCAAGAGTAGAGGTTAATCAGGTCACATGATGAAAAAAAAAAAATGGGACCAGTCCTCAAAAATTGAAAAATTTGTAAAATATTTTTAAACTCTACACAAGTGTACAGAATTTATTATTATCATTATTATATAAATTCAAGGGACCAATAATAGCATGGCATTTATAAGTATACACATGTGAATCAAATATATCTGTTTAATAGTTTTACTCAACAGTATATAAAATTATGCGAACTTTAAGTTCTTTAAAAATGAAAAACACTATGTAATGTTTGTTAAAATCCCTGCTATTCTCATGAATGGAACAGAGCAGTTGATTCAAGAGTCAAAAATCACGTCCAACTCTATAAACAATCATTTTCTTGTATTGTTGTATGAGGATGTTTTAATCAATGGCTTAATTGACATTGTTTTTTTATAAATCAGCCTTAAAACTGAACACTCCAGTGTTCCATTCAGTTGCCAAAGTCAGTCTCATCCTGCACTGAGCCATGTGCATCCTCTAAAGTGGAGCCAAGAACAATTGTGTTTCCTGGAAAACAAAGGCAAAGATTCTCCAGCTATGTCAAATGAACACCACAGATAAACACGCTTTTATTTATTTATTTTTTAACATCTTTATTCGAGTATAATTGCTTTACAATGTTGTCTTAGTTTCTGCTGTATAACAAAGTGAATCATCTGTATGTATACATATAACCCCATATCCGCTCCCTCTTGCATCTCCCTCCCACCCTCCCTATCCCACCCCTCTGGGTGGTCACAAAGCACTGAGCTGATCTCCCTGTGCTATGCGGCTGCTTCCCACTACCTATCTATTTTACGTATGGTAGTTAAACATGATTTTATATCTATTCCCAGTCTCACTCTTACATTTCAGTTCTCTAGTCTGTGATATGATACCAATCAGCTCATTTGACACTCTTTTCTCCTTTACCGCTTTTTTTTTTTTTTTTTTTGCGGTACGCGGACCTCTCCCTGTTGTGGCCTCTCCCGTTGCGGAGCACAGGCTCCGGACGCGCAGGCTCAGCGGCCATGGCTCACGGTCCTAGCCGCTCCGCGGCATGTGGGATCTTCCCGGACCGGGGCACGAACCCGTGTCCCCTGCATCGGCAGGCGGACTCTCAACCACTGCGCCACCAGGGAAGCCCTACCACTATTATTTTAATGACACTTAACCTAGTGCCTAACAGTTACTGGGCACTTACAGTGTACCAGCCTTGCTCTAAGTGTTTCATATGTATTCTTCCATTCTCATTACAATCCTATGAAGTAGGCGCTATAACTTCCCCCATTTTTGAAGATGAGGAAGCTGAGGCCCAGAGTAGTTAAGTAAATTTGCCCAAAGTCACACAACTAGGAAGCGGCGTACCATGGATTCCAACACAGGAAGTCTGGTTTCCAATGCCCTGATGTGAACCCTCAAATGCTGTTTTTCAACCAGTGTATGATCGTATCAGTGCTCTTTGACTTTGGCTACCACTTTACATTTTATTAATTTTAATCCACGCTTATCTTATTCAGAGTAAATATCAAATCAATTTGAAAGCCTTTTTCCATACTTATTAGTATTATTTTTGTCTTCACAAGTTTAGATTGCTCTCTCTTCAAAAGTCATTCAGTATTCAATAACTCTTTAAAGTCAGTTATGTAATTTCTAAAATATTATCTAACTTTTAGAAATCTATGGTTCAATTAGCATTATATATCAAAATTTATGATGCATATACACCTTGAACAATTCCTGTGCTATAATTTTATCTTACATATATTCTCCCATATGTCCTTAAAGACAAATGTACAAGTATGTTCATTATTGTAAAAGCAAAAGGTTGGAAACAATTTAAATGCCCACCCATAGGGGACTGGTTAAGTAAATTATGGCCCATACTTGCAATGGAATACTATAAAGTCATTAAAAAGAATGAGCTAGATCTACATGTATTCATATGGACCTAGGTTCAAGATACATGAATATTAAAAAAGGTGTAGAAGAGATACTTAGGATATTTCTATTTATGTAAAACAAAATATACATATATACCTATATATAAATAGAAAATTTCCAGTAAATGAATCTGGAAGGAGATTGTAGGAACAGACATATCTCAGTGTTCACTCTTGTGCTATATAAATGCTTACTATATTCATATATTATTTTTAAATTAAAACGGAAACTAATGATAGAGAAAGGAAGACTCCATGCGTCTATGAGCAAAGCACTGCATCTGGAGCAAACATTCTTAATTCCTGTCCCTGCCACCAAAGAAATTGGCATTTGTTACAGAAGAGGGCCATGTACACACACAGTCTTCCTGCCAACCAGGAATTTAAGCACTGTGAGTACACAGGTTTCAAGTAAAAGGAAGGAAAGCACGTCTTACTGGGGTGAATAGAGAAGGTGTAGGGGGTAAGCAGGTTAGAACAGGACCTTGAGGATAGGGCTTAAGAGAGTGGATTCTGGACCCGAACTCCCTGGATTCCAGTTTGGCTCCAGCAGTGATTTGCCACGTGACCTTGGGCAAGTTACTTAGCTTCTCTGTCTTCAATTTTCTTATTAATAAATTGAGGATAATAATAGTACCTGTTTCATAGTGTGGTGATAAAATTTAAATGAGTTCATATACATAAAGCAAGTGGAACAGTACGTGTTGTACACATCACTATTCAAGTATTTGCTTTTACTATTTAGTTAAACAGAAGAAAGGTAAATTATTTTCAAAAGGAAGTAAGATAATCAATTAAAAATAGGGAGAAATTAAGCTAGAACTCTATTTCATACCTTATGCAAAAATAATTGGCAGGCAGATGAAAGATTTAAATATTAAAAAACAAAATGATAACGGTATAATAGAAAACATAGGTGCATTAATTTATTATCTTAGTCATGAAAGACACCTTTCTAAATGTGATCCCAAAAGCGAATACTTCAAAATAATCATAGATTGAACACATTAAAAATTAAAAACTTCTTTAACACACACACATACACACAAACTGCTGTAATCAAAGTTCCAAGAAAAACAATGAGGAAATATTTGACCTCCCTAATGATCAAAGAAATGCAAATTAACAACAATGATCAATGCTCATCGATGCTGCAGATAACTGTGGCGAAACAGGCATTTGTCTACAGTGTCAACCAGAGTAGAAATAGGAAAGTGTTTTCTGGAAAAAAAATTTGGCACTATGTTTCCAAAACTTTAAAATGCATATATCTTTTGGCCTAACAATTCCACAACTAGGAATTTATCCTAGGAAAACAATCAGACGTGCAGAATCCAAGATAGCAATCCCGAGACACGTTTTTATACCAGTGAAAAATTAGAAGCAACTTAAAATGTCCATCAATAGGAAATTGGATCAATCAATAACTCATGATACATCCAGAAAAGAAATACCATAAAATTAAATATTTATTAATATGGAAAATGACCAGATTTATTTTAGGTGAAAAAGTCAGGGCATAAAGTAGTATGATTAATATGATCTTTTTTTGTAAAAAATATTTTGGGGGACTTCCCTGGTGGCGCAGTGGTTGAGAGTCCGCCTGCCGATGCAGGGGACACGAGTTCGTGCCCTGGTCTGGGAAGATCCCACATGCCGCGGAGCAGCTGGGCCCGTGAGCCGTGGCCGCTGAGCCTGCGCGTCCGGAGCCTGTGCTCCACAACGGGAGAGGCCGCAGCAGTGAGATGCCCGCGTACCGCAAAAAAAAAATATATATATATATTTTTGGGGGCATGGGCACAGAAAAAAGCCTGAAAAAATATACATTGTTAAAATGCTAACTGTAAAATTACTAGATAATAAGTTTCCAGGTGATTTTCACTTTATTCTTTCTAAATCTCTTCATTGGATGTATTTTTTTACAATGACAAGATATTACCTTTATAGCAATTTTTTTTTAAACAATACTTTCCCTTGGGGAAATCAAAACAGAAGTAGACATTGAAAGGTGAGTATGACATACCTCTTCCCTGCTGCTGCCTTTGGGTCTGTCAGCAATGTTCATGTGTATTTGGTGGGCAGAAGGGTGAATGCAGAGTAGGGGGAAAAATCTATTTTTATTACAAGGGGAAATACTCGATATGAGGACTTAACCTCTCAAGGCTAATTTAAATATAATCATCCTAAAGATTTTTTTTTCCCCCCTGAGATTCAGCAGGAGAGGGTTCATAACTTCCTTAATCATCAAGTTTTTTTAAAGGTTGCTGACTGGAACAATGATATTTTTGAACAGCACCATAAATAGGCTCATGAACTAAACCAGCCAAGGTAAGTTTTTCCTTCAAAGACTTAGCCTCTCCACTCAACAAGCAGCTATTAAGCCCTGACTCTGGGCGGAGCACAGAAGATACTAAGTAAGTACATGAAACATAGTCTCTCTCCTTATAACCTTTGCTTTCTAGCAAAGGGCAGACAGACAAGTAAACATAGAACACAGTTAACTCTTATAGATGCTACAGGAAGAGTAACAAACATAGGGATACAAAGAAAGTCTACCTGGGGAGTGAGTGAAAAAACTTCATAATGGGGTAACTCTTGAGCTGGGTCTGGGAGAGGTAAAAATATCTGTCTTCAGTGGGGAGGGGGTTCTTGAAATTAAAGGTCTGGATTTAGATCAAACTCTACCAACTTCGTGATCTTGGGCAAGGTACTTCAGTATTTTCATCTATAAAAGAGGATAATAATAGTACCTAACTCATGGGGCTGTTATGAGGATTAAATGGCTAACGCGTGTAAAGAGCTCAGAGCGGTACCTAGCGCAAAGTAAGTGGTCGGTAAGTATTAGCTGTGATTATTATAACCGGTAAGGCAGTCATTGATGGAGTTCAGGACACACTACCACAAAACATGACACCTTGGCATATTGAATATTTCAAGCTGAGGAAGTCTGCGAAAACAGCAGAAACAAGAATGTCACTCTAAACACCCCCCACCCTGTCCTTCTCCCTGAAACAATCATAAAACCCTCATGTGAGAGGTGCCCTCCCTAAACCTGGAAGAAAGGAGCATCCTTTATCTCTGAAACAAGACAAAAGGGCCTTGAGAAGGCTCCGAACACACAGGCCTTGCTAAGTTTCCCCGGTTTACTATATGTACCTCATACCCCTTGCCCTATTATATTTCTCTACGACTGTCCACACTTAACAAACCCAGTATTAAAATACTCAGATTGAATTGTTCTTTTTCTGGTCTTCATTTCCTTATGAAGACTCCTGTGTCACAAGAAACTTGTATTAAATAAGTTGCATGCTTTTCTCTTGTTCATCTGTCTTTGTCAATTTAATTTTCAGACCCAGCCAAGGGCCCTAAGAGGGTTGAGGAAAACTTTTTCCTCCCCTATATCATCTTTTACTATCCTTATACATAGTTTTCTTTCTACATATTTTTTCAAATGAACCTAAACTAATTCTGTCCACAGAATTCTTGATTCCTACTCATACATGCATAGCGTATGTATCTGGAAGAGATTACAACACATTTGTAACCATAGTTTCCTCTATAGAAGGAAGTAATTTGGAACTTTATACAACTGAATTTTTAACATGTGCATATATTATTTAAAAAAATAAAAATCTCTTCTGAGTTTTTTTTAGTAACACCTTAGTATTCTAATTTGAATTGCATTCATGTATATTGTAGACTGATTTTGCATATTTATTACAAGAATCTGGGGGCTACTGAGCCATTGAAATGTGGCTAGTGTGGCTGAGGAGTGGAAAACTTCACGAGGGAAGAACATCTGGTCTAGACCTTGAAAGAGGAATGGATGTTTTTCTGATGAAGGGGAGTGGTGAGGATATTCCAGAGTTTCTTTGGGAAAGGCAAAGACATTTGAACAAGCACCGCATGTGAGTGACAGAGCCCCAGGTGTTGGGAATGGGTGGGGTAGAGGAGAGAAGTCCTGGGATATAAGACAGAATGTGATGGGATGAAACACTATGCTTCTTTTTTTCCCACCCAGGGAATTTCAGGATGAACAGAGGGAAAGGCATAACCAGGACAGCCAAAACAAAGCTAAAGTGTAGTCTCTGTGAAGACAAGAACCAAAGCCATCCCATTCAGTGCTCTGTGAAGACAAGAACCAAAGCCATCCCATTCAGTGCATGAAGGGGCCCCAACAAGTATTTACTGAATAAATGAATGAATGAATGGAAAGCACACCCAAAACAACAGTAAATATTTCGAGTAAGAAATAAAAGCAGGGGGCTTCCCTGGTGGCGCAGTGGTTGAGAGTCCGCCTGCCGATGCAGGGGACACGGGTTCGTGCCCCGGTCCGGGAAGATCCCACATGCCGCGGAGCGGCTAGGACCATGAGCCATGGTCGCTGAGCCTGCGCGTCCGGAGCCTGTGCTCCGCAACGGGAGAGGCCACAACAGTGAGAGGCCCGCGTACCGCAAAAAAAATATATAAATAAATAAAAGAAAAAAGAAAAAAAAGCAGGGACTTCACTGGTGGTCCAGTGGTTAAGACTCCACACTCCCAATGCTAGGGGCCTAGGTTTGATCCCTGGTTACGGAACTAGATCCCACATGCCTGCCGCAACTAAAAGATCCCTTATGCCCCAACTAAGACCGGCACAGCCAAATAAATAAATATTTTTAAAAAAGAAAAGAAATAAAACCAAATGATGATTTTGAGTATCTTAAAAAGAAATTAATAATAGCATGATAAATAAGAAAAAGACCGCACAGCAGTCTGTTGCAGTACTAATGATAAATATGTGAATACCTACTGAATCAAAGAATGCATTTAATGTGGGTCTGAGAGCATTAGGAAAACTTTTTGGAGGGAGACACACCCCCTCTCAAGTTTGTACTTGAAAACTAATATTTGAAAACGAGTTATTAAAATGGTGTAACCACAATAATTGAGATGGGGTGGGAAAGCAAAACTGAGGGACTTTAACAATTTGTCAAAGATGCAAAACTGGCCAGAGAGAGATCTGTGGAGCAGCTGCTTAAGGTATCATCACCATTGCCAGGATGGAGATAACGGGTACATGAATGACACGAGGCTGTTTAGTTGGGTGGAAGCAGTTAGGGCGTGGAGTCAGGACACCTGGGCTCCAGTCCCAGCTCTCACACTCACTAGGCAGCCCCTGTTCCCACTCCTCCATCTATAAATGATCCCTAAGTTCCCAGCCAGCTCTGATATTCTGTGATTCTAAAGTCATGAAGAGAAAGGAAAAAGTTCCACAGGCTGGCAATTTAAGGCCAGGACGTCCTCCATTGGCTGTTGCACTCATTTTAAGGAAGAACTCTCCATTAAGTCACAAATATTTATCTGTCTAGCAAGTCAGCATGCACTGTCCAACGATAGAAAATTAATGCAGCATAACCCCTGCTCTCAAGAAGCTTACGATTTAGTAAAATAGAGGAAAATAAATATGTAGAAATAAAAATTCAAGGCAGAATGTGCCAAGCACCATGGAAGAAACACAAACAAAATGTTACTGAGCATCTGAGAGCAGTTGGGTGAGGCTGCAGCGCAGAGCACAGTATGGAGGTGAGAGCGCTGCAGGAAAAAGGGCTGTGGAAGCTGGCCCTGCCTCCCTTTCTGGAGCCACGCCCACTCAGTTTGCAGACAGCACCGGCCTTCGGAGCTGAGTTCATTCCCAGAGCGAGTGTTGCTTTCAATATAGACAGTTCCCAACCAACAAACAGCTGGACTCCAGAAATCCACTCACTGCTTAGGCGTTGGGTACTCAGAACGCAGACATCATTCCTTATTGGTGATGAGGCCCTCAGACGGGCCCATAAAGGCCAACCTGAGCCATAAGGTAACTGAGATATGGTCTGGAGACTATTTTGACATCATTTAACCCCTTATATTCAAACTTGTACAAAATGCAATTCTGAATTTTAAAAACAAGAACACACAATTTCAGAACACAACAGATTCCCCAAAAAGCAGCTCCTAGGGAAATTGTTCCGCTTATCTATTGCTGGGTGACGAAGTACCCCCCCCCAAAATGGTGGCTCAAACCAACAACCGTTGTTATATCGTGATTTTGTGGGTTTGAACAGATCTAAAAGAGAGGTTTTCTCCACTTCCAAAGTTCCTAATTGAAAACTTTTAATTAAAAATGAGATTTTTAAATTAAATTTATTTTTTAAAAAAATTTAAGTTTTTAAATTTAAATTCTTATCTCATAATAATTGAGATAAGAGGGAAAAGCAATATTTTGGAGGGCTCTTGGGTGACTCATCTGTTTCTCGCGGTGTTAATGGAGGTCACTCAGTGGTTGGCTGGCAGATGGTGGATTTGGAGGATACAAGATGGCTCATTCACATGTCTGGCACTTTGGCAGGGATGTCTGGAAGGCTGGATTCAACTGGGACTGTCCACCAGAGCACCAGTGTGCTGCCTTTCCGGATGGTGGTCCCAGGCAGTGGGATTTCTTATACGGCACTCAGGCCTCCAAGAGGCACAAGAGCCCTTAGTCTAAAAAGTCACACAACACCATTTAGACACGTTCACACCCTATCCTATCGGCTGAGGACTCACACATCTCCCTAGATTCAGGAGGGAACGTAGATGCTGCCTCTTAATGGAAAATGGGCCAAATAATTTGACACCTTGTTTTAAAACTGCCAAACGGATGGAATTCATCGGAGGATAGAGGCACATATACCACAGAACAAGAATGGGGCTGGAAAAGAAAGGTAACAGAAATAAGGATTTGATTCAGGCTTGAAGAGTTTCTTCCCAGTTTTGGAATAGAAGTTTTATTAATATTCATGTCACACCTTGATTGTGCTAAGCCCCCACCCAGTTCATAAAGAAACTTCGCTGTGAGGTCATTTGGGAGCACATAGGAGTTCCCAAGGAGGGTCTTGCATGCACTTAAGAATCAGTCTGCGTCACCAGTTGCACTGGTCTCTGACACCATTTCATGCAATATTTTTGAGAGACCTTCGAAAATGTTCAAAGGTGCAAAACTACTTAGAGAGATACCACAGAAAATGTATATTTTCGCTATTGCTACGTCTGTTGGCTACTGAAAATCCAAGCGAAGGAGCACCGCTGGTCTCAGCCACTCCAAGCTCTGCACGGTGCCTACTGAGACGCAGATTACTGCCCATTGCATTGACTACTTCAACAGCCATCTTCTGAAGACAGCCATCTTCACCATGCTCTGACATCTCTGCAATCTCTTGTAAAGTGAAGAAGATGCACTTTATTCTCTGTTGTAGATCATTTAGAGACTCCCACCATAGAAGGTTGCTTGAACTTCAAAACAGGAGGAATTTTTATTCACACACAGAGATCCAGGGTGCTGGAAAAGATAGGATGAGTTCAGAGGCCAAGGCCACAGCACATACGAAGGAATAACTTCCCTCCATCCCTCGGTCAGTGCTTTTGCTACGTTTGTCTCAGCATACCAGAGTCCACCTTCTCACAGTATGGCTTCTTTCCTGTCCCTTGACACATTTCAAATGTGGCACACAATCTCACACCAAATATGCTCGAATATGTCTACATTAAATTTTAAACACACTTCCAAGCTCTTCTCCACTCTTTTTTTTTTTTTTTTGCATTTTTGAGTGTTTTATTTATATCAAATTGGATAAAATGTGTGTATTTCTCAGACAGAAAAGACATGTCGAGGTAGAAATGTACCTTTCAACTATTCATGGGTACACAAGTACACTGGGGAGATTGTAAGAGTGCAGATTGTGATTCAGTAGGTCTGGTAGGCCTGAGTTCTATATTTTTGGGGGGGGGGGATTTTGAGTAATTTTTATTTAAAAATTTTATTTCCTTGTATCTTTTTTTTTTTACTTCTTTATTAGAGTATAATTGCTTTACAATGGTGTGTTAATTTCTGCTTTATAACAAAGTGAATCAGTTATACATATACATATGTTCCCATATCTCTTCCCTCTTGCGTCTCCCTCCCTCCCTCCCTCCCTCCCTCCCTATCCCACCCCTCTAGGTGGTCACAAAGCACCGAGCTGATCTCCCTGTGCTATGCGGCTGCTTCCCACTAGCTATCTACCTTACATTTGGTAGTGTACACGCTTTTGGGTGGTGAGAGTAGGTTCTTAAGGAAAGAACTGTTACTTTCTTTCATATTTTAATGTAGCCAAGCCTCAGTTTCAGTCTATCGAGGACGGCTACTCTACCCCTAATTATTACCCTTACAGTTCAGTATTATAGCTCCTCCTTCACTTATCTGTCTCAACGTCTCGACTGTGAACTGCAATAAGGGAGGAGGGTAAGCCAAGTCTCTTGGTCACCAGTACCACCTTATATCCCAGTACCCAGCATGGTCCTGGGCACATGGCTGGTGTCCATAAAATATTTGTTGAAAAACTGACAAAGGAGAATTAAAAACAATGCCATGGGTCTATAAAGTAACAAAAGAGTCTCAGTTATTTAAATAACTGTCAACAATCTGTCTTCAATAATAATCATCATTTAAGAATTCCTTAATAAAAAGACAATGTATCTTACTTAATAAGCATGCAATAGAAGATGACACTATCAGCTGGAACTCCAAACACAACCTCACCAAAATGTAGGGTTTCAATAATCTGTTCATCTGTGTAACATCTGTGAAATGTCACTGCTTTATACATATAATCAGGGCCCTTCTTGCAAATTTTTTTTTTAATTTGAAATGAAGATGATAGAGAAACTAATGAAGATCAAGTTTGGTTTTCTTTTTTAATATTAATATATTTATTTGGTCGTACCAGGTCTTCGTTGTGGCTCACGAGGTCCTTAGTTGTGGCATGTGAACTCTTAGTTGCGTCATGCATGTGGGATCTAGTTCCCTGACCAGGGATCGAACCTGGGCCCTCTGCATTGGGAGCAAGGAGTCTTATCCACTGCACCACCAGGGAAGTCTCAGGAAGATTAAGTTTTTAAAAAGAGGTGTTCAGAAGCAGCCTCATAGCACAGGGAGATCAGCTCGGTGCTTTGTGACCATCTAGAGGGGTGGGATAGGGAGGGTGGGAGGGAGACACAAGAGGGAGGGGATATGGGGATATATGTATACGCATAGCTGATTCACTTTGTTATACAACAGAAACTAACACAACAATGTAAAGCAATTATACTCCAATAAAGATTTAAAAAAATATTAACTGAGGCAAACAAAGGATTAAAGAAAGATAAGAGAAAAAAAAAAAGAGGTGTTCAAGGTCTCCGGAGGGGAAGGAACATTTAGGGTGTGAAGAGGCATCTATGATTTTTTACTGTAAATGAACAACATGCAAATTTAATGCAAGTTATATGCAAACCGGAGTCTACTAGTCCCAGTAAACAGCCTATATTCCCAGTAAGCAGTAATTCTTTTCTATAACAGGACAGTTGTAGCAAAATAACAACAATAGTAATATTAATCTATGCCAAAATTATAATCAATATGATACTTTTCCAGTGGGACTAGGGGAATGAGACAGTCCCTAAAATGAAGTCCATCAAACAAACAAAAGACAAAATGCATTTATTTTTCTAACTGATGTGCGGGCTTGAGTCTGTGAACAGGACAGGCAGTTCACACCAGAGCCGAGGTGCCCTGGTTCTGTTCATTTGGGGCCACATGCGCAGGACAACAACTTCCTCACAATGGTGTGCCAGTGTTTCCTTACCCGGGCACAGAGATAGAGTGTAGCGATGTCTACCCTGTCCCTGGCCTTCTGCTGGGCTTGTCAACAATGGTGCCACTGGGTACCAGCTCTGAGGCCCCATGGCGCTGAGAAAGGATCACCTCATTTCCTGTGCATGAGAAAATAGTCTGCAGATGTCCACAGACAAGTCACCACCAACCTAGACTGGATTTTGACATGAGCTAGAGATCCCCAAAGTCAGCCTTTCAAAGAGTGCCTGCTGCTTAGATAAGAGCCATTCTTTGAAGGACCTATTTGTTAGACGAGTCCAATATAAATGTCTTCCATTTGGTATTTGACCTGATTGGACCTGAAGGGAAAGCCAGGAGACACACAAAAGCCTAAAATTATCTTAGGCCCCCAAAAGAAAATACAACGCCCCATACAAGGGATATTGTATCATACATACAATTATTTAAAAATATTTGGATTGTGCATTCTTTTAAACATGAAACTGGAAATATAGACAAAATTTTATTATGCTGTGAGTTGACAAAGAAAGAGAGGCTGTCTATTCTGCAAGGCAGCTGGATCAACAACCCAGACAGAACTGATGTCAATTCTTTTAAGCCAGCTAGTCAATTCAGCTAAACAATAAGTCATTTAAATAAATGTTTGGTCTGTTTCTCTCTTTTTCAATGAATGAACTGGTTGCTTGATGAAAATGTTCAAAGGGGTTTGATATTTTAACATTAGTAGGTGTGAGTCAGACTCTTAACAGGTTTTTAAAAACGAGAGAAAGAAATCAAAACTGCCTAGCATATATTTTAGGTGCCTCTGCAGGTGAAATACACCACCACCATTTCCCATTAAAAGGTTTGAAAACGTCCCCACACTTTCACCTCAACTGTTCAATTCAGCAGCATTACAGAACAAAATATCTGGTGCTTATGAACAATGTCTCATTTTAGTAAGTGGTAAGAAAGGGGATTCAAATAAAACATATTGCAGGGCAAACGTTTCTTTTCCACAACCAAGTTCCTACCTTGGCCCATAAAGTAGGAGCTTCCCCCCTCCCTCCTCCTTTTCTGTCATCATCCCCGCCCAAGGGAAGAGAAGTGACCTACCCAATTAGGGTGACTGGGATACCTAGGAGGCAGGAACTGAGTGTGCAGGGTGCAGCCTCCATCTCTTTGCCTTTTTCTCTCAGTCTCTCCGTCACTCAGAATGGACTCACCTTAAGATAAGCACATTCTCTGCTCCAACATGCAGAAAGTGGTCTGCCCCTTGGAGAGAGATTCACAGCCTGGTATGGTCCAGCCCTGCCAGCAATGGGGTGGGTGAACTCAGTTCAGGGGCAAGGAATTAGGAAGCCCACTTGGCCACAGAATTATTCTGTGATCCCTAATCAAGTTAGTTAACAATTTAGTTGAGATACTGATCCTTTATCATACCCTTGATTCCAAACTCAGGAGGGGAAGAAAAGGATGTTATTTATTGCCCCTCCTAGAAAATTCAATACATTTCCATTCTAATGGTCTATTGTAATTGATATTTTGATTCTTCATTTGACTTTCTAATTCTGGCATCAGATTAATGCTGAATACAGCAATGGGAAAGCCTGGAATGCCTATCTACAAATATTGATGTGCTGGTAAACATTCACCAACCAGCTTCCTGGGAAGAAGAAGTCCTGGTTTTGATCATTTCTGTGGTGTGCATACTGCTATCATGGCCTATTTCAAGCCGCCAATATCAGTGACATCACTGCCTAAATGTGGAGAAGAGAGGCTCACAGTGGGCTCTCACAAGCTGGAACTCACAGGCTATTGCACCCTACTGTCTATAAAGTACACTGACCTTCTGTTATTTCCCGAAAATTAAATTCCAAGGATTACTGTACCACTTTTATAAACAAACTACTTTCTCATCTATTGGTACTAATAAGTGACTACAATACTTATTATCCAGCTAGCTGTTAAAGGAGAATCACCCACTTCAACATGCAATTCAAGTAAAATGTCTTTAGTTGAACCATCCTTCTTGTCTTTCCCATATTGTTGTTTTTTTTTTTTTTTTTTTTTTTTTTTTGCCTTCTCTCCTCTTTCCTCTACAAACCAGACTGGCTCTCAGTAGTAGCAGCAGAAACAACCCTGTGAAGGGCTATTCACAGCAGTTTGAGAGATGTTGATGACAACGTTCACTAAAATTAAAAGTCAAGACGTATTAAGAGGTATTAACACTTGTGGAATTCCCTAGCTAGGCCCTCCTGAAGTTTGGGGAGAATACGGTATATTGGAAAGAATGGACTTGCAAGTGAGACAAAGCTGGATGTGAAAGCTACTACTGACCTTTACTGGCTCTGCCACCCTGGAAACTGAGCAGCAGCAGGCCTGTAACATTGTCTCCCTTTGTTGAGAAAATGCCCCTGGGAAAGAGAGAAGGAAGATAATCTGGTCAATTTCCTTGCAAATATGTAATCACAGACCTCCAGGCAAACACAGTCCCACTGTTCGCAGTGGGAGAATATTTATCTATGAAATGCTTTGGACAGGATGAACCAGATCTGCCTAGGACTGATTACTGTAGTAATCAAATCTGCAATTTGTGGATTTATGGAATTTTGTTCTCTAAAAATGTCATGTAATCTGTGTAACTATTGGAGTATAAAACGGACTTATTTCATGAAAAAAACGGCTCTCTTCTTCATAAGTGATGTGACTGCACACATCACTTAGAGATCCTTTTTGTTAATGAGGGACAGAACTAGTCCCAGTGTAGCAAGAAATGACCTGGCAGCTGTGTTGGTTGGTCCCACACAGGTTCTCTCTATGTACAAATCCTTTTACTACTCACAGAAAAAAAAAAAAAAAAAAAAAGAGGCAGGAGTCAAGTGCATTGCATATTCTGTGACTGTCTCAAAGGGTGAGAGTTTATGAGTTACAGAAGTGGTGGATCTGAGATTTAGAAGGACCAATACCAATGCTTTTGGCCATGGTTTTGGAGGGCCTCTACAAATTTGCCAACTGAGTCTTAATAGTATTGTTAGTGTGTTCAATTAAGCCAGAGGACTGAAAGTAATGAGTGCAGTGAAAGTGCTGTAAAACCAGCCAAACAGATCAGTCTTCTCAAAATACCTGACCAGTAAGATAGGTTTCTCGATCACCATGAAGTTCAAGCTGGAGTTCCCCAGGTAGAGATAATCTTTCCAAAAGGACTTTTGCCACAGAAGAGGCCTGTCTGCAAGGGAAGACTCCAGTCCAGTGTGAAAACATACAGACCACGACTAAAACATATTTATATCCATTAGATGGAGGAAGTTGTATGAAATCCTTTTGCCAGACTTCAAATAGTCCAGTAGATAGTTTAAAATGTCTGGGAGCAGTACAAACAGGCTTCCCTGGGTTGTACTTCAGACAATTTGGACAAGTGACGTAGGCACTTTTTGCAACATTTTACTGTTTCCCCATCAATATTGATTTATAAAGGCTATCATTTTGCCAGTGTTTTTTTTTTTTTTTTTTTTTCGCGGTACGCAGGCCTCTCACTGTTGTGGCCTCTCCCGTTGCAGAGCACAGGCTCCGGACGCACAGGCTCAGCGGCCGTGGCTCACGGGGCTCCGCGGCATGTGGGATCTTCCCAGACCAGGGCACGAACCCGCGTCCCCTGCATCGGCAGGCGGACTCTCAACCACTGTGCCACCAGGGAAGCCCACCAGTGGTTTAATGCATGTACAGTGACGAGGAGTGGGGATTTCCGAGTTTCCAGTAGGACTGGGTTTCTATTTGGTCCAAACCAGAGCTTTTGCTTTTTAGCAAACCAACAATTGTTAGATTTCCAATCTTGTTTTTCCTTTCATGAGGCCAGTTATTAGGCTTCTCTAGAGAGTTATTCTAAGTTATCATTTGAGGAAAGATGCCTTTGGACTGACAGAGGGCTGGCTGCTCTTGGTTCCTTTAAGGGCAGCGTTCCTTGTGGACATGTCAGCAAGGTGACTTCCCTTAGCTTCCAGAGACTCAAGTTTCAAAGCCCCAGACTCTTAATTTTTTAATTGCCGTATAGTTGATTTACAATTTTGTATTAGTTTACGGTGTACAGCAAAGTGATTCAGATATATATATTCTTTTTCAGATTCTTTTCCATTACAGTTTATTACAAATATTAAATAGAGTTCTCTGTGAAGCCCCAGAACCTTAATAATAGCTACTAAGCAGGTAAAAGTATTGCATCCAATAATTCCTATAAACTATCTGATGAAAAAGAGAGAGAAATGTGTGCCAGTTATGCAAATAAGTGGAATATGTCCACTCTTTTTTGCATATTCTCTATCCCCCCAATTATGCACAAACAATGGAGTGTCAACTGTAAGCACACTTTTTTTCTTCTCTACGAAAAATCCCTGCTCTTTCTGTCTCTGGTCACTGCAGGAGATGCCTCGATATCCACACGCCTGCAATAGATGGTTACGGGGAACCACTTCAGTTTTCAGATCAAGAGAGGTAGCGATGTACAGCACAGAACCTAATAGTCAGAAGGACATGAACTCCTTTCGCTGTAACGGGCTGACTCACCACCAGCCAGCAGC
Source organism: Delphinus delphis (assembly GCF_949987515.2). Taxonomy (NCBI): domain Eukaryota; kingdom Metazoa; phylum Chordata; class Mammalia; order Artiodactyla; family Delphinidae; genus Delphinus; species Delphinus delphis. The sequence continues at coordinate 36,754,530 of NC_082693.1, read as the reverse complement.
CGAAGGCAAGGGTGTTGGTGTTGGTCATGTAGCTGAGATCCAGCAGTGAAAGCTGGACACCTCCTCCAGGGAGACCACTATCAACAAGAACATGCCAGCCGTTCTCAGCAGCATCTGGCACATGATCCACGAGAACAAGTGAGACAGGAAGACAAGAGTGTTGCCATTTTGGAAAAGGATCGGGGAGCAGCCTTGGGCAAAACAGGCCTTGCAAGCTAAAAAACAAAGGCCCTGAGGGCCTGAGTCCAGGGGGAGATGGCAACAGGCTGGCAGGAATAAAAGATTAACTTTATTTCTGTTACACTAACAAGTATACCTAATTGTCACAAGACAAGAAGCTCAACTATAAATGTTAACCTTATCTGCTCCTGTGTTTCTTGCAGAAAATTCTCATGCATTTGCTTCCCCCCACAGAAGCACTCCCTAGTTCTGATAGCTACCATGGAGCCACCTGCTGATGATCAAAGAAGTTTGACAATTTCTGGAAATATCAGTGATCATGAGACAAACTCTCCCTTTTGTTATAAAAGCAACTTGCCCCTTCTACTTGGAGAGCGGGCACTTTTTTTCCTGATTTCTTCCTTGTGCTCAAGCTATCTCTTTTAATAAAAAGCTTTGCTTGCCTAAGAATCTTGTGGAAGTGATATTCATTTCTATGGTATTGCTGCCCAAGAATCTGGAAAGGGCTTGGCAGCACGAGTACTGCTCTCCATCTGCCATGGCCGCCGCCTGCAGAATGGGCACCATCTTTGCAGCCAGAAGCCAGTGATGGGGGAGAGGAGAGGACCCGCCCCACGGAGAGCTCCTGAGACCACTTCCCACCCCCCAAAGCAATAAAGATGTCAGCCAACTTTTCTCAGAAAGAAACAAAGAAAGAACCCTGAAACATATCAAACAGTTTAAAAACTTTTAAACTATTAAAGCAGATTTCCGGATTAAAATTCTTTCTAGTGTGACTAAAATTTTCTGATAATATAGATGGCCTGGGAAAAGTCAAATAAACTTGTTTGCTAAGCATTAACTCAACAAGTATTTATGAAGCACCTCGTACATGCCTGATACCTGCAAGGCCCTGAGAATAGACAGACGAACAAAATAACATGGTCTCTGCTCCTTCATAGAGAGGATGCAGTCTGGTAGAAAAACTGTCTTTAGACACATATCACATAAATAAATGTATTATCACACATCCTATTTAGAGCTGAGAAGAGAAAGTACAGATACTACGAGAGAGTGGACAGGAGGACTATTCTTATATTGGGGTCAGACCTTTAAGGCAAACTTTAAGGACTGAGAGTGTTAACCAAGAGGTAAGTGAGGAAGATGTGCAGGGGCAGAGAAAAGAGATTTCAAACAGAAGGAACGGGCATCAGTATTTTTTTTAAGCTCCCCAGTTAATTCTAATGTTCAGACAGGCTGAGAACCACTACAAAGAGAGTTTCCTCCTCCTTGATTTCCTCTTCTCTTGGTCTCTGTGCCGCCGTGTTCTGTTTCCCTTCAACTTCGCTGGATACTTCTTTTCACCGTTTCTTTTGCTGGTTCTACCTTCTCTATTGATCTCTACATGATAGAGCCCTACAGGATTTGTCTGTGTTCCCTCCTCGCTCTCTCTCTCTCTCTCTCTCTCTCTTCTATCCATCAACAATTTCATCCACCCATGGCCTTATATACAATCTATAAGCTGTTAGAAAACAAAATTCAACTGAGTCAATTTTAAAGATCTTATTGGCTTTATGCAATGGTTCACAAATTGGGCAGCATCTAGTCTAGTAGATTGGGCAGATCACTTCACTGGGGCTGATCAGATCATTCCTGCTTGACTGGTTTAAGATTCCATTTCTGGGAGAGCCAAAATTGTAATTAAGTGAAATCTCAGCTTGGTGATGTGGGGCTTAGCAAAAGCGACCCCATCTGGGACCCGTTGTCTTGTTTTTAACAATGCTGACAACTTCTGATTCCTTTCTGAGCTCCAGATACAAATATTCAACCATGTTTCAATCTCTACTTGGGTACAGATAGGCACAAACACACCTGACTTAACATGGCAACGCCAAGCTCTCCATCTCCATCTGCCATTCCCTCCTATCTGCTCCCTCCCCAGAGTTCTGCATCCCAGTAAATGGTCCCACCAACCACTCAGTCACTCATGCCGGAAAACTGTGAATCGTCCTTGACACCTGCCTCTCTCTCCCCTGCCCTCAGCCTGTATCCAATCAGTCACTGGATCCTACTGAATTCATTCTCAGATGCTCTTGCTTCTCTCCATCTCCAGTGCTATAATCTTAGTTCAAGTCACCATAATCAAGCTATGTTACTGTCCTACTTAAAGCCCCTGGGTACTGCCCCTTACGCTAGGAAAGAAGTCCCACCCTAGAACAATTACACCATGTTTTTGAATGCTCCCTGGGTGATTCTAACATGCAGCCATCATTGAGAAATACTGGCTACCTTGTTGAAAGCTGCTGAAAGTTCAAGTAAAATTCGCATCACCAGTGGAAGGTCCTTGGTGGCCCAAGCACCAGCACTTCCACTGGTTGGTGGGGATTAAGCCCAATGGAAGTGAGTTGAAGAGGGAATGAAAGTGAGGAAATGGTGACCAAATACGGAGGTAATTCTTTCCAGAAATTTAGCCGAGGAGATCAGAGATACTGAATGGTCACTAGAGGTGGATTTGGTTTTTCACCTTTGCCTGTTTATAAAATGTGTAGGATTTGCACCAATTCATCCATGAGATAAATTTTTTCATTAAGTATAAGATTCTGGCAAACGCTAGGCGCCCAAGAGAAGATGGTGTCGTGCAGTGGGAAAGCCCTGGATTGGTGTTCAGAGGCTCCCCGATCACATCCTGGCTCTGCCACCCTCTGACTATGTGCTCTTGGACAAATTACTTAAATTATCTGAGCCTCAGCTTTTTTCTCTTTAAAACAGTGATAACAACACTTAGCTTACAGGAGGCTGTAAGATTTAATAAAATAACATATGCGAAGAATGTGTAAAACTGTGCAAATCAACTCTCAAGTTCTCCCGATCCTCTAGTGCCCTCAAGTGGCTTCCTAGATGGCCTAAGACCACACACTAGCGTGCCCCATCATGGGCAGCTGAATGCATTTCTGTCATTTCCTGAGCCTCACTTCTACCCCCAAACTTCATTATCGTTTATCCATCCCTTTATCCCGCAGTCTTAAAGCTGGACATACTTGAGCTAGACTAACTGATGCTGAAAATGAGATGCATCAGCATCTCGGATAACATAAATGCATTGCATATGGGATATTCCAAACCTTAATATAAGTGTTGATTAACATGTAAATTTCAAACACCACAGCCAGAAGGGTTGGCTATTAAACCAAGACAATTGTTTAGCACCCCCAACGTTACACCATGAAGTGGCATCCCAGGCTCCTAGTTTATCTCATATTTCTTGACTCAATATCTTTTTCCCTATTTAACTCAATTCCCCCAGGGTTGTTCTTTCTGTGACATGGCTCTAAACACATTGCATCACTCCTTGGCTCAAAACCATTTAGAGGCTCTTTTCCTGCACCCTCCTTCAGCTGGCAGAACTCCCCTTGCCAGTGCCCGCATCCGCTGGGGTGGATGGGGAGCAGTTAGGGCCAAAGAAAATAATATCACTGTCACTTCTTCCATTTCTATGCAGAGATGACAGAAGAATTCTCTGCCTGAGAATCTGTTGATGTTCCAAAAATAGAGAAAGACATTTACTTTTTGTGTGTGTGCAGGGATGGCACGGGGAGGTTAGGGCAAGCTTTCTCTCACTCATTTTTTAATTGAAATTTTTATTGAGAAAATTGTAGTTTCACATGCAATTGGAAGAAATAATACAGAGAAATCCTTGATTGTACAGTTTCCACCAATGGTAGCATTTTGCAAAACTTTAAAATAATATCCCAACCAATATATTGACATTGATACCATCCAGATTTCTTATTCAGATTAGATTTACCCAGTTTTATTCGTATTCGTTTGTGTTTGTGTGTGTGCGTGTGTGTTAAGTGCTACACAATCACCTGTATGGATTTTTATATCCATCATCACAGTCGAGATAGTGAATAGTTCCAACACAAGGATCCCTCGTGCTGTCCTTTTATAATCACATCTACCTTCCTTCCCTCAGACCGCAATTCCTATGACCTAGCAATCACTGACCTGTTGTCCATTTGTAAATGTTTGCTCTCATAAATGTTACATAAGTGGATGGTACAGCGTGTAACCTTTTGGGTTTGGCTTTTTTGGCTCAGCATAATTCCCTGGAAATTCATCCAGGTTGTAGCACATATCAAGTTTAATCCTTTTTATTGCTTAGAGGTATTCCATGATACGCACGTGCCTCAATTTTTTTAACCAGATATCTGTTAAAGGGCATCTGGGTTGAGTCCAGTTTTTAGCTATTACAAATAAAATTGCTATGAACATTTGTGTACAAGTTTCTGTGTAAACATCAGTGTTCACTTTTCTGGGGTAAATGCCCAAGAGTGCAATTGCTACGTTGAACAGTAATTGCATGTCTTGTTTTTTGAGAAACTTCCAAACTGCTTTCCAGAGTGACTGTATTATTTGCATTCCCACCATCAATGTACATGTGATCCACATTTTTACTTTTAGTTTTCCTTTTAGTCTTTCTTTAGTGCTATCAGAAGGTAGATAGCTCTTTAATGGACCTCACTTATGAAGGTTTCTGATCAAACTCCAAAAGCAAGAGGACGAACAAAAGGAAACTACTGCTCGTCTGGATAACATAATAATAATAGCCGTCATTTATTGAGTGCTCGCTGTATGCCAGGCGTTCTGCTAAAGGCTTCCTATGTACAAATCCTTTTACTACTCACAACAGTTACATGGGTAGGTTCTATTATCATCCCCAATCTGGAAGCTGAGGCTTAGAAATAGAAGCACTTCATTCATGGTTACACAGCCAGTTAAGTGGCAGAGCTAAGATTTGAACATAGGGGCCTGTGCTCACAAGTACCACATTATACTGCCTCCAGTATAATAATGAAAGAAACATCTTTGTGTTCCCAGAAGCAGCTGTGCAGCTTTCATTGTAGTGAAGATAATGTTTTTCTTTTTAAATATAAATGTAGATTTTTTAAAGTATATCCTTGGGGTGGGTGTGTGTGTGTGTGTGTGTGTGTGTGAGAGAGAGAGAGAGAGAGAGAGAGAGAGAGAGAGAGAGAGAGAGAGAGAGATTCAACAAGTATGCATTGATTTTTCCTCAAAGGCTGCACGTATCCCCAGCTGATGTCTAGCCTCATCCTCTCCCCCATTCACACACCTCAGGCAATGGGAGAATTAAATACAGCACCCTGGTCCTCATCTGCAACTTAGAGGGGACAATTTAGGTCATATGGGAAGAGAATCAAGAAGAATTTACACATATCTCAAAGTAAGTAGAAGGTCCTGGCAAATGTTTTCCCAACTAAGCATGAGCAGGAGGAAAATAAGTAGTACAATGATCATGCAAATATACTAGAGCAAAAAAAAATTAAGAGAAGGGCAGGGCTTCCCTGGTGGCGCAGTTGGTGAGAGTCCACCTGCCGATGCAGGGGACGCGGGTTTGTGCCCCGGTCCGGGAAGATCCCACATGCCGCGGAGCGGCTAGGCCCGTGAGCCATGGCCACTGAGCCTGCGCGTCCGGAGCCTGTGCTCCGCAACGGGAGAGGCCACAACAGTGAGAGGCCCGTGTACAGCTGAAAAAAAAAAAAGGAGGGGGAGAGCAGATAAGAACAAGCACACAAAAGACAGGTAAAGGACCCAGTCTAAAAGAATATACGACTTAAAAATTAGAAAAAATTCACTGCCAGTGTTTACACTGTAGAAACACATAATAAGATCTTAAAGACAAAATGATAAAACAACACAGGTGAAAAGGGAAGCAGCTGAGACTATAACTTGAGGACAAAAACAACACCAAGAGAAAACTAATAAATGAGAAAGATCAAAGATCAAATAGGCTGAAAATGGAATTGCAATACTGACAGAGAGGGAAGACTTAGTATAGTAATTGCACATTCAGAAAAAAGGATAAAGGATTTGACAATTAGAGAGGAAGAAACAGATGTGAAAGAGAAATAGTGATGATCTTACACAAGGATAATTTGTGTCTCTGGAGTAGAGAAACAAACAAAAAATCAAACAAAAAAATTATTTTGAAAAGAAAATTTCCCTGCAATTAATGAAGAAGTCATTTTGGATATGAAATAGGCAGTTTATGTTCCAGGAAAAACTATATAGAATAATTAAAACAGATACATAGGCTGGCTGAGTTAATTCCCTTTGGGGATTAAAAGGAAGAGTTACAGGAATCAAGTTACAAAAAACAAGTCACCTACATGGGAGAACAAAATTGGACTGGCTTAGACTTCTCCACAGCATCAATGCCAGATGAGAATGGGGCTTTGTCTGTAAAGTTCTGAGGGGAAAAAAAGGGTGACTTAAGAATATCCAGACAATTTTGTTGTTTGACAATAAAGGCACATGTACATAGTCTCAAACATGAAACACCTTAGCAGATACAGTCCTTCCTGGGAAAAACTACCAGAGATGAAATCCAGCTATACAAGGAGTGGACATGCTGGAGGAAAGCACCTGTACTCTGTAGAGCATTTAAAGGAGGCGGTGTATGTAGCGGGTAGTTCAGGAGTCAGACCGCTTGAATTTGCACCTGGCTCTGTCAATTCTCATTTTTGTCCTCACATAAATTATTTAACCTGCCTCAGTTCCCATACCAGTAAGATGAGGATGATAATGTTGTGGTTGGTATCAGATGAAATAATCCATGCAAAGTTCTCAGCATAGTACTCAGCCCTAGATGCTGTTACAAAAAAAATTAAGGCATATCATTATAAAAACATAATAGCTCCAAAATGTTCAGGCTTTTTATAATGT